>NC_088781.1:90956938-92156938 GCF_958450345.1 Calliphora vicina | reverse complement strand
AATAAAAAACAGAAATCCAAAAATACGAATAATAACAAATGAAAATTGAGAAATATTTTGTTTATATTTGAAATACACCGCAGGCTGCACTCCATTATTTAATTTTATTTTCAGGACATTTTATAAATCTTACGATATTTTGTTCAAATGAACATTTACACAAACAACATTTTACACGCATGTTTCTTCCTATTTTTGAGAACATATTTTGTAGTGATTCTACCTATTATTGTTAAATTATGGGTTGGTACCTTTTAAATTTTCTCGAGGCAACAGAGAATTATAAAAATGTTTAAAATTTTAATTTATATGAATTTTCCAAAAAATGGAACTATTGTAGTATAGATTCTACAATAAAAAAAATTACATGTCAGAAATTCCAACAAAAAATTGTTTTGATTTGTTCAAAATATAAACATTTTAACAATGAAAGTGTGCTAAAAGTCTTTTTTAAAAATATAGAATAATATTTGTTAATATAATAACGTATAAAAACGTTATTTACAAAAAAAATAAAAGTTAAAATTTAATTTGTTTACATTTCTCTGAACTCACACGGTAACAAAGACGAATTTATATACCAGGTGGTATTGATATCACATCTGATTAATGTTGTTTAGTTGTTTGAACTGTCAAATTATCTTGTGTTTGTTGCGGCGAATGCTACAACAATCGTAAACATAACAAATTGCAAGTGTTTTTTGTAAATGTTGTACTTGTTGTAGAATCGACACCACCGGCAAGGTATATTACAAGGTGCATTTAATAAGGTGCCATCAGCAGCACAGCTGATTATAGAAATAGCACGCACAAATGTCAAACTACATATATAAAAAATATTCGGCCGTACGTCCGTATGTCAAACTCTATATATAAAAAATAAGTGAATTCGCCTGTATTTATTTCAATTCGCCACTGCTGTCACCTTGTTAAATACGCCTTGGTATATTAATTATAAGGTAGTGTTATCAGACCAGCTGATCGTTTTTTGCTACTATGTTCATTTTTCGCCGTAATGCATTATCAATGTCAAACTTTGTTTACATTTTGTAAATGTCAAACTTTGTTATCATTTTATATATGTGAAATTTGTGATTAAAGTGGAATTGTGTGATATTGTGTGGTATATTTTGGAGTTATTTAAAGCAGCGAAATGCAAACTCACACCACTACAGTTTTTAGATATTGTAGTTGTATGAGTTGAGAATTATTCTCTGGCAAAAACAAAAACAAATAGCTGAAATAATGAAATAAACAAACATAAAAGCGTAACACAACCTGCTTCTATCAATGCTCATGCGAGACTGACTATTTTTATACAATGTGTGTGCTTACGTACATGTGAAAATAAAAACAAGAGAGCTCATTTGAGAGCTCACTGCAGCTCGCTGATTTAAAGGCACAGTTTTGCTGTTAAATTCGTTTATGTTTTAAAACCAATAATAATACTACACGATATTAGTTTTATTTTTAAAAACATGAACTTAAATTACAAACAGATTCAAATTTATAAACATTTTTTGTTTGTGGAAACGCATTCACACACAACTTAAATTAACTTTTAGATTTTATTATTTAGTTTTAGTATATTAAACAAAAATAAACAATTCACAAAATTAAAACTGCATTTATTTAGTTAAAAAAATAAATAGTAAATAAAACACAAAAACCATTTGTAAAACAATCATTTATGTTATTGTATCGAAAATAAAAAAACACACACACACAATTATTAATTATACTAACTACTTACTAAATACTTTATAATAAATACTACTACTATTTTACACAACACGTGCATTACTAAGCCTAAAAAACAAGAAACTCTTAAACTCTGTAAATAAAATTAATAAAAAAAAGATAAAGCAGCAGATGCATAAACAGAAATCATACAAGTTAATGTAAATGTTCTTACATAGTATAAATGTTTGCCATAATAAATTCCTTCAAAACAAAATGTATGTAAATCCATTTGAGTATTGATTTTTTATGAAATAGTTAAGTGCTGAAAAGCAAGCTAATTGTTATTCAGTCATTTACTTACTTGGGGGTTACACGATCAAGTTTTAATACACTCACATTTTTTTACTAATACACACACACTTTTAAGAATTGAAACCCAGCAGTTAAGCAAGTAGTCAATGTATCCCTTAAAGACAGTAATTGTCACAAATGTCTTATCACTTGGCTGACTCCATTTTATATATTTTGGTAATTTGACACGTGTGTGTACTTTGTAGTGCAGAGAGAAGACAATTGGTTACTTTATGCATCCCAAGTAATCTAGCGTGAAGACAATTGTCACTTAATTGTCTCTAAGTAATCTAGAGCGTATTCACTTTAAACGTTTTGTGAGTAATTCGTACAAACTAGTTTTTTACAAATTGTGTTAATATAATTCTCAAAAAATTTATTTTTATTTTTGCTTAAGTATACTGATATCCCACGTAACATAGCATGAAGTCAATAGTCACTTTAGTGTCTCTTAGTAACCTATGTTGAAGTCACTTCAAACTTGCTTTTGTACTGCACTTCATTTTACCCACCAGAAGCGCTGACTACTTCCGATCAGCTATCCGATAGTCACATTGTAATCAAAAGGGTCAATTGAACCCCTGCTTAGGACATGCACGTGTTAAAATAACTAGTCAAGTAGCTGATCAAGTAACCAGTTACAAAGCTAACTGACGCTATGTAACCAGTATGTGAATCCAATGCGTTGCCTACTTTGGACCAGATATTAGATAGTCCCATTGTAATCAAAAAGAGACAATTGACCCCCTGCCTAGGACATGCCCGTGTTAAAATGGCTAGTCACGTGGCTATTGAAGTAACTAGCTCCCACCCTAAATGATGGGTAAAATCACTAGTTCGGTACTGTCTCCTAGAACTGCTGGGAACGAACTTGCTTTCGATTTCTTTTTGTTTGCACAATTTTTTCTAAAATTGCGTGCAGCCTACATCATAACGGATTGGCATTAGAGGCAGTAGTCTTCATTTCGATAGCAGATTTGTGTGATGCCTCCAGTCTCTGTGCTATTTCGTACGCCTTCTTGAACAGCGATGGCTCCTTTGCAATAATTTCGTCACAAATACTACTGGACTCCAATACGAAAAGCAAATGTTCAGTGAGCATTCGGTCTAAAGAACTCCGTAAACTCCGCCACACTCTCACCTTTCACCTGCACAATTCGACGATATTTTACACTTTCCGCGTACTGGTTCCTCTTTCTATCGAAATGGTTCACCAATGTTGTCTTTATCTCCCCGTAGGTAAGGCCCTCTGGGACCCTTGGACTAACCAATATCATGATGGCGTTATTCAACTCCGCCCCCATATGAACAAGTACATAATTCTTACATTCCGCCTCGGCAATGCGGCTCAATTGAAATGACCATTCACAGCGTGTAAAATAGTCCTGGACGGAAGAGAAGAATTTCAAACGAATAATAAATCAAAGCGTAGTGCAACTAAGGCTGCCAGACCCAAACCCAAAAATACAAAATAGTAGAGTGATGCCAGATCAATACATAACAATTCCTATTAATGATTAAAAAGTGCTTTATTTGAAAAACAATAACAAAATGTACAGCAATCATAAATAGTTCATTCAGATGTTCGAAATATTATTGTTTACAGATTTATTTCTTAATTATATTTAACGCAGTTGGAAGACCAAAAATTGATTCCTGAATTATTGCTTTTGATTGTAACAGACCATAACAAATATTTGACGAAAAAGACGTAACCACTAATTACAATACGTTTGAATTCTTTTATTTATTTTAAAAACTTATTTTACTTATGATGATTCAAAACAAAAAAAATTGTTTTATTTGATGCTGTTTGATCTTACATAACATTTGTAAGAGTAAACACGTCAAACAAATTTGTGCTACAAAAAAAGTGGTTATGCTTTTTTGAGCAAATATTTGCCATGTGTGACCCCACCTTAAGAAAAGACTAAAATCTGATTCGAAAATGAATCCAAAACGAACATCAAATCGACTAAAAAATGAACAGCAATTCGACTTAAAAATTACTCAAAAATTATTCAAAAACGAGTGGAAATTGATAAGAAGAGGGGGTCATAAAATACGCATCAAGAAGAGTCGTGGATAAGTAATATTTTCTCCCGACAAAAGTATCAATTACGATCAGAAAATGAGCGCATATTCCAGATTTTTAATCGCGCTGAAGTATCAAAAATTACTCGAATTTGATTAAAATTTCCAAAAAATGCTTGCTGGGACTATGATATAAACTCGCGATAGGCAATGACCTCTCTAATGTGCTCTCTTGGTTTTGTTTTCACATGTACGCAGTGTTACCATATGTCAAGTTTTCCCTTTTTTTGCAAGGTTTTTGAGATGCAAAAAGTTTTATTTTTTTAAAAAAAAGTTTTTTGGAAAATTGTAAATTTATGATATCAATAAGTCGGACCGTTAATTTCTTAGTCCCCAAATTCATTTACTAAATCGGGAGATTGATTTGAAAATATTTAAAGTGTCTCCAGCACTAAATTCACATAAATTATCTCAATCTGATTACTTATATGTACGAATTGTTTTTTGTAATTTTTGTATGTACGTGGTGGTCAAAACTAAAGCAACCGAAATCATTAGATCAGTTTTAGCGCTTAAATATTTACATTTTTTAAGAAACCAGTAATATTTCATATATTTCAAACAAAAAATATAGATTTTTATATCCTACATGTCCATTTTTTTAAAATTTCTGAAATTAAGGCATTTATTATCTGGTCAAAACTAAAGCAACTTTATTGTAACATTAATGTTTACAAAAATAATTATTGTTTATACCGTTATAAATTTCATATTTTGCATTGTGGTCTTATTCTGCTTCTCAGAAATTATTTTTATTAATGTTTACTTAATAAAAACTATTACAAGTTTTCAATTTAGAGTAATTTTAACATTAATTATAAAAATGGTTAGAAACAAGTATTCCACTTTTCTTAAAGAAGAAATTATAAACGATTATCAAAAGGGGTTTTCACAAAAACAAATTTCCGAAAAGTTTTCAATATGCAAATCAGTGAATTCTCGAATAATAAGTCGATTCCGTTCAACTGGATCAGTAGTGACAGTACATTCTGGAGGTAGACCGCGGAAAACTTCACAACTTGGTGATAAAATAATAATTCGTGAAATAAAAAAGAAACCCTTTGTCACTTCAACTGAATTGGTGAGAGAGTTATCATTGGATGTAAGCACGAGCTGTAGAAGCAGGTTTATGTGCTCGGAAACCATCAAAAAATTCCGTTTATTTCCCCAAAAAATCGCAAAGCCAGGTTAGCTATTGCAAAGATTCATATTGGGTGGAGTGCAGCCCAGTGGAGAAATATATTGTTCTCGGATGACTTCAAATTCAATATAAAAGGCGCCGAAACATGCTTCGAAACTTGTCAAGGAATGGTTGTGTGAATCAAAAGTAACAGTTCTAGGGTGGTCAGCTCAATCGCCTGCATCGTAGATCGCAAGATAAAAAGGGATTCTAAGACGAACAAACACACCATTTTTAATCGTATCCAGGACGCATGGGATAACATTTCTAAAGACCAATTTTAATGACTTATTGATTCAATGCCCCGTAGATGTGCTGCAGTCATTAAAAATAAAGGTTACGTTATCGATTACTAATTTTATTTTTAAGTTTTGTGACAGAAGTACAAAAATTGCTTTAGTTTTGACCAATCATATTTTATACTTACCTCGTTATTTTGAAAAAATGTCTTTAAAAAAAATAATTATAATTTTTTTTGTACTTAAGTTTAATTTACATAAAGTGCTAATATTAAAACAGAAAAATTTCCCGTCTAAGTTTATTGTAGGGCACTATATTTGCCATAACATCGGATTGTAATGTAAGTTGCTTTAGTTTTGGCCACCAGTACTTAAAAAAAGTTTTTTTTTTTGTTGAAAACAAAGTTTTTTGTTTAGAAATAAAAAGTTTTCTTCAAAAAATATATGCCAACACTGCATGCACGCAAGCACACATGCATTAAACCCGGGATCGGCAACTCCTTTTACAATGCAGAAATTGAAAGGCAGACAGACGAAGTTTGTCGTCGAGGGGTTCTACAGTAGTGCGATTCACTAACTTTTATAACGATAATCGTATCGTTAAAATAAATATAACGAAAATTTATCGAATTTGCTATTCAGTAACATTTTTAACGACATTCGCTGTCGATTGAAGTCAGCTGTTACTTAAAGCAGTTTTTTTTCGTTATGTTAGCGACAATAATTTAAATTGTGTTTATTTAATCGATAAAGTGTATTTGCAATTTTTTCTTGGTCATCTTCATCTTTTGTAGCTGGAACTATCGTAAAAATAATGGAAACACAATTTAGTTTACTTAACTTATTAATATTTACAATAAAATATAAAATAATAAGCTGAAAAATAGGGGAATTTGAAGATTATACTACTAATTATTCACCTGGAAGAAGTACTTATTTTTGTTCGCGATGTCCCAAAAGTAATCCTTTACATTTTGGACGGAAATAAGTTGTTTTGCTAATAGAATTATTTATAAAATTATGTATTTACTAAAAAAAATTAATAAAAAAAGTAAGTCGCAGCCAAGTGTCGAACCAACAACCTTCCGATTGCTAGTCAACGTTGTACGCACTACACCACTGGTTAATTATTTCATTGTGTGTCAAATGATGGTTTTCTACTTTTCGCTTATTTTGATATTTTGTAGACAGAGATGTCATATCTTAAACAATCGTTAAAAATAAATTACTGAATCACACTATCGTTACTGCAAGCGATTATTTATGTCGATAAACATTACGATTGTCGGTTCGTTAAAAGTTAGTGAATCGCACTACAGCAGGTAGAGTGTGTATTACACAGGTTAAGGCTAGTTCAAAATAGAATGAGAAAAATGTCTGCCTTTGAATTTCTGCACTGTAAATGGGGACTATGCACAGTACCAAGGCGAATTTACTACAGGTGACGTTAATAAGCCAGGTGACTATTTTTTGCTCGATATGTGTAGGGTATACCCTTCGCCATGAGTGGCAAGGGTATATATAAGTTTGTCATTCCATTTGTAATTTCTACATTTTTCATTTGCGACCCCATAAAGTATATATATTCTGGATCGTTATAGATAGCGGAGTCGATATAGCCATGTCCGTCTGTATGTTGAAATCAACTTTCCAATCCCCTAAATAACTTACAAACATGATTGATACATCAAAATCTCCGGCTCGGTTGCTATTTAAAATCGAGAAAATTGGTCCACAAATGGCCGAGATATAAGCAAAAAACTCCAAAACCCATGTATTTTGTTAGTGTTTCATGAAATATATAACATATATAATAGCATAATAAAAAGAAAACAAAAGTTTAGTTGTGTGTATATACACTGGTGGACAAAATTCACCGCCATTTCCCCTTTAGGATGTATAAAGGACCACCACGCTACGTTTTTGTAAATTAGGTTAAGTTAAAAAGACTTGTTTTAACTGAAGTATAATTAAAATTAATTATTGTTTTTGTTGAACATTCTAAAGGGAAATGGCGGTGACTTTTGTCCATCAGTGTATGTATGTAGATGTGTAATACACATTGAGTATATTCACCAATTATATTTTGTTTCTTTGTAAATCTTAAGGCCTAATTAGTTTGTACGTTCCGTTCCGTAACAAATCAGCTGTTTTGTTTTTAGCTTGGGGGAAGTTGTGTATGTCGTTAGTTTTTCTGTAACGTTGCCGTTCTGTTGCGGATGAATCTGTTGAAAACAGAATCTTGTCCGCAACGTTAAGTGACACCTATAACAGCTGATATCATATACAGACAAAAATGCTAACAATATGAAAGCAGTGGTACCAACATTTTTTGAAAGGGAGATATTTATTTTTTACAAAAAAATAAAAATTGTGGACATTTTTATCAATACATACATATATTGTTTGTTAATGATTTAATTTAAACTAATTTTTTTTACATACCTTAGAAGAAACTTATACTTTATTAAATTTCAATGTTTTTTGAAAATATTATATTTTTTATTCTTTTGTTAATAATAAATATTTCGTTTTCAAAAATGTTGGCACCACTGCTTTCATATTGTTAGCATTTTTGTGTGTATATGATATCAGCTGTTTTAGATGTCACTTAACTTTGCAGACAAAATTCTGTTTTCAACAGATTCAAGGCGTATTTAACAAGGTGACAGCAGTGGCGAATTGAAATAAATACAGGCGAATTCACTTATTTTTTTATATATAGAGTTTGACATACGGACGTACGGGCGAATATTTTTTATATATGTAGTTTGGCATTTGTGCGTGCTATTTCTATAATCAGCTGTGCTGCCGATGGCACCTTATTAAATGCACCTTGAACAGATTCATCCGCAACAGAACGGCAACGTTACAGAAAAACTAACGACATACACAACTTTCCCTAACACTGCAGCCACACGATAAAGTTTTTCTTGATAGTCTTTTACATATACTGTTTGTCAAAATTTATAAAACTTGAAAGCTGTGACGTAGGCAGCACGCAACTTGAAAACAATTTTAGTACAAATTGGGCAAAAACCTGTAATCAGCTGTTTTCTTGAAAGAAAAATTGAAAACCAACTTGAATGAGAAATTGAATGCAAGTTCGTTTCAATTCTTAAAAGTGTGAGTGTATTAGTAAAAAAGTGTGAGTGTATTAAAACTTGAAAGGCAAAACTTGATCGTGTAACCCCCAAGTAAGCTAAAAACAAAACAGCTTATTCGTTACGGAACGGAACGTACAAACTAATTAGGCCTTAATGGAGCCTTTATTCTCTAACAAAATAGAGAGAGTTGTTTATGAGTTCTCATATGAGCAACTCTATCACAAGGCGAATTCATATAAGGTGTACTCGTTAGCCCAGCTGATCATCAGCCATATATATGTGTGTGTTTGTATTTGTGTGTTTTTAATGCGTCCACTTTTTTCTGTTGTTTTATATTCAATTTCTTCTGTTTCTCCACGCGTTTGAACTCATCATCGAACATGTAATGAAGCAATAAAAATAAATATTACACTAGTTTTTTGTTAAATTCCACTTTAATATTGAATTCGCCTTACTTGTATTTTTTGACAGATTGGGTAAAAAGCAAAAACAAAATGTATGTTGTTTTTGTATTGTTGTACTTGTTGTAGGGATGCATACACCTTATATGAATTCGCCTTGCTCTATCATACGTAAACAGCACAAACACCCAACA
The DNA here is from genome assembly GCF_958450345.1 of Calliphora vicina. Classification (NCBI taxonomy): domain Eukaryota; kingdom Metazoa; phylum Arthropoda; class Insecta; order Diptera; family Calliphoridae; genus Calliphora; species Calliphora vicina. Next base: position 92,147,689 of record NC_088781.1, on the reverse strand, counting down.
ACAACATTCTACAACGTGGAATGAAATGAGAATTACAAATGTATGTGAGTGCGTTTGGTTTATTTTTTTTATTTTTGTTAAACCTTCATCACTGTAGGTCAAGGCGAATTTATGGAAGGTGACGACAGAACTACAACAAATACAACATATACAAAAACAACAGGTACTTTGTTTTTGTAAAAAGATAAGTGAACTGTCAAAGTTGCCTGTGGTTGTTTTTGCTTTTGGGTTTATTGTATTTTTCTTCACAACAAACACAAGTGAATTGACAGTTCACTTGTCCACACAACTGAATATAAAAAATAATCAGCTGTTCTTCTGTCGTCACCTTCTATAGATTCGCCTTGCTGTAGGTCTTATATTTATATTAAGGTATACTTTGGTGAAGGGTATATAAGATTAGGCACAGCCGAATATAGCTCTGTTACTTGTTTCACTTTTATCTGTCAAAGTTTGTTTACATTTCGTTATTAATTTAAATTAACGTTTTTGCTTCTTTTAATAAAAAATATAAAATAGTAGAAAAGTGAATAATTGAAAATATAAAAGTGAATGGAATACTTATTGGAAGTAAATTTCACGTATTTATTTTCACCCCAGTTTTTGATTTTTGCAGTCTGCTGTTGTTTAGCTGTTTGACAGTTAGCAAATAATTTTACAAAAACAAAGTACATGTTGGTTTTGGTAAAGTTGTATTTGTTGTAGAATTGGGTATACCTGTAAGCAGCGCTACCAACTTTGACGATTTATCGTCATTTTGACGATTTTTTAAGTCAAATTTATTAAAATGACGATTGACGATTTTTCATTTTTCCCGCGAACAAAAATTGCGATTTTTTAAAAGCAAAACATATGGTAACCTTTTTTCCTAAAATTAAAATATTGTAAGTCCCCTTTTGCAATGTACAAATTGAAAGGCAGACAGCGTCCAATTTTATATTGAATTGGTTTCACAAATTTAAAAACGTTTTGATAAACTTTTAAAAGGATTAAACTCCATTGAACAAAAAAAATTATTCAATTTTCTTATTCCAAATTTATTAAATGGAAAAGAACTTGATAATGAAGTTCGAGAATTACGTAATATGAAATTCACCGAACTCCAAACATTGGAAAAATATTTCTATTTTAAGGAGTCAATAATGCAAAGGCCTTCCCAATTTTAACAGAATTAGTTTCGAGTTTAATGGCACTACCACATTCGTCGGCCAACGTTGAAAGAATTTTTAATATTGTAAATTTAAATAAAACAAAAATCAGAAATGCTTTGGATTCTTCAACATTACAAGGAATATTGTTTTCAAAAGATTATCTTAAGTTAAATAATTCTCAGTGTTTTAATATAGCAATTAAAAATGACTTATTAAACAAATGTCAAACAGAAATGTACCAGAGTAAAGTCACATAATACCAAAATTAAATTAATTATTTTTTTTATTAAATAATAACTTTATTTACATGTAAATAAAATATTTAAAAAGTTAATAAAATTTTTTTTTTTTTGTATTTTTAACATATTTTTGTCTTGACGATATTTTTCTTTTTAACTTGACGATTTTGACGATTTTTTTTTTAAAAATTTACGATTTCTCCAAAATAAAGTCGGCAGCACTGCTTGTAAGTAAATTTGCCTTGCAAGTGCATTGTGGGCGTTACTAAATTTACACAGACTACTCACACTCATAGAAAACACAATTCAGTCCAGTGATGCCAAGTGTAGGGAATTTTCCCTTTTTTTAGGGATTTTTTCCCAAAATTTCACATGTAGGGAAAAAGGGAAAGATTTTTTATTTTTGTCGAATTGTAGGGATTTTTTGCAATGGCAATTTAAAACTACATATTAGCGGTATTCACTAGCGGTATTCAGTGTTAAGTGCGAATGGTCTAGCATCATTGCAAATGCAAAATTTTACAGTAATCCAATAACAAAATACACACAAAAACATTTAAAATTTTGCATTTGCAATGATGCAATACCATTCGCACTTAATACTGAACTCCGCTACTGTTAAGTGCAAATGGTTTAGCATCATTGAAATGCAAAATTTTACCGTAATCCAATAACAAAATACACACAAAAACGTTAACAATTTTGCATTTGCAATGATGCAATACCATTCGCACTTAATACTGAACTCCGCTATTATGTATTATCCAAATATAAAATTAAAAAAACATAAAATTTGTTTAAGCATATCATTAGAAATTCGTAAATCTGGTATAATATGAAGTAAGTAATAATGTGCCATCTTTAATATCACCACCGCTTTCAAACTACATATATATATAGTGAATATCTCAAGGCGTATTAAAGGCTCCATTAGTCTTTGCGTTCTGTAACGTTTCTGTTCTGTGCCGTTCTGAATGCTGTTATATTGTAGTTAGTTTTTCCGTAAGATCGTATCAGCTGTTTTTAAAATAATAACCAAAAAACCATATTGGTGATTTTGTTACTATTTTTAGTGTTTTTTGTATTTAGACCTTCAACATATTATTGTGAACATTTTTATAAATACATACATATATTTTTTGTTAATGATTTAATGAAATTTATTTTTTTAAATGAAATTTATTTTTTTTTATTAAATTTCAATGTTTTTTTGTAAATATTATATTTTTTATTCTTTTGTTAATAAAAAATATTTCCCTTTCAATAATGTTGGCACCACTGCTTTCATATTGATGGCATTTTTGTGTATATATGATAACAGCTGTTTTAGCTGTCACTTAACGTTGCGGAAAAAATTCTGTTTTAACAGATTCATCCGCAACAGAACGGCAACGTTACAGAAAAACTAACGACATACACAACTTTCCCTATGCTAAAAACAAAACAGCTGATTCGGAACGGAATGGAACGTACAAACTAACTAGGACTTAACTCACTCACGCACTCACCTTGTTAATGCGCCTTGTATTCTCCTTTTTACGGTATTTAACATTTCCTTAAAGAACTAGCTAGTAGAGGGCTGCACAAGCACATTCATTTTGTCGTCTACACTGAATGACCTGCTTCATTTCACTCGACAATACTGTAAAATTCCTACGCATGTACTCTATATCATATACACATTGAAAAATTAATGAGTATTGTGCACAACAAAAATAAAACGAATGTGAGTTTGTTATGTATGCGATCGTATGCTACCATGCACTGCCGCGTATATGTTTTACTTTTTCACTGCTATGATCAAGAATTATTCGAATCATTCGAATTATTTTTGTTTTCATGAATGAATTTTTCTATGTATGCATTTCAATGTGTGTGAATGTGTGAGGCCTAACGTTCTTATTTATCATTACCCAGCAGTTAAGCAAGTAGTCAATGTATCCCTTAAATACAGTAATTGTCGCAAATGTCTTATCACTTGGCGGACTCCAATTTATATATTTTGGTCATTTGACACTTGTGTGCACTTTGTAGTGCAGACAGAAGAGAATTGGTAACTTTATACATCCCAAGTAATCCAGCGTGAAGACAATTGACACTTAAGTGTCTCTAAGTAATCTGGAGTGTAGTCACATTAAACGTTTTGTGAATAATTCGTACAAACTGGTTTTATACAAATTTTTTTTTTCAGTATCTTTTTTCTGTATTGAATCTTTCTTATTAGAAATTTACAAATAAGTATTCAAATCTTAACCTAAACTAAAACTAAAGTTGTTATTGCCGCTGCAATATCCAACATGAGTGCTCGTTAAATGATTATCTGGCCAGATCCAGTGTGTCCAATCGCCTCAGTCGTCTATGACCCTCAAATGACAGCAACTCCCTGGCGAGGGGGTTTGGATGATCCATTAATTTTGAAATGTATTTTAGACTGGAGAGTTTGATCTCCTCGCGTATTATGGGGACATTGAGATCCCTGTGGATATTACTATTGCGAATGTACCATGGGGCACCTGTTATTGTCCTTAACAGTGCTGACTGCTTTCTTTGCAATTTTTCAACGTTAGATGAGGAGGCTGTTCCCCATTTTGTTGCATTGACCTTAATTTTCCATTTGTCAGAAGCTATTACGGGGTTTTCATGTGTACTTAAAAAAGCGGTATCATCCGCAAATGTAGATGTGTGAGTCAGTGCGCTTGTGGGCATATCTGCAGTATATAAAATATATAGGAACGGCCCTAGAATACTTCCCTGTGGTACACCAGCGGATATTTTTCGACGTGTTGAGATCACATCCTTTGATCTGATTTGGAAAGATCTTTCTTGTATGTAATTTTTAAGCAGTTTATGTACGTTCGCAGGTAGTATTCTAGTAATTTTGTGTATTAGTCCATCGTGCCAGACTTTATCGAAGGCTTGAGATATGTCAATAAATAATGCGGAACAATACTGCTTGCTCTCGAAGGTTTTCCGAATAAGTGTAGTTATCCGATGTACCTGTTCGATAGTACTATGTTTCCTTCTGAAACCAAATTGATGGTCAGGAATAATGCAATTTTTTGTCAAGGTGCACTATAAGTCTCTCAAGTAACAACTTTTCAAAAAGTTTTGAGAATATTGACAATAGGCTAATGTGACGGTATGATGTCACTTGAGTGTCTTTGTCTTTTCCCGGTTTCCATGAGGATGGGAAATATCCAATACGTAGTATTGAATTATATAAGAACACAATAATTCTCAGTGCTGAGTTGGGCAGATTACTTATCATCGTGGTAGTAATTTTATCTATACCAGGTGATTTTCCAGCCTTAAGACCTTTGACCGTCGTCCTCACGGCAGAGAACCGGAATTTTAGTGGGGCTGACACCACAGTATTTATGACATTATCTCTAATATATGAATTTGTATCATTTGGGGTAAATACATTATCCAAGTGATTGGCAAATGCTTCGATTTTTTCTGAAGTATTTTTTGCCCATTCTCCGTTCTGAAGGCGTATGGGTGACTCATATACAATAGGGCATTGCATATTTTTCACAGCTTTCCAGAGACTATATTCTGTGTTCTTAGTAAGGTCTACATTTCTAAGATAATTTCTCAGGTTAGATTCTTTATTAATCTTTAAGGCGACGTGAAGTCTTCTTTGGCACTGATTAAGTTTAGCCTTTACGTTCGGAGATCGCGATTGTTGCCATTGACGTCTGAGTGTTCTCTTTTCTTTGATAAGAGACTCAATGGTTTTAGGACATTTTGAATGTCTGTAATTCCCCAGGGTGACTGGGGGCGTGGACACTTTAACGGCGTTTGTTAAAATGACTATAAATATATCGACAGCGGATTGTATCTCATACTCATTTTTCAATGAGATGTTTTGTGGCAAGTGTGAGCTAACATACATTTTATACTTTAACCAGTTCGTTTTCTTGTTAGGGAAACAAGAGTAAGAGTTTTCCAATTTACTTGGAACTGCTAATAACGTTAAAACTGTAGGCGAGTGGTCTGACGAGAGGTCCAGCGAAGGGATCACTGAAATAAATTCTCGTTTTATATTCTTGATTACAGCGAAGTCAATTAGATCGAGAATCTTATTGAGGTCTTTAGGCCAATAAGTAGGTTGGCCACTAGATATGGCATCTAGTCTGTTAGACGATATTGCTTCTAACAGTTGCCTCCCTCTAGGAGTAATATGGCGAGAGCCCCAAAATGTATGTTTTGCATTGTAATCACCAGCTGCTATAAATCTTGGACCTAGAGTCCTAAAACATTCGAGAAACTGCTCTCGATTAATATTATACCTAGGAGGACAATATATTGAAGATATTGTAACTCTACCATCAGGTATATTTATAGATGTGGCCTGGATGTTATCCGTTTTATATTCTGGCATTGGGAAATGCCTAATATCCTTTCTCACTAATATAGCTGTTCCACCACAAGCTCTACCACTTGGATGTTTTGTATCATAAGTATAGTATCCGTTAATTCTGAAACAGTTCTTTATGGTAAAGTGTGTTTCGGAAACGAGTAGTACATCAATTTCCTGAAGGTGGAGAAATTCTTGTACTTCATTCTTATGTTGGCTAAGGCCGTTAGCATTCCAAAAACAAATTCTTAGAGAATTCATTTTTTATTTAGCAGGATCTGCATGAGCATGCTTTGATTCTGCATCAATTGTTGAAACATATTTTGCATGTTCGTCATGAAACTGTTCATGGTTTGAATTAGATTCTCAATAGAGCTTTGAGAGTTAGTGTCGGGTACTGGTACACCCTCTTTTAATGCATGTGCATATGAAAATAATGGGGTATTATTTCCATTGCTTCTTTGCATTTGGGTAACTGAACCCTCATTTGTCGTATTGGCATACGATTTGTTTTGATAATTATCATTTATGATGCCTCTATATTGAGCACTAGAAGCACCATTGTTTGTTTTCATTTGGGTAACTGAACCCTCATTTGTCGTATGGGCATACGATTTGTTTTGATTATTGTTTTTTATGATACTTCTATATTGAGCACTAGAAGCATCAGGAAGGCTTGGAAGCCGTATATTGAGCATATAAAGGTCTTCTTGCCTTCGTTGATTCCTGTATGCGTAGGAATACTGGGCATCCACGGTAGTTTGCGGTGTGATTTTGACCACAGTTACTACATTTCCTTATATTATCCGTTTTTGAGTGGGGGCATTCTTGACTCATGAATATCTCCACATCTTACACATACAGAAGGTAATTTGCAGAATGTTCGGGTGTGACCGAACTCTTGGCAATTAAGGCACTGGGAACTGCGCTTAATTGGTTCTTCTACAATTATTTTACGATTAAGAAGATATCTTAAACCGTATATTGGATGAGTGTCACCCTTTTTGTTTAATTGAGAAGAGTTGAAAGTGATTTCAACTCTAAAAATTGGTTGAGGAATTTTATTCTTATTTATTATGTTGTCAATGGACTTCACTTCAAAGCCTTCAGACTCTAGCGCCTTTTTAATATCATCAGTTGGCTCAGAACTATCTATACCTTTGATGACTACTGTCAAACCTTTTGCACTTTTCAGTTGATATGTATAATAGTTTCTTTTCTCGGAATCGAAATTATCAACAATCATTCTGAAATTATTTTCCGAATAAGTTTGTACCTTTGTCCCTTGAATATTTCCTTTACATAGAGAGACTACGTGGAAGTTGGAGTTGGGACAATTTGTTTACCAAAACATTTGTAGTAGGTTCGCGCAAATATAGAGGAGGTGGCTAATAGTCTTTTACAGACTTTGCGGGTTTTTCTTTACTTTCTTGATTGTCAAGAATTGCAAAACGATTTTGACTTACCGGATTTTTCTTCGCCTGTTTTGGATTTGGTTCCAATTTTGATGTCCTAGGACTGGACTTGCGTTTAGTTATAGTGATGTAACGGTCCATTCCTGTTAGGATTTTTCCCGTATTTTTCACTATACTTCGATTGATTTTGCTTATCATTACCGGTTTTTATAGAGTTAATATTTTCATTACTACTATTTGTGACATTGATCACAGTAGCATTACTATTTTCAGCAACCATTTCAGTTGTTGTTTGTTTTTCTATAATTTCTTTTATGTTGTCTTCTACACAATTGTTTTGTTTTGGCGCACTAGAGAGTGGAGATCTCTCGTTTGTTGTTGTTCTTACACTTAAATAATTTTTGTGATCTTTTGGATCATATGTATTATTCTTGTTGTATGGAGAGCTCACAACAATGTATGCATTATTTCCATTGCTGCTGAGCCTCCTTTCACTTGTTGGAGAGTAAGAGAAACTCATACACAAACACTATACTCTTTATTTAGGGTTTTATTTATGTTGTTGTTTTTTTTATTACTTTTGCTTTGTCTTTTTTTCTGATTGTTAATATTTGCATTAACAGTTTTTTTATTTTTTTTGGCTGTTTAAATCAATATTTATAAGTATTTAATAAGCGTCCATTCGCTGTTACTTTTTTTGTATATATTTTTTTTGTATTTATCTTCACAATTATTTTATTTATTTATTTGAGAGAGCGATGTAAAACACGTCTATCCACTGTAAACGGCAGAGTTGGGGTTGTAGTTCGAGGAGACAGTACCGAACTAGTGATTTTACCCATCCTTTAGGGTGGGAGCTAGTTACTTCGATAGCCACGTGACTAGTCATTTTAACACGGACATGTCATAGGCAGGGGGTCAATTGTCTCTTTTTGATTATAATGGGACTGTCTAATAGCTGGTCCAAATTAGGCAACGCATTAGATTCTCATACTGGTTACATAGCGTCAGTTAGCTTTATAACTGGTTACTTGATCAGCTACTTGACTAGTTATTTTAACACGTACATGTCCTAAGCAGGGGTTCAATTGACTCTTTTGATACAATGTGACTATCTGATAGCTGATCGAAAGTAGTCAACGCTTCTGGTGGGTAAAATAAAGTGCAGTGCACAAAAAAAAAGTTTGAAGTGATTTCACCATAGGTTACTAACACAGACTATACAGACATGTCAGATTTGACGTTTGAAAAGTACTTTATCATATGTTCTTACCAGATTCATGTGATAAGCTAGGTACTCTGTTCAAAATTTCGTGCGAAATGCTGTCAAACTACATATAAAATATTTGGAATGAAATATATGCGAAATAATTTCGCAAAAGTTGTACTCTGTTTTTATTGTGGAAAACATGTGAAATACATCTGGCAACCTTATTTTTCCACACGAAATAACATACGCAGCAAGGCGAATTTATAGAAGGTGACGACAGAACTACAACAAATACAACATATACAAAAACAACAGGTACTTTGTTTTTGTAAAAAGATAAGTGAACTGTCAAAGTTGCCTGTGGTTGTTTTTGCTTTTGGGTTTGTTGTATTTTTCGCCACAACAAACACAAGTGAATTGACAGTTCACTTGTCTAAACAACTGAATAAAAAAAATAATCAGCTGTTCTTCTGTCGTCACCTTCTATAGATTCGCCTTGATACGCAGCACTTCTTTCGCACGAAATTAAAAGCAACAGCGAGCTGTCAAACTGCATATAAAATTTTTCGCATGAAAAAACCATGATTTTTCGCAAATATGAACAGAGTACTAGGCTATAAAGAGAAAAAATGTTGCCATATGAGCGAAAACACAAGTGAGTGAAATAAGATATACACTACCTCATATTAATACAAAATAAATAAAACAAACAAACATTTCATTTAAAAAAAAATATCAAAAAATATTTCTTTTCTTTTTTATTAATGAAAAAGCGGAAGAAAGAAAAAATAATGGATACATTTGTGTGGTAAGTATGTTTTTGTACAATAAAAAAGTGTTCCAATGTTGTTTTCATTTGTATTTTGCTTGTTTTATTTACTTACAGGGAATATTTTGGCCATTGACTGATGAAGGTTCCCAGTTGTCCAAAACATCAACAAAAAGGATGGGCCAAATTTCTAGAGATACAGGGTAAGCTCTAAAATATGTAATTAATACAAATTTTTATTTTATTTATTTTCTAGGAAAATTATTTTAGGTTGATGTTTGTAAATGCCAAATAACACTGGCCTGTGGAACCTCAAAAAGTGGTTATTGAAACCAACGAATATTGGACCAAATCTTCCGGGAATCAATGGTAAGTATCTTCAACAAGCTGAAAAGATAAATAACAAAAATTTTTTTGAAAATTTCAATAATTTTATGTTTTTTTTAGGTTTTTAAATTCACACAATATGTTATTGAATGGTCAAGGATACTGACCTTTGGAAACAGCAAGATATGGACCAAATCTTCCGGGAATCAATGGTAAGTATCTTCAACTAGCTGAAAAGATAAATAACAAACAAATTTTTAAAAATTTTATGTTTTTTTTAGGTTTTCAAATTCACACAATATGTTATTGAATGGTCAAGGATACTGACCTTTGGAAACAGCAAGATATGGACCAAATCTTCCGGGAATCATCAAGGACTGGGCATGTTACCTATATTAAAATAAACAAGTTTACTTTATAAATATATGTATTTATGTAATTAATATTTGTATGTATATGAAATTTTTGTATATTTACCTTAATATATTTTTAATAAAAAACTTACAAAATAAATAATTAATATTTGGTTTTTTAAATTTTTTTTTCTAAGCAATGTATGTGATTTATTTTCGACCTTATCTGGTCTAGATCCATCATGTTTTGTTTTAAACAGCATCACCTCTAGTAGGTTGTGGCTCTTCACCACGCATGATGGTCCTGAGTAAGGAGAAGCTCTAAATACAAATGTATTTTATATTCGCTTCACTTACTCCTGGATTTTGGTAGTAATAAAAATATATATACGTTCATTTCAACAATGTGTAAATCGAAAACATTTGCGAATTGAACTTATATACATTATTTATTTGTAGTAGAACAAGGCTAAAGAGAACTCGAATAACCAAACCTTTTAGTTCATTGGAAACAAAGTTAATTTTAGACACATTCAACTGTACCACGTAATCCTTGATGCCATACTACAATACTACAATTCATTTTTAAATTAATTGGTATAAATAGAAATATGTATGCTATAAAAATATTAAACATTGAGTTTTGAAAAATTTTAACAAGTTATTTAAATTAAATGAAATTAACTTAAAAAATTCAGTAAAATTTTAGTTTTATTACAAAACAATATAAATTTTTACAAAACAAAAGTGAATGTGGAGCGTGTAATATGATGGTGGGTTTTGTGTCTATTGTGATGTTTAATGTGTTTAAGTACTTAATTATTAGTTTATATACACCTTATACCAAATTAATTAAAAATTTTTAAGATAAATATCAGGTACATATGTTATGTTTTGTTAGTGTTTTCATGTTAGTAAATTTAGTGTGTGTGTATTAGTGATGTATAAAGGTTAACAACAAACAAATTAAATTAATATAGAGTAATGATTAAAGACAAATGATTATATACAAAATGAAGTTACATAAAAATAATAAATATGAAATGATAAGTACTGAACTAAAGCTGTGGTTATTCATATTATTTTAATTAGAAACGGATTTTAAAGCAATTAAAAGAATTATTTCAAAAATTAAATTAAACGATTTATGAAATGTGTATCATATTATGTAGGATCATTTAGAGATTTTACCTATTTGAGACACACAGAAATTTTTGTTTGAAATTGGGTTCTTTCATCTTTGAATTGAAAAATCTAATTATGAAATAAATTATAATTCTAATAAACAAGTTCAAAACGTCTTCGTGTTTAATTTTGTCACAACAAAGGTAAGGTTCTACTTCAAAAAGTTCGTCGAAAATGATCTGCCGTATGCCATATCTATGACAATTTTGATTAAATAACTCAAAAAATTTACTCTCTAATACTGTACAATAATCTACAAAGCCCTGAGGGGGTTTTACTAAATGGCATTTGTCAAACTGTTTTGCGTATGTAAAATAATAATCTATTGGAATTTCAACATCGTTGTCAAAATTTGGAAGGGGAAAGTCACATAAATGCATTTTATGAAGTTTGTAATAAAAATAACCACAAACATAAACAAATGCACTTCTTTCAAGAAAAATACTTTCTTCTCTATCTATACTATAGTCATGGACGTCCGACTCTCTAATAGATGGGCAAGGGTTCGGTAGAGAATGGAAATCACCCCACTGTGTGTTGTTGGGATCTAGGCCGTAAGCAAGGTCTACGATAGAAGAGTCTAAAATTTTATCGTCTGAGGATATACTTTCACAGTTTCCGTTTACTACTACGTTAACATAATTTAGGCCCCACCTCTTCTGGAATGAGCTAAAGAAATTTCGAGGAGTAATTCTTACGGAATTACCTGATCCGTTTCTAATTTGGCCAAAGAAATGCTGTAAATGATCCTGTGTGAGTCCCTGAAAGCCTTCTTGATTTAGATAAGTCCAAAGACTTTTCAAAGCCGAAATATTTAAAAGCCATCCATTTTTAAATTTGAAACTATGAAACTATATCAATACCCTTTTCATCATAAATCTGCAAAGTTTGGAGTTTTTTCGAAGCCTGTCTAAGAAGTTCTAGTTGTTCCTCAGAACAATTGAAAAGTTTGCTATTTGCCCGAATATTGAAAATGTCAAAAAGATAATTAAAAAATTCTGCATATTCTGCCATATTTAAAAATGCTAAGTCTACTCTCATTCGTTGAAAATTATTGGGATGAACGTGTTCCGTACTTAGCTTAGGAGCACATTTTATTGAATTGGAATCTATATTATGAAAATGAATAAGATCTTTCCATGAAACTACTTTGCTATCAAACAAAACTTTATGATCTAAATTTAGTAAACAATTTCGGACACTTTTTAAAAGATGAGGAGTATCATGCATAAAGAAAATCTTTTGGTTGTTTACCTCAAAATATGGCTTCTGTTGACTAACACCTACAACTTTGGAAAAATTTACAAAATTGGAACCTTGATCACAAACGAATTGGCAAGGTTTTAATCCTATAGCTTCTAACTTGGAGATTGCTTCAAAAATGTATCTCTTCATGACACTACCTTTACAACTACCCTGGACAAAGAAATATGATACTGCCTGTGACCAACTATTTCCTCCTATTCCATTTGCCATAATAACCATTGCGCTAGTCGCAATATTTCGTGAACGATTTTCGTCCCCGAAATCCTCTAGGCCTATTATTTTGTCTTTAAACCTATTATAATCAAGAAAGCTTTTAAGTGACATTTCGTAACAAGATACACTTACATAATTCTCCTCCCTTGTAAATTCGCGCGCACTTACTTTCAAAGCTTCAAATGTACCGTTTATATTACCCAGAGTTTTTGGCCAATCCTTTACAAACCGTTGTAAAGTCCGAACATGAGGCCAATCTAACAATGTAATCAAATACCGGTAGACAAGAGGAGAGAGAAAATAAACTGCTAACGCAATTAATTTCAAACTGACATTATATCGACGATTTTTGGCTTCCCGATTGTGGTTAATTAAACTATTTTCAATGCAAACCGATAACGAATTTGAAACTTTTGATGAAATATCGTTTTTTTTCATCAACTCCAATTCCAATTTTTCAACTTTCTCCTTATATTTATCTAACCGTTTAGATAACGTGGCATTTTCTGCTCTTAATTTAGACTTATAACGTTTTTCTGCTAAATATTGTCCACGATATTTGTTAAGTGCAGTTTGTAATGTCCTTAATTTGGATGCAATGTTCGCTTTACTAAATGAATGACCAGAATTATTAGTATTTATGTCACCCTCACCAAAATCTATGTCGCCTATGTCCTTTTCTTGGCCCTCACAGTTTGAAGTTACAATATCTTCCTCTATAATGTCACTACCTACGCTACTTTGAGTCGCATAATCTGTCATATGTATGTCATTGTCAGCTAAAGTACCTTGCACTTCTACACTATTTTCCTGAAGTGTCTGTTTCAAGATTGGAACTGGAGTTGTATTTGTTAAACTTGAGCCCGGAATTTCACTAGTATTTATTAAATTTGCATTTAGTTCAGCACTTTCATTTTTTGGAACAGCAAATTTGGATGTCTTGTTGCCAAAAAGGAATTCCTCTGAAAAATGCCGACTGCATGCATACAAGCGTTTAACCGATGACTTCACACCTAATATGCGAAGCCATTCGGTACGTCTATTATAAATAATTAAATAAAAATAAAAAGCATTTATTTAGTAAGCGTTTAAAAACATAAATTTAGCAAAAGCTTTATATCCCAAAAAAACTATAACATAATACAAAATAATTTAATTAATAATCAAGATTTTTATTCAAAAAATATACTTTAAAATAAACATGTTTATAATAAAGAATCACTTTATTGTTCAAAAATGAGGTTAAAAGAAATTGGCCCATTGTGAGTCCAAATTTCATGGGTGTTATATACCTCGCTGGAAAGGTCTTCCAAATACCTTTTATTTGAAACCCATATTGCCTATGTTCAGAAGCACAAGAAAAGTGCGAAACAGAATTTAAAAAAATTGAGATAATCCCGGTATATCTCGGCCATTTGTGGGCCGATTTTTACGATTTTCAACAGCAACCGAACTAGGACCATAACTGATGTATTGATATACTTGTAAGTAATTTAAAGAAAAAAAATCAAGTTAAAATTTATTTTTTTCCAAATTGGCCCATTGTGGGTCCAAATTTCTTGGGTGTTATATACCTCGCTGGAAAGGTCTTTCAAATTCCTTTTATTTGAAACCCATATTGCCTATGTTCAGAAGCACAAGAAAAGTGCGAAACAGAATTTTAAAATATTGAGATAATCCCGGTATATCTCGTCCTTTTTTTCCTACATTTCTTGTTATAGTGTTCTCAAACACGTTAATGGTCTGGAATTTTTATTAACTTTAACATTTTTATACCCTACACCACCATAGTGGGGAGGGTATTATGCATTTGTGCAGATGTTTGTAACGCCCAAAAATATTAGTCTAACACCCACCTTAAAGTATACCGATCGACTTAGAATCACTTTCTGAGTTCGATCAAATTTGGTACATATTATTTTTTCGGCCCAAGGACGAAGCCTATTGAAACTGGCTGAAATCGGTCCATTATTTCACCTAGCCCCCATACAAATGTCCCCTCGAAATTGGACTTTATCGGTCATAAAAGTTTAATTTATCTATATATCTACATAAATTTCGCTCCAAATAAGTTTTATATACACAAAATTCATGTCACCAAATTTTGTTACGATCGGTCCATAATTAGTCATAGCTCCCATATAGACCCGCTTCCGAAAATCACTTTAACGTGCATAAATCACTTAAAAATGTTGGTAAACACACAAAATTCAACATAGTTATCTTTAATATAGACATAAATCACACGACCTAATTTCATGGTGATCGGTCCATAATTGGTCATAGCCCCCATATAACCCCACTTCCGAAAATCACTCAAAAATATAAATAATTGAAATTTTAAAAGAAAAATTTGTTTTGCTCTTTTACTTAGTCTAGGGTATTATATGACCATACCATATATACCGATCATACTTTCTTACTTGTTTATACAATTTTTGTCTTTTATATCTCATTAGAACGACAATTACTAACAAATTTCGATTCTTTGACATTAAAAAGCAAAATAAATTTTTACAAAAACTTAAAATTAATGTTTCCCCTTGTAAATGCGCTACAGAACCTAAAACGAAATTAATCGGAATAAAAACTACGGAATTGAAACCATTCCGAACAAAATGTGTGACAGGCCTGTATATTGTCTCATTCACATTCCAAAAACACTTTTAATTGTTCTAAGGTGAATCAGTCTGTTAGTAAATGTACTTTCCGTCCGTCCAAGTAATCTTTGTCATATTTTAAAAAACACTTTCCACTGGTCAAATGTGAATCCGTCAGTCAGTTGATATTCCGTCCGTCCGTGTAATCTTTTTCACATTCTAAAAAACACTTTCAATTTGTCAAAGACGAATCAGTCAGTCTGTTGGTAAATGTGATTTCCGTCCGTCCGAGTATTCTTTGTCACGTACACATTACAAAATCACTACATATTCCAAAAAACAATTTGTATTGGTCAAAGGTGAAGTTATTTTTGTCACACTTAACACAAAACAAAATTATTTAAACACTTCAACACAAAAACACTTTAATTGGATATACAACCCTATGTCATGTAACCAATTGGAATTGTAGCCGGAAATAATAAACAAGGCGTTATATTTTGGACAATTTGTTTTACCCAAAATATAAAACCTATTTACAACATTCCGGCTGACTTTCAAATTATAAAAATTGAATCAAAAACTTACCTTGTAGCATCGTCCGAAAATATATGGAGTCTGCTTCCTTCTGTACAACCCATTATACACCTACGACCTGAAAAAATAAAAAATTTTGTATTTTTTTTACAAAATTTCAATAATAAAAACAACATTTTTACTTACATTTTCTTGCTGTTTCTTCTTCATTTTTTCACAGATTGGAACCTTCTCCAATCAATTAGTCAGCAAAAATGTTAAATATGAAAAAATGCGCCAAAATTGGGAACATTTTGTGCGCCAAATTCTTTCTCCTTTAACAATTTTTGCGCCAATTTTATTTAATAAAAATGAATTAAAAAAAACATTTACCACAATAAAAAAAGGGATAGCCATATACATTTTAACAACTATTGCTATCTATTTTTAATGAAGCTGTTAAATTAGTGATGCCACTTTGACAATTTTTAATACACAAAATGACCGCTAGATGACCGTGTCTTATATGTTCATAATCTGTGCTCTTACTTAATGCCTTTAAAACTGCCTCTATTAATTGCTTTAATTCGTTGACCATACTTCTATCATTTTCAGCGACAACCTCGATCTTCCGCACATTACACACCTGGGGATTTGAAATTATCTTTGCTATTTCTTGTACCAGCGCGAGTGAGACGGTTTCAAAGAATGATGACTTTGGTGTGGCACATACCGCATATTTTATCTCCGTATCGCGAATACCATTCACAAATGCCTCTATCTTCAAATGCTTCAAAATCGGATGGTTCTCCCCTGAATAAATAAGCTGTAGCAAACGCTCGATTTCCATAGCAAAATCTTGTAGCGTCTCATTGGCATTCTGCACTCTACCACGCAATTCCATTCGGTATAATTCTTTTTTATGTTCACCACCGTACTTACGTTGTAGCGCCTCCATTATGTCATCATAACAATTTCTGTTGCTTGCTGGCACGCTTTCAAGAACTACTGCTGCATTCCCTTTTAAGGCCAATATCAATTCTATAGCTTTTTCTTCATTGTTCCACATGTTTCTAATGGCAACTGCATCAAACTGGAACTTGAAAACATTAAATGGTGTGCTGCCATCAAAACTAGGGGCCTTTATTCTACTAGAGGATTCTGGAATAATTCGCACCGGTCCATCTTGGCATTGAATATTATTAACCTTTGTTTCTAGGTCATGCAGTTTTTGATCAACACCATTTTCTAAATCTGACACCTTCTTGTCAATACCATCCACTCTGCTGTTAAAAGCTTCAGACATTTCCTGAATTTTCTCGTCTGTGACTCTAGATGACTCTTGAAATTTCGTTTCCATTTCAGCTAGGAGTTTCTCGTTGTTGACTTGAACTTCAGCTAATAATTTTTCATTGTTGACTCTAGAAGTTTCTTGAAATTCTTCTTTGACTTCAACTAGAAGTTCAGTTTTAACCTCTTAGAATATTTTTAGATAACTTAAAAAGAAAATTTTCCCAAAAAAATTGCCAAAAATCGCCTTTTTTAATTTTTTTATATTCAAATGCATGTAACTTTGGACTCAGTCATGAGTTTTAAACACTCCTTTCTTTATTTGATATATAGATCTATTGTTAATCCTATAAAAGAGAAATGGATAAAATCGGAGAATATTTGGAACCGCGGTCACCAAAAAACTGGTGTAGGGTGGGTAAAAATGTTGAAAATTAAATTTTCAAATGTGAATATCTCCTAAGCTATAAGAGATAATTGATAGTAGTATGTAGTAGTGCTCGACGAGGAGATTCTGTATGTGTAATTTGTTTTAAATCGGAACACAAACGAAGAAATAGTATCATTTTAAAAATTGAACATACCCGAGGTGTCCTACTTTGGGAACCCCTGGTCCCGCTCATGATGGGGTCACGAGGTCCAAATTCAAAACTTTTATTCAAATCGGCGTAAGGGTTTAGAAGTTACAGATTTATTTCCCTCTTTTTTTATTCTCATACCACTGTGTGGCGCCCAACGAAAAAAGGACGGGAAATCCCTCAAGAAGTGAAAACCGCCCAACAAAACAAAAAAAAGTCCCTAAAGAAGTGACAACCAAAACATAAAAAATATAAAAAAAATAAATATACTAAATGTGAAGTTTATAAAATTTTAAACAAAAACAAAAAATTTTTAATTAAATACTGATCGCTAAAATAAATCTAACATTTAAACAACTAATGAAAAATTAATTAACATAAATTTTAAAAAGGAAAAGAAATACAACTAAATAAATTAAAAGCCTAAATGTTCACATCAGTGAACAATATCATATCCCCATCCCTGACGGCAAGCATCACCCTCATCTCAACTGCATCCAACTTCTGTTTTGTCAACAAATGTCAAATGCAGCTCTTTTTTCATCACTCTCTTTTTAAAACTGTCTTGAGACGAACAAGTGCGCTTATTAACTCTTTGCCGAAAGTGTAAACCTAAGCTTAATAAATACATACATATATATTTAAATACCTAAAGTGAATCTTTAAAAATAAATCCTAAAAACTAAATCTATCTTATTTATCACAAATAAATAATGTTAAAACTTACGTACTAATTAAAAGAACTTAAATTAACATATCACAGAATATAATATTTACCCTAATAAAACTTAAACTTATAATAACTATTTTCTGTATAATAAAACACTTATTTACTCAATTGAGTTCAATAAATATACATACATATATTTCATCAGTCGAGTGTTGATCGTGATTGAAACTGGACGTGTTTTATTTTTACTCCGAGTTAATTCGTTATTTTAATGTATATATCGGAAAATAAATATCACCTGTTTATTATTTACGCGAAAGGACGCTTTTATTTTAATAATATTATTAAATAAAAAATCAAAACAACAACTAAAAGACAAATAAGTAAAGAAAATTCTTTATATTTTTTTTGAACCTTTTTTGTGCATTGACTATTAAATAAAGATCAAGAGTGTTAACGAAAGTAATTACAAATACTCTTTAATGAGTCTCTTTAACGAAAACAGTGAAGGCTAAGTGTAAACGGCAGAAATGCATACGTTACAGTTAATGTAGATGAAAAAAATATAAACAAAACAAACAGAAGAATAGATGACAACTTGTTTTTAACCGCCAAGCCTGTTAACCGTGCTTGTTCTTGTTCCCCCGCATTGTCAACAAGTAATGATTGTCAAACAAAAGAAAACCCAACAGCTGTTAATCTGGAGTTACCAAAAAATACAAATACTTTATTTATGCCTAAAAGTATGCTAGCAATATCAGCTTTAGAAACGAAATCCACCACACCGACAACAATTAAAAATAATCCATTAAGCGGCGCTATATCCAAGATTAGTCAACCATTAAATAAAGATAATAAATCCCAAATACAGGTTGGAATGGACCGGTATTAAAACGGGCACGAAGTACCAAGTCTTCGAAAGCGGCACCCTTGGGTAAATTATATAAGGATAGTGAACCTGCTAGACTAAACAATGAAAATCGTTTTTCTATTTTGGAATGTGAAACAGATGAACCAGTAAATAAAATTACATCTACAAAACCACCCCCTATTTACTTGAGAGAAAATAATTCCAATTCACTGGTTCAGAGCCTGATCTCATTAATAGGAGAGAACTCTTTTTACGTTATTCCAATCAAGAAAGGCACGATTCATGAAACTAAAATACAGGTCAATAGTGAAAACGATTATAGAAAGGTTGTAACATATTTTGAAACTCAAAAGAAAAGTTTTTACACTTATCAGCTGAAAGGAAGCAAGGATCTACAAGTTGTAATAAAGGGTATTGACTGTAATGTAGAACCACTCGAAATAAAGCAAAGCTTAGAAGATAAAGGCTTTAAGACAAAAAATGTGATAAATATTAGAAATCGAGAAAAAAAAACCCAACCAGTCTTCCGTGTTGAACTTGAACCTGGTGACATAAACCTGAAAAAAATGAAACACATCCCATATATAACCTGTAGTGCGATTCACTAACTTTTATAACGATAATCGTATCGTTAAAATAAATATAGCGAAAATTTATCGAATTAGCTATTCAGTAACATTTTTATCGACATTCGCTGTCGGTTGAAGTCAGCTGTTACTTAAAGCAGTTTTTTTTTTCGTTATGTTAGCGACAATAATTTAAGTTGTGTTTATTTAATCGATAAAGTGTATTTGCATTTTTTTCTTCGTCGTCTTCATCTTTTGTAGCTGGAACTATCGTAAAAATAATGGAAACACAATTTTATTTACTTAACTTATTAATATTTACAATAAAATATAAAAAATAAGCTGAAAAATAGGGAAATTTGAAGATTATACTACTAATTATTCACCTGGAAGAAGTACTTATTTTTGTTCCCGATGTCCCAAAAGTAATCCTTTACATTTTGGACTGAAATAAGTTATTTTGCTAGTAGAATTATTTATAAAATTATGTATTTACTAAAAAAAATAAATAAAAAAAAGTAAGTCGCAGCCAAGTGTCGAACCAACAACCTTCCGATTGCTAGTCAACGTTGTACTCACTACACCACTGGTTAATTATTTCATTTTGTGTCAAATAATGGTTTTCTACTTTTCGCTTATTTTGATATTTTGTAGACAGAGATGTCATATCTTAAACAATCGTTAAAAATAAATTACTGAATCACACTATCGTTACTGCAAGCGATTATTTATGTCGATAAACATTACGATTGTCGGTTCGTTAAAAGTTAGTGAATCGCACTACTGAAGTACTTATTGCATCGTAAAATTAATGTAGAAGAACCACACAAACGATTTGGCCCCGTCCAATGTATGAATTGCCAAGAATATGGACACACCAAGGCATATTGCAAATTTGACGTCCAGAAGTTCATTTCGAATAAATGGATATGTAATATATGACACCAAAGATCCCAGAGGTAGAGCATGCGGAGGCTCGGCAATTTTAATAAAAACTCGAATCAAACACTACTTAATGTGTGATTTTTGCGAAGATTATCTTCAAGCTACTACAATCTGTCTTGAAGATTTTCATCGAAACTTAGTGATTTCATCGATATACTCACCCCCTAGATTTTCAATTACAGAAAGTCAATATAATAGATTTTTTAAATCACTAGGCCCCCGTTTCCTGGCTGCTGGCGATTATAATGCTAAGCACACATTCTGGGGATCACGACTGATTACCCCTAAAGGTCGTGTTTTGTTCGATACAATTTCTAAAATGGATTTGAATGTGCTTTCGAGCGGCCAACCTACTTACTGGCCTACTGACCCACGAAAAATTCCGGATGTTATAGATTTTAGCGTGATGAAAAATATCCCTAGAGAAATGATTCAAATTGAATCCTCGCTGGAACTATCTTCAGATCACTCACCCACTATTGTTACTTTATTGAGCCCCCTAGAAATTGTATCCCCGACTGGTAATTTAGCGATGGCAGGCACAAGAATAAATTGGCTCAAATATAAAAAATACCTCAGTACACATTGCTCGGAAAACATACCGCTAATAACACCAGAAAACATCGATCACTCCCTTATCAATTCCGATAAAAATCTCAAACTGGCTGCTCAACATGCTACCCAAACCCCCCGACAAATCAGATATAATAGAATTAATTCTGCAGATGTCGAACGGCTCCTAAATGAGAAAAGAAGATTTCGCAGAGAGTGGCAATTGTACAGATCCCCCCAACTAAAATCGAAGCTTAAAGATTGTATAAAAAGACTTTGGAATTTCGAAAAATGGAATTATTGAACAAATATTTAGAAAGCCTAGACACAACCCCGCAATCGGATTACTCATTATGGCGAGCAACAAAAAGCCTTAAAAGACCCGTTATATGCAAGTCCCGTCCGAAATTCAAGTGGTGGTTGGGCAAGAAATGATACTGAAAAAGGGAATCTGTTTGCTAATCATTTAAAAAAGTATTTACACCGAACACATCAAATGAAGCAATTGAGTTGCCACCTGTTGCACCACATTTTGGAACTGCCGTACCCCTACGTTTTGAGATTCGAGAGATCGAAAATGCTATTGTTGATTTAAATCCCAAGAAAGCGCCTGGTATGGACAAGATCAGCAACAAGATGCTTATGGAGCTACCCCGGATAGCAATAAAATAGAATAGATAGAAGAAAAGAAATACTGTTCTGCACTTTTCATGGACATCTCTCAAGCGTTTGATAAGGTATGGCATGCTGGATTAATATACAAATTGAGTCAAAATTTACCGGCAAACACACATAAGCTGTTGGAAAGCTATTTAACTGATCGAACATTTAAGGTTAAAGAGGTAAACTTTTTAAGTACTGCACAACTCATTGAAGCTGGAGTCCCCCAAGGCAGTATCCTGGGACCTTTTTTATATTTGATGTATTCGTCTGATATGCCAACTAACAATCGCACTCATACATCAACATTTGCTGATGATACTGCTATTCTAAACATTCATGAAAACCCTCAAGAAGCGTCTCGTTACTTACAAAACCACATATTTGAATTAGAAAAATGGTTAAAACTATGGAAAATTAAAGTCAACGAGCAAAAATGTACACACATTACATTTACATTGCGTAGAGAATCATGCCCCCCTATTCATATCAATAACCAAACAATAATTCAACAATCGGAAGTGAAATACCTCGGAATACATCTCGATCGTCGCCTTACATGGAAAAGTCATATAGATGCAAAGTTGACTCAAATGAAATTGAAATCAATTCAAATTAATTGGCTTATTGGCAGAAACTCCACGCTTAGTTTAGATTGTAAACTTCTACTTTATAACATGATCATAAAACCGATATGGTGTTATGACATACAGTTATGGGGCACGGCCTCAGCGTCAAATGTAGAAAAGATCCAAAGACGCCAAAACAAGTTTCTAAGAATGATCACAGTTTCCCTCTGGTATATCAAAAACGCGAATATACACAAAGATCTAAACGTGCCCATTGTAAAAACTGAAATCTTGAAAAATGTCCAAAAATATTTAAAAAAAACTTGAAGTTCACCCAAACCTGCTGGCCCGCAACATATTAGATAACCGTGGCCACACTCGATTAAGAAGGAGGGACACAGCAGACCTAATCTAGAAGGAAGAATGCCAATTTAACCAAAATAACCATGAATACAAAATTTTTTCGTCCGGCACTGGCTGGACTAATTAAATAATAATTATTAGACATAAGATTTGAACCACTTATTGTTAGTTCATTAAATAATGAAGATACAATAAATAAATGATGAAAAAAAAATATATATATATATTTTATAATGTTACCCGAAAATACATGGTTTTCTTATTTACCCTTTTCCTAATTCCCGCGTAAGTACCCTGACTACTTATACCCCTCTAACCCGTTACAACATGGTCCTATCGAACCTCTAAAAGTGAAGCAGTGACATTAAAAAAAATACAGTCCATAATAATAATAATAATAAATTAAAAACCCACCCTTAAATAAAACTCTTAAAAATAAAATAAATACTTAAAACTAGTGTACAATATAATACCCTACAAACTAAAATAAAATATAAAAGCAAATAAACATTATTGTGTAAAAACATTAAAAGAAAGTTTACAAAAATTACCAAAAACTACACATAGTTACAAACGTAAACAAAAATTAACAACAAACTAAATTTACACAAATTTAAATAAACAAAAAACCAAAAGTTACAAAGATCATAAAAACAGTGAAAACAACATTAAAAATAAAAACAAATATTATTAACAGAAAACATATGTACATATATCAAAAAATATAAAACTGAAACATACAGTAAAACGCAAAATATTGTTTAAAAAAAAAATATACCCTATATATACATACCCTAATAAATTTTAAAATTTATTAATTGAATTAAAGTTAAAATTTGTTAATTTTGTTTAACAATATAAATAAATATTTTCAATTAAATAATATACAAACATATAATAAAACAAAAATAATACAAAAGTCACAACTATACACTACACTGTATTTTCAAAAATATCAAAAAACATTAATACACAAAAATAAACATAAAATAAAATACACAAAAAATATACACACGCTTAAACATACATATCAAACCCAGCTTACAATATTACAACAACAACACTACACACAAGATCACCACACATCATAGCGGGAAGAAGGTGTAAAGAAGAATTGACAACACAAGAGATTTTATTTTTTTTGGTTTGTTTCTCTTGTGAAGGTTTGTACCCTACCCCAGCAAACAAGGTAAGTGTATATTTTACATCTTACTAAAAAATTTAAAATTTCCAATTTTTTTTTTATTAAATTAGTTTTATTTATCAAGCAATATACCGCTTAAGTGGAGTTGAAAAACTCTTTTATCTTAAGCAAAAAACAAGCGGCGAAGCCAAAGAAATCGTTGATGATGCACCCTTAACGAATGAAGGCTTTCTCATTGCGTGGACCCAACTCGTCTCTCAATTTGAGAACAAACGAATGCAAATTAATGCGCAATTACAAACCCTTTTTAATTTACCCATAGTAAGCACCATATGTATTGCTTCTATAAGAAAGCTTCAGAGAAAGATAAATTGTTGTATTGCGAATTTAAACACATTAGAGACTGATACGGATAATTGGGATCCTATCTTTATATATCTCTGTTTAACGAAACTACCCAGGGAAACCAGAAGAGAATTTGAAAGAACTCTTCATGATTCCGGTGAAATGCCTTTTTGGACTGATCTAGATTTGTTTCTAACAAATAATTTAAAGAACTTATATCTCGGCTCTAAAAAAGCCGAGGACCTTACAAAGGAGCAACAGGCTTCACTATCATGGGCGAAAGCTCACATTGCTGGTCTCAAGACCACCCCTCCTTCTGCTGAGTCATCAGCGGTGCCTAAACGGCAACGTTCAGAGGAGGATGCGACAACCAAGAGCCAGCAACCGGGACCGAAAAGGCCTAAAGCGGCACAACGATATCTAGCTAAGTCCTTTAGCGAGATTGTCAAAGACAACCTCGTTAGGGCGGTTATAGATCGAAGTGTCAACGACGGATCCATATCTCAATCAAATTGGGATATGGTGAAGCAAAAACTGGTAGGGGTGTTCTGGAAAGTTCTCAAAGAGAACCCAGGCACTCCTCCTCAATGCGATGATGCTTGTTGGTACCAGGGTCAAGTTAAACTCATGTCTTGTATGGATGAACGCTCAGCGTTGCTGTTCAAGACTGCCGTCGCATCGTTGGGTGAAGTATGGCCAAGATCTAGGCTTGAGGTGGTATCGGTGAGTGAGATACCCCGAAAGCCTAGATCCATAGCTAAAATACCTGCTGAGCCATCTAGCCCGGAGGAGATCTTGGAGATCCTTCAGTGCTGTAACCCACAGCTTCCAACTAATGACTGGAAAGTTGTCAAGGTTACTGATGCTGAGGGATCTTCCAGAAAGGCGATCGTCGTCCTGAATAAGAACTCCTTGGGGCCGCTAAGGAAGACGCAAGGGAAGGTGTACTATGGATTTGGTACGATCATCCTGCGTGTCTACCGTAGCGACAACAAGGGCGATACCTCCTCAGAGGATGGAATGCAATGACGCCGCTGGTCCAATCGACACTGAAGATACCAACTCAGTTTCCGAACTGGTTGGTACCTTCTTTCAACGGATGGACGAGGCGGTGGACGAGGACGCCCTCCTGAATTCTGACCAGGAGGACGCCGACGTCACCGTTGTACATATTGAGCATGGTGAGGGTGACGCAAATTAACCTTCACCACTCTAAGGCAGCATCTGCTGCACTGCTCCTTCGAATTGCTAAGAACGGGGAAGAGCTAGTCATGGTCCAGGAACCTTGGATCCATCAGGATCGTATCTGTGGACTATGTCTGAAGGGCTATAAGCTCTACTACGCTAAAGGCGCAGGTAAAATTAGATCCTGTATACTGGCTAAAAGCTCTTTGAATATCTTCATTCTGTCTGATTACAGCAATGAAGATACAGTAGCAGTCTCATGGGAAACCAATGAAGGCAGTTTGTTGTGGTTGATTTCCAGCTATATGGCGCACGCCAAATGATGCTGTCCGCAGTGCTGTCAATAAGGCGAATGGGTCCAAGATAACTTTGATTATCTGTGCTGACGCTAACTCGCACCACATCATATGGGGTAGCAGTGACACCAACACAAGAGGTGAGAGTCTTTTCAACTTCATTCTTAATAGTAGTTTGGAAGTAGTAAATAGGGGTTCAGAACCCACCTTCATTGTTTCAAACTGAAGTGAGGTTCTAGACTTAACACTTGTGAGTGCTGAGCACCACAGCATGATTACTAATTGGGCTGTCGCTAACGACTGCTCCTTTTCCGATCACCAATATATTGACTTTGATATTAGTGTAACTTATAGGAGTGTCAATAACATTCTAAATAGGAGGAAGACCAATTGGGAGTTGCAATGCAACGCACTTTCTCGGTGTTTACCAAACCCGCCCTATATTGAGAGTAGGGAAGATATTGAGGTAGCAGTTGAGACACTTACAGAAGCGTTTCAATCGGCTACTAACTTGGCCTGTAGGCCGACCATCCGCAGAGGTAAGAATAAGCCTCCATGGTGGAATCCTGAAATAGCACACGCCAGAAGGACGTGTCGTAAACTGTTCAACGAGGCTAAGAGGTTGGGCAACTGGCCGGCATATAAGTCCTCATTGAATCACTTCAAGAACCTTACGAGGAATGCGAAAAGGAAAGCCTGGAGGGACTTCTGTAGCGGCGTGGAAGGATCCTCTGAGACTAACCGATTACGTAAAATTTTATCAACCTCTCCGGTTGTACCAAGCTATATTCAGAAACCCTGTGGTAGATGGACTCTGAATAGTAAGGAAACACTTGAGGTCCTACTAGACACTCATTTCCCAGGCTGCCTCCCAGTCGACGTTGAAACTGTGAATGGGGCTGCTGATTCTGTTGCTCCGTGTGAAAACTCTGTTCCGGTGAACAGAGAAAGAATACAGTGGGCGATCAAAAGCTTCGACCCATTTAAATCCCCTGGGCCGGATGGCATTATCCCTGCTGATCTTCAGAAGAATGAAGAAATAGTTGTACCATGGCTCATTAACATATACACAGCGTGTATCAGATGTACCTATATCCCTACGTGGTGGACGAGGTGTAGAGTAGTCTTCATTCCTAAAGGAGGTAAGGCGACTCATACTAAACCAAAGGACTATAGACCAATAAGTCTCGCATCCTTTTTGCTGAAAACCCTAGAAAGGGTGATTGATGTATACCTGAGAATGACCATTCCGACTGAACTCATCTCTAAATCCCAACATGCCTACACTAAGGGCAGATCTGTGGAAACAGCTCTACATGCGTTAGTTGGCTCCATTGAAGAGTCACTATCACATAAGGAGTATTCACTGTGTTGTGTATTCACGAAGGTGCTTTTAACAATGTCAGGCCCGTCGCCATCCTATCTGCGATGGATGAACTGGGGATTGATCTGTGTGTACGCCGGTTAGTCGGAAAGTTACTCCGCTATAGAGTCATATGTGCTACCCTAGGTGGTACAAGTGGTACAGGGAGGTGTATTATCTCCACTTCTGTGGAACCTGGCTATGAATACCCTGTTGGTCAGGATGGACAACAGAAGGATTAAAACAGTCGCGTACGCTGACGATGTAGCCGTTTTTATATCTGGTAAATTTCTGGATACAATATCTAGTTGTATGGAATCTGCTTTAAGTACACTGAGTGAGTGGAGCATATCGAGTGGACTTAGTGTGAACCCCCAAAAAACGGAACTGGTTCTTTTCACTAGGAGGTATAAGATCGATGACTTTAGACCACCTAGACTGAATGGAATCAGTCTTGAAATTAGGGATAATGCAAAATATCTTTGCATCATTCTAGATAAGAGATTATCTTGGAATATGAATATTCAGAACAGGATTAACAAGGCCTACGTGGCCATCTACTCCTGCAAAAAGGCAATTGGTACTAACTGGGGCATTATGCCGAAAGGTATCAATTGGATCTTCAAAGCAGTCGTCAAACCCATCTTGTTCTATGGAGTATTGGTGTGGTGGCAGGCCTTGGATAACGCTACTCACCGGAAGGCCATTGAACGAGTTCTAAGGACTATTGCGATACTGATTACAGGCGCTATAAGGTATACTTCCTCTAAGGCACTTTTTACTATTCTAAACTGGTTACCAGTGGATTTGATGGTGATACAAATGGCTTTCAACTCTGCTATGAGACTAAATGCGGGTTGTTCGTGGTGTGGTAAGGACCTTGGGCACTCTAGGATACTGAATTACTATGGACAGATACATGGTAATGTCGATTACTGCATCGCAAAACCTTTTTTCGATAGGCATTTCCATATTATGATCCCGAACAGGGATTTATGGCAGCGCGGACTCTTCCCTCCTACTGATGTCATACGGATATATACTGATGGCTCTAATAGGGGAAACAGGGTCGGTGGAGGTTTCTATATTAAAAACTTTGGGATAAAAACCTACTGCCATTAAGCGTGCATCCAACTGGCTGAGGTATTATCGAATATCTGGTGATATATGTATATTTACTGACAGCAAGGCTGCCGTTAACGGAATAGCGTGTGTCTTTACGACATCTAGGTTAACCGAGGAATTCCGGGTATCCCTAAATGAGATAGCGAGACATTCTAGGATAACGCTTATATGGGTCCCTGGACACGATGGAAATCAGGGTAATTGTATAGCAGATGATTTGGCCAAAAGGGGTGCGATGATGAGTGAGGAGGCAATGGATCCCTTTTCTGGTATTTACCTTGTTAAATGCAAGATGGTTGTTCAGCAGAAACTACAGTGGTGGCCACCAATTTAAGACAAATACCTGCATTTTTTTCATCAACTGAATTTTAAGTGCAATAGAGCCAAAATAAAAGGAACTCTAAGGGTATGAAATTTATTATTAATGTTTCTAGTTTCTGGAAAATGTTTGAAAAAAATCGGTAAAACATATATGGACAAAGATATGTGGATATACGTTGACCCACCAAAGCGAACATCCGCTGTTAATAACATGATATGACCGAAACTAATGGAACTAAAAATACGAAATTTGGTCCGAATATTTTATAATAATAAAAATATAATGATATAAATGTGAGAAAATATGTTTATTTAAAAAAAAAATGTTTTGGTCAAGTTGTAGAAAAATTGTATGTGTTCATGGTGAATATGTATGAATTGACACAGTCGAATAAAACATACTTGTGTGTTAAAACAGTCCTCATGCATACATATTTGTGGAAATATTTGAAAAAATAATTGACAATTACATGGAATTTAGCAAACAATTTTTGTCTTAAATTCATGGCCACCACTGTATATGAGACTGCACAAAACAGGTGGACTAATGAACCTTCCTGTACTACAGCGAAGTCGACTTGGCCGGTATATGATGCCAACAGGACGAATCTACTTGTAGAATACCGTCGTGAGCAAATAAGGCTAATTGTCTCCTTTATTACAGGACACTGTTTAATCGGGACACATGCTAGAAGATTAGGCCTACGGTACAATGATTACTGTAGAAGCTGCCATAATGAAGAAGAGGAAGAGACTGTGTATCATCTTTTCTGCCAATGTCCGGCTCTTACAAACCTGAGGGAACGCATCCTCGGATTTCCATTCCTATCATGCTTGGACGAGCTATCAAGGTTGAGTCTTAAACGAATCTACTCCTTCATCCGGGAATCTGGCTGGTTTAACTTGGAGGCAACGGAAGTATTGTAAATACCCTGATGTCTACCCCCTGGGTATCACAATGGGATCAGATTTGAATGGACCCAAGTGAGCTGCTTGAGGAGCAGCAGCCCATGGAACCTAACCTAATCCAGAGAATCTAATCAGATCCCCTATATTAAATCCTCCCAATAAACCTACCATCACACCCACCAATCCCAACGCTCAATTTGAGGCAAACCTCATTAATGTAGTAACTAGAATTTGTAGGGAACGGTGTAAAAATGTAGTAGAAAACATATTAAATACAAATGCAGACATTTCGGGAATAGATCAAGGGATAGACGAACGCTATAGAGAGAACCTCACAGATTTAGATAAAGTCCCCGATATAGTTCGGTGCCTAAGGGAATTCTCGGGCAATAGTTCAGAATTTAGCTCATGGCGAAAAAGCATAGAACGGGTTTTGGGTTTATACGAATCGATAAAAGGCACTCCGAAATATTTTGCAATTCTCAATGCCCCGATGCTGCTCCCCAATGACCTTGATTGTAAACAACATTTCATGCTTGACAATTGGTAGAGAAGCCATGGATACCCTGGTTCAAACTTATAGGGACAAAGCATTAGACACATTTATTCGTGGGTTGTGCGGCGACCTTTCTAAATTGTTGTGTATTCGAGAACCAACAACTCTCCCACAGGCACTCCATCTATGCCTAAAATTACAAAATCAAAATTACCGCACAGAATATGCTTATAACAAGAACACCAAAAGCCAACAAATCCCTCAGGGGAACAATCGAAATTTTAAACCACAAACACCCTCTGTTCCAAGAACTCAATATGACGTTAATCATCCCAGAACATTTGTTCCACCCCAGTACTACAACTACAGACCAGAGCAAACTCTTGTCCAAGGGCAATTACCAAACCAATTCCACAGAAATACGAACAATAATTTAAACTCTAATAATACACCACCTCGTCCACTCGCACCAAAACCTTTGCCAAGACCGGAACTAATGGATATAGATCGGTCGATGCAGACGAGGAACATTAATTACCTAAACCGACCCAGACCTAATGATAGATTCATGGGAAAGAGACCAACCGATCAATCACTACAGCAAGCACAAAAATTCCAAAAGAATTTCCATATTGACACGGAACCTGGGGAAACAATTGATCCTGAAGATGAAATTCCTACAGAATATCATAATGAGATGTCACCTTACGAAGCAGAAGGAGAACTACAACCGCTGCAGGAATACATTGATGAACTAACATATTATATGCCGCATGACCAAGAAGATGACCAACCCTTCGCAGATATTCATTTTTTAGAATTGCAAATTCGTCTTTGCCATATTTCGAAGCAAAGACAAATAATGGGGAAATCCTAAAAATATTAGTAGATACAGGATCAAACAAAAATTATATACAGACTTCACTTATGAGAACAGTCATTCAAAACCAAAACACTTTCTACGCAAATTCTGTGAAATTCCCATAACCCACCACACATTCATTATTAACCTTTTCGGATTAAGAGATATAAATATAAAATTTTTCGGATTACCAACACTAGTATATGGAAGAAGACCAAAAACGCAAAATAAATAATCTAATATCGAAATACCCAAATTTTGTTTGCTGAACCCAATGAAAATCTTACCTACACAACAACTGTAAAAGGAGAAATTCGAACAGCCACCGATGACCCTATTTACTCCAGATGTTACCCATACCCAATGCATTTAAAAGATGAAGTCGAACGTCAGATAAAAGAACTATTGACTCAAGGTATTATTAAACCCTCAAAATCCGCATACAATTCACCAATATGGATCGTATCAAAAAAAAAATGGATGCGTAAGGAAAAAAAATTTTGATAGATATCCCATTCCTGAAATCAACGAAGTTCTCTCACAATTAGGACAGGATAAATTTTTTTCCGTAATAGACCTAAAAAGTGGTTTTCACCAAATTCCTCTTAGGGAATGTGATATGGAAAAAACCGCATTTTCGATCAACAACGGAAAGTACGAGTTCACGCGACTTCCATTCGGACTTAGAAATGCTCCGTCAATTTTCCAAAGAGCTTTGGATGACATATTACACGAACACATAGGAAAGATCTGCTACGTCTATATAGACGACATCGTCATATTTGGTAAAGGCGAACAGACACATATTGATAACATCGAAAAAATTTTCCACACGTTGGAGTCTGCCAACATGAAAGTCCAACTGGATAAATGCGAATTCCTCAAAACAGAATTGGAATTTTTAGGATTTCTAATATCAGATAACGGAATACGAGCCAACCCGAAAAAATTGGAAACGATTAATAAATTCCCAGTCTCTAAAAAAGTAAGGGATTTAAGATCATATCTGGGGATGTCAGGGTTCTATCGCCGTTTTATAAAGGATTATGCCAAATTGGCAAAACCTTTAACAATACTTTTGAGAGGGGAGGAGGGACGAATGTCCAAAAACATGTCCAGCAAAGTAAATATCAAAATGCACGATGATGCTTTAATTGCATTCGACAAAATAAAAAAGACATTAACATCAGAATATGTTATGTTAACATACCCCAACTTCGATAAAGAATTCCACCTCACCACAGAGGCTTCAAACTACGTGAAACCAATTTAAACTATTATTTGAATTGTCGACTCGTATTTGAGTAAATAATAATTTTGTTTGTTTCTTATTTAAATTTTATTTTAGACTGAAAATTTTATTTTTTATAAATTTAATTTTGAGTTACAAAATCGAAAGTATTATGATTAATAATTATTTTTAAGTTTAAAGTATTTTAAATATGTATAAAGTATAAATTATGTTCATATATTGCCTACATATACTCCCCCCTAGAGATGCTGCGAAGTAGGATCTCTATCGAAATCTAACTCGAGGTTTCCGAACATTAAGTGGTATTCGACTGCTTCTTTGACTTCTTTGTCTTGAATCAGAAACAAATATCAATTTTGGATCTTCTTCGATATCTCTGTTAAAAATGTAGACGGGTTTCAACCTATCATTACCGTTAATATCCAATGTGAACAGTTTTTGAGTTCTTTTAATGACACGAAATGGACCTTGATATGGAGGTTGAAGAGATTTTCCAAAACTGTCTTCTCGAACAAATACGAAATCGCAGTTTGTTAAGTCTTGAGATACGAAAGCTGTACGGTTTGTTTTATGAACTGGTGCAACAGGTTTTAATGAATTCATTTTATTCTTGACGGATTTTATAAATTCATTTGTTGGAGGATTATCCGACGTCTCGACGAAAAAATCTCCAGGTAAATGAAGAGCGGATCCGTAAACGAGTTCTGATGGTGAACACTTAATGGTTTCAATAAAACTTGCTCGGAGACCTAACATGATAGTTGGAAGAGCGTCATACCAATTGGAATTTTGATGACACATTAATGCTGTTTTGAGACACCTGTGCCATCTTTCGATCATACCATTTGCAGATGGATGATATGGGGATGTGCGAATACGTTGAGCTCCTAAAATATTTCCAAGTTCTTTAAATGGCTGTGACCTCGAATTCTTAGAGGTACTCCAAATCTTGCAATCCATCCTTTGTAAAAAGCTTCGGCTTCAGTTGTGGCTTTACAATCTTCTAATGGGATAGCTTCTGTCCAACGGGTGAATCTATCAATACATGTTAATAGATATGTGAAACCTTTGCAGGATGGTAATGGCCCTACCAGATCAATATTTATATGGCAGAAGCGTTCCGTTGGCGTGGGGTAGGAAAATATTTCACTACGTGTATGTCTTGAAACTTTTGTGCGTTGACAGATAATGCATGTTTTAACAAAATCTTTTATGTTTTTGTTCATATTTGGCCAAACAAATCGTTTTCGAATTGCTTCATATGTTGCTGCATATCCACTGTGAGAAAGATCGTGAAATGTATGAAAAACAATTTCACGATGGTTTTTTGGAATAAACGGTCTAACGTTCTCGGTTGATGTATCACAGTAAAGTGGTTTTGCGTCGGTGGAAACTTTAATTGTCTTGAAAACTAAAGAAGTAGATTCTGGATTTGACAAAAATTGTTGTAGTTCGGGATCATTTTCTTGATCTTCGGCAAATTTTTTGTAGTCTATATTAGATGATCCAGAAATTTCCGTAATGCGGGAAAGTGTATCTGCTACTAAGTTATCCGATCATTTAATGTGACGTATATCGGTTGGAAATTGAGCCAAAAAATCTAATTGACGATACTGTCGTTGACTTGCTTTATCGAATTTTTGCTTGAAAGCGAACGTCAATGGTTTGTGGTCTGTAAATATAATAAATTTTCTTCCTTCAAACATATGACGATAATACTTTACCACCGTGTATATTGCCAAGATTTCTCTGTCTTAAGTGCTGTATTTTTTCTGTGTCTCATTTAGTTTTCTTGAGAAAAACGATAATGGGTGCCAACCATTTTGAGTTTTTTGTTGTAACACACCTCCAATAGCGACATCTGATGCGTCGACCACAACGCATATCGGTAAGTTTTCACAAGGATGGGCTAGAAGTGTAACACTAGATAAATCTATATTACATTTTTCAAATGCAGCGATTGCTTCTGGTGTCCACGTTATTGGAGTGTTATCGTTCTTTTTATAATAGGGGGGTCAGACGGCATGTATTGCTTGTGTATTGGGACATGTATTCGATACATATGGAATTCCATGTGTATGTCATAATTCACATTATACATACGATTCATAATTTCCACGTTCAAACGTACATATGTAATTGCATGTGACATAACCTCTATAAGTTTATATGTTTATTGTTTTTAACAATATATTTATTTAAAACATTTTTAAATCACAATAAATATATTTAATGCAATGAAACTTATTTTATTATGATTTTTCTTTACTCGCTTTTGTTTTGTTTTTTTTTATTTTGCACTCACACAGTGTTGTATTTGAAAATACAACACTGTTATACACACGAAAATAGAACATGCTCTAATTGCCAAAAATGTCACGAGTAATACACATGTATTTTACATACACAAAGTTTCATGTGGATCACACGGTATGTATATGTTTACATATGGAAAAATGTCCCAATACATGGCACAAAACACAAGCAATACATGCCGTCTGACCCGCCTTTAAGCTAGAAGTGGTACTTTAGTAGTTGCAGCATTTGGAATAAATCGTCTGTAGAAATTAACCATTGCAACGAAACGACGTAATTCTTTAACGGTTTTAGGCATAGGGAACTTGACAATAGCTGAAACCTTTTCAGGAAGTGGTTTACTACCATTTTCTTCAACACGATGACCAAGGAAATTGACAGAATACTGGCCAAAAACGCATTTGTCAGTGTTAATTACAACACCATATTCTTGAAGACGTTGGAATACTTGATGGAGATGTTGATAATGCATTTCTTCGTTTTCGGAAGCTATCAAAATATTGTCGATGTAAGGAAAACAAAAATCAAGTCCTCGGAGCACTTCGTGAATAAATCGCTGGAAGGTTTGTCCAGCGTTGCATAAACCAAAAGTCATATAATGGAACTCGAACAGGCCAAATGGGGTTGTTATTGCTGTTTTTGGGATATCATATTCAGCCACTGGTATTTGATGATATGCTCTTACCAGGTCAAGAGTCGAAAAAATGCGTTTACCATGAAGACCATGAGTAAAATCAAGAATGTGTGGTATAGGGTACTTGTCAGGGATTGTTTGAGCGTTTAGACGACGATAATCCCCACAAGGGCGCCACTGACCATTTTTCTTGGGTACTAAATGCAATGGAATTGACCAGCAACTCTTTGACGGTTTGCAAAGACCTTGTTCTACCATGAAGTTGAATTCTCGTTTTGCAATTTCAAGTTTGTCTGTAGGGAGCCGCCGTGGTTTTGATGTAACTGGACGACCTTTTGTCTCAATAACGTGTTGAATATTATGCATTTTTTTTCAACAGCAGTTGAAGGATTAGTTATTGTAGGATATTTTAAGAGTAGAGCATGGTACGCATTAGTGTTAAGGACTGTTTTAACTTTGTGGTAATTAGAAATATTACCAATTTTTCCTTTTGCAGATAAATCGGTTGTTGAAT
The DNA here is from genome assembly GCF_958450345.1 of Calliphora vicina. Lineage (NCBI taxonomy): Eukaryota > Metazoa > Arthropoda > Insecta > Diptera > Calliphoridae > Calliphora > Calliphora vicina. The sequence continues at coordinate 92,112,256 of NC_088781.1, read as the reverse complement.
CGATAAGTTGAACATTTTTTATGTCAACAATAAGACCAAAATTCCTTAAAAAATCAGCTCCAATTATCGGATGAGAAACGTCAGCAACCACAAATTTCCACTGAAAATTCCTTCGAAGACCAAAAGATGGGGATAAGATTACTTCTCCGTATGTGTTGATAGGAGAGTTGTTTGCGGCAAAAAGTTTGTATTTTTGGCATTTTTCTTTTGATGGATTTCGCACTGGCAAGACGGATATATAGGCGCCTGTGTCCACGAGAAAATATTTACCATCAGTTTTATCGTACATAAAAAGGCGATTGGTTGCATTCTCCCGGTCACTGTTGGTATCTAGTGACCGTGTTGTGAGTTTTCCGGCTGATTATCAACAAAAGAACACGGAGGACGACACTTACGAGCTCTGCTTTTAAATCTTCGATGATAGTAGCAAATTCTACCAGAAGATGAGTTTCGGCTGGAACTGCCATGCGATCCTAGATGTTTTGAGATTACGTAGAGCAGTGTTGATGCTTTGAATCTGTGCATTAATTTCAGCAAGTTCACTAGTTGAAGTAATTTCAGACATGCTTGCGTTTCGTGGAATTTGTATATCACCAATTTTGTCAGCCATTTTAACAAGATTATCTAGAGGCTCGGAAGATGTTGCTAAAATAACTCGAGTTTGGGATGGTAATCTTTGCAACCACATGGTTAGCAAAAATCTTCGGTGACACCACCATTTGCTAGACCTTTCATTTCTCGTAACAGGGCACTTGGCTTTTTATCTCCAATTTCCACGGTTGTCAACAGAGTCTTGATGCGTTTTTCCTCGGAAACAGAGAAATGTTCAATAAGACGTTGCTTAATTTGTTTATATGTGTTGGGGGGATTCATAACAATATCACTCACCTGGCTAAGTACTTCAGCATCCAAATCAGCCAAGATGATAAAGTATTTCATCCTCTCATTGGTAACGTGGTGTAATGCAAATTGAGCTTCAATTTGTGCAAACCAGAGAAGCGGATTTTCTTTCCAGAAACGAGGAATTTTCATGGCAAAAGATGAATTTGGGGTGGGTGTATCACCAGCTGCTGGATTCGGAACATCGGCTGATGCTGAGCTTTGTTCAGTTGTAGAACGTGTTGCAGGCATTTTTTTTTACGTGAAAATCAGATCACGTCGGTGTCACCAATTGAAACAAATTTAAACTATTATTTGAATTGTGGACTCGCATTTGAGTAAATAACAATTTAGTTTGTTTCTTTTTTAAATTTTATTTTAGACTGAAAATTTTATTTTTTATAAATTTAATTTTGAGTTACAAAATCGAAAGTATTATGATTAATAATTATTTTTAAGTTTAAAGTATTTTTAATATAAAGTATAAATTATGTTCATATATTGCCTACATACGCAATTGGTGCGGTACTGGAGCAAGATGGGAGACCTATTACTTTTATTTCTAGGACACTCAACAGAGCAGAAGAGCATTACGCAACCAACGAAAAAGAAATGCTCGCGATTATTTGGGCAATTAAAACACTTAGAAATTACCTGTACGGCTCCGCGAAAGTTAAAATTTTTACGGATCATCAGCCACTCACGTACGCACTATCTAGCAAAAATTTTAACAGCAGGCTTAAAAGATGGAAAGCATCTTTGGAAGAATATGATTACGAACTCCTCTACAAACCAGGCAAAACCAATGTCGTTGCGGATGCGTTATCTAGACCCCCACAACAAGTATTTTAAATAAACTCAACAATTGCCACACAACATAGCGATCAGAGCTCGTCTAGAAACCTCATCCAATTTACTGACGCACCAATAAACGTGTTTAAGAACCAACTAATAATAGAACAACATGAGAAACGGTCGTACGAATTCCAAATCGTGTTTCCAACATACCACCGCCACATCATTTTGGAACCGGACTTCACTGAAGAATGATTAAAAGAAATTCTAAGTAAATACTTAAACCCTTCAGTCACGAACGGCTTAAAGACTACGGACCAAATACTTGACAAAATCCAGGAAATATACTCCACAAACTTTTATAAAGTTAAGGTCCTCTACACAAGGAAAATGGTAGCAGATATCTCAAATGAATCGGATCAAGAGGTGGAGATCATAAACGAACACAGCAGGGCACACCGAAATGCTACAGAAAATAAAACTCAACTTCTCGAACGATGTTACTTTCCTCAGATGACAGCTAAAATAAAGAGAGTTACCAAACTATGTAAAATATGTAAGGAAAATAAATATGATAGGCATCCTAATAACATAAATATTCAGAAGACATCTACATAACGGAAAAGACTTCTTGACGGGAATTGTCAAACTTACAAAATATGCCCAGACGAGAATATTGAAATCAAGGGCAACCGAGGATATCAGACAACCCCTAAGAGAAATACTGCTGATGGAGAATCAATTCAACGTTAAGGTTTTCAGGATTCCACCTTAAGGCCTAGTTAGTTTGTACGTTCCGTTCCGTAACGAATCAGCTGCTTTGTTTTTAGCTTAGGGAAAGTTGTGTATGTCGTTAGTTTTTCTGTAACGTTGCCGTTCTGTTGCGGATGAATCTGTTGAAAACAGAATTTTGTCCGCAACGTTAAGTGACAGCTAAAACAGCTGATATCATATATACACAAAAATGCCAACAATATGAAAGCAGTGGTGCCAATATTTTTGAAAGGGTAATATTTATTATTAACAAAAGAATAAAAAATATAATATTTTCAAAAAAACATTGAAATTTAATAAAATAAATATAAATTTCTTTTAATGTATGTACTATGTATGTAAAAAAATTAGTTTAAATTAAATCATTAACAAAAAATATATGTATGTATTTATAAAATGTTCACAATAATATGTTGAAGGTCTAAATACAAAAAACACTAAAAATAGTAACAAAATCACCAATATGGTTTTTTGGTTATTATTTTAAAAACAGCTGATATGATCTTACGGAAAAACTAACTACAATATAACAGCATTCAGAACGGCACAGAACAGAAACGTTACAGAACGCAAAGACTAATGGAGCCTTTACGCAAGTACTGTAAACGGACAAATAGAGAGAATTCACTAAACACTCTCCGAGATTATGAGATGCCTTAAGTCGGAGGGAACGCAACTTAACTTGGCTGAACTCTTGGATAAATCCACCTTCGAATACAATAATACAGTTCACTCATCTTTGGGGAAAAAACCGATGCATTTTTCGGTAGGAAGCTTCATGGCAAACCCAAGGAACGCGAAGTTGAAATATCGAAGATGGTCAAGGACATTAAGGATAAACAGATATCTGATTTGAAGTACCATAATCGTGATAGAAATGTCCCGAAGGAGTATAAAGTGGGTGAAAAAATCTTCGTGAAGGTTAATAAGAGATTAGGGACTATGAAATTTTTTATTTTTTCTCTTTTTTTAGCATTGCGTTATCATCTCTCGCTTATGGCGAGGTAAAGATTCTAGATTATACTAATTCACAGACATTAGCAATCGATACTGGTATTGCAAGACTTCAAACCGGCTCGATAAAACTAATAAATGTCGTGGAACTCGATAATTAAGAGGTTTATTAATGATATCAAGGAAACACTAAGAGCAAGAATTGACACATCCCACCCCTTACATCCCATCCTTTTCCACGAAATTTCCCAATTACAAGATAAGCTAAATGCATTAAAACCTAGAAATAAGAGATCCCTAAATTTCATTGGTTCTGCATGGAAATGGATTGCAGGTAATCCTGACTATGACGATTTCGAAATTATACAAAATAAGATGAACAATGTTCTTAGAAGTAATAATAAACAAGTTATTATAAATAAACTATCATTAGATAGAATGAATGAATTAACAGTAAAAATTAATCAAATAATCAAAGTCGTCCAAAATGACGAACTAAATTACGAATATAAACGAATTAAAATATAAACTTGAAATTATAAAAGACGAAATAGTAAACCTACAATATGCTATTCATTGGGCCAAAGTAGGTGTTATTAATTCATTCATCCTGTCTCATGAAGAAATGGATGTAGTAAAGAACATTTTTGAGAATGAAAATATCCCTTATTTAAATTTAGAAGAAATCTTAGAATTTGGCGAAATAAAAATAGCTTCCAATGGAAGTTCCTTGATTTATATTGTAAATATTCCATCAACTTGTAATGATTTTGTAAAAAAATTTAATAGAGCCTGTAAAAATTGGTAAATTTGCTAGTAAGATTAAATTTAATGAGATTTTGGTGTGTGACAGACAAATACTTGGTGTAAAGAATAAATGTAAGAACTTGAATAAATTAACAATATGCAAATATAGTGAAGTCGAAGACATCAGTGAATCTGATTGCCTTCCGAATTTAATACGCAGCATACCGTCCAATTGCACGTTAATTAATAATTTCCATATGGCCATAGTACAGGAAATCCTTCCTGGGGCACTTTTATTGAATCAATTTAATGGCACAATTCTCATCGGTCGAGAGCCATTTGATCTAAACGGTACTTTCCTCATAAAATTTCACAATGAAACGATATCAGCAAACGGTAAGGTTTTCTCAGGTTCAGAAATCACCTATGCTTATCCACTGCCAGCCGTTGTACAACCAAAGGCAGGAATTCATATGTGGAAGAAACTCTTACTCTAGAGTTAATCAAGAAAATGCATATCAATAATACGGAAGCGATCGAGCTTTTGAATATCGAGAGCAAAATGGGTGATGTAATAGCCTATGTTTTAGTGATCCTTGGGATTACTGTCTTATTGTCCGTAAGTCTAAAAAAATCATGTCACTCAAGGAGTTCACAATACCCAGCAAGGACCTATGTTAATGTTTCATTACCCTTAGGAGAAATTACACCGAGTGGAAACGAATCTAAGGAACAACACATAATGAAAATTATACAGATATCGTACTTTTGATTGAGGACAATCAAATTTTAGGGGGGAAGAGTTAACACTAATTTCATTAATTATGAATACTCCCTCTTTCTTTACTTTTTCAATTTGCTGCGTTCGCGTTATTGTTAAACTTATAAAAGTTCACTGTCTACAATTTCTTGTTTATTTTCATAAGAATTTAATATTTTTGTAAATGCTGACGGTATGTCTGCATAATTTAATAAGAATTTAATATTTTTGTAAATGCTGACGATAGGTCTGCATAATTAATTCTTTGTTTTATTGTATTGACTTTTTTATTTTGTGATTATAAATAAAGATCTTTTTGATCGCAACTTCAGTTGCAGTCAAGTACTCAAAGTTGTTTCATTACAAATAACTATCAATCAACATTGAATGCCCATTCTTCTTCATTTTTGTGCATGGGAGAGGATTTTCGGCCTCTAACAAACTTTACAGTCTCTTTAACTTATTTATGATAATAAAAAATTAAATAAATTACATTTTTAATTTATATATTAAAAAAAATTTATGTTAAAAAACACTCATGTTATGTATGCTTCAAAAGCAAATAATAACGTTTATACAAAAAAATCACTCAAACCACTTTTTAGCCTATTGTTTAAAAATGGGGCCTATCCTATTCTCTTCTCCCTGTTCATCAATGACCTTCCGGATGTTTTAAATTTTTGCAACATTCTAATGTATGCGGATGATGTCAAAATCTTTTTGAGCTTCTCTCAATATGTGGATCATTTTTATCTCCAATCCGATCTCAACAATTTCTTTTTTTGGTGCAGTCAAAACCTAATGGAATTAAACTTAAAAAAAATGTAAACTTATGCGCTTTTCTAGAAGTAATTATATTCCCGCCAACTATACTTTGGGCAATTATCAGCTTGATTCTGTTGAAAATTTTATTGATCTTGGAATTTTACTAGACCATAAATTAAACTTTGTTTCGCATATTACTATGACAATAAATAAAGCCAGAGGTGTACTTGCATTTATAAAACGTTGGGCTAAGGAATTTAGCGACCCCTACATCACAAAACAACTTTACATCTCTTTAGTAAGACCTATATTGGAATATGGCTCTGTTATCTGGGATCCTTATTACAACATTCATATTCAGCGAATAGAATCTGTACAAAAACAATTCTTACTCTTCTGTTTACGTGGTTTACGTTGGAATCCTGAAATAAACCTTCCATCATACATTGATAGACTTAAGTTAATAAAATTGCCTACATTACACAGTAGAAGAACTATGCTTAATGTAACATTTATGATCAATATAATTAATGGTGAAGTCTGCTCCGAATTCCTTGTAAATAATGTTACTTTCAACGTCCCTCAACGATTGTCACGTCATTTCAAGCCACTGTATGTCAAAAACGTTAGAACTAACTACGCTCAAGCTGATGCAATAAGGAGATTATACTGCGAATTCAATAATCTTTATCATCTAATTGATTTTTCTCTTAAAACAAGTGTAATTAAATATAACATTATTCGTTTTTTAAATGATTAATTATTTGTTGTACTTTTTGTAAATTCATTGTAATTATATACTATATATTTTCATAATAGTCTGTAAGGATTTAATCCATTGACTTAAATAAATAAATAAAAATAAATCCTGTACGGATAGGTGTTCGAACAAATTTTTCAAAAAACAGTTTTTTGAAAAATCACTCAAACTATTTGGGGACATATAGGGCAAAAATGCTTATTTGTGTTAAAATTTGGAAAACGGGACGTGATAGGGGATGATCTTGGCTACATTCCCCCATACCAAGTTTTTTCCTGTACGGATAGGCGTTCGAACAAATTTTTCAAAAAACAGTTTTTTGAAAAATCACTCAAAGTTTTTGAGGGCAAAAAAGGGAATTTGTGCCAAAATTTGGAAAACGGGGAGTGATAGAGGAAGGTCTTGGCTACATTCCCCCATACTTTTTTTTCCTGTACGGATAGGCGTTCGAACAAATTTTTCAAAAAACTGTTTTTTGAAAAATCAATCAAACTTTTTGAGGACATATGGGGCAAAAATGGTTATTTGTGTCAAAATTTTGGAAAACGGGCTGTGATAGGGGATGATCTTGGCTACATTCCCCCATACCAAGTTTTTTCCTGTACGGATAGGCGTTCGAACAAATTTTTCAAAAAACTGTTTTTTGAAAAATCACTCAAAAAACAGTTTTTTGAAAAATTTGTTCGAACGCCTATCCGTACAGGAAAAAAAATAGTTTGAGTGGGACATATAGGGCAAAAATGGTAATTTGTGTCAAAATTTGGAAAACGGGGCGTGATAGGGGATGGCCTTGGCTACATTCCCCTATACTTAGTTTTTTCCTGTACGGATAGGTGTTCGAACAAATTTTTCAAAAAACTATTTCTTGAAAAATCACTCAAACTATTTGGGGACATATAGGGCAAAAAAGGGAATTTGTGCCAAAACTTGGAAAACAGGAAGCGATAGAGGAAGGTCTTGGCTACGTTCCCCCATACTTGTTTTTTTCCTGTACGGATAGGCGTTCGAACAAATTTTTAAAAAAACTGTTTTTTGAAAAATCACTCGAACTATTTGGGGACATATAGGGCAAAAATGGTTATTTGTGCCAAAATTTGGAAAACGGGACGTGATATGGGATGGTCTTGGCTAAATTCCCCCGTACCAAGTTTTTTCCTGTACGGATAGGCGTACGAACAAATTTTTCAAAAAAACAGTTTTTTGAAAAATTACTCAAAGTTTTTGGGGACATATAGGGCAAAAAAGGGAATTTGTGCCAATATTTGGAAAACAGGGAGTGATAGAGGAAGGTCTTGGCTACGTTCCCCCATACTTGTTTTTTTCCTGTACGGATAGGCGTTCGAACAAATTTTTCAAAAAACTGTTTTTTGAAAAATCACTCAAACTATTTGGGGACATATAGGGCAAAAATGGTTATTTGTGCCAAAATTTGGAAAACGGGACGTGATATGGGATGGTCTTGGCTAAATTCCCCCGTACCAAGTTTTTTCCTGTACGGATAGGCGTACGAACAAATTTTTCAAAAAACTATTTTTTGAAAAATCACCTAAACTATTTGGGGACATATAGGGCAAAAATGGTTGTTTGTGCTAAAATTTGGAAAACGGGCTGTGATAGGGGATGGTCTTGGCTACATTCCCCCATACCAAGTTTTTTCCTGTACGGATAGGCGTTCGAACAAAAACTATTTTTTGAAAAATCACCTAAACTATTTGGGGACATATAGGGCAAAAATGGTTGTTTTTGCCAAAATTTGGAAAAATATTTATATTTTGCATAAATAAGTAAAGCCCTCACTATTCAATTATCTACACTATATTTAGTTTTAATACATATTTGTTTAATTTTTAATTTCTGTTTTTTGACATTTGTTAAGACCATTTGTTGTTTTTGTAGAACTACCACCACCTTGTATAAATTCGCCTTGGGCCAGAGTTTGTTAACTTCTCGGGGGCATATATACAGATATGTATATATGCCCTAAAATTTAGTGCAGAGGTTAGCAAAAATAAATCCTCTCACCAATACACTTACTCTCACCAACACATTTAATTATTTATTTTATTCAAACACCACCCAAACAAACACCCAAATACAAAAACTGAAAAAATAAAGAAAAAGTCATACACCAGTGGCCTATTTCACTAAGCTACAAGTTCACAATTACAAGTGTTTTTGCCTGTAAAATTGTGAACTTGTGAATAATTGTGTTTCATCAAAATACAATTACAAGTTTGTAGCTACAAGTGAATTTTACAAGTCACAAGTGTTCAAGTCATACATCTACAAGTGGTTTTGTTTCACTAAACTAAATTTGCACTTGTAAACTTGTAGAATTGTAGAAAAAAAGCTTAGAGTCGACGGAGACCCTCAGAAAAATTTTACAAGTTACAAGTGAATGATAAATTGAAATAAAATTTGATTTTTAACTATTTTTTATTAAAAATTAGTTAAAACAAGTAAGAGTGCTATATTCGCCTGTGCCGAATCTTATATACCCTTCACCAAATTATACCTTAAAATTTTAAATATTTTTAGGTAAACAAAATTTAATTTTTTGGAAAAAAAATTTTTTCGATTGTTATTTTAAATTTTTAAGTTTTTTTTTTTAAATTTAAAATTTTTTTTTTTTAAATTTTAAAAACAATTTTTTTTTTGTTTTTTAAATTTTTTTTTTTGAAAAAAAAATTCGGGTTAAAATTTTTTTTTTTCCGATTTTGACCCATTGTAGGTCCAACTTACTATGGTCTTATATACGTTGCAAATGTCTTTGAAATATCTATCATTAGATATCCATATTGTCTATATTAATGCCTTAATAATCCAGATATAGGTCAAAAATCGAGGTTGTCTTGGTTTTTTCCTCATATCTCAGCCATTTGTGTACCGATTTTGCTGATTTTAAATAGCAAAATTCTCGAAAGCATGTCTGACAGAATTATTGAAGATTTGGATCCCGAAGATATCTGGGGTCTTCAGAAAATTGATTTCAACAGACAGACGGACAGACAGACAGACGGACATGGCTTAATGACTACGCTATCTATAAGGATCCAAAATATATATACTTTATAGGGTCGGAAATGAAAAATGTAGAAATTACAAACGGAATGACAAACTTACGCTGCGTTTACACATGCAAGTAGATTGATGAAAGTTGATAATACGTATTATTATCGAAAATGTCGAAAATACATCGAAATGTCTACAAGTTGCTTGAGCGTTTACACATGCAAGTAAAAGTTCATTTTGTAAATGTTAGCGAAGGAGAATGATGTCTTCAAAATGCCACAAATATAAGAATATTACAGCTAATTCGATAAATAAACCTTTTATATATCAGCATTTGTTATTTTTAAGTCCATTTGCGGCTTGAAACCAAATTTTATTATTTTTATTCATAACAATAAAGTGTTACCATGATATTCAAATATAAACATTTCTGGGGAAAATGTTAGGTTAACAATTTTTATAGATATTAGTAACAATTTTATTTATTAAAACTAATGAAATTGCTATTTTTACGAAAACGATAAGCATTAGTGGTCATTTGTACTATTTTCTTTTACAAAAATACATAAAATAAGTTAAAAATATAATTATTATTTTACCACCTTCTGATAAATTTTTTAAAAGCTATTTATTGGCAACTCTATTTGTCATCACTTGTATGAAAGTGTCGAAAATCACTGTCCACCTAAATTCAGTAGGCAGTGAGCTGCAAGTGGCTGCATGTGTGATTGTGTTAGTGCAAAAGTATGTATGTATTGTGTTTTTCGAACTGTTACTTGCATGTGTAAACGCTAGGTTATATATACCCTTCTCACGAAAGTGAAGGGTATAATAAATGACAATAATTAAATGATTTATTTTTTTTTATAGATTTAATTGGAGAGCTGACAGTATTTTTAATTCTTACTTTGTTTTTCTTGAATTTTTTGTTTCTATTGTATTTTTAATTTTGAATTAAAAATTCAAAATTAAAGTATGAGTATTTAATTTTTAAATTTGGAATATTTTAAAATTTTTAGTAACTACGTTTCGATATATCGAAATATCGATGTTTTTAAAAAATATATCGATACTGTTCAGAAATATCGATACATTTGCCCATCGCTAGTTGAGTGGATTGCCATGTTTCCACGGCAGTCTGTATTACTTAATTCGCGTTTTGAATTACGATTGCGAATCAACCTGTTTACACGACAACATTCGTAATTCAGTTTGACATTTATTTATTTATTTATTTATTTCTTCTTCTTGTTTTTTTCTTCTGTTTACATGTTTTGTTTTTTTGTTTGTTTGGTGCGAATTTTAAATTTGTAATTTGGCAATGAATAAAAAAGGTACGTAAAAACATAAAATTGTAGCATTATTAATTAAACAAATATAATTTAATTATTATCATCATTAGAAAAAAGAAAAAGTGCAAGCAAGTGGGACCAGGGCAGCGAGCGGGCTTTATTATAGGTGTGGGCTGAAAGAATAGCAGAGCTGCTACTTCTACAAATGAATTTAACTTTAATCAGACTTTTTATTTCTTTTAATTTATTTATTTAATACAAAAATCTTTTTCTTTATTTTGTTTTGACATTTTTGTTTGGACAGCTGATTTTGATACATAAATAATCGATAAAAATTAGAGATGACAGTCATTCGATCGTAATTCATAAGGTAATTCAAACTGAATTACGTACGAACAAGGTAATTCGCACTTGAAATTTTGTATGGCGAATCATGTAATTCAGTTCGTAATTGGGGGTTGAATGACGAATGAGAGCGTGAATGACGAATAATGCCGTCGTGTGAACATGTAAGAGCATAAGAATACGTGTGATTTGATTCTGCACAATTGTGCTATGGGCTACGCATTACTGTGCTAGTGCGGCAATCATAGAAGACAATTAGCGCCAATATTCATTTTTGTAAATGAAATATTCTTTTTGTGAGCCACTCTTTGACCCACATACATTTTTTAACATTTCTTTATGTTAAAGACTAATGGAGCCTTAATTTGTGTATTTTTGTTTCTGATTCAAAGCTTTATTTTCTCTTCTTCCTTGGCATTCACAACAAATATTCGTAAAATCTAACAGAGAGATATTGAAAATAACCTGTACTTTGCGCACAAGGTTTACATGGACAGCCAGCCAGAAGGACAGACATGGTTTAATCGAGATTCGCCTTTCTGTGAGTAATAAATGCTGACTATACGATACTATTTTGGAGTATATCATAACCAACATTTGTAGCAAGGCGTATTTAACAAGGTGACAGCAGTGGCGAATTGAAATCAATACAGACGAATTCACTTATTTTTTATATATAGAGTTTGACATACGGGCGTACGGGCGAATATTTTTTATATATGTAGTTTGACATTTGTGCGTGCTATTTCTATAATCAGCTGTTCTGCCGATGGCACCTTATTAAATGCACCTTGATTTGTAGTTTGATAGTAGCAAGGCGAATTCATATAAGGTGACCTCATCCCTACAACAAGTACAACAATACAAAAACAACATACATTTTGTTTTTGCTTTCTTGCCCAATCTGTCAAAAAAACAACTGTGTATAAAGCAAGGCGAATTTAATAATAAACTGGAATTTAACAACAAACCAGTGAAAGATTTATATTTATTTTTATTTATTGTTTTATTTCTTGTGGAGAATGGTAATATTATCGATGAAGAGTTCAAACGCGTGGTGAACAAAAGAAATTTAATATTAAACAGCGGAAACAAAGTGTTTGGAACAAATACGGGAGTGTGGCGAGAGATTTACTCGGCAAATTTCACTCCACTTCTTCCGACTTAGTTCATCTTTAGGTACGCGGTACTTAAAGGAAGTACTAAAAAGTTAAATACTGATTAACCATATCAGAAAATGGACATTGTTAGTTCTATATTTGTCCCTTTATATTTTAAAATATTCTGCCCAAATCTTCGTAATTTCATTAGCAGTTTAATTTTTCACTATAAATATGACATAATATATTTTTTTGGTTTTACTATTTCAAGTGTATTATCAACGTATAAAAAATCGATTTTGAGAGGAGTTTTGATATGGTAATCTTTGTTGCAATTAATTGAAATTAATTTAATTTGCCGTATTATTTTCAATTGGATACGATAATGAATCAAATACCTTGAAAGAGAATTTGCTAGATATTTTAGCTTTCAGATATCAAATACTCTATTTCATTTCGAAGCACTTGATATTGGTAATTGTTGTTTGTTCTTTTAATACTGCACAATTCTTGAGTAAGTTGAAAAGATAAATGAAAAACAGTAATAAATTAAAATGAAAATGAAAATGGCCTACAAATATAAATTCAGCCTTTTTATTTACTCTTTAGTCTCGAAATTTTTCCGCCTTTTTTAATTTCTAAAAAGGCTATTTTGAAATTAAAAAAAGGCTAGAAAAAAGCCACGAAGCTAAAACCAAAATTTCGAGGCTAAAGTGTAAATAAAAAGTCTAAATCTAGCCTCAAAAAGGCTAAACTGGCAACACTGGTACTAGGCTTTATTTTATTCAGGTTTATTCAAAATTTTCTTTAAGTGTATCATGATGACTATTTAATACAACTCTGTATTAAGTACAAATTATCCAACCGTTAAAACAGCTGATGATACTCACCACAAAAAAAATGTGGAAAACAACAATAAAAAATTGCTAAATCAAAAAATCCAAAATTTTCATTTACACAAACAATGAAAAAAAGATCTTTTTGTGATAAAGTGCGTGATGACAACAGCGATTGACAATTGCTATTATACAAGGAAACGGATCGGTTGCTGTTTCGTTTATTATTATTTTTTAATTTAATTACTGCATAGATTAATAATTTATTTTACATACAAAGAAAACCACACAAATATCGCTATCATTGTATGGAAATTCCTTCGGCCAAATTGTCATGTAACAATTGAAAAACAGTGCTTTAATCGGGATTATTATTTAATTTATATTTAAGGTAAATAATCTTTTGCAACAACAGTTATAAAATTCATTGTATTTACATGCATACTAATAATATACAATATTTGAGAATTTACTGTGTGTGGGTATATGTGTATGTTTTGTTGGGTAGAATTCCTCAATCAGTTTTTGGTGTAACGAGCAATAAACCATGTACCAACACAAATTATGAATTCATTCTTAATCATTAATATGTTGTAGTTCATTGATGTGCAATATAAATTATATATAACCAGTATTCTTTTGTGGCACTCAAGGTATATATTTCGTTTGTATTTAGTGAGCCAGGCCCTTAATCTATGAATACGCATTGGTCGGGCTGAAGAGTTTTTAATTAAACCGGCTTAGCATAAAATTATTTTTATAAAGTCGTAGTGCCTAAAATATTAGATATTAATACTCCTATAAATTCTAAAATATCTGAGTGCAGATTATCAGTGAGAAATGTTAGTAATGGTAAAAAAAATTAAAAGAAACTGTTAAGTTCAATTTAAGTATTTTTTTAATAACTGATCTTCGGCCCATCGCTAGGCTATTTCATATAGCGACTTTGAATAATAATTCTTCTCTAGCAGTCAATAAGAGTAAGATACAAATCTTATACCACAGGAGTTAGATTCTGAAACAATATTACTGGAGAGAAAATTAAAAAAATATTAAAAATAGTTGTAAATTTAAGCCTTGATTTGTTCCTATATCGGTACATTTAATTCATTTTCATTTTACAAAAAATCGAGTTTATAGTTGTAAATTTAAGACTTGATTTGTTCCTATATCGGTACATTTTATTAATTTTCATTATACAACACTGTATATAACAGTAATAACTCTGTTGTTTAGTTATTATCAATATGTATGCATGTGTACACAATCGTACATACACACATCTTTACATATACATTAGGGTTCCCCTTTAAAAAATTTAGTATAAACTTTCCCAACGTTTGTATTCCAATGATAACCATAATATAATGAGGTTCATGCTAAATAAAACCATAGAGAATACACATAGAACGGCATCTCTCCTGTCAAAGACCTAACTCAGTTGTCAGAAACCTAGGTGGTGATAATGTATTAGTAGAAAAAACTATGGCCCTAATTTTGTAAATCACGTCACAAAGTGATATTTATATGGAAAGCAAAAACAAAATTTCAAAAATTTTAAAAATTTGTTTTTGTTTTATATACAAATTCTTAACAGAACAAACGCACCAAAATTCAAGCGTTGATTTGCCTTTCATAATTTGAAAATTTTGTATATAAAACAAAAACAAATTTTTGAAATTTTGTTTTTGCTTTCCATATAAATATCACTTTGGTGACGTGATTTACAAAATTAGGGCCTATGTGAAAACAAAAACAACTCTCGTATGTGTGATTATTTTGAGTAATATTTTTGTTTGAGTTTTTTTTTTAGTTTCCTCTCTATGTTTCCCTATGAATAAAACAAACAAGTTATCAGGTCTTTTTTTATTTTTCAAATATTTCGAATTTGTAAAGAGTCTTATTTTTAAACGTGTTTTTGATAAAAATTATTTCTTATATCATAAAAATACCTATAAATAAGTAACAGAGCTATATTCGGCTGTGCCGAATCTTATATACCCTTCACCAAAGTATACTTTAATATAAATACCAAAGTAAATTAATAAAGTAGACTCAGTAGAACAGCTGACTATTTTTTTTATTCAGTCTGAACTGTCAATTCGCTTGTGGTAGTTGTGGCGAAAAATACAACAAGCCCAAAAGCAAAAACAACAACAGGCAACTTTGACAGCTCAGACCTTAAACCAAAAACAAAATTGCTTGTTGTTTTTGTATTTGTTGTAGTACTGTCGCTACTTTATTAATTTATACTAAATACAAGACCTACAGTGATGAAGGTTTGTGTATTGAAAAAAAATACAACAACAAACAAATGTATTTTTAAATATATATACATATGTATGTATATATAGACGTATACGTCTTTACACATGCAAAACATTTCATATACCAACAACATGAAGAAAATCATGAAACCGGACAATCATATGTATTTACACTTTGACCACAGAAACAATCTTAAATCACTGCTCCCACATAAATAATGGAATTTGCATGGGCTAAGTGATATATCTTTAGATATTAATGCTCGCATAAATTTGTTCGGGAAAATGAAAGCACACTTAAAGATGGATTCAATGAACTCTGTTATAGTGACATATGTAATTTTATTTTTAATATACTTTCACTTCCAAATAGTTCTGCTGCTGCAGAACGAAAACATAATTTATGACAAACCCTAATATAATAGCAACTTAACGACATATATAAAAATCGATTAATTATTTTCGAATTTATTCACAATTAAGTGAATTCGCTCATTTTCACAAAATTTAACTTTTTTGTTTGATATACATAGAACTGAGTAGGTAATGGTTCTTATTTCGATTGACTGAATTTTGAAAAAAAAAAAATATATTTTTTATATAAAAATATGCAATTTTTTGTTCAGATTTATTGCATTATGACAAACCCACATGTAATAGCAACAAAATGATTTTGTTGCCCTGTAAATCAAATATATTTATTTAAAATTAAATTTTTGGTAGGATAGGAAAGAATTTGGTAGGTTTTATAGGGTTTTTACACTTACGTACATTTTGGCGAAACGTATGGAAGATGTTGAAAACTTGAAAGATTTGTTCACACTTGCAACATCTAACATCTACCATCAGTAAAATTGCAAAAATATTAAAAATCATATTCAGGCATGTGATGAAAAACGATCGTTTTCAAAACTGAAATCAATATCAAAAACGATTTAGGTGTGATGAATTTCGATTGATTTCATATTAAATTTTTGTTTCATTCTGTATCATTTTTATAGGAAAAAAACAAAATAAGCAATTCTCCATTTGTTAACCTTAATTAATGTGAAAATTTAATTTCGATGAACTCCCTTTGAAACAAATTCAAATTTGATTCTAATGTTACAAAACGATTTAAACAAACATATCACACCTTTTGTCGTTTTGAAATCGTTTTTACATCTAAATCGTTTTTCATCACATACCTGATTGTTTTTATGAAAACAAAATGAATTGAGACTGGTTTTATTTTTTATACTATCAAATTAAATAAGAAAATAATTTCACAAGCAAATTTCAAACAAATAAAATGTCCCCTCATTATTATATTATATTTGTTTACATTTTTTTCTTAATATAAATGCCATTTTATTAGTGGTGACACTAAAATAATCGAAAGATGAAGAGATAGGAACATTTTTTAAAGATGTAGAAAGATGTTGGCACTCATCGCAGTGCAATTCTTATGGGAAGATGTTAACATCTTTGCAAATTGATGGTAGATGTTAGATGTGCGCTAGTGTAAAAACCCTATTAGAGTGTATGTTGGTAGGAAAAATATTTTCTTTGTGGCAACGCTGTTGTGAATATACTCAATGTGCATAAATGAAATAAACACAGATGGCGACATGGCTCTCTTAAAAAAATTCTCTTAAGCTCAGTGACGTCAACAGTGCCCTAAACTGATTGTAATATATGAAAATTGTATGTGATTTAGAATGGAAAAGTCAATAATTATGTTTAAAAGTTATTTATGTTTAATAAAATTAAATGTATTTTAGGTTTTATGTTATTAGACATATTTTACTTTATTAATTTTCAATATTTTTGCTATATATTAGTTAACGATTTTGATTTTTTATTATTATCTTATATATAAATAGGACACACGTTTTTTTGTGGTACACTTTTAAGTATGTTATTGTCCACCAATATTGATGAAACATATATGGTTTAAAAGGTTATTTTCTCTAGATTTGCAGATCGTAATTTTTTTAAATTCTTTCCATAAAAGAGGTAAAAAGCGTTTAAAAGTGGTCAAATTTCGGCCACCGGGCGATCCTAGTTATTATTATTGCAATTTTTGACTGCACACCACATTTTAATTTTTAATTAATTTTTTTTTTTATTTATTTTTCACTATTTGTTTTGAAATTTCATATAAAAAGTAAGTATTTTACATTCAAAACATAAGAAAACAATCATTGCTGACGTCACGAAAAAAGAGTAAAAGAGTACACTAAAATAACGGAATTGTCGATGTCGTAATCTTGTTTATTTCATTCTTGCTCAATGTGTATTATACATCTACATACATATCGTCACACATCTACGTAAAAGTGAAGTAATCTTTTATTTTAGTTGGAAACACTGGCTTTTTTTGGAAACCCTAAATACACATAACATGCACACACCACAAATTTAGTCGTCGTCAGCAAGTACATTTAGCGACATACAATTTCAGATCAAACAAAACAATAAAATCAAAAAATATGCATTGAACTTTTACTTGATGAGTGCTGAAGGGGTATGAAGGGCTATGACAATGTACCTAATAGGAAAACAAATACGACATCAAACAAAAAACATTTACTTATTTATAATGGCTAGCAAAGGCAACTTGTATGTATCATTTCAGAAATGAATGTGTAAATAATTAATTTGGAGGTCTCACTACTCCTTGGGCAGATTGAGTAGTTAAAACTGCTTTAAACCGCTTTTAGAAATATTGTATTTTAGTCAATAATAAAAACACGTCATCACTTGAAAACAATAACTGTGGTGTACATACAAAAGTTTTTACTTTACGTAAATACTCTTACATCCAAACATGTACAATGTGAATATGTACATTAGACATGCCCTTAAAAAATAGATTTGCTTTGGATTTGTCTTATTTTGTTCATTAGTAGCTAAAACTAACTACTGCAAAATTTAAGTGCAATCGAATAACTAGAACACGTGCCGGAAATCGATTGAAAGTTGTATAATTGGGTAAATAATGGTACTTTTTCCGATATCTTAAAAAAATCACTATTTGAATACTGTTTTTTAAACATTTGCAATAAA
Source organism: Calliphora vicina (assembly GCF_958450345.1). Lineage (NCBI taxonomy): Eukaryota > Metazoa > Arthropoda > Insecta > Diptera > Calliphoridae > Calliphora > Calliphora vicina. The sequence goes on along the minus strand of NC_088781.1, from coordinate 92,093,919 downwards.
CCTAAGCTCCTAGAATAAATTATATTTCTAACAAGGTATAAAACATGAATATTGGTTAAAAATAACCAATTGACTAGTTATTTTAACACTTGTCCTAAGCAGGGGGTCAATTGACCCTTTAGATTACAATGTGACTATCGGATAGCTGATCGAAAGTAGTCAACGCTTCTGGTGGGTAAAATAAAGTGCAGTACAAAAAAAAGTTTTCAGTGTCTTCACCATATGTTACTAAAGGTAGGGTCACACATGGCAAATATTTGCTCAAAAAAGCGTAACCACTTTTTTTAGAACAAATTTATTTGACGTGTTTACTCTTACAAGTGTTTTGTAAGATCAAACAGCATCAAATAAAACAAAACTAAATTTTTTGTTTTGAATCATACTAAATAAAATATGTTTTTGAAATAAATAAATGAATTCAAATGTATTTTATTTAGTGGTTACGTCTTTTTCGTCAAATATTTGTCATGTGTGACCCTACCTTAAGAGACACTAAAGTGACTATTGACTTCATGCTATGTTACATGGGATATCAGTATACATACTTAATCAGAAATAAAAATAAACTGTATGAGAATTATATCAACACAATTTGTAAAAAAACAGTTTTTACGAATTACTCACAAAACGTTTAAAGTGACTATACTCTAGATTACTTAGAGACACTTAAGTGACAATTGTCTTCACGCTTGATTACTTGGGATGCATAAAGTAACCAATTGTCTTCTCTCTGCGCTACAAAGTGCACACACGTGTCAAATGACCAAAATATATATAATGGAGTCAGCCAAGTCATAAGACATTTGTGACAATTACTGTCTTTAAGGGATACATTGACTACCCAGCAGTTAAGCAAGTAAGCTATCCGATAGTCACATTGTAATCAAAAGGGTCAATTGACCCCTTGCTTTGGACATGCACGTGTTAAAATAACAATACCATTGATTACGTGCAATATGAAAATAAAATAGATGTTATAACTAATAAATTTAAATTTCGTGCAATAAATCTACTAGAATTAAAAAATATATGTAAGAATATGAAGAAAAAACCTGATTATAATAAAATATCTATTAAAACGATAACTGGGAACTAACAGGAAATATTTTACTAAAAATAATAAATGCATCATTAAAATCAGGAATTTTCCCAAATGATTGGAAGGAAACGATGGTTACACCTATTGAAAAGGTCAATAACACAATAATGTGCGAAGAATTGAGACCAATAAATTCCTTAAAAACGTGTGAAAAGATTCTTGAAAAAGTTGTCAAAGATCAATTAGAGGAGTATATGGAAAAATATGAACTACTATCGAAACATCAATCAGGTTTTAGGAAAAAATATTCATGTGAAACAGCGGTAAATTATGTTATAAACAGATGGAAATTTATAAAGAGAAATCATAAAATTATGGCAATATTCTTAGATTTCAAAAGAGCTTTTGAAACAATTGATAGAAACATTCTGTTACAAAAATTACATAAATATGGTATACAAGATAATGAATTGAAGTGGTTCCAGTCATATCTGAATAATCCTAGACAAAAGACTAAAGTGAATAATGTAAAATCAAATGAAATAGCAAATGACTTTGGAGTACCTCAGGGATCAATTCTGGGAGCTCTATTATTTATTATATATATCAACGATATGCCAAAATCATTAGAAAAATGTGAAATTGTAATGTATGCGGACGATACCCTAATATTTACAGAAGCTGAATCAGAGGAAATATGCAACTACAATCTAACAATCGATATAAATAATATTGACAAATGGTTAAAAATGAATAAATTGAAATTAAATGAAAATAAAACTAAGCTTATGGAAATAAATATGGACAGTAACATAACTTTTAAAATTAATAATGTGATAATAGAAAAAGTAAATAATATAAAATATCTAGGTTTTCTAATAGATAAGGATTTAAAACTAAAACAACACATTGAATATATTTGTAAAAAATTGGAAAGAAAATTGGTTTTTTCAAAAGACTACGAAATAAAATTTCAATTAATACAGCTATTAACATATATAATACTATTGTTAAACCACATTTTGAATACGGATCAACGGTTTTATACACATGCTGCTCAGATGCACATATTGATAGACTACAAAAACTACAAAATAAGGCGATGCGTGCAATACTAAGATGTAATAGATACACACCGATAAATAACATGTTAAGCACTCTTAAATGGCTTAATATAAAACAACGTTTAGAACTAAATACTATAAATTTAATACAAAAAATGAAAATAGGAAAAGCACCAGAATATCTGAAAGAACAATTAATATATGTTGGTGAAATTCAACCTTATAACTTAAGGAATGCTCAAGACTTTCGACTACAACGTGCGGATAATAACAACACACAAAAATCACTGTTCTATAAAGGTTTAAAACTATACAATACGATGCCAAATAGTGTAAAAAACGAGACAAACAACACCATCTTTAGAAGGAAAGCAGTTGAATTTATAAGAAATGTTAATATAAATTAGAGCTTAATCTTACTATGTAAAAATAAATGTAAAAATTTGTTATACAAAAGTATTAAAAATACTACTAATAAAATACAAAAAAAAAAAAAGTAGCTGATCAAGTAACCAGTTACAAAGCTAGCAAGGTAACTGACGCTATGTAACCAGTTTGTGAATCCAATGCGTTGCCTACTTTGGACCAGCTATTAGACAGTCCCATTGTAATCAAAAAGAGACAATTGACCCCCTGCCTAGGACATGCCCGTGTTAAAATGACTAGTCACGTGGCTATTGAAGTAACTAGCTCCCACCCTAAATGATAGGTAAAATCACTAGTTCGGTACTGTCTCCTAGAACTGCTGGGATATGTATTGCTTTATGTTGTGTATTTTAATTTTGTTTTCTGCCCAGTTGGGCACGTCTTCAAGACATCCTCAGTGATAAGTGCAAGACAATGTATATTCGTCTACGACACATGAGGGACATCCAGAACAGACTAGTAAAATGTTATACCGATATTCGCTATATTTATGGAAATATTACTACTTAAGTTAATTTTAACGTATGCGAAATTTAATTTACTAAATCGGTTATCGCATTTAAAATTTGGTATTGTGATACCAGCCAAATCAAAGATATTTTATAATAAAGCTCTATTGTAAAATTTGGATTTTGTAACATACGATAATTTAGCGCAAAGGGGTCGATATAATAATAAGAATCTACATAACTGATGTGGTCAAAATTTGGTGAAATTCTACTTCCACAAATATTTCAATTGAAATATTACTTTTGTTCTAGATGTCTACTAACTAGGGTATTCAATTAATCGGGTTTCTGGTTTAATCGGTTAATCGAGCAAATAATTAATCGAGGTTTAGATTTATTCTGTTAATAATCGGTTAATTTAAAATTGTTCGATTAACCGAATAATTTCTATTTTCATTTTAAATTGAAAATACAACAACGAATTTTGTGTACAAAAACATAAAACAGCAAATAAGGTATTTGAGATCATTTTTGTAAACATATCGCCTATTTGCTGCAACAACGTATGCGCTGTTCTATAATGTTTCATATAGGCCCTAATTTTATAAATCACGTCACCAAAGTGATATTTATATGGAAAGCAAAAACAAAATTTCTAAAATTTTAAAAATTTGTTTTTGTTTTATATACAAAATTTTCAAATTATGAAAGGCAAATGAACGCTTGAAATTTGGTGCGTTTGTTCTGTTAAGAATTTGTATATAAAACAAAAACAAATTTTTCAAATTTTTGAAATTTTGTTATTGCTTTCCATATAAATATCACTTTGTGACGTGATTTACAAAATTAGGGCCATAGTTTTCGAAAAAGTCAATTATTTCTTGTGAGAGTGTTTTTTTGTTGTAAACATCAAAATTAAAAATTCATGTTTTCTTGTATATTTGATAAATAAAAATTTGGGTTAGATACAGATTAGAAATATATTAATATCTACGATTTATATTTCTGCAATCGCATGATTTGTTGAAAATTTATTTAAGAAATAGTAAAATGTCATAAAATATTCAAAGACGATTTTCTACAAAACTACTTTTTTTTAATTATGACGTTGTTGCAGCAAATGAGCGATGTGTGAGTTTTTTAAGGTTTTAGTGAGATCTTCTGAAATAATCTTTTATAAAAAGAATATAATTTAAACGATTTTTTTCTTTAGATTTAATAAAATTTTTCTTGGAAAAAACTCTCTCGCTGATTGTATATTTTGGAGAATTCAAAAGCATGATAAATAATGCTGAGATTTCAGCGATCAAAAGGGCGGTACACTGGATGAAGTACTATAGGCTATTTGGTGTGAATATCCGAATATGTACCGACAGTAAGTCTGCTATCAAATCCCTATCTGGCGTCTACTCGACATCCAGATTGGTACATGAATGCCGGGTATCTCTTAATGAGATGGCGAGACATTCTAACCTGGAGTTATTCTGGGTGCCTGGTCACTCTGGTGTACCCGGCAATGCTATTGCGGATGAACTGGCCAAAAGAGGCTCACGTCTACATATTGACGAGATCGATCACTTGGTCGGTTTACCGCTATCTTGCTGTAAGTCAACCATACAGCGTAAATTATTTGAGATGGTCTAATTTGACAAATTGCTCGATATCGAAACTCACTTGGCCCGTATTTGACCATCATAGGTCAATGTGCCTCACGGGGCTACCTCGGGATAGGCTACGAGCTCTGATATCAGTGCTCACCGGGCATTGCTTGATAGGTGCGCATGCTAGGATATTGAATACTCCATACAATGACTTCTGTAGGAGTTGCCATGATGAAGACGAGGATGAGACGATTGAACATCTCCTCTGTCTTTGCCCTGCCATAGCAGGGGTGCGGACTGCGACAATAGGTAGTCCATTTTTGCACGGCCTAGCGGATCTATCTACTCCGGATGTCAGGAGGTTGTATTCGTTCATTCGTGCGTCAGGTTGGTTCGGCATTGAACCCATTTCTGACATGTGAAGGACCTCTTGAGGCCCTGAGCATGATCCTTAGGGTAACACAAAGGGACCAATTTAATGGACCCAAGTGAGCTGGTTGATAACTAGCTGCCTTTATAACCTAACCTATGATAAATAATATTCCTTTTTGGATTGTTTTAGATTTTTATTAATTTAATAGTTACGTTTAGTAATGATAAAAGACTGATTTCAAAAAAGTGTCGTCTATACATGTAAATACAAGCAAAGTTTCAAAGACATGTAAATTAAATATGTCAGTTGTTATACATACTCACTATTCATGTTTATTGGATGTTCAAAAAATATCTAATTTTAATTTGAAATTTGAATTGAAAGGGAAAAATAAATAATATTTGAAAATCGGTAATTTCAAATTATTCGAACAGTTAACCGTCCAAAATTAATCGGTTAACCGATTAACGGTTAATCGATTGAATACCCTACTACTAACACAAACATTTTAAACTCAATTATTTCGAAATGGCAAAAATATTATACACTATTATTTTATTAAGAGGACGATATGTTACACACAGTTACTAAAGTATATGTACGATCGACTTTTTTGGCCTTTTTTAAAAATCTATATATTTAAAAGTACAAGGCCTGTTTCATTCATTTTATTCCCTACACCACCATAGTGGGGAGGGTTTTATGCGTTTGTGCAGATGTGTGTAACGCCCAAAAATATTAGTCTAACACCCACCTTAAAGTATACCGATCGACTTAGAATCAATTTCTGAGTCGATTAAACGATGTCCGTCTGGCTGGCTGTAAACCTTGTGCGCAGAGTACAGGTCGCAATTTTGAAGATATTTCGATCAAATTTGGTACATATTACTTTTCGGCCCAAGGACCAAGCCTATTGAAACTGGCTGAAATCGGTCCATTATTTCACTTAGCCCCCATACAAATGTCCTTCCGAAATTGGACTTTATCGGTCATAAATGTTTATATAGTAAACTTTCATATAGACATAAATTACACGTCCTAATTTCATGGTGATCGGTCCATAATTGGTCATAGCCCCCATATAAAGCCCACTTCCGAAAATCTCTCAAAAATGTAAATTATTGAAATTTTAAAAGAAAAATGTTTTTGCTCTTTTACTTAATGTAGGGTATTATATGGTCGGGCTTGACCGACCATACTTTCTTACTTGTTATATATACAGTGACCGACAAAAGTTTACATACGACCATTATTTTCGTAACTCGCGGACTTCTAAACCATAATAAGTAAAAGTAATGATGCAGTTTTATTTCAAATGCATTTTTAGTAATATAACAAAAAAATATCGCTAAATTTATAATTAATTTAACTATTATTCACAAAAAATTAAAAAAATATGTTGACAAAAGTCTACATATGATCTGTACACTAAATAAACATTTTTCGGCGAATACAAATTAAATTCAATATTTCGTTGGGCCAACACGGGCATCTGCAAGCGTTTGGGCATCGAAGCAACTAAATTTTCCAGTTCTGCGGACGTTATATTTTGCCATTCTTCTGGAAGGTTCTCCTTTAACATTGGTGCACAAGTAATAAGATGTTTTCGGATCTTCCGTTGTAGAATTTCCCACACGTGCTCAATAACATTTAAGTCCGGGCTTTGAGGTGGTGTGAACAGTTGTCATGGGGCATGGTAGAGTAGCCAATCTTTGACAATTTGAGACCAATGTTTCGGATCGTTATCTTGCTGAAAAATCCAACTTTAACCAAGAGTTAAAATATCGACGGATGCTCTCAACGATCCACATTATCCTCAATAAATACTAACTTTCCCACTCGAGATGCAGCGACAGTACCCCAAACCGTCACACTGCCAACATCATGCTTAACTGTAGCGAGTAAGTTTTTCGGATCCATTGCAGTATTTGTTTTGTGCCATACTTTATCTCTCCCATCACTTCCAAATATGTAATACTTCAACTCATCAGTGAACAAAACTCGCTTCCAGAATTCCATGTCCTTTTCAAAGTGCTTTTGGGCGAATTCCAAAAGAAGTTTGCGATCCGTTCGCTAATTTACGAGGAGTTCTGCTTTAATTACCATTATTATTTAAGGTTCTTTGAATTGTTCGTGGATGAACAATAACTTCTGATCTTGTAGCGAGTTCTTTGGCTAATTTTGTGGTATTTACTTTTGAGTTTTTGTTGACTTCTTTTAAAATGAAGGTTACATCTCTACAATGTAGTTTCTTTGGGCGACCACTTCGCAGCTTGTTTTTAACTCTACCAGTGTTTTCAGAGTTACTGAATATTGTTTGAACGTAGACTTAATCTGTTAGTATTAAAAAAAAAACAGGACATGCTGTGGTCGTATGTAGGCTTTTGTCAATGTTTTTTTATTGTTTTTTATGAATAATTTTGCAAGTTTACATTGCAACAATATTTTTTTGGGGGCATAGCAATAAAAATAGATTTCAAACAAAACTGCATTATTATGTTTTTTATTTACCGGGTTTTCTCTAATAAAGTGGCAAAAATTGTGGTCGTACGTAGACTTATGTCGACCACTGTATATATTTTTTAAAAAAGGCCCAAAAGTCGATATAATAAAAAAATAAAAATTAAGGTGTCTAATGACTAAAAGTAGCATAATATTTATGTTTAAAATAATATTTGTATAAATAATCTAGTATGTAAGAAGTACAATATTTGCAGCTTTTTTTATTTAATTCAAATGTTTCCAATTTACCAATAACATGATAAATTGGAACAATGATACAGATAACGAACACTCTTTGTGAATTCGTAAATTAATAATAAAAAAATCAATAATTTTTTGTTTCTTAAAATATTTAAACAATAATATTGAAACGATTGCTAGATAACGTCATTTTGGATTACTTTGATAGTGTTATTTTATTTGCTTTTAATTGATATGAATAAGTTAAATGTTTTTATGTACATACATAGTACATAAAAACATTTAACTTCATTTTCTCAATGTCTGGTTATCATAACGATGTACTGACAGTTTCCATACAAACATTTTGTAATTAACAGTTAGTAGGCATGATAATAATGGAATATTTCAGAAAATTATACAAACAATGCATCTTAAATTACGACCCACCCATATCATTTTAAATTTTGGGTTAGTTTAAAAATTGTAATGATTTTTTCATCGGACAACTTCTTTACGTTACATTTGTCTTTCAAAATAAATAAATTAATTATAAGAATATAAATATACTTATTGTATATTCATATTGTTCATATATATATATATATTTTAAGATATAAATTGTTATTTATTTATTGAAATTAAATTATATTATGAAAAATCTAGACATTTATATATAATAAAACAATTGTGTTAACTAGATTATAAAATAATTATAAAAACTAAGTTGACGACAAGTATTCTAACAACTCGGCCATCCTGACATTTGATCGACCAAACGTAGTCGTCTTGATTCAACCACACTATTATAAGGTATTTGAGTAATCTGATGAGATTCAATGTCAGTAATAACATATCGGTCATGTGGTAGTTTTTTCTTAATAATGTAAGGACCTTTTTTATTTTTCCGATAATTTTCCATAACTACAAAATCTCCTACTTTAAATTCTTTCGCAGGAATACTATGTTTAAGAAAATAGTTTTGACAATACTGTTGAGACTTCTATGCTCGCTAAAGCTTCAAAACGGGACTTTTCCAATGCAATAACTTCAGTATTTGCATTATTTGTCTTTTCCTCCAAAAATTCCGTTAGTTCATCTACAATCCTTCCCCTTTGTTCAACACCAAATAAAAGTACAGACGGAGATTTGCGTGTTGTTGCATGAATGGTGTTATTAAGAGCATATTCAACATTAACTAATTTGGATACCCAATCAGCGTGTGCGACGGGTTCCGTCAATTTAGCCAACATTGACTTTAAAATTCTATTAACTCTTTCCACCATACTTTTAAATGGTTTTTATTGTTCTGTGAAAGGAATTCTGAAAATTCTTTAGCAGTAAAGCAAGTACCTCTATCAGTAATTATACGTACTAGACATCTGCAGCGAGTAAGTTTTTTTCTTCATGTGTGAAACTCGCCGTCGAATGTAGTATTTATTTGTACTCTTACTCAGAGCACAAGTAGGGAAGTGAAGAGAATGTTTGCTTATTAAATACGAATAAGTAAGTAGCCGAAGTTAATAGAGTACCGAAAAAAAGAACAAATGATATGTGAACAACAAAAAAAGAAGTACCTTAAAATTCATGTTCTCTGCATGTGGTACTGCAATTATTTTTGTGTATTATACAGTAGAGATTATAGTAATGTATTAATGTAATTAACGGCATTTACATTTGTATATTGTGCATTAGAAATAAAACAAGCCAAATTTCATTAAAATCATCAGATAAATACATATTTTATTCTTGATAAAGTAAAAATAAAAAAATATTAAATTTAAATTGTATTTGCCAAACTTCACGTAGTACTGCAAGTACCTCGAGAAGTTTGGTTGTAGCTTGATACTCGATATGTTCTCTTCTTGTATGTGGAGAGTGCGAGTGTAAAACAAACCTGTAATTAACTAGTAAACATAAAGGCGAGTAACAAAAAACATATTCGATAATTTTGTTGTTCCCAAAAATATGAACATTATTTTTAAATATAGTTCGAGTAAGAGCACATACTTTACAAGTACACATGTACTACTTAACTACAAATCCATTCATGCAGAGGTTTAATACGTACTGGTCTACTAAAGTTATCAAAATACTTCTTTAACGACATACACACTTCCTTTGAACTTACTGATTTGACAGGGTATAATTTAACATGTTTAGTGAATCCATCCACAACAACTAAAACATGTTTACGAACAGATCGAATAGAAGGTAAAGGGCCAAAGTGAACAACGTGAATTGAATGAAAAGGAATAGGTTCTTTGGGAATACAATGTAAATTGTGTTCGTTGGAACAACCAGGTGAATAAATTATACATTTTACACAGTTCCTAATATAATTAACCACTTTTTTTCTTGGTTTTGGGAACCAATAATTTTGCCTTAGTTTCTCAACAGTCTTATTTACACCTAAATGTCCTATTTTCTCATGTATAATTCGAATAATATTATTCTCCATTTCAGTTGGAACATACATTTGTCTTCTATCATTTCTCTCCTCTTTTCTAAAAACTATTCCATCTATTAAATCGAAATGATCATCAGTGTCATTTTCTAATTGAATTCTCAATTCCTTAATTTTCATATCCCTGTTCTGTGTGATTTGAATATTCAAATCAGTTTCATAAATCTCCTCAGAGTCAATCACACAACATCGACTTAATGCATCTACATGACCCATAGAAATTCCAGATCGATGTCTTATACTAAAGTTGTAGTTTTCAAATGCAAACACCCATTTAGCTATTCTCAAATTAACTTGTTTTTTCTGTATGGCTTGGGTTAAGGCGTTACAATCAGTAACTATTACAAAATGTATACCACCAAGTTGTGTCCTAAACCTTTCCAGAGCATATACAATCGCTAATGTTTCCAATTCAAAGCTGTGTAGTTTCGATTCACTTTCAGATGTTGTTTTTGAAAAGTATGCAATGGGATGAAATTTCCCATCATCCTGCTTTTGCAAAAGAACTGCACCAAACCCCAGTTTACTAGCATCTGTATGCAATTCTGTTTCCCTTTTAGGGTTATAAATTGATAATATTGGAGGAGCCATCAATAATTCTTTCAATTTTGTAAATGCACAAATACAACTACTATCAAAATTATATGGAACGCTTTTCTTTAATAATGATGTTAACGGTTTAGCTATTGTTGAAAAATTTGGTACAAATTTTCTAAAATAAGAGAATAACCCAAGACATTGCACGATGGGGCCAACGACCAGTTTTGAGGCAATAAATCACAGGAAACAGCTAGACCTTTAAAACTTCGTACAGATGATAATAATAAGTTTTTAAATTTCCAGTAAAAAATTTAAGTCTATCGGGCAGTGCCACGCCTATTTCCAGTAGGTGGATTAAAGTGCAACTGCGGATGAAGATCACTGGAAAATAATAAGTTTCTGACTTTCAATTAGGTCGCATAAATGTTCACCTAAGACATTAGTAATCATTTCAAGTCAATCCGCCTACTGTCACACCCACCTCTAGTGACAGGAAATATATGCATGGCGATAGGCGGATCGTGAAATTAAGCGAGGAGCTATCACTAGTTATGGACAAATCGCCCTAAAATTAGGTGGCATGTTTTCTGTGTATATGAAACTTATTTGTGTTGAATTTTATTTTAATACGAACATCTGTAAGAAACCTATGCTCGTTAAAATGATTTTTGGAAGTGGGCCTTATATGGGAGCTATGACTAATTATGGACCGATCGTTATAAAATTTGGTGATATGAATTTTGTATCTATAGAACTTATTTGTATTGAATTTTAATGTAATATCCACTTTTTTAAGAGATATATGCTGGTTAAAGTGATTTTCGGAAGTGGGCCTTATATGGCAGCTATGACTAATTAAGGACCGATCGTCACAAAATTTGGTGGTGCGATTTCGGCTTATATAAAACTTATTTGTGGTGAATTTGGTTTGGATATCTATATAACTAAGATTTCTATGAGAGCTTAACTATTTTCAGATAGGGCAATCGTATGGGGGCTAGGAGAAATAATGGACCGAGTCTAACCAAATACAATAGGCTTTGTCCCAGGGATAAGAGAAATGCTTGTACCAAATATTGTCGTATTATCTTTAAAATTGCAACCTGTAGTTTAATTACAAGGTTTACATTGACAGAAGGACAGGCGGACGGACGGTGTATCCAAACTTACACTTACTCAACTTTGACTCAAGACCTTTTGAGTATAAACGCATAAGAACCTCATCTACAATTTTCAAATGACTTTCAAAATCAGATGTTGCTATTGTAATGTCATCCATATATACAACTATTTTCCCCGATGCTATAAAATCTTTCAAAATGTCATTAATAAAACGCTGAAAAAATGCTGATGCATTTTTTAAACCAAATGGCATTTTTCTATATTCGTATTGTCCTCTAGGTGTTACAAATGAAGTGTACTTGATCGAATCTTCGTGCATCTCCACCTGATGAAACCCATTCTTCAAATCTAAGGCCGTAAAATACTTTTTCCCTTCAAGATGATCAAAACAATCTTCTATAATTGGCAAAGGAAAGTTGTCTCTATAGGTTAGGTTAGGTTCCATGGGTAGCCACTCTTCAAGCAGCTCACTTGGGTCCATTCAAAACTGATCCCATTGTGATACCCAAGGGGTAAACATCTTGGTATTAATTATACGTCCGTTGTTTCCAGGCTAAACCAACCAGATTCTCTGATGAAAGAGTAGATTCGTCTAAGACTTATCCTTGATAGCTCATCTAAGCATGATAGGAATGGTGTTCCGAAGATACGTTCCCTCAGATTTATCAGAGCCGGGCATTGACAGAATAGGTGTGACACCGTCTCATCCTCTTCTTCATTATGGCAGCTCCTACAGTAGTCATTATACCGTAGGCCCAATCTCCTAGCATGTGTCCCAATTATACAGTGTCCTGTAATGAAGGAGACAATTAGCCTTATTTGCTCACGACGAAATTCCATAAGTAGATTCGTCCTGCTGGCATCATATACGGGCCAAGTAGACCTCGTTGTAACACAGGAAGACTCATTGGTCCACCTGCTTTGTGCAGATTCATATAGTGTCCGCTGAACAGCCATCTTGCATATAGCAAGGGAAATACCAGAAAAGGGGTCGATCTCATCATCATCCATCATCGCCCCCATTTTGGCCAGTTCGTCAGCTATACAATTACCCTGATTACCATCGTGGCCAGGGACCCATATAAGCGTTATCCTAGAATGTCTCGCTATCTCATTAAGGGATACCCGGCATTCCTCGGTTAACCTAGATGTCGTAAAGACACCCGCTATTCCTTTAACGGCAGCCTTGCTATCGGTAAATATACATATATCACCAGATATTTGATAAAACCTCAGCCAGTTGGATGCACGTTTAATGGCCGTAATTTCCGCCTGAAGAGCCGTACAGAAGTTAGGTAGCCTGAAATAGGATTTAATCCCATAGTTCTCAATAAAGAAACCACCACCGACCCTATTGCCCCTCTTTGAGCCATCAGTGAATACCCTTATGACATCATCAGGGGGTAAGAGTCCGCGCTGCCATGAATCCCTATTCGGGATCTTAATATGGAAATGCATATCGAAAAATGGTTTTGCGATGCAGTAATCGACATTACTATGTAAGTACCCATAGTAGTTCAGTATCTTAGAGTGCCCATGATCTTTACCATACCACGAACATCCAGCATTTAGTCTCACAGCAGAGTTGAGAGCCATTTGTATCACCATCAAATCAACTGGTAACCAGTTCAGGATAGTAAAAAGTGCCTTAGAGGGGGTAGTCCTTATAGCGCCTGTAATCAGTATCGCAATAGTCCTGAGAACTCGTTCCACAGCCTTACGGTGAGTAGCATTATCCAAGGCGTGCCACCACACCAACACTCCATAGAACAAGATGGGTTTAACAACTGCTTTGAAGATCCAACTGATACCCTTCGGCATAATACCCCAGTTTGTACCAATTGCCTTCTTACAGGAGTAGATGGCTACATAAGCCTTGTTAATCCTGTTTTGAATATTCAAATTCCAGGACAATCTTTTATCTAGAATGATGCCAAGATACTTCGCATTATCTCTAATCTCAAGACTGATTCCATTCAGTCTAGGTGGTCTGAAGTCATCGATCTTATACCTCCTAGTGAAGAGAACCAGTTCCGTTTTTTGTGGGTTCACACTAAGTCCACATGAAATACTCCACTCACTCAGTGTACTTAATGCTGATTCCATACAACTGGATATTGTATCCAGAAATTTACCAGATATAAAAACTGCAACATCGTCAGCATATGCGACTGTCTTGATCCTTCTGTTGTCCATCCTGATCAACAGGGAATTCATAGCCAAATTCCACAGAAGTGGTGATAAAACACCGCCCTGCGGGGTTCCACGATTGGCCACTTTTAAAACACTTACACCACCTAAAGTAGCACAAATGACTCTATAACCGAGTATCTTTTCGACTAGTCGGCGAACACATAGATCAATTCCCAGTTCATCCATCGCAGATAGGATGGCATCGGGCCTGACATTATTAAAAGCTCCTTCAATATCGAGAAAGGCAACAAGTGAATACTCCTTATGTATTAGCGACTCCTCAATGGAGCCAACTAGCGAATGTAGAGCTGTTTCCACAGATCTGCCTTTGGTGTAGGCATGTTGGGATTTAGAGATGAGTTCCGACGGAATGGTCATTCTCAGATATACGTCAATCACCCTTTCTAGGGTTTTCAGCAGGAAGGATGCAAGGCTAATTGGCCTATAATCCTTTGGTTTAGTGTGAGTCGCCTTACCACCTTTAGGAATGAAGACTACTCTGCATCTCGTCCACCATGTGGGGATATAGGTCCATCTAATACACGCTGTGTATATGCTAATGAGCCATGGTACAACTATTTCTTCGTTCTTTGAAGATCAGCAGGAATAATGCCATCCGGCCCAGGAGATTTAAACGGGTCGAAGCTTTTGATTGCCCATTGGATTCTATCCCTGTTTATCGGAACAGAGTTATCACCCGGAGCAACAGAATCGGCAGCCCCATTCATAGTCTCATCATCGACTGGAAGGCAACCTGGAAAATGAGTATCTAATAGGACCTCAAGTGTTTCCTTACTATTCAGAGTCCATCTACCACAGGGTTTCTGGATATAGCTTGGTACAACCGGTGAAGTTGATAGAATTTTACGTAATCGGTTAGTCTCAGAGGATCCTTCCACGCCGCTACAGAAGTCCCTCCAGGCTTTCCTTTTCGCATTCCTCGTAAGGTTCTTAAAGTGGTTCACTGAGGACTTATATTCCGGCCAGTTACCCAGCCTCTTTGCCTCGTTGAACAATTTACGACACGCCCTTCTTGCGTGTGCAATCTCAGGGTTCCACCAGGGTGGCTTATTCCTACCCCTGCAGATATTCGGCTTACAGGCCAAATTAGTAGCTGATTGGAACGCTTCTGTAAGTGCCTCAACTGCTACCTCAATATCGTCCCTATTTTCAATAGTGGGCGGGTTTGGTAGAGACCGGGAGAGTACATCACTCTGCATCACACTCCCAATTGGTCTTCCTCCTATTTAGAATGGTATTATCATTCCTATAAGTTACACTGATATTGAAATCAATATATAGATGATCAGAAAAAGAGCAGTCGTCGGAGACAGCCCAATTGTTAATCATACTGTGGTGCTCAGCACTCACAAGTGTTAAGTCTAGTACCTCACTTCTGTTTGAAACAATGAAGGTAGGTTCTGAACCTCTATTAACTACTTCCAAACTACTATTAAGTATGAAACTGAAAAGACTCTCACCTCTTGTGTTGGTGTCGCTGCTACCCCATACAATGTGGTGCGAGTTAGCGTCAGCACAGATAACCAATGGTATCCTGGACTCATTCGCCTTTTTCACAGCACTACGGATATCATCGTTTGGTGGATGCTCCCCGTGGTCATGCGCCATGTAGCTGGATATCAGCCATAACAAACAGCCTTCATTAGTTTCCCATGAGACTGCTACTGTATCTTCATTACTGTAATCAGACAGAATGAAGATTTTCAAAGAGCTTTTAGCCAATATACAGGATCTAATTTTACCTGCGCCTTTAGCGAAGTAGAGCTTATAGCCCTTCAAACATAGTCCACAGATACGGTCCTGATGGACCCAAGGTTCCTGGACCATGACTAGCTCCTCCCCGTTCTGAGCAATTCGGAGGAGCAGTGCAGCTGATGCTGCTTTAGAGTGGTGAAGGTTTATCTGGGTCACCCTCACCATGCTCCATTTTTACAATAGTTACGTCGGCGTCCTCCTGGTCAGAATTCAGGAGGGCGTCCTCGTCCACCACCTCATCCATCCGTTCAAAGAATGTACCAACTAGTTCGGAGACTGAGTTGGTATCTTCAGTGTCGGCTGGATCAGTGGCGTCATTGCAATCCATGCCCTCTTCCGAGAGCATGGGCTTTACATCACCTGAGGATGTATCGCCTTTGTTGTCGCTACGGTAGACACGCAGGATGATCGTACCAAATCCATAGTAGACCTTCCCTTGTGCCTTCCTTAGCGGCCCCAAAGAGTCCTTATTCAGGACAACGATCGCTTTCCTTGAAGAGCCCTCAGCGTCCGTAACCTTAACAACTTTCCAGTCTTGAGTTGGAAGCTGTGGGTTACAGCACTGAAGGATCTCCAAGATCTCCTCCGGGCTAGATGGCTCAGCTGGTATTTTAGCTATGGATCTAGGCTTTCGGGGTATCTCACTCACAGATACCACCTCAAGCCTAGACCCCGGCCAAACCTCACCCAGTGATGCGACGGCAGTCTTTAGTAGCAACGCTGAGCGTTCATCTACACAAGACATAAGTTTTACGTGACCCTGGTACCAACCAGCGTCATCGCATTGTGGAGGAGTGCCTGGGTTCTCTTTGAGAACTTTCCAAAACACCCCTACCAGTTTTTGCTTCACCATATCCCAATTCAATTGAGATATGGATCCGTCATTCGCACTCCGGTCGATAACCGCCCTAACAAGACTGTCTTTGACAATCTCGCTAAAGGATTTAGCTAACGACCTTTGTGCCGCTTTGGGACGTTTAGGTCCCGGTTGCTGGCTCTTGGTCGCTGTATCCTCCTCTGAACGTTGCCGTTTAGGCCCCGCTGGTAATTCAGCAGAAGGAGGAGCGGTTTTGAGACCAGCAATATAGGCTTTCGCCCAGGAAAGCGAAGCTTGTTGCTCCTTAGTGAGGTCCTCGACTTTTTTCGAGCCAAGTGCCTCAACAAAGCGGTAAGCGGAACGCCTGGTGGTAGCAGCCCTTCTAGCAGGGTTTTTATGCCTGGGGTTAGTTTCAGAGCCGGGATTGGCCAGGGGTGATGCGTCTTCAGGACAGGAGGATTCCTTCACAAGACCTGAGCGCACAGTTGGCATATGGGAAGCATCCGTGAGGGGCGACTTAGTCGCTTCCCCCTTAGAGGCACCCGAAACAGGGGATTTAGCCGCCTTGACGACTTGGGCTTTCGCGGCTTTGGAGGTACTTGGAGAGAAGTCCAGAGGTACCTCGCCGCTTAGGTCACTACCACCTATTGCCTTGGATTTTTTACAATCAGCCAATCTGGGTATGCCAGATTGACCTCTTGCGACACCAGTAGCATGCAGACTAGTCTGGTCCGGTGTGATCACCTGACTAGCCTGAGTTGCAGTAGCATTCGACTCACCACAGCCCGAAACCATCGCTGTGGGAGTAGGGTCCCCGGAGATTATGAAGCCCCCGACCGGGTACATGGGGCATGCCTTATCCTCTTCCATGTGTCCTGATGGACAATTACTTGCATTTTATACCTGCTGCCAGGTGTTGAGATAACTGCCGCCCCATTGGAGAAACAGACGCAGACCACCAGCCGCCCAATATGGGAAACAGACGCTGGTGGATTTCGGACGGACATTAAAGAGTCCTTACGGACCAGCCGGACTATCCACCTTAACCACCCCTCTCAATGAGGGGAAAATGGTTCGATAGAAATAACATCTGATAGCCGCCCCAGAGGAGAACAGACGCTATCAGACAAAGGGAGGGTAGTTCTTAGTATCATGCTCAACGCGTGCCCTTCTGGAATGGGAGACCCTGCCAGAGACAGCCAACTCAAGTTAAACTGTCCCCTCCAGCATGGCCAACGCGAATCATCGCACTTAAGCCTCTACATCGCGTCAAGATGACTACCCATCGTAGAGGTTGTCTCTAACTGTTTTCTTATTTAAAAATCTGTAGTCTACACATAATCTGCCTTCACCATTCTTTTTCCTTACTAAAACATTTGCAGATGCATATGGTGAATTACTGTGCCGAATAATATTTTTTTCTAATAAGTCATTAATGATAGTATCTATTTAATTTTTCTCAACATATGAAAGTCTACGGGGAGGAAAATGAAAAGGTGTGTCATCGGTCAAATTTATTTTCATTTTAGAATCGTAAGGTACTCTTTCTAATGTGGGGGGAGGATTACAATATGAATTTTCAATTACGGATCTAAGTTTCCTTATATTTTCCTCACTCAATTGTGGATCTATATCTATATATTCTTCAGATCCAGGTTGTAGTACAGAAAATATCATTTCATTAGAAGCCACTGTGGCATTATGATACTCTTTTCTATTCTTATCAACTAATTCAATCGATTTCATTTCAATTAAATAACTATCAAATTTTATCACAGGATTCGATACAGATAACTCATTACCTAATCCAGTAACAGCCTGATCTGAACTACAGTCTTTTATTTCTTCTTTTTTATTTATTTTGCAATCATTAGTTCTATTTTTCCAAATATCAAATTTAACAAACGCACTGTTATGAATATATCCCATATCATTAGCTAAAATATTTTTATTTATTTCAAGTAACTCATTTTTTGTATAAATTCGTTTAAGTTTACATAAGAATATATTTAATCGACATAAAAGATCTCTTCCAATTAATAATGGAACACATATATCAGTATCAGGCAATACATAAAATTTATGAAACATTTTTTCATTGTCAATACTTATTTCACAAACTATTTCATCAAAAATTTTAAGTTGACTATTACCTATTCCCCGATACTTCGAAAGTTTGGGTATCTTTTTTTATCGGAAAGGGAACTGTTGATTGAACATTTAATAAAACTCCTCGGGCTACCAGAATCAAGAAGAGAACAAATTTTAGAACTAACATCAGTGCGTTTGCCTAATTTATCTACAAAAGCGACACTCACCATTTGTAAAGCATTTACTGTCGTCAAATTAGCTGTTCCAGTTTCATGATTATCTTCCGCATAATCAGCTACTACTGCAACAACTGAATTTTTCTTTGGACAATTATTATTCAAATGGCCCAATTCACCGCATTTAAAACAGGAACCTTTAATACGTATTGGCTTTGAGCATTGATTTTTAAAATGGCCAAACTGCGAACAGTTGAAACAACGAATCTCCGCTTTTGTGTCCTTCAACTTATTTGATGAAGTATATTTGTTAGATACCTTTTCAGCTCCTGTATTGCTTTTGGTCTGTTTATCACGCAACTTTTGATAGCGATCAAGTTGGATTTTTAACTGCTGCATATTAGTAGCTTGATACAAAATGTTTATAAGTGGGGTGTTGTCATTTAAACCGGCAATGATTGCATCAACCAAATCCGTTTCTGGAATATTTGCTTTTTCTGCAATCATTCTCATTTCAATTCCTTTTCTTCAATTCTTCGTATATTTGAAGCATTGACTTTGATTGCTAAAATTCATCTATAAGAGCCCTCTTAAAAGCATCATAATTTGACAAAAACAATGCTCTTGCAAATAATGCTGCAGTTCCGCACATCAATCTTCGTGCACAATTTAATTTCATGCGTTCTGTGCAATTGAGTAAGACAAAAGCGTCTTCCAAATCATTTACCCAACGCTTTACATCATAAGAGTCGTCTCCAGAAAACTTCATAACCATAGAATCGATAGTTGCAAAATCGGAGGAAGAAAATCTGACTTCACTATTTAGTATGTCCACCTCGCGCTGGAGTAACATCAATTCAAGCTGTTTTTGTAACCGTATAATTGCACTATCTAGTGAATTCTCACAGTTACCAGAGGTAGTAGGTGGATCAGCGAAAGTTGAATAATTTCTGGACGAAGTAGCTTGAGCAAAAATTTGGTGTTGAACATTAGTATTCGATTGAACGTAAGCGGAAGGTTGGATAGAAGGTTGGAACAAAACAGATGATTGGACGGACACAGTAGGTTGAATAGAAGCAGTTGATTGAACGGAAGCATAATATTGTATATCAGCGGTTTGAGTAACAGCAGAAAACCGATCATATAACAATGGTTGAACAGAATGAATTGTAGATTGAACAGTTGCGGAAGGTTGATTATAAACCATCGTTTGGACTGAAGTAGTGGCCGGTTGAACAGAAGATGATTGAAGATCAGAAGCGACATTTGATATTTGATTAAAATCATCATTAGATTGGCTGGTGGCAACAGAATCTTCATCCAAATTATTAGCTGCGCCATCATAATTAGATAACAATGTTCAAAGTTGAGCAATTGTAGCACTTTCTGGAAACTCAATTCCACATTGGCTTAATGCTGTAATAAGCTCTTGACGTGTTAACTTTCTCCTTTGCATTTTTTTTATAAATCCCACTTCTGATAGATTTAAGATATAAATTGTTATTTATTTATTGAAATTAAATTATATTATGAAAAATCTAGACATTTATATATAATAAAACAAATGTGTTAACTAGATTATAAAATAATTATAAAAACTAAGTTGACTTTGTATATACTTTTATTATTCCAATTCCGAAAATCACTAAAGCAGTATCCACTTACATTTAGTAAAAATCCCACTTCTGATAGATTTAAGATATAAATTGTTATTTATTTATTGAAATTAAATTATATTATGAAAAATCTAGACATTTATATATAATAAAACAAATGTGTTAACTAGATTATAAAATAATTATAAAAACTAAGTTGACTTTATATATATAATATATATATATATATATATATATATATATATATATATATATATATATATATATGTATGTATGTTTATACTTTTATTATTCCAATTCCGAAAATCACTAAAGCAGTTTCCACTTACATTTAGTAAAAATCCCAACTTGGCAACGATTCTTTAATTTTAATTTTAGCTTTTAAAACTTCCTACATATATATGTATAACTTTTGAAAATTTCCACTCAATTATTATTATTATTATTCTCAAAATACATAAACAAGCCCTTTCTTTATCTGTTAAAAATTTTAAATTATCATGAACTTTTGTTTAGGAGAGCATAATAATAATGGGTCACCCTATATATAAAATTATTTTTTTTAGATTTCAAACATAACAAGCATGATTAGACAGTTTTGTTTTAAATACATATCGTCACCTAAAATGCAAAATAACGTATCATCAAAAAATTCGAAATTGATTTTATTATTGATTAGTAGCATCAAGTATATGATTTTCTTGAACAAAATAACGTATGCGCTTTGAGTAATTAAATTAATAAATCATTTTTACCTTATTGTAGGTAGTATCCTAATTTTTTTAAATAAATTTGTTGCAATTGAATATTTTTTGCAGTCTTAATGAAAATTTAATGAAGAAACTTTTTTAGTTTAAAAAAGTAGTCGTTAGTAATTAAAATAAAAAAAAACATAATAAAATTAAAAAGTATAGAGTAACTTCGGGTAATGTGGACTACCGTTTTGTTTTTTCTAAATTTTGGCCACAATATATATGGATATTAAAAGAGTTGTGAAGCAATAAATTAGCTAATGTATTCTCTAATGGTTTTTGCAGTTGAATATTTTTTCCGTTAAAGGATAAAAAATTTATGTGAAAATATTGTAAGGAACCCAAAAATCAGCATTAAAAAAATTGGAGGGTAATATGGACCACTATATGAGGGTAATGTGGACTAGTATTTAATACATAAAATTCATGAACCAGCTAATCATGAATGATTAAAAAATTTAATTTCAATATATTTTTATTAATACAAACTAAAAAGTCGCGTTCTTGGCTTAGATAGATTGCTTACAAAGTACATAGTTATTGTCGGGTAATATGGACCAGTAGTACATAATCAAGTAATTTAAGTGGTCCACATTACACGAACTTGGGTTACAGTGGTAAAAAGTTATTTTTACCTAATAATCTAAATGTGCTTAAATTCTTACCAAATATATGCAAAACTACGTGTCCACTTTAACTATATAAAACAACCAAACATTAAATTCTACCAAGTAACTGTACCAAATATTGTTTCTTACTTGAACCGAAAAAAATGTTGAGCAGGCGCATTAATTTCAATACAAGAATAAAAAGTCAACATATCAATAACTCATGAAAGCAAATGTGCAATTGTCGTTTCAAACAAATTGTAAAATGTACGACAAATCAGTTTTATCATACCTTCAATAGTTTCTGAAAAAAGACACTGGTCCACATTAGACGCATAGTCCACAATACCCGAAGTTACTCTATATAAACTGCTTTTATTTAAAAAATATTTTTATTTAAGTTTTTATTTTTTCATACAAATTTATATTGATGATACGTTTTTTTGTTTCAGAAAATAACAATTCAAAAAAACGCAAGCCACATATCTTAAAGTGAGCTTTGAAAAATATTTTTTTTTCATAAAATATATGTTCTAGAGTCATTGTAATCCAAATTTGAAAATTTTGTTGCAATATCTCAAGTATTTTTCATTTTATATCGTTTTTTGCTTCTCCTATAAACTTATGAAAAGTGATATTACGTTATTTTGCATTTTAGGTGACGATATACATAATAGAAATACACACATACAATTATATAATAAACTAGCTGAACCCGGTCCGCGTTTTTAAACATCTGGCCTTTAGAAAACATCTGTTTTATATTGCATCTCGATATCGATTATAATATACAGTGTCAGACCTTCAATGTTAATGAACCATTCATGAATTTAATTCAAAAAATCAGTAGGATAATTGACGGTTTGTTCTTCGTTCATTATTGTGTCAATCAAATGTATTTTATTTTTTTCTCCAGGCACTTTCAATTGTATTTGGTCATCGAGCTTGTTATTATTCTAAATTTCTTTATGCCAAAAATACACGTTCCCACAGCCAATCCGGGAGCGATTGGATCACTGAAGCCGTGATTTTCCTTCTCTTCTGCGGCTCTAGACGGAAATAAATTTTATTTGCGTAAAACCTTTATTTTTTATTAAAAGTGGAATGCGCCTTATGCAACTAATATGCAAGTGTAAACAAAATTACCACAGACCGAAAATCAAAAATCTGACTTTACACTGTTACCCAAAAGGCTTTACTGAAGATTTCGTGAAAATTTCATCAATATCGGTCCATTTTTGAGTCCATACTAAACATACACAGACACATCCATTTTTATGAAATATATGGCATTGGCGCAAATTAGATTTTTGATATTCGCCCACAGACCGAATATCAAAAATCTGACTATACAGTGTTACCCGTCATGCTATTCTGAGTTCATTCGAAACATACACTCAGACATACAAACATCTATTTTTATATATATAGATGATCGCGCCAAAAATATAAACCAGTCGTAGTGCAGCGCGAAGAATACGACTGGATGCTGGCTTACGGTCATATCGTAATATTAAATATCCAAATCGTACAGAAAAGCAAAATATTACTTCTGTAAATCGGTCTCGTTTACTTTACGAACAAGTTTTGACAAAATTTAATAACTGCCTTATCATGGACGATGAAACGTATGTGAAAATGGTAGAGTTGGGTTTATTAGCTCAGTGAAGTGACCGCTCTTTTCAGCTCAGCTCACTGAAATGAACTAGGTCGCTCTTTTAGCTCATTAGCTCAGTATGTTGTATAATGACCATTTCATTTTGAGAATTGCTTGTAGTGAATTAAATCAATTATTTCTGTTGTTAGTTGTAAAAACACAGTCTTTTGACAATTAGAGATTTATGCGTGAAATAATTGATTAAAATTTTAAAAAATCAAATTGTATTTTATTTAAACTAATATTTTTGCGGAAAAAAGAGTTAATTTTTTATTATTTCTAATTTCCGATGCTAACCAAATGTTTAGACAATATTTGTTAAGTAGAAAATTCACTAACTATAAGATATTCTTTTACAACAAAATAATAAAATTACCAAAAAACTCAAGATATCAACTGGAATTTGAAAAAGGAAAAATATTTTGATGATCTGATAATTGTGATCCAAAATAAAAATGTGACAATAACTAAACCAAAATGAATATTGTTGCAATTTTTTGGGGGTTTTCCCATTTACATAATGTTAGTTATCAATTGGCAAAATATATATTTTTTACCTGACTTTTACAGCTTATATATATATGATCAACAAAATTTCTACTAAAAATACGAAAGAAAAATAGTTTTGTAATACAATTTGTATAAAAATATTATTAACATTAACTTAATTATTTTATGATATAACAATATATAAATCGAATATCTGAATTTAAGGAATAAGATTTTATTATTTTACGAAATAAAAAATAACGTAAAACTGTCATTCCAAAAAACAGCGAAATCCCACGATAGGTCGCTCACAAATGTTCTGTTGATGTAGCAGTATAGTAAAAAAGTGCATAAAATATATGTTTTCTAAAAAAAGTGATTGAAATAATATTGCTAATTTAATTAAGAATATCAGTACCTTTTATTTTTTTAATTTTGTTTTTGGTAGATATAATCCCACTAATGTATTTTTGAAATAGTATTTTTTTTTACTAATTACATACTTTCAATTACAATTATTATTTTAACAATAACAATTATGTATTTCCCTTTTTCATTATTATTTTATGAAATATACTTACACTCATTCAATAACACACATATAAAAATTCATGAAAACAAAAACAATTTGAATAACAATTGGAAAATTTGAATTATAATCTGTCCAGAAACAATTTTTGCTATTTTGTTTAAGAGATGTATATCGAGGATATTCTTCGCTTCCATCATATTCTTCACGACTTGCTTTGATTCGACTGCCAACATTAAAAAGCCGAAGAATTAAGCTTAACGTTTCATTTCTTGTAAATCTTTTAAATAGAATTGTCTTGTCCGATTTTCTTTTAAGTAAGATATCATTAAATTTTCCTCAACGCTCATTACGATTTAATAACCCACTTTATGTTAAAACTTTTCGAACAAACTACGAAATGGCAGATCCGTTTAGGAAATTATGTTGTAGTGTTAACGAAATGTTTAACTTTATAGATTTCACTTTAAATGTTGATGTTGTAAAACGAAATATTATTATAAATTTAAATAACTAACAATCTTTACATTAAGAATAAATTGTACAATTTAATTTAACACTCAGTCTAAGGATAATATCCATAGACTAAATTAAATAAAAATAAAACTCTAATAATTCTTGAAACAGTTCATACAAACGTTGTATCATATCAAAGCAAAAATATATACGCGGCAGCATACGATCATATACCATGGTAGGCGTTCATATTGTTCAGGTTACGATGATTTTAGTCAAACAACCCGAATGTGAACAAAAGAGCGTAATAGAGCGTAAAAATACACACAATTCATTCAGTTTCTTGATGTTGTTGTGGATATTTTATTTTTTACCCAAAAGAGCACACAAATTAAATGCCTCTTTTTGCCTACCAATGATCATATACATCAGTGATGTTCATCTCATACAACAATTGTTTAAAAAATTTAAACACATTTGTTACGCTCTTTTAAAGAGCATAATAAATTTCTCATTTTTTGATAAATTCAATAAGCATTGTTGTTGGTTGGTTTTTGGATGAAGCATAGCAAACACACGCGTTTCAATTACAATTGAATACAAAAAAACAAAGTTAAAAATAAATAAAAAATTTTAGAGTATTTCGGCCGTATAATGTATATTCTTTCATTTCCTTAAAATTTAAATTATATTCATTTAATAAATTGGTTTTATTTGACAAAAATTCTAAATCTAAACTTTCTTCATTTTGTTATTATTTTAAGTGTTTGACATTGTGTTTGCTGGGTAGCTCTCTCACCAATACATCTTCATTTTTGAATACCACTGATATACATACATAACAAACCTACATTCGAATGATCGTTTTATTTTTGTAGGACACAATACTCACTCACTTTTCAATGTCAGTGAGCGAAAGAATGTTACAGAATTGACGAGTAAAGTGAAACATTGAAGATGACAAATGAATGTGCTTGTGCAGCTCTTTCATGAGTACTGAAAGAAAAATGAGCATAAAACAAAACCGCTCAGTTGAAAACGCTCATGCATTAAACACATTCAAGACATTAGGCTACCAACTTCAATCTGTCAAAAATAAAATGCACACGTTTATATGGAGACGATTATTTTAACGACAGCACAGCTACACGGCCACACGACTACTCATGCCGATGTAGCCGAATTAGGCTAATTTCTATTTTTGTCAACTACAAAACAGAAATAGTGTTGCTAATATAATAAAAAAATGTAAATCAAATTAATTAAGAGAAGTTTCTGATAACCATATTGAAATAAATTAATAACAGGTACATAATTAATTATAACCATATATATATTTTTACTCAAAATAATTGTTTCAATCTTAATTACTTTGGAATTTTGTACGGTTATTATACCCTTCACCATGAGTGGCAAGGGTATATATAAGTTTGTCATAAAGTATATATATTCTGGATCGTTATAGATAGCGCAATCGATATAGCCATGTCCGTCTGTGTGTTGAAATCAACTTTCCGAAGCCCCCAAATAACTTACATACACGATTCATACATCAATATCTCCGAAATTCTTCCGGCTCGGTCGTTATTTAAAATCAAGAAAATCGGTCCACAAATGGCTGAGATATAAGGAAAAAAACTAGGACAACCTCGATTTTTGACCTATATTTGACCTATATCTGGATTACTAAGTCATTAACATAGACAATATGGATATCTAATGATAGATATTTCAAAGACCTTTGCAATGACGTATATAAGACCATAGTAAGTTGGACATACAATGGGTCAAAATCGGAAAAAATATTTTTAACCCGAATTTTTTTTTCATCAAAACATTTTTTTTTGTCATAAATTCTTTTTCCAAAAAAATTAATTAAAGAAATTTAAAAAAAAAACAATTTGGAAAAAAAATTTTTTAAAAAAAAATTTAAAACATTAAAAAAAAAATTTTGATTTTGTTTAAATAAAAATATTTAAAAAAAAAAAATATTTTTAAGTATAATTTGGTGAAGGGTATATAAGATTTTTATTGAAGTGGCACCACTGAATTATAAATCAGCTGTTTACTTTGTAAAATAATTCAGTATTTGTAGTCGTGTAGCCTGTTGTCTTGAATGTGTTTAATGCATCAGTGCTGAGCTGAAAACGCTCAGTATGATGAATGATTCACTTCGCTCAGTTGAGTGAATAGTTCAATTGAACAAGGTCATTCATGAGCTACACAACTCTAGAAAATGGACCTTTAATAGATACCAGGGCGTAAATTTTATGTTGCAGAGAGCCGCGGTAATGTCAATCAAAAATATAAATATACAAAAAGGCTGAATTTGGTAAGATGGTAATGTTGAGGCAAACTATTTGCAGTTGCGGTCGTAAGAGTGCTTCATTTGTAACCTCTTCAACTATGACTTCGGATATTTAGATCAATGAATGTCTTAGAAAACGGTTGATACCTTTTATTAGACAACACCATTCTTCAGTAAAGTTTTGGCCCGATTTGGCCTCCTGCCACTATTCCAAAGCTGTCATGGATTGGTATCGAAGCAACAAAGTCAATGTAATACCAAAACATATGAACCCACCCAATTGTCCCCAACTTCGGCCAATTGAAAAATATTGGGCTATTCTCAAATCTAAATTAAAGAAAAATGGAAACGCTATTATCAATAATAAAATATGTTATCTGCTTCGAATAAATATGCAGCACAGGTTGACCGAAAAGTTGTGCAAAAGTTAATGGATACCATCAAGACATACCATCAGAATTTTTATTAAAAATAAAGATATTTAACTATTTTTTTTTTGCATTTTCATAACTGTTAATAAATAAGATTAAATTTATTGAACATTATGAAATCACATTTTTCTTTATGTAGATATTAAAGCTTAAGTGAGAACGGATTTTAAGTGAACAATGCTTTATTCAAGCGATGATTTGCATCAAATGAATTTTTGCCATTTATTTTTTAGGTTCGCAAATAAATGTTATAACCTGACCTTTACGAAAAAAAAATAAATTATTATATCCTTATAAAACAAATTGCGAATATTCCACTGAAATGATATTGGAACCGTTTTTTCGGTCTATGTGTGAAATAAGAAAAATGTGATTGATATGGAACTGCATTGAATTGTATATCATAAAATTTCAAATACAATCCTATGTAAATTTACGAAACAGATATTGTACGCATTTATTGTTAGAGGTATCTGTAAAAGTATTACAATAATTTATTAGCCCATAAAATATATTCCGAAGTAATTGATAACGATTTATATTGTTTTGTATTTTCAGATTATGGATAAGGACAAAGTTATAAGTAAGCAACAAAGTTCCGTAAATAAAAAACATAAAGCAAATGGCGCAAATGAAACATGTGATAAAACAAGTAAGTATTTATAGTATACATGAATATTTTTATTTGTATCTGACTGCATGGATTTAGTTTTGTACCCATTTTATATATAATTCCAAATCCCTGTTTCTCTCATAGTTAAGTAATAAAATGTATCACCTATATTTCTTAGTTTTTTTTCACTTAAAGTAATATTTAATGAAGTAATTGAATACGAATATTTGTTTGTTTATTGTTTATTAAGCCTCATTCAAACCCAAATTATGATTTTATATATATGATTGTTTATGTCTGGCTTTGCTTTAGATTTATTTACTACATTTGAAAGATTTATTTTTTTTAGCATTTTCTCACACAAATATTGATCTTGAAAAGCTAATGAAGTAAGCACGGAGTTGTGCTTACTACAATACGCCCTAATAACAATGAGAAACGGGTTTAGATTTAAATTATTTTTATTTATTTTCTTAGCTACTAAACAATCAGAACAGTTTTAATTAAACTTTGATTCGTCGGAGAAAAATACGGTTTTCCATTGAGTCGTATTGCACTAAGTGGTTCCTGGCAAAATCAATCCGAAATAAAATGTTTTTTTCTGTATGATTTTATGTCAAGTTTGTTGAAGTTTATTATTAGAGTTTTACATTAAGACTAAAATACAAAGTTGAAAGTAATACTGCAATATAAGAATGAACATGTAAAAGAAAATAGAGAACAACGTGCATGTTGCAATATAAAAGGGTTGCCATATTTCAATACTCCTCCTCAACATGTATATACTTTATACAAATTATACAAAATATAATAAATTCATGACATATTCATTAAATTCACAAAATACATATGTTTCGCCTTAGAAAGATTCTTCATCAGGATGTCGGCTACCATCTCATTTGTTGAACAATACTGCAAAGTAACTTCTGAATTACGCACGACCTCACGAACATAATAATGATATCTAATATCAATGTGTTTCGTACGGTTGTGAAAAATCGGATCCATCGCCAATTTCATTGCGCCGATTGTCCACGTTTACCAGAATAGATTTAATACCATCAAAACCAATTTCAGCCAAAAAACGTTTCAGATATATTGCCTCCTTACACGCGCTCGACATAGCCATGTATTCTGCTTCAGTAGAGCCAAGAGCCACTGTAAACTGCTTCCGTGATTCCCATGAGATAACGCATTTCCCAAGGTAGAATATATATCCCGTGTACGATTTACGATCCGTAGCGCTGCTACCCCAATCAGCGTCAGCGTAACCTCTAACACAGGCATCACCAGCATCATAAATCAAACCAAGATTAATAGTACCCCTTAGGTATCGAAGTATATGCTTCACTGCGGTCATATGTTCGAGATGTGGATCCTGATTGTGTTGTGCAAGCTTCGAAATAGAATGTTGTATATCAGGTCTAGAAGTAATCGCGAGATAAGTTAAAGCACCAATTATCGACTGATATTCCTCCTTACTAGCCTCTTACAATCATTATCACAATGGGTTTGTAAACCAGGGTCGAGAGGTACAGACACGGTTTTGCAATTCTCCATCCCATACTGCATAAAAATATTCACATATCGACCTTGACATAATTTTATGACACCCACTTCACCGTCACGTTCTATCTGCATTCCAAGGAAATGGCGTAGAATTAATTCCCTTATCGGATACTTCAAATACCTTTGACAAATTAGATTTAAACCTTAAAATCTCCTCCTTGTTCTTGCTAGCAATTATTAGATCATCAACGTATACTGCCACCAACATGTCACCGTTTATCGTTGTTTTATATAGGCATGGCTCATTCTCATATGCCATAAAACCCATTTCCTTTAAAACATCATCAAGTTTCTCATTCCAATTCCTTCCGGCTTGTTTTAATCCATATAGAGGTCTATTCAATTTCAGTACCTTGGACGAATCGGTCCTATTAACAAAGCCTTCTGGTTGGGTCATGTATATCTCGTCATTCAGGTTACCATTCAAATATGCCGTGCTTATCGACCTGATTTTTTCCTCCACCGCCAATGCCAACAGCATGCGTATTGTAGCCACACGAGAAAATGTCTCATTATAGTTGATGCCAAACTTCTGGCTGCATCCCTTGGCAACTAGACACGCCTTATATCGCTCTATTTCACCGTTTCCATTACGCTTAATGGCGAAAACCCACTTGCATTCAATCGTCTTATGACCGTCTGGTAAGTCGACTAGGTTCCATTTGCTGTTTTTTTCCAGGGCATTAAGTTCAGCCTTCATAGCCTCCTACCACTTGGGACTATCGTCGCATGATACTGCCTCGTAGAAGCTTTGTGGAATAAAATTATTACATAAATGACTCACAAAATTTCGCACCTTTCGTGGTCTACCAGGTTTA
Organism: Calliphora vicina; assembly: GCF_958450345.1. Lineage (NCBI taxonomy): Eukaryota > Metazoa > Arthropoda > Insecta > Diptera > Calliphoridae > Calliphora > Calliphora vicina. The sequence continues at coordinate 92,063,257 of NC_088781.1, read as the reverse complement.
CCTCATCAAATTCGACATCACGACGTTCAATAATGCCATTCGTTGCCATATCATACAATCGATATGCTTTCGACACCAATTCAAATTTGGCTTCAAATTTCGACCTCTGTGGCTTCTTAAGTGCCACTGCCAAGCATCCAAATGTCCTCAAATGGTTTACATTAGGTCGTTTGCCGTGCCATACTTCATATGGAGTTTTATCATTCAAACTACGACTGGGGCATCGGTTTCTCAAATATACAGCTGTACAAAAAGCATCCGCCCTTCAATTGAAATACCCGCGTGGATCAGCATCGATCGCGCCACCTCAACTATTGTTCGGTTCATCCGTTCCGAAACGCCACTTTGTAGGGTACCGTTAACTGTCGAGTTATGCCACACTCCTTCAAATAATCGTTAAATTCCTAACTAGTGTACTCACCCACATTGTCGCTGCGAATAGATTTTATTTTTCTGCCAGATTGTCTTTCGACTTGTGCCTTAAAAATCTTAAATTTCTCCAATACCTCTGATTTCCGCTTCAGAAAATAAACAAATGTCCGTCTGGATTTATCATCGATAAAGATTAAGAAATATCTCGATCCGCCAATAGATTGAACCTTCATAGGTCCACAGACATCCGTGTGCACCAGTTCTAATAACTCATTCGATGTTGACGTAGATTGTTGAAGAAAAGGCCTAACATGAACTTTGCTCAACATACATGTTTTACTGTTGTATCATTCCCCTTAGACTCCATGCCAATAACCATCTTATTTCTCGATAATAAGTCCAAACTTTTGTAATTCAAATGACCATATCGATCATGTCATTTAAAATTCGTATTGCACAGTTGCTCACCTACATCACACTCAACGACAAATAAATTATTATGTTTCACAGCCTTAATCACCATGTTACCATTCCTGTCATTTATACAAGCAGCATTCTTGTTAAACATAGCCACATAGTCACGTTCAACAGCCTTACTTATCGAAACAAAACATGCCTGCAATTCCGATGAATACAACACATCCCTCAAAACAACATCAGTGTTACACGATGTTATCTTGACATCACCCTAGCCTGTTGCCGTAACATGTTTGTTGCCAGCTAACGATATCATCTCATCATATTGCTCGAAATTCATAAACATGTTGCTACTATTACACATATGCGCCGTTGCGTCGACTACCACCGTTCTTTCTGCAACGTATCAGCTACTGCTAAAATAGAAAACGATTGTTGTTGTTCCGTTTGTTGTTTCTTCATCTCACACTTATTCGCATAGTGATCGGCTTTACCACACACAAAACATTTCCCCTTCAATTTCGGTTTGTTGCTACCTCGTGATTCTCTTTCACATCGTCGTTCATTTTTCGTACGAATGCCAAACGCCTGTTGATTTGTAACGTCTATTTTCTCGTTCTTTCTCCTCTCACCTTCTTCTAGAAGTTTGTGTTTCAGAGAAATCAAACTGGGCAAACTGTCTCTGGTCTCCATTGCTATGACAAAGTTTTCATACTGCTGCGGTAAACTGGACAATAAAATTATGTACAATAGCTCTTCCTGCAGAGAAATACCAATTTCCTCCAACTTGTCAGCAATTTCCGTAAACAAATGAATGTGCTTCACCATGTCCCCGTCTGCAACCATAGATAAATGTAGCAATTTCTTGTAGAGCGTCACCTTCTGTATAGGTCCCCGTGGTCTGTACACCTCCTGTAACTTCTGCCACGCTTCACACGACGTCGTACAATTCTTAACATAGTTCAACTGTGTCGGCTTCACGCTGAGACAAATAGCGGCCAACGCCTTTTCATCGTCACACTTAATTTTCTCAAGCACGGCAGCTTCCATACCAGCCTCCTCTCTTAGCTCACCACTAACTGTCTTCCAATATCCGCTGTGCACCAGCACACTACGCATTTGGATAGACCAGGAGTCGAAGTTGTTGCCGTCCACCTTCTCAATTTGATACAACGATGAACTCATCCTATTTGTTCCTTCTCAACTAGACTTAAATTATTTCCTATAAAAAACGATTCTAAATCTTCCGCGAACACTGCGACCCATAACCTGAAGTTTATTATTAGAGTTTTACCACAAAGTATACAGAGGCGTCACGAGACAGAAAATAATATAGATCTATATTTGTTTTATTTTTAGTAACTGCCCTTTTCATTTTGTTTTAGTCTTAATTTTCTGCCGCAATAATTCAATAAATTATTATATAAGGAGTGAGATCGAAAAATTCTTAACATACATATATGTTTATAAAAAAGAAACCACTAAACTTACAGCTTTAATTTTTTTTTTATTTGATTGAAATTATTATTACAATTTACAAAAAAAATTATTTTTATAGTTTTAATCACTAGTTATGAAATTTTGAACCTTTTTCGGAAACCCTTCCATTAACGTTTTTATAGTGCTTTCTGTCACTTTGCTCGAACATGTAGTCCATCTCCGTTTAAAATCTACCACACTTTTGGACACCTTTTTTGTACTCTTCAATTCTCTTTTAACAAGAGCCCAATATCTCTCCACTGGCCTTAGCTCCGGGCAGTTTGGAGGATTTGCCTCTCTTGGTACAAATACCACATTATTGTTCTTGTACCACTCAAGGGCTTGTTTGCCATAGTGACAGGATGCCAAGTCAGGCCAAAAATAAGTGGACACATTATGAAGTCTTATGAATGGAAGCAGCCTTTTTTGTAAACATTCCTTGATGTAAATTTCGGTATTTATAGAGCCCGTTGTAACAAATGAGTGGCTTCTTTTGCCGCAACTGCATATTGCTTGCCATACCAAGAACTTTCTGGGAAATTTTGTCTGCTTTTGGGTCCTAAACTTTTCTTCAACATTCCCTCGAGCATCAGCAACATAAAATTTTTGACCTGGAAGTTGCGAAAAATCTGCCAGAACATACGTTTCGTCATCCATTATGCAGCAAGAATATTTTTTTATAAAACTTGACTTCAATTTCCGTGCTCTGTTTTTGGCCTCTAAATTTTTAGTAGCGTTCCTGTCAGGAACTTTTTGAGCCTTGTATGTTTTTAAACCTGCATTAGCTTTAACTTTTCGTACCAAATAGTCCGAGCACTGAGCTAACCGGGCTGCTTTCCTACCGGATGTGTTGGGAGCTCTTTTGAAAATGCGTTCTATTTTTTTGGCTTTAGAAACATCATGTGGACCATTCCTTCTACCTGAACCAGGTTTTCTATCAACTGACAAGTTCTCCCGGTACTGTTTAATAACATTGGAAACAGTTTGACGGCAGACCTTTGTATGCTTGGCCAACTTTTTGTAAGACCAAGTTGGGTTTTGTTGAAAATATTTAATAATTTCAGTACGCACTTTTTTCTGGTCACTCATTTTAATCAGATTAACAAAAAAATTAATATAATTGACATTACACATAATAACTGACATGTTTTTCAAAGGTAACTTGATCAAAAAAAAATTCAAATAATACTTGGGTTAAAAAATGTAATGAAAAACGTGTGTTAAGAATTTTTCGATCTCACTCCTTATTATTTAGTTTGATGCAATCATTTATTTTTGTAATATTTAACTTTTAATTGACATTGTACATGTGGAGTTTTATTTTGCAAATGTAAAAAACAACCAAGAATTTTGTTTCATTTAAATTTACACGTAAACAATACACACATTTTTATAATTTTCCATTTTAAAAAATTTTGTGCCACAGACTACGAAAAAATTGTCTTACAAATTTATTTGTTTGTTTTGTTCACATTTCTTTGTCTACCAAATTCTTGTTGTATATAGCGTTTTGCTTTAACACATCACTGATATTGTAGTACAAAATATATTGCTATCTCTTTTTATGAGAACTGCCCTAACATCTGATTTGGCGTTTTTTAAACGTCAAATTTGACACTTCTGTATATTCTGTGGTTTTACATTAAGACTAAAATACAAAGTTGAAAGTAATACTAATGTTACTACAATATAAGAATGAATATGTAAAAGAAAATAGAGAACGTACATGTTGCAATATAAAAGGGTTGTCATATTTCAACAAAGTTCTACTGTTATTCTAATGGCAATTGATTTGCAATATACCTTGCTGTTTTTTAGCATACGAATTGTTGTTTTCTGGTTTACCGAGGTCGACAACCTGAAAATGGAAGGATTACAATTCGCGAAATTACACAATGGTGTATACCTATTTTTTCGCAATGTGTGTCACTGATTCACCTTTATTATAATCACTTATTATTTATTCATTAACTTGCACTGAATATTTATTGCGAACCACTTAGTTTGTAAAATTTAATAAAAAATAAAAACAACTTTTAATGAACATAAACGACTGATAAACTGTCCAAATTCTTTCTAAACATGTTAAAATTTCCAAAAAATTTATAGAAATTCATATGTGATTTGTCTGAAAAGTATGACAATGTTAACAATATTGATAGGTCGTAATCAATTGTTTAAAGTCCGCCTAAATTAGTTTCAGATTTAACTTAACAGCGTGTTTAGTAGGGTATTCAAATTATTCGATTTTTCTCTTGTTCGAATAAGAGATTTTAACGTGTTCGAATAATTCGATCACACGTTTAAAATTAATCGAATTATTCGAATAATTTATTTTTTTTTAAAAAAAATAAATAATGAAGTTTTGAAGTAGGTTTTTTAATATTTTATTGTTAAAGAAAAACAAAAAACTAACGTTAAAGTTAACAATTCAAGTATGGATTATGTTTAAAAACATTCGAAAACAAAGACCATCAATTAATTTTCATCCCAAATATTCTGATCAGATTCGCTCCCGAATAATCTACAAAACAATAGACTAGCAAAAATTTTAGTTTCCGTTTAGGAGCTATGCTTTAAAAAAATTGAGCTAGTTGGACATGATCTTGAAATCAAATACAAACGATTTCAATAAAATCCATTTCAAAACTAGCCATCAAAATTATTTCGGCACTCTATTCATAACACAATTCTTAATTATATCTAAATTTTTAAAACGGAATAGGAGCATGGCGTTTTTGGGATAAAATGTTTATCCTTTGAATTTTAATGTTCTTTGTATTTTTTGAATTAATGTCAAATTAGTGTATTGTAACATTGTTATAGTTTTTAGCAATTTTTTATAATTATTTTTCTTAAAAATTTTAAAAATCAAGTAAATTTTCTAAGAGTTGAATTTTTTTGCTCGCACAATTTTACCATTGTTTTTACTAAAAAAATTATAATTATCCTTACGTACAAAAATATTGGACAAAATGTCATACAATAATTGCCTATGATCAATAGAATATAAAAACAGCAGATGTGGACAATTATTATTAATCTTATTTATTAGCAATTATAAATATACAAAAAAACTAGTTAAATATCTTTATTTCTATATTCTATCCCATTATTGTCGATAATCGCGTTTTAATGTTTCTTTAATTTAGCTTTGACAATAGCCCATTATTTTTCAATTGGCCGAAGTTGGAGACAATTGGGTGGGTTCATATATTTTGGTATTACATCGACTTTGTTGCTTCGATACCAATCCATGGCAGCTTTGGAATAGTGGCAGGAGGCCAAACCGTGCCAAAACTTTACAGAAGAATGATGTTGTCTAATAAAGGGTAGCAATCGGTTTTTAAGACATTCTTTGATGTAAATATCCGAAGTCATAGTTGAAGAGGTTACAAAGGGAGCACTCTTAAGACCGCAATTGCAAATAGCTTGCCACAACATTACCTTCTTACCAAATTGACCCTTTTTTGTATATTTATATTTTTGATTGACATTACCGCGGTTCTCTGCAACATAAAATTTACGTCCTGGTAGCTGTTAAAGGTCCATTTTCACATACGTTTCATCATCCATGATAAAGCAGTTATTAAATTTTGTCAAAACTTGTTCGTAAAGTAAACGACACCGTTTTACAGCGGTAATATTTTGCTTTTCAGTACGATTTGGATATTTAATGCTACGATATGACCGTAAGCCAGCATCCAGGCGTATTCTTCTTGCTGTACTACGACTGGTTTTATATTTTTTGGCGCGATCATTATCATATAAACCAGAATTTTGTTTAATACAACGCACTATTTTCATTGTAAGGTCTTCTCCTCTGCTAACTTTTTTGGTTTCATTTTTCTTACGATCCGTGCTTAAGGTTCCTCTGTAACGTTTTTATAACATCATTCACAGTACTTTTTGGAATCTTCAGTTTATTTGCTATTATTGCACGTAACCATGTTGGATTTTTTAGAAAATTGTGCACAATTTTTTTTCTGGTTTGATTTTCCATTGCTCGCCACGGGTACAAAAATTAATATACTAATTTGAAATCCTGACAGAATAACGGTTGGTCATGCCAAAAGAAAATGTTTCCACTAGTTTTTTGTAAAAAGCTTCTACAATGCGACCGGAAGCTAATGAAAAATAATACATCTAAACTCAAGTCCATCAAAGTGTCAATCCAAATAATAAATACATTAAATGTTTATTTATCGAATACAATATAACATCAGCTAAAACATAATAAAATGCTACATTTATCTCATAAAATAAGCAAAATCATTAAAAATTTTAATTAAAAAGAAAGCTTTTTAAAATATAAGGACTGAGATCGAAAAAATCTTAACATACATATTGTCATCTAAAATGCAAAATAACGTAACATCTAGGGTATTCATTCAAATAATGATAGTTCGATTAAACGAACAATTTCTTACGAATAATTATTCGAATTATTTAAAAATTACCATTTTCGAAAAACGAATAATTCGAAAAATTTTATGTAGAATAGTCGAATAAAACGAATTAATGTACATTAGAGTGTCCCAAAAATTTTTTTTTTGGAATTTCGGAACGCATACCCTCTAATTTTTTTATATATATAAAACTATACTTAAATATGAAATTTTGTCTTTCTATAATGATTGCAAAAAATTATTACTTTTGCAATTTAATTTAAAAGAATCGATATGTGTACGTAATTGTCGTTCTAATAAGACATAAAACACAAAAATTGGATAAAAAATTTTAAAGTTATTAAAAAATCGCCAGGCCATTAACGTGTCTCAGGCCACTAGAACAAGAAACGTATGAACAAAATTAACATATTTTGAGAAATATTAAAATAAGAGCTTATTTTTACTTAAAATATATACATATTTACTTGTATATGAGTTTTTGTCTTCGTAGGATACCGTTAACCTATTCCCAGGTATGACCAAAAAAAAATTATTTTTTTAACGGCAGTTTCAAAACTCAATTTAAAATTTTTAAAAATTTTGTTAAAGAAATTTCAGAATTTTTTGATCGTCACTTTAAATTGTCAACATAATAGGGAATAAATATGTGAAAAAATTATGTCAATACCTCCTATAGTTTTTCCGTACCTGCGATTTAAATTTTGCGATTTTCGAGAAAAACTAATTTTTTCCTTAGTGTTATTCAGAATATTATAGTCCATGTAATTTTAAATATAGTCTGAAAGTTTTACTAAAATCGGAAAACGTCAACCCTTAAATCGAGAAGGTCAAAGGTCAAATTTTTCAATATTTGGAATTTTTCATGGAAAAATAGCGAAATGTTATATATTTTTGGGCCGATTTTGATGAAACTTAAGAAAAATATAACATGAAGTCTAGTATTTATAATACCAGCATAAAAATTAAGGCCTAAATATTACTTCAAGAAGTTACAATTTATTGTAAAAAAAACCTTATTTACATTACATACAGATATACAAAATAAGGGAAAAAGTGGTGTGACCATATGTACCGATATTATAAATACAATTGTTTGCATTTTTTTTTTTTCAGTATCTTTTTTCTTTATTGAATCTTTCTTATTAGAAATTTACAAATAAGTATTCAAATCTTAACCTAAACTAAAGTTGTTATTGCCGCTGCAATATCCAACATTAGTGCTCGTTAAATGATTATCTGGCCAGATCCAGTGTTTCCAATCGCCTCAGTCGTCTATGACCCTCAAATGACATCAACTCCCTGGCGAGGGGGTCTGGATGATCCATTAGTTTTGAAATGTATTTTAGACTGGAGAGTTTGATCTCCTCGCGTATTATGGGGACATTGAGATCCCTATGGATATTACTATTGCGAATGTACCATGGGGCACCTCTTATTGTCCTTAACAGTGCTGACTGCTTTCTTTGCAATTTTTCAACGTTAGATGAGGAGGCTGTTCCCCATAGCTGAATACCGTATAGTCATATCGGTTTTATAATTGTTTTGTACAAAAGCACTTTGTATTCCAAGTCTAGAGCAGACCGTGGGCCAATTAACCAGTACAGTTGGACTGACTTTAATTTTATTTGCGTAACCTTGGCTTCAATATGGATACCGAGATATCGCACATGGCTCTGTTCTGGGATTTTGATATTATTTATCTGTATGGAAGGGCAACTTTCTCGTCTTAAAGTAAATGTAACGTGAATACATTTTGTTGCATTGACCTTAATTTTCCATTTGTCCAGCCATTTTTCCAAATCGCCGATGTGAGACTGGAGTTGTTCAGAAGCTATTACGGGGTTTTCATGTGTACTTAAAAAAGCGGTATCATCCGCAAATGTAGATGTGTGAGTCAGTGCGCTCGTGGGCATATCTGCAGTATATAAAATATATATAGGCCCTAGAATACTTCCCTGTGGTACTCCAGCGGATATTTTTCGACGTGTTGAGATCACATCCTTTGATCTGATTTGGAAAGATCTTTCTTGTATGTAATTTTTAAGCAGTTTATGTACGTTCGCAGGTAGTAATTTAGTTTATCGAAGGCTTGAGATATGTCAATAAATAATGCGGAACAATACTGCTTGCTCTCGAAGGTTTTCCGAATAAGTGTAGTTATCCGATGTACCTGTTCGATAGTACTATGTTTCCTTCTGAAACCAAATTGATGGTCAGGAATAATGCAATTTTCGTCAAGGTGCACTAAAGTCTCTCAAGTAACAACTTTTCAAAAAGTTTTGAGAATATTACTCTAGGAGTAATAAGGCGAGAGCCCCAAAATGTATGTTTTGCATTGTAATCACCAGCTGCTATAAATCTTGGACCTAGAGTCCTAAAATATTCGAGAAACTGCTCTCGATTAATATTATACCTAGGAGGACAATATATTGAAGATATTGTAACTCTACCATCAGGTATATTTATAGATGTGGCCTGGATGTGATCCGTTTTATATTCTGGCATTGGGAAATGCTTAATATCCTTTCTCACTAATATAGCTGTTCCACCACAAGCTCTACCACTTGGATGTTTTGTATCATAAGTATAGTATCCGTTAATTCTGAAACAGTTCTTTATGGTAAAGTGTGTTTCGGAAACGAGTAGTACATCGATTTCCTGAAGGTGGAGAAATTGTTGTACTTCATTCTTATGTTGGCTAAGGCCGTTAGCATTCCAAAAACAAATTCTTAGAGAATTCATTTTTTATTTAGCAGGATCTGCATGAGCATGCTTTGATTCTGCATCAATTGTTGAAACATATTTTGCATGTTCGTCATGAAACTGTTCATGGTTTGAATTAGATTCTCAATAGAGCTTTGAGAGTTAGTGTCGGGTACTGGTACACCCTCTTTTAATGCATGTGCATATGAAAATAATGGGGTATTATTTCCATTGCTTCTTTGCATTTGGGTAACTGAATCCTCATTTGTCGTATTGGCATACGATTTGTTTTGATAATTATCATTTATGATGCCTCTATATTGAGCACTAGAAGCACCAGTGTTTGTTTTCATTTGGGTAACTGAACCCTCATTTGTCGTATGGCCATACGATTTGTTTTGATTATTGTTTTTTATGATACTTCTATATTGAGCACTAGAAGCATCAGGAAGGCTTGGAAAGTTAGAAGCCGTATATTGAGCATATAAAGGTCTTCTTGCCTTCGTTGATTCCTGTATGCGTAGGAATACTGGGCATCCACGGTAGTTTGCGGTGTGATTTTGACAACAGTTACTACATTTCCTTATATTATCCGTTTTTGAGTGGGGGCATTCTTGACTCATGAATATCTCCACATCTTACACATACAGAAGGTAATTTGCAGAATGTTCGGGTGTGACCGAACTCTTGGCAATTAAGGCACTGAGGTGGACCTTTGCTTAAACCGTATATTGGATGAGTGTCACCCTTTTTCTTTAATTGAGAAGAGTTGAAAGTGATTTCAACTCTAAAAATTGGTTGAGGAATTTTATTCTTATTTATTATGTTGTGAATGGACTTCACTTCAGACTCTAGCGCCTTTTTAATATCATCAGTTGGCTCAGAACTATCTATACCTTTGATGACTACTGTCAAACCTTTTGCACTTTTCAGTTGATATGTATAATAGTTTCTTTTCTCGGAATCGAAATTATCAACAATCATTCTGAAATTTTTTTCCGAATAAGTTTGTACCTTTGTCTCTTGAATATTTCCTTTACGTAGAGAGACCACGTGGAAATTCTCCTTACCTACAAGTTGGGACAATTTGTTCACCAAACATTTGTAGTAGGTTCGCGCAAATATAGAGGAGGTGGCTTATAGTCTTTTAAAGGCTTTGCGGGTTTTTCTTTACTTTCTTGATTGTCAAGAATTGCAAAACGATTTTGACTTACCGGATTTTTCTTCGCCTGTTTTGGATTTGGTTCCAATTTTGATGTCCTAGGACTGGACTTTCGTTTAGTTATAGTGATGTAACGGTCCATTCCTGTTAGGATTTTTCCCGTATTTTTCACTATACTGAAACTGAACTGTAACTGAACCCTCATTTGTCGTATGGCCATACGATTTGTTTTGATTATTGTTTTTTATGATACTTCTATATTGAGCACTAGAAGCATCAGGAAGGCTTGGAAAGTTAGAAGCCGTATATTGAGCATATAAAGGTCTTCTTGCCTTCGTTGATTCCTGTATGCGTAGGAATACTGGGCATCCACGGTAGTTTGCGGTGTGATTTTGACAACAGTTACTACATTTCCTTATATTATCCGTTTTTGAGTGGGGGCATTCTTGACTCATGAATATCTCCACATCTTACACATACAGAAGGTAATTTGCAGAATGTTCGGGTGTGACCGAACTCTTGGCAATTAAGGCACTGAGGTGGACCTTTGCTTAAACCGTATATTGGATGAGTGTCACCCTTTTTCTTTAATTGAGAAGAGTTGAAAGTGATTTCAACTCTAAAAATTGGTTGAGGAATTTTATTCTTATTTATTATGTTGTGAATGGACTTCACTTCAGACTCTAGCGCCTTTTTAATATCATCAGTTGGCTCAGAACTATCTATACCTTTGATGACTACTGTCAAACCTTTTGCACTTTTCAGTTGATATGTATAATAGTTTCTTTTCTCGGAATCGAAATTATCAACAATCATTCTGAAATTTTTTTCCGAATAAGTTTGTACCTTTGTCTCTTGAATATTTCCTTTACGTAGAGAGACCACGTGGAAATTCTCCTTACCTACAAGTTGGGACAATTTGTTCACCAAACATTTGTAGTAGGTTCGCGCAAATATAGAGGAGGTGGCTTATAGTCTTTTAAAGGCTTTGCGGGTTTTTCTTTACTTTCTTGATTGTCAAGAATTGCAAAACGATTTTGACTTACCGGATTTTTCTTCGCCTGTTTTGGATTTGGTTCCAATTTTGATGTCCTAGGACTGGACTTTCGTTTAGTTATAGTGATGTAACGGTCCATTCCTGTTAGGATTTTTCCCGTATTTTTCACTATACTTCGAGTATTTTTTGGTATGGCACCAGTATTTTTTAATGTAAAACTCGATTGATTTTGCTTATCATCACCGGTTTTTATAGAGTTAATATTTTCATTACTACTCTGTGACATTGATCACAGTAGCATTACTATTTTCAGCAACCATTTGAGTTGTTGTTTGTTTTTCTATAATTTCTTTTGCATTTGATGTGCACTTTTAAAAACTTTTTATTTATGTATCCATATGGGCACACTGCGACGATTCGGGTTCATGAACATATTTGAAGATTATGTGAATGTTACAGAAAGTACATTCACTTTTATGTAAATTCCTAATTCACAAACAAAGAGTACCATATGTATTAAGAAATATTATATTTTCCTATATTCCTAACTAACCCGTGAAGTATATAGCTAATGATAGATTTATTAAAATCAGACTTAGATGAAACTATATTATACTCACATACAGTAGACCAATAAAGTCTACATACAGGAATTCAAATAAATTTTTTATATTGAAAGCAGTATTCATGCTAAAAAAATGATAACAACATCACTTAGGTCGGGTTTAGCAACATTTCCTATCAAGTCCAAAATTTCACCTTTATTAGAATTTTTGACTCTGAGTCAAATAACGATTTTTTTTTGAGTTTTTTCAATAGAAAAATTAGAAAATAGAGAATGAATCATAATTATGGTAATTTTTATATTTCTCACCCATTAACATAACAGCCACTTGTATATTTGTTTTAAAATTCAAAATACCAAATACTTTAAAATTTGTGGACTAATGAGTAATGCAAATGCTGAACTACTCATTGCAAAAAATCTGAACCCAATGATTGTTCAAAGATGGTGTATAATTTCAGTATATTTAATTTTGCAATATTTGAAGAAAAGTATTTTCCATTTAAGATTTTGTATATAACCGTATTTTCATTAGAAAATTGCGTATTAAACGTATTTTCTACAGAAAAGGATTTGTATAAATGTATGCATATATAAAGTTTTGTTTTCATAAGAAGAAAGTCGAGTATCATCAAATCAAAAAAAATTGTTGAAAAAAAACGTCCACATTTATTTTGCTATTATCAGTAATGCGGACACATCTGAAAATCAGATGAAATCTCAATTTACTCAAGAAATAAATTAAAAATGTTAAATGCGAAGAAATATTATTAAGTCCAGTGGTTTATTACTAAACTCAAGTAGATATGTGCTTCTAATATTATTTGCATATGTTAAATCATTTATTTAAATGTCACATCCTGAAACCTATGATATAACTTTCACGTCGCAGGATCATTAATCATTAAGCAAGCTAAATATTTTATACCACTATTATAACTTTCAGGTTTCTAGAATAATCTAGGGTCAAAGTACCATTAAGAGTCACCTTGTAAGTTCTTACTTTACTCAGGATCATGGTTATCAAATTATATGTTTCTAGGTCAGAAGTAGTAGGTATTCATTCAAAATTAAAAAAAAATATCATTAAAAACAAAAAAATAACCCTTTTTTACATCTTCACTTGATACATATGGGAAATGAAAGTTTTTTTGTTTTTATTGTTTAAAAAACTCAAAAAGCATCTAAATAAAAAGGAACCAAAGACTTGTTTTCTTTTGTTTGTCCAGATTGACAAATTTGCAATGGTCCAAGAACCCATTTTCTTGGAAAATTCCTTATAACTCCATGTTTTGTAAATTGATTTCGCTGATTTTAAATAGCATAATTTTCATGCTTCGTACATACAGTCAGACGGACAAATATTAAAGACTAAAGAAAATTTTGACTTTTTGGGATTTGGGTAGGAATTCTGATAATTTTACATATTAAGTCCCTTGTTTTTAAGTCTCAGAGAATCTCAAGTTCTAACTTTGAAGTATTCTATGTTTATGAAAATCAAAAATACTATCAGATGAATAACATTATTAGTTAGTCCGACTTTGTTATCATACTCTTAAATTGACGTTTTCTTAGTTTAATAAATAAATCGACATCAAAAAGTACTATAGTTATATGCAAAATTGTTTAATATAAATAGCATTGAAAGCGAGTTGACTTAATCTGTGGGGATAAACATTCATTATTCAAAATTATTTTCAAAAAATCAGAAACGACTTTTGATCTTTAAAAATACAAAATATGACATAAATTTCAGAACTTCAGCATTAGAATTCCGAAAAAGTGCTGAAAGCCGCCTTATATTTATTAATTTACTACATATTTTCGCCCATAACGGTTGTACATTTTCTAATAACTGTAGTTAGATTGCTATTTTCAACACTATTTGAATTTAACTAATGGGAAATTGTTTAAAACATTATATTTGAAAATAAAATTAGTTCATTTAAACATAAAAATAAACATTCTGGTCTGGTCTAAAGGCCTTGTTCATAAACAATTACTCAAAGGTTTATATTAATATTTTGTATTGAAATTTGGTTTTATATACCTTTGATAAATTTTTATGAATATGGGGGAAGGGTTTAGTCTACTGGAATTTATTCGAACAACCAGTGTTCGGGTCTGAGTGGAAACAATTTTATTGATCAAATTAATATAATAGTGCTTAAAATAGAATAGCTGAATGATTTGCAAAAAAGTACCAAAATATGTGTACTACAATTTACCCCTTAGTACCTATTTGAGTTCCGAATTTCATCTTGTGGGTTTTTTGTGTTGTTGAATTCATATTTAAACAATAATGGCATAAAATTGTCTAATTTATAAGGCGAATTGGATGGATATTCAAAACACATTTCTCTGTTTTATTTCTATTTAAAGTCCTTCGCATCTATACAAAATATCCCTTAATTTGATAGTTTTTATAAATTAAAAAAAAAATGGAAAATAATCTCGAACTTTCATACTTTATAAACCTCTTATAAATTATAAAAAATGTTTATGAATATAGGGATAAATGTATCCTTCTAACATATCACTTTATACTAATATTTTAGTTTATACATTATTTAGTAAGATAATCCTGAATATTTTCTTCGGTAACAAAGAATTCTGGTTGCTGTCAATGATTTAGATTTTAGAAAAGTTATTAAAATTGCATATACAGTGGTGGCCAGGTAATTAAGAAAAAAAATTGTTTGCTAAATTTCATGTTATTGTCAATTATTTTTTCAAATATTTCCACAAAAATGTATGCATGAGGACTGTTTTAACACTGAAGTATGTTATAAAATTCAACAAAAGCGCGAAAAAACATGAAAATAAATTTTCTCTGAAATGGGTCGATTCGAATCACCCTAAAATCTATTTTCTGTTTTACACAATATTTTAATTATTAAAAAAAATGTTTTAGTTGTTTTAGAAAATTAGAAAAAATCGGTCTAATTTGTATTGCTTGCCCGGATTTTAAAAAAAAGTATCAAAACACATTCGATATGTTTTTAAGAAGAGACAAATTCGATTTCAATTGTATTCCTATCTGTAATACATACTTTAAAACTTAATTGTGAATTAAAAAAATTAAGAAAAATCACTTAAGTTTTGTTCCCTTATTATTCAGAATTTCAAAAAACATTTTAAAAGCTCAATTATCAAAAAAGTTGAATACATGCGCCCGCTTATTTGTTGACGGCATTCATTTGCTTTTTGAATTTTAATTCCATCTGTCTGAATTTCAGAGATATTAGTTTACAGAATTTAGTTGTTTTTACCCGTTTAGCAAAAAAAAATCCCTTCTTAGTTCAAATTTCAGTGGAGGCAAAACCATTTTATTGAACAAATTCAAATAAAAGCACTTAAAATAGAATAGCAGAATTAATTTCAAAAAGGTGCCGAAATATGTGTTGAATGTTTCCCTTTTTTACCCTTTAGTACATTAGTTCCGAATAGCATCTTGTGGGTTATTTTTTGTTCCCCGTGTGGAAATATTCGAAAATTTTCTTATTAATTATCAGTAAAAAGTGCGATTAGAAAAAATATTTCTTGGTCATTTAATTGAATAAAAAGTACCAAAAAAGGATACAATTTTTGCCCCTTCAAAATTCTAATTTGAAAAATTACGAAAAAGATTTCTAGGCATTATTTTTTTGGATCAGATGAATTAAAAATTGTACTTCTAAGTTTAATTATTTAGGAGATATAAAGATTAACAGAGGGTTCTACTGGTACTATTTTTACCCGTTTTGGCCACCTAGAATAACGAATTTCCAAAAAGTGCCAGACACCTGTCGGCTCTTTTTTTGATTAAAGGTGGACACATTTAAAATTTTATTTCAATGCTTATTGGTTTTGGAGATATAGAGGTACATGTTTTACACGGTTTTTCCCGCTTTATTCCCCTTAGCGTTCGAATTTCCAAAAATCCCATCTTAGTGGATCTAGATGATGTAACGGGAACCTACTACCTCAATATCAAGTTTCTAGCTTTAACGGTTTGGGCTGGGCGTTGATGAGTCAGTGAGTGAGTGAGTGAGTGAGTGAGTCAGGCCTTGTAGTTTTATATATATAGATTTAGTAAAAACAGGCAGAATAATTTTAGAATTTATTTCGAAACGGAAATTTTAGGGTCTAAACATGACGGGGCGGACGTGGTGTGAACATATGCTGGCCAAATATTAACACAATCGCAATTAATAATCAAAATATTAACTTAGTTAAGTGCTGTTATTAAGCACGTACGTAACGCAAAATATTTAAAAAATCTAATTATAAACACAAAATATTGCAAACTTACGTTTTGTTGCAAGAAAAACATGGAGTTCGTCTTGTTTGTACATGATCGTTGGACATCTTTGTCTAACATGGTAATAAACTTTTTTGCGTATTTATAAATGCGTCAATCATGCACTGTCTGACTTCAAATTAGCCACGTTCACTGACAATGATATCAAACTTTGGACAGATTTGTGTAATTCCCTAAGATTCCGTGGCTATACCAATCAATCCTGGAACAGTAGGATGAACTGCAAAGTGTCCAGGGCCTTTTGAACACTGATAGGTATAATCTCAGGATTCTAGTAGGAGTGATAACCGGTCATTGCTCAATAGGAGCCTTCAAGGCTAAATGGGATAATGGCACAGAGGATTTCTGTAGAGTGTGTGGGGATGTAGAGGCTAGGAAACAGATTTCTGGATGAACTCAGTAATTTTGCTGGCTGTAAACTGAGAACATACTGGGTTTCATTAGAGAAATAGGATGGCTACTTAAAGGAGGTTCTACAGCGATTCCAAATCCGTAACAAAATCTTTCTTTCGTTCTTTTTCTTTTACTAGGCGGTTTTGGACTCCTTTTTCTTCACAATCTCTCCTCACTCTATATATATATCTATGAATCACAATGGACCTCATGGTCTCCAAGTGACAGTGCACATAGTGTACAATCATTCCAAACTAATCTAAGACCACTTGATTAAGCAAAGATACGTTGATAGAGCTTGAGGTTTTAATACAATTTGTTATAAATAATTTAAAAAAAGTAAATAATTAATTTACTAAGGAATTAGTTACTCATTTTAAAACCCGACATAAATACAGTTCATAATACGTTTATATTGTACTTGAATTCAGGATCATGTCTAACTAGCTCCAAACCGGAAACTAAAGAGTTTGCTAGTCAAGTAGTTGCTAGTTAGTAGATTGTTCTGGAGGGAATCTGGTCAGAATATTTCTGATGAAAATTTAACGATTAACATTGATTTCGAATGTTTTTTAACATTATAAATACTTGAATTTTTTTTGTATAACCAACACTTAAGGGATACCCCTATATATGCAGTGCATTGTGTTGATGTTAGGAAATAAAGTTGTGAGAAGGAGGAAAGAGGGAGTAGTGTTTGTTGACGTTTGACTTGAATTGATAAATATTATATTCCGCCGGAAATACGTTGGCAGGTAGTAGATTCCACATACTTGGAATCTCTAGACTTGACCTTGCAGTTCCGGCCCATATGTGGGAATTATATTCCATTTTTGGACGAATGAAGCTTGTGTATATACGAAGAAGATCGGATGGGGAGAAATATGTCCGACACCGTCTCAAGAAACCCAAGCACCTAAAAGTTTCCTTCGCAACATCGAATATATGATAATTCCAACGGACGTCACACTGTATTCTCGTACCTAGAATCAAAAGGTTATCTGAAACACCAACAGTTGTGTTACCCATACGAAGAATTGATTCTGGTGAAATCTCGAGACGTTTATGTGTCAGCAGGCAGCACTGAGTTTTTAGTTCGTTGAAATTAACTCGGTTCAATTCACCCCATCTGGAGAATGTTGTAAGGTCACGATTTATCGAGTCGTCCATATTCATTCTTGACAATTTAATCTCAGAAATAGTAGGTCTATGGTCGAATGAATATGAGTGACAGATATTACTGTCATCCGCGAAATAATAAATGGGATTTGAAGTGATTGTTAGTAAATCGTTCATGAAAATTAAAAAAAGGAAGGAGAAAGAACAGAACCCTGGGGACTATAGAGTTCAATATGAATTTCTCGGAGCAAATACCATCTATTACTACCCTTATAGTACGACCACGAAGGAAACTAGAAATAAAACGAGAAAATTCTACCCCGACACCGAACGAGGTCAATTTCGAAACTAGCCCATCATGCCACACCCGGTCGAATGCCTTCGAAATGTCGAGTGCGACTACTTTACTCTCTCCCATGCGGTGTATTGATTGACACCACTGTTCAGAAAGAAACTCCATTAGGTCTCCAGTTGAACGACTACTACGGAAGCCGTATTGTCTGTCATTGAGAAGTTTGTTCGATTCTAACATAAAGAGCGCCGAACAAATTGCGATTGGGCGATAATTTTTTGGGATTGGTGGGGTCACCTTTTTGGGGATTGGCTGGACGTTGGCAACTTTCCAACAATTGGGGAAAATCCCAGATTGATATGAAAGGTAAAAAAGGTTCCTAAGTGAACGGGCCAGCGATGTTGAACATTTTTTAAAACAAGTGCTGGAATGTAATCGGGATCAGGGGATTTATTCACATTGAGTCCTAATAGAACTTTCTTAACTGCCCGAATTCTGAAGAATATTTTAGGCATAATACAAGATACAGAAGGTATCACTGGCACCGATTGATTACAGTCGGGAAGAAATGAATTTGTAGAGAAAATTTTAGACAAAAGGTTTGCCTTTTCCTTAGCTTTATGCGATGTTCGTAGTTAAGCCTTTCGCGATCGAGTATGTTCGTACAGTCATTACGTGTCTGTCTACGGAGTTGATCAGTATGGGGATTCTTATTTCTGCACCAATTCCGAAATGCACTATTTTTATTTCGAACTGCATCACGACAAGTTCTATTGAACCAACGTTTGTCCGTCGATTTGCTGGAAATTTTCCTTCTTGGTATGAATAGTTTCATTCCCAATAGAACTATGCTCACTACCATCTCGGCAGCTGCGTCGATGTTGTCATCGAAGAAGCATAGTTTCTAATTAAAGTTATCAAAGAAACTTTTGAGCTCATTCCAGTGGGCCTTACCGTATTGAAACACCAGACGTTCAGGTGAAGCGTTCTGGGAACCCCTGAGGGCAGAATACGAGAATGATATGGAAATGGTGCTATGGTCAGAATTTCCCATAGGTGCAAGAATATCAACATTATATTTTTCTGGGTGAGAGGTCAAAAATAAGTCAAGTATGTTACCGTTCACCCCAACACTGTTGGGAATATGTGTAGGTTCAGTTATTAACTGAGTAAGATGGTTATGTACCGCAAAAAGTTCATCATACTGGTCCTCGGCTGAAGTATGGCTAGAGTGTACAAGCCAGGAGATATTATGTACATTGAAATCACCAGCTATGGTGATTTCTGCGTCTGGATGCACTTCCAAAATTTTGGAGATGGTATTGGAGAGTGCATCGAATCCATTATGGGAAGCATCTCTTCCTATGTTTGGACTCCGGTACAGAAAACACATATATTTTGTCTGTGAGCAGATCTTGAGTTTTAGCCAAATAGTGGTAAACTCGGGGTCAGTGTTATTCAAGTGGTTCATGGGTTGGTATAATAAACTGTCACGCACATAAACAGCAAGACTCCTGTTTGTGGTAAAAGCAGTAGTAATGTGATATCCGAGTACAAAAAAATCAGTTGGATCGACCGATTCACTAACTTGAGTTTCGCAAACAGCCATAATGTCTGGTCTGTGGTAGTTAATATGGGCGAATAGGGGAAAAAATTGGATCTAGGCCACGTATGTTGCAAAAATCTATACGAAATTTACTTGACATATTGAGATATAATAAATAAAATATAATGAAAAATCTATTCATGTCAGTATCAGTAAAATAACAGAGACAAGTGCAATCTGATTGTAATTGAATCGAATAATAAGAGTTTAGTGTTATGCCTTAGACACTAATTATTCCAACTACAATCGGAGTACAAAAATCACTGTATCATACGAAGGGAAATTTTTTGAAGAGAAAAAGGAAATTAAAAAAAGGAAGGAAGAGAACAACAAAAACACTTAGTTAGAGGTATAAAAGCCCCTTGGGTGGTCAGTGTGTCGTAGAATAATTTAAGAGATTTGTGTTCTCTTAAAAATTTTTGATAATTTATCATAGGTGTGAGTTTTGTTATGATTTGATCTTATTTGTTGTTATGGTTTTTAAAATTTTTGTTGCTTGATTTTTGGTATGTATATTTGTTCTTGTTATGTATTTTAATTTTCCCGTTTTTTTTTTCTTTTCTGTTTTGTGATTATTATTTGTTTGTTTAAATTGTGGTTGCGTTATTTTTGTATATATGATTCGTTTAAGTAAATGTAATGAGGACACTTTAACAAGTATTGAATTGTAAATAAACACGGACACCGCACATAAAGACGTCTTTACATCACGGAGGACAAACACTAACTGTCAACACAAAATCATAGGCAATTATTGTATGACATTTTGTCCTATATTTTTTTACGTAAGGATAATTATAAAATTTTTTAGTAAAAACAGTGGTAAAATTGTGCGAGCAAAAAAATTCAACTCTACGGAAATTTACTTAATTTTTAAAATTTTTTAAAAAATATTTATAAAAAATTGCTAAAAACTATAACAATGTTGCAATACCACCATTTACTATAAATACAAACAAACTTAAGGACATTAAAATTCAAAAGGATAAACATTTTATCCAAAAAAGGCCATACTCCCATTTATAAAAATTTAGATATAATTAAGAATTGTGTTATGATTAGAGTGCCGAAGTGCCAAAGCTGTGTTACCTGGTCCATGGAAGGTGACATCATATATTTGATGCTACCCAAACGAACACATGTGGAAATATTGGACAAAATGTCATACAATAATTGCCAATGATCAATAAGAATATAAAAACAGCACATGTGGACAATTGGATATCTTTTTGTGCAAAATCAGTGCTGTTGAAAATCACATTGCATGGCGTTGCATTTTTTATGCTCGCTACTGTATATACAAATTTAAAAAAATTGAATTATTCGAATAATTCGATTAATTTCAAACGTGTGATCGAATTCTTCGAACAAGTTAAAATCTCTTATTCTAATTATTCGTTTTATTCGAACAAGAGAAAAATCGAATAATTTGAACATCACTTTTCATAAGTTTATAAGAGAAGCAGAAAATGGTATAAAATAAAAACTACTTGAGATACTAGAACAAAATTTTAAAATCTGAATTACATCAAAACCTAGAATTAATATAAATTTTTAATGAAAAAATAAAAACTTAAATAAAAATATTTATTTTTTTTTATTTTAAATAAAACCTTAATATAAAAAGGCCCTAACTCGTGATTTTTTGTAAGACCAGATTTTCATTTATTTCGATAAATGGTCTGACAAAATATCATAATTAGCCAAAAAAAATCTCGACATAAAAAACCACGATTAGCGCCTTTTTATATTAAGGCATCGATATATAAATTTTTAAATTTTTTAAGTTTTTGTTTTATTTTAATTTGTTTAAGAAAATCATGTACTTGATGATACTTTATTTTCAATTTTGGTTATAACTTGGTTATTTTTGATAGTAAAAGTTTTTACACATGTGTAATATGATGTAGTGATCAATCTTAATAATAAAATCAATTTTGAATTTTTTGATGATACGTTGTTTTGCATTTTACGACGATATACATCTATATAAATATATAAATGTCTTTGTAAGTTTGTTTGTTGGTTTGTTTGAGCATCACGCCTAAACGGCTAAACCGATTTTATTGAAATTTGGGACATAGATAGATCCTTACTTGGAAGCCTCAATTAATACTTGGACTAGAAAGAGATTTAAAGGGGGAAAACCGGTAAAATTGGTACCTTTAGTTCTTAAACAATCAAGAGTAAACGGCTGCACCGATTTGATTGAAATTTGGAACATAGATATTCGTTTACCTGGAAGCAATAATAGACTATATAGTTTTTCTTAACTTGGACCACAAAGGGACGAAAGAGGGCAAAATTTGTACCACCCATACAAAGTAAATAGTTATTTTCGAATATCTGCAGAACTAAAATTGTGACTATATTCAAACTTTATACGAATCAATTTCGTATCACTGTTTGAAGATTAACTAAAAATGGGACGGATCGGAACAGGGGGTGTGACACCACCCATACAAAGTAAATAGTTATTTTCAAATATATGGTGAACTATAATTGTGGAAGTATTGAAATTTAGTCCGAATCATTTTACATGGTTTGGCTGAAAATGGGCGGTATTAAATTAGTGGGCGTGGCACCTACCAAACAAAGTAAATAGTTATTTTCGAATATCTGGAGAACTGTAAATGTGAAAGGCTTCAAACTTCATATGAGTTAATTTCTAGTCAATGTCAGTGCAAGAAGTTAATAAAAAAATGGGAAGGATCGGATCTCGGGGTGAGTCACTTCCCATACAAAGTAATTAGTTATTTCTAAATATCTTGAGATCTATAATTACTAGATTCTTCCAACTTTGTCCGAATAGCTCTCTTATAATTTTACATAGAATGAAAATGGTCGGCAGTGGATAAGTGGGCGTCGAACTTCCCATGCAAAGTATATAGCATTTTCGAATATCTGCAGAACTATTATTGCGACAGACTTCAAACTTTATACGAATCAATTTCTTATCAGTATATGAAGTTTATCCAAAAATGGGACGGATGGGAACAAGGGGTGTGACACCCCTTCTTAATTTCTGGCATAACAGGACACTGGCATCAACGTAATTTACACAAAGTTTAAAGACTCTTACAATTAGATTCACTTGATATACGAATATTTATATATTTTATCTACAATGGTAACAAAATAACTCATTTGAAGCATTACTTTAACTATTATAATAAATAGCTTTCATATCATTATATATAAAAAAAGCTTCAAGATTTTTTAAAATCACTGGATATTTTTTATACCTTCAACGGCATAGTATGCAATTAATCACAAACAAGAAATTCCGGTATTAATTATATTCATTTATTTGCTTATAAAATCTTTTCACATTTTTCTTATTTTACTTCAACAGGGGTAGCGAAGCGCACCGGGTCAAGCTAGTATGTTAATAATAATGAAACCACTAAACTTTTTTATTATTTTAATTTAATTGAAATTATTATTATAATTTACAAAAAAATTTATTTTTATAGTTCTAATCAATAGTGATGAATTTGTGAACATTTTCCAGAAACTTTTCCATTAAGGTTTTTATAATATCACACTTTTGGACACCTTCTTCAATTCTCTTTTAACATGAGCCCAATATCTCTCCACTGACCTTAGCTCCAGGCAGTTTGGAGTATTTGCATCTCTTGTTACAAATAACACACTATTGTTCTTGTACCACTCAAGGCCTTGCTTACCAAATCAGGCCAAAAATAAGTGAACACTGTCCCTTAGAATTAAATTTTTTGAAACGGTACCCGCTGAAAATTTTCGTAATGACCTAAAATACCACCAAATTTTTAGCTTGTTCTAAGAAGGGCAACCCGTGCCGACTTTCGATTTAGTTTTGTTTTTTTTTGAGGTGCATTTACAAGGGGGAAAATGCATTTTTTTCAGTTTTTTTTTTTAAATTTTTGCCATTAAATAATTACTTTTGCAATTTAATTTAAAAGAATCAAAATGTGTATGTAATTGTCGTTCTAATAAGATAAAAAAGACAACCCGTTTCAACATTTCCAAAAATTTAATTCTAAGGCACACTCTAGTGGACACATTAAGAAGTCTTCTGAATGGAAACATCCTCTTTTGTAAACATTGCTTGATGTAAATTTTGGTATTTATAGAGCCCTATGTAACAAATGTTTGGCTTCTTTTGACGCAACTGCATATTGCTTGCCATGCCAAGAACTTTTTGGGAAAATTTTCTGCTTTAGGGTCCTAAACTTTTCTACAGAATTCCCGCGAGCACCCGGAAGCTGCGAAATATTTTCCATACGTACGTTTCGTCATCCATATGCAGCAGGTATATTTTTTGTATAAAATTTGACTTCAATTTCCGTGCTCTTTTCGGACTGCTTTACTACCGGATGTGTTGGGAGCTCTTGAAATTGCTTTCTTCTACATGAACCAGGTTTTCTATCAACGGACAAGTTCTCCCGATACTTTTTAATAACATTGGGATAAGTTTGTCCGCATACCTTTGATTGCTTGTCCAACTTTTTGTAGGACCAACTTGAATATATTTAATAATTCCTTAGTTAAAATTAATTTTCCTAAGCCCATGAAGCATATACTCTCGAACATCCTCTTGAAATTTCAAGTGGACGTGTCACCTCCCATACAAAGTAAATACTTATTAAGAATAAGTAAATACTTTTGGGAGTCGTTAGTTGAACTCGGGGTAAGTACTTTCTGGTGAGTTGGATATCGAAACTATCCTGGTAATTAATCCTGCTGGTAGCAGGATACGTATGATGTCAACATTTTCACGTGGTGGATTGTTGACACTGTTTTATTTAATTTTATTTATTTATTATTTTTTCAACAACCTAGCTTATTGGCCATATAAACTTCTACTTAAATTTCTACTTAATAAAAAATTTTTTTTTCAAAAAATTTAATTAACAAAAATATAAATTATAAATATAAATAATGCCTAACAAAAGGTAGTAAATATCCAAACAACTAGCCAATACTCAAACACTAATATTAGAAGCAAGCTTAACAATAACTATGTCAAGTACAACAAGTCTCAAAGAAAAAAAAAACATTTACAAAGAAGCAACCTCCTATTCCAAATCAATGCCCACACACTGTCCGCAAATTCTCTTCCACGCGAATATATAAAATGGTGCATCCACCAGATGTCTTTATACAATACGACACTCCATCAGCTCCAAGTCTTCTAAAATGTCACAACAACTCACTGCACAACCATACAAATATTTACGATCATAATATTGCCAATACAGTATCTTAAAATCTATAGAATAGAACAGAAATTAATTAATAGCTTTTTGGAAACATTAAGTTTCCAAAAAGCTATCAGAAATATTTACATTAAAAAGCCCACAAAAAAAAAACAATAAACAACCCAAATGTTAGAGAATCAATGATCTTTAATCAAATATCAAAACCAATCAGATATCTTAACTACAGTAAATATCAAGAATAATAAGACTGAAATTACTGAAGGCTACCCTATCAGATAAGCAAATATGTTAGACAAGATCAGAAGCAAAGAAAAGATCACATGTACAATAAACAAAGAACAAGTGCAATATTAAGATCTGTATTAAAAATAAGCTTTTGATAGGAAAAAATAATGACAATATGAACAATACTAGTTCTAATGACTAATCAATTACCTCCCCATAATCATCCTGAGGTATAATAAAGCATTAAAGAAATTAACATATAACAAACAATGAAACCTCCCTTAGCACAATATATACAATATAAATGTTCAATGCCTTCATAAAAACAAAGTAAAAGCTTGTTGCATTGACAGCTCCACTAACAACCCAATTACAAAGTCAATGCCAATAACGTGCAATTAACATTACATCCAATTAAAACAAATCCAACTGCAACCACTATTACATTACAATGGAACTTGTTACAGAATCATTCCAGTGAGAAAGAATACTGTTAAAACAGTATCAACGATATTAAACCCACATCATATGCCCTTACCAAAACTATTAAACATCTTAGAAAATTCGAACGGCAAAACAACCATGACAATGATACCCAAAGAATGTCATTCAACAATCCGATGAAATCAGACTACCATCTCAAAAGCAACTTAATCGACAGATACAAAAACGAGATAAAATTTCCAACAAAAGACAATATGTTACATTACCACAGACTTTGAGAAAGTCATCAATAAAGTATAATCACATAATTTAGTAATAAAGCTACATATAACAATTTGTCTTGTCAAATCAGCGCACAAATTAATATATACTATCTAGCCAGTAGAACACAGGGTACATTAGCAATGGCCATTCTCCCAGTCACTCCGTGTTTAAAAATATGGTCAACAGGAAACCACACAAAGATTCTAATCTTTACATATAAACAAACGAACATTCAAAAGGTATTCAAGCAATATGCAATCACCAATCATTTAAAAATGATGAAAAGTTATCATTAAGAATTGAAGCAAAAATTCCTAACGTTATGCAACATATAATTTCAATAACTGCTAGTTAAATTCAAAATTAAGTCATCAAATAATATTCTATCCAACAATACAAACAAGAAAAAGGCAATCACTTTTAGTAATACTCAGTTATGATAACCTTTAATTTCTATCTGGTTGTAAACAAATAAGTTTTATGGCCAGAAATAATTGTCATGGTGGCAATCAGTGATATCAAGTTGAAATCAAAACGTCATGATGTCACTAAAGATCTATGTTAATGTACTACTACAAACTATAAAGCAAGGGATCAATTATAACCCACAATGTCAAGAAACAAATCACACAGGTACTAACAACACCAGAACTTTGAAATTGCCTATCTACAACATGAAGAAAAAGAAATATTTAATATGACAATCAGACATCCATACAACAACAGAAGGCAAACAGATGCTTCACAATATATCCCAAAATTGCAAGGTTATTCTTAATGTAATGTACTATAATAAGAAATCAGTAGAACATTAAAATCCATAAAAGTTTCAAACATCCAGATAATTAGATAATTTCCTTAAATTTGGTGGATCCACAAGAAAAATAAACTAAAAATAACAAGACTTAACTGACAAATGCAGTCGACATCATATGAAAGAATAACACATAGATATATAACACATAGGAATATCCTTAAAAACATGTACTGAGCTGATACCTATAAGGGGAAACTATTATGAGAAAGCTCTTGAAATAGTTTCCGGCAAAGGTATATTTACCAAGGTACTCGTTAGCCCAGCTGATCATCAGCTGTTTAAACCCAAAAAGGTGTAAAAATTAACATGCGTGTCAAAATTTGACGAAATACACATTTTTGTATGTGTATTCTAGCAGCCTTCGGATTTAATTTTCTACTCCTAGCATCTTAAATACGAACAAAACAGAGTCCACGATCCGATCGTTATTACTCTTAGTACCAACAAAAAATAAGTGTTCGAAAGATTTATCATGTTCATTATAATTTGCTTGTAATTGTTATTCTTGTTAGCCTTCCACGCAGGGCATTGCATGCATTTACTTCGGACATGACCCTTCTTACTACCATCGCTTTAAAAACATAATTAATTTAAAGCACCAATTAAAATGTCAATTTAGGTATTTGAAAATGTCCATGTAATTCTGGTGCTTATCACAATCAAATTATTCGAATCTAGGTAATCACTGGTTACATAACCTTTTGTTGGAGCCAAAGATGGTAACACTTACTTTATTTATATCAGAGTTGGGGGTGGTGCACTAAATGTTGAGTGCAATCAACATTTCACTAGCACTAAATATTATTTTAAAAAATATATATTTAACTAATTTTCATTAGCTTTAGTGGTAGTGTAGAAATAAGCACTAAACTCAAATACATAGTTAAAAAATTTAACAATAACTAAAAAAAGCTTCAATAATTTTCTTATATTAGTATATATTCAAAATTAGTGATCATGAAGTTATTCCAGTTTAAACTAGAATATTAAATATATATATGGGGCATTTCATGTCAAGTGAACCAAATTTTGAAATCGATGTCTTCCGATCGGGATGAAATTTGCACCAAGGTTAGCTCTATTGGATAGTAACTCAGACACAATTTTTCAACAACATCGGTCGAGAACTCTCTGAGTTATAGGGGGTAAAATTTTGACAATTTGGTCAAACAGGGGTTTTTTCTTATCCATGTAACTTATTACCTATTGTTCTTAGCAAAATGTGTCCCAAATAGTATAGATAGCTATTTCTTCGATCTTTCGAAAAAAAATATTTAAAAAAAAAAATAAAAAATTTTTAATATTTTTTTTCCGAAATCAAAAACTTTTTTGACTTTTTTTAAAATGGGTCCTTTTTTTCTTTTCTTAAAATAAAGTTTAGATATTTTCCTTGAACACCTACTTGGTCGCTTAGTGGGATGCGAGTGGGATATCTATCAAAATAAATATTTTGTAACTCAAAACATAAAATTTTTGACTTTTTTTGCAAAATCAAAAACTTTGTTGACTTTTTTTTTCCAAAATGGACCCTTTTTTAATCTTTTTTTTTAGGTCAAACAAAAGCTTAGATATTATCCTTGAAGATCCTTTTGGTCGCTTAGTGGGATGCGAGTGGGATATCTATCAAAATAAATATTTTTTAACTCAAGACTTACAATTTTTGACTTTTTTTTTGCAAATACGATTTTTTTTCCAAATGGGCCCTTTTTTTAAAATTTTTTTGTAGTCAAAAGAAAGCTTAGGTCCATTCCTTTAAGATATTTTTAGTCCCTTAGTGGGATGCGAGTGGGATATCTATCAAAATAAATATTTTGTAACGCAAGACATACAATTTTTTAATTTTTTTTTGCAAAATCAAAATTTTTTTCCAATATGGGCCCTTTTTTAATTTTTTTTTTTGCTCAAAAGAAAGCCTAGGTCCATTCCTTTAAGATATTTTTAGTCCCTTAGTGGGATGCGAGTGGGATATCTATCAAAATAAATATTTTGTAACGCAAGACATACAATTTTTTAATTTTTTTTTGCAATTTTGCAAAAAAAATTTTTATTAAGTAGAAATTTATAACCGATTATGGCCAATAAGCTAGGTTGTTGAAAATAATAATTAAATAAATAAAAAAATAAATAAAAAAAAAATCAAAATTTTTTTCCAATATGGGACTTTTTTTTAAAAATTTTTTTTTGCTCAAAAGAAAGCTTAGGTCTTTTCCTTTAAGACCTATTTTGTCACTTAGGAAGATGTGAGTAGGATATCTATTAAAATAAAAATGTTGTAACTCAAGACATTCAATTATTGACTTTTTTTTTGCAAATTCGATTTTTTTTCAAAATGGGCCCTTTTTTAAAAATTTTTTTTTAGTCAAAAGAAAGCTTAGGTCCATTCCTTTAAGATATTTTAGGTCCCTTAGTGGGATACGAGTGGGATATCTATCAAAATAAATATTTTGTAACTCAAGATATACAATTTTTGATTTTTTGGCAAAATCAAAAACTTTTTTGACTTTTTTTTAAAATGGGCCCTTTTTGTAATTTTTTTTTTTGCTATAAAGAAAGCTTAGGCCTATTCCTTTAAGATGGTTTTGATCGCTTAGTGGGATGCGAGTGGGATATATATCAAAAAAAATGTTTTGTAACTCAAGACATACAATTTTTGTGTTAAAACATTTATTTTGATAGATATCCCACTCGCATCCCACTAAGAGACTAAAAATATCTTAAAGGAATGGACCTAGGCTTTCTTTTGAGCAAAAAAAAAATTAAAAAAGGGCCCATATTGGAAAAAAATTTTGATTTTGCAAAAAAAAATTAAAAAATTGTATGTCTTGCGTTACAAAATATTTATTTTGATATATATCCCACTCGCATCCCACTAAGCGATCAAAACCATCTTAAAGGAATAGGCCTAAGCTTTCTTTATAGACTAAAAATATCTTAAAGGAATGGACCTAAGCTTTCTTTTGACTACAAAAAAAATTTTAAAAAAAGGGCCCATTTGGAAAAAAAATCGTATTTGCAAAAAAAAAATTCAAAAATTGTAAGTCTTGAGTTAAAAAATATTTATTTTGATAGATATCCCACTCGCATCCCACTAAGCGACCAAAAGGGTCTTCAAGGATAATATCTAAGCTTTTGTTTGACCTAAAAAAAAAGATTAAAAAAGGGTCCATTTTGAAAAAAAAAAGTCAACAAAGTTTTTGATTTTGCAAAAAAAGTCAAAAATTTTATGTTTTGAGTTACAAAATATTTATTTTGATAGATATCCCACTCGCATCCCACTAAGCGACCAAGTAGGTGTTCAAGGAAAATATCTAAACTTTATTTTAAGAAAAAAAAAAAAAAAAAAAAAAGGACGTATTTTAAAAAAAAGTCAAAAAAGTTTTTGATTTCGGAAAAAAAATATTAAAAATTTTTTATTTTTTTTTTTAAATATTTTTTTTCGAAAGATCGAAGAAATAGCTATCTATACTATTTGGGACACATTTTGCTAAGAACAATAGGTAATAAGTTACATGGATAAGAAAAAACCCCTGTTTGACCAAATTGTCAAAATTTTACCCCCTATAACTCAGAGAGTTCTCGACCGATGTTGTTGAAAAATTGTGTCTGAGTTACTATCCAATAGAGCTAACCTTGGTGCAAATTTCATCCCGATCGGAAGACATCGATTTCAAAAGTTGGTTCACTTGACATGAAATGCCCCATATATATAATGAAAAATAATTTTGACTTAAAAAACTAAATAAAAATAATGACTTGAAGAAATTATAGGACATTACAAGATTTAATTTGTTAAAAGATATATTAAAAAAGGAAAATACAGACTTTGATAGCGATGAGAGTATAATGGACCCTACATATGCTTTGGAAGATACACCAACTACATCCCATGCTTTAAAAAGAAAGGGAAATGTGATTATTTCGAAAAGCTTGTTTTACTTAAAGCCAATAGTCGCTAATTATTTTCTGTGTTATGTATTGCTTATTTCTCCTTTTATTGCAATTTGTGTATTTATATACCGCTTTTACGTTTTTTCCTAAATTATATTAACTTAAACTATGAATAGAGTAAAACATTTCTTTGTTGAAAAAAATAGTGCAGAAATATTTTTTTAACTAAAAATTTTAGTGTAGAAAAAATTATTTCATTAGGCTGCAAAAAAATATTTTAACTATTTTCAAAATATTATTAGTTAAAAATTTTTAACCACACTATCACTATTATTGAGTGAGGCTTATATTTTTCAATTCATCACTAAACATTAAAAAACTTAGTGAATAATTTTACACTACCACTAACTATTAGTGATAGTTAAAAATTAGTGCACTACCCCCAATTCTGATTTAGATGAAAGTGTATTTATTTAATACAAATTACAATTTTATGTTTAAAAAGCCACTAATTTTATAAAAGACTTTTATCTGATGTACTATGCTATTCACGAGGCTATCACAAAAAATGAAATTACGAAAGTTGACAGATGTAATATGTATGACATTTCAAAAATAAGAGATATTTATCGACTATAAGATGTGAAAATGTAAATAATACTCAACAATTGTAAGTAGTTCCTACCCAGCAAAAAACTTCGCTTGCAAAGCTACAAGTAATGTCTTTTTTAATAACTTACTTTTTAAGTAGTAAAGTCTATAAAACAAAATAAACAAACAAAACAAAAAAACTGTTACTTTTTTCAATTTGCCCATTTTTTTATTGCATGTTTATTTTTAGAAAAACAAAAGAATATTGCATTACTGTGTGATAACCAGTATTTGACGCACAATAAAATAACTAAGCAATGGTGTAGTGAGTACAACAACAGGCTAGCAAACGGATAGTTGTTGGTTCGACTCGTGGCTGCGACTTATTTTTTTTTATTTTTTGTTTGCAAATACAAAATTCTATAAATAACTTTACTAACAAAACAACGGGCCGAACTTCTTAAGAAATGTTAAAATCACAGAATATTGTTTTATACCTTCAATGGCAAAAGCATGGTATACAATTAAAAACTAATAGTTATTTTCGGTATTAATTATATTAATTTAATTTTTTGATTATCATATTAGTAAATTATTCACGCTTAGTTCATTAAATTGTTTTCCTTGGAAAGACAATTTTATTTATTAAATTTTCATAATTTCAAAGAATATAAAATTCATTCATATTTGTTTATTTTACTACGATACATATCTTTTGAAATCATTTTTAAATGCAGGTTTTATTAATAATCTCTATTCATTTTTTATTAGCATGTCTATTAAGTTCAAAGACTAAAAGCGAAGGTATTGAATATGATTTGGTGCCTCCTGATGGTGGTTGGGGTTGGCTCGTATTGGCTGGTTCGATGATGGTCAATATTTTAATACCAGGTACTATAAAAAGTTTCGGCGTCCTTTTTGTAGAGTTTTTGGAAGCATTTCAGGCGTCGCCATCAGCAGCTGCATGGATTCCAGCTTTATGTTATTTTTTGTACAGTTCTTTAGGTAAGAGAGCGACAATGCATTTTTTAGCATATACGTTCATAATATATGAATTTATCATCTCATTTATGTTTTAGGACCGGTTTCGAGCATTCTTTCAGTCAAATATTCATTCAGAACAGTAACGATATTAGGTGGTGCATCTGCTGCACTTGGGATGATAATATCATTCTGGGCATCATCTGTGGCTTTTTTATACTTAAGGTAACAATTATTTGCAATTTTAAAGTGGAAAGATAAGTAAATATCTCATATTAACAACTAGTTATGGCGTTTTGGTTGGCATTGGGGCTGGTTTGTCATTTCCTCCAACAGTGTACATTGTAACATCGTATTTTGTTAAACTTCGTGGCCTTGCTAACGGACTTTGTATATCTGGCAGCGCATTGGGTTCTATTATTTTACCACCAGTTTTAAGATGGCTTTTGGAAACATACGGCTACAGGTAAACAATTTTTATAAATTTGCATATGTGTATGGAGTTAAACATTGTTTTTTTTTATTTAGAGGATCAGTTCTCATAATGGGTGGAATTACTTTGAATGTTTTTGTGGCGGCCATCTTTTACGAACCAGTCGAACAACATATGGTGCGTGTTCCTAGAGTTAAAAAAATGTTGGATGACATCGAAGAGGAGGATATAGGAATTGTACTTAAATTTGAGACGGTTGATGAGACGGCAGGAGGAGGAGAAATAATGCACAACGATAGCACAGCCAATAAACATATAATACCATATAATTCACCGCCAATGCAATCACCAGATTTACACAATTACAATTTAGTTGGGGACGATCCGCAATTTGTAAGAAGTGCCTCAGCAACGGTTGTACAAAACTTTGGAAAGGCTCAAGAGGACTTTAATAGTTCATCATCGTCTCGTATACGAAAAATCAGCACACCTGTACGACTGCCACAAAGAAATCAAACATTCACACCGGGCCAATTAAATTCACAATCATCATTATATGCTGTACCAGAAGGTGGACGTTCTAATCATAAACTGGAACGTCTTCATGCTTTGAGAAATAATTCAAAAAATCGCCTCTCCCGTCGATCACCCTCGACCAGTAGTTTCCAGTATATAAGTACGCCTTATCACGGCAGTACTCTGTCTTTCCAACCGAAAGAATTTTCTTCACATCTTTCTTTGAGGTCTGTAGCCAGTGGCTCTGGTGTGAATGCGAATGCTAGTAATGGAATGCTGGATAGTACAGGAAATGTTGACCAAGAATCTGACACCGGCAAACGCTCAAAGTTCTTCGACCTGAGCCTCTTGAGAGATCCCACATACTTGGTTATAATGATATCGAATTCCACAAATGCCATCGGTTATACGAATTTTATAATTCTTCTCCCTGCTTATGGAATAGCATTGGGTTTTGACAAATCTTTAGCTGCCTATCTTATTTCAATTGTCTCGGCAACTGATCTCATTGGACGCATTGGCGGTTCAGCGTTATCAGATTTGGGTTTTATACCCAAGACTTGGTATTTTATAGGTGGCTTAGCAGTTTCTGGCATAAGTTTAGCTCTGCTACCATTCTCAACAACATACAAAATGGTTAGTTTTTGGTGTGCGGTATTTGGATTGGCGTCAGGGGTTTACGTTGGTATTACGGCAGTAATAATGGCCGACATGCTTGGAACGGAGCGATTAACGTCATCTTATGGAATAAGTTTATTCGTAAATGGCATTTTGCAACTTATTGGCCCACCTTTGTGTGGTGTTTGGTTCGAAGCAGTTAATACTTACAATCCTCTCTTTCATACACTCGGTCTTATACTTCTTGCTGGTGCAAGTCTTTGGAGCTTTATGCCATTTATTAATAGACGCAAATCGAAAAATGAAAACTACGAAGAAGATTTGCAATGAATTACAATACTATTTAGCTATACATATGTATAAATAGTCTATAAAACTACAAGAACAGGGCATAATATTTATTATTATATTTTTATATTGTTTTCTCTTACTCTATCTCTCTTTTCCTTTATTATGATGATATAATCGTTGTAAGAAAATCTTATGTACATACTGCATACATACTGTCTTTACACATTTTGTTAGTTTGTTTTTTCTACCACTAATGTACTTTAAAATACACAATTAAACATTTTAAGAATTCTAAGCATGTAAATTTTGTATATTTATTACACGTGGAATTTAATGTACTTTTAATGTACTAATAATGTACTTATTGTAATAAAGCAGTTACAAAAAGCATAAATATTAATGAAACCAATTAAATTTACTTACATAAAACCAAAAACGTCATGTCTGTTTCTGCTTCTTTCATATAAGCAATTTTTACTTAATTTTTTCTTTCGAGGTAACAAAAAACCTACTTCCAATAAATTAATTTTCAATAGTATTATATCATCAAATTGTTTTTTTTTTAGTACTATATTTAGTATATATAGTAATTGTCTCCATGTAAATTAAATTTAGCCTAAGTTCAAATAGTTAATAAATATTTTGTATACATACTAATGACAAAAATATTTCATCTACACTTATTTAATAGAAAATACAAAAGATTTATACATATATTTATTAAATCTGTATTTTTTAGCTTCCAAGTAAGTAATTGCTCAAATCATGTTAACTTCCAGCCAGAAATTTTCCATTGTTTGCCGGCAAGATGTTCTCTTTTTTAATAAAATTGAAAATCTGCAATGTAAAAAACGTAGCATGTGAAATTTATGCTCACGAATACTAATTTATTTTGTATCATTTCAAAAATTAAAATCACAAACGAACTACACTACACACTAGAGTGGTCCAAGATTGTATGGACGAAAAAAAATTTCTAGGTACAGGCTGTCCCCCCTCACTGGAATTGTACTATGTATTGTAGAAACACATTGTGTAAAATATTAGGATGTATCCTATCATCATAACTGGTGGCGCAACGACGCTGAAGTTTTGAAGTGCATTTACAAGGGGAAAAAGGCAATTTTTTAAGGTTTGTAAAAATTTTGACATTAAACAATTACTTTTGGAAATTAATTTAAAAGAATCGAAATGTGTACGTAATTGTCGTTCTAATAAGATATAAAAGACAAAAATTGGTTAAAAAAGTTAAAATTATTAAAAAATCGCCAGGCCAATAGAACAAGAAATGTAGAAACAAAATTAACATATTTTGAGAAATATTAAAATAAAAGCTAATTTTTACTTAAAATATTTACTTGTATATGTGTTTTTGTCTTCGTAGGACATCGTTAACCCATTCGCAGGTAACGCCAGTTTCAAACTCCAATTTTGTTAAACAAATTTCAGAATTTTTTGATCATAACCTTGGGATTTATTTGGAACAGTGAATAAAAATATGAAAAAAGTAGTTTTTCCGTACCTACGATTTAAATTTTGCGATTTTCGAGAAAAAAATATTTTTTTAATGTTATGATTTGTAAGTAAAAGCTATTCAGAATATTATAGTCCAGGTAATTTTAAATATAGTCTGAAAGTTTTACTAAAATCGAGAAGGTCAAATGTCAAATTTTTCAATATTTTGAATTTCTCTTGGAAAGATAGCTAAGTGTTATATATTTTTGGGCCGATTTTGATGAAACTTAAGAATAACATAACACAAAGCCTAGTATTTACAAAAACAGCAGAAAAATTAAAATTAACCCTTTATAGCACTTGGGGTTAAACTGGCCCCAAACTTCTAAAACCATAAAAAAATTGTCAATTTCAGTAGTGCTGATCAAAATTTGATTTTTATAGGAAACAAACCTTAAAATATTGTATTCTGCATTAGAAAATAAGAAGGGTACTCATTTATACGCTTAAGTTTCCCATTTGTGCAAGTTTGCGCAACGTTTTTCATGAACCCACCTTTTCAATTTTGTGCAAGTTTATACAGAAGATTTATATTTGATAAAATGTCAAATAAAAATAAATTCAACAAAAGCTTTAATAATTTTTTTTTTCAAATTGTATTTGATTTTTATTTCTTATAAATAAAAGTAAACAAAAGCAGCTGATTCATCAAATGCACAATAAATTCAAGTTTGCGAGTCTAAATTTCGCAAACTTATCGGAGTTGTTCAAACGAATTTCCATACATTCTTTGACAGTTCATTTATGAAAGTGTAAAAATGCACAGATTGCACAGTTTACGAGGCATTTCAGCGTTTACATGAATGAAAGCCATTTTGAAAAATGTTTACAATTTTGACCACACATTTTTCATAAATTATAAATAATAAAATTGTATTTTTATAATAAAATTGTATTTATATAATAAAATTGATTTTAACCCTTTAGTGTACTTTTGATCTACTAAATTTAAAAAATAACTAGAATGATTCAGTTTATTTAATTCTGAAAAACATTAAAATTAGCACCATTCATATTGTCTGTGTTTTTCGTGATTTTAAAAGTTAATGGTCATTTTAACCCGATGTGATATTAAGGGTTAATTTTAATTTTTGTGCTGGTATTATAAATATTAGACTTCATGTTATATTTTTCTTAAGTTTCATCAATATCGGCCCAAAAATATATAACATTTCGCTATCTTTCCAAGAGAAATTCCAAATATTGAAAAAATGGACCATTGACCTTCACGATTTAAGGGTTAACGTTTTCCGATTTTAGTAATACTTTATGACTATACATATTTAGAATTACCTGGACTATAATATTTTGAATAGCTTTTACATTAAAATCATAACAGTAAGGAAATTCGGAAAATTAGTTTTTCTCGAAAATCGGAAAATTTAAATCGCAGGTACGGAAAAACTATAGGAGGTATTGTCCTGCCGTTAAACAAATTATTTTTTTGGTTATACCAAAAATATATATACAAGTAAATATGTATATATTTTAAGTAAAACTAAGCTTTTATTTTAATATTTCTCAAATATTGTTCCTACATTTCTTGTTCTTGTGGCCTAAAGGTAGGGTCACACATGGCAAATATTTGCTCAAAAGATAGTGACCACTTTTTTTAACACAAATTTGTTTGACGTGTTTACTCTTACAAGTGTTTTGTAAGATCAAACAGCATCAAATAAAATAAAACTAAATTTTTTGTTTTGAATCAAAATTTAGTTTTATTTTATTTGATGCTTTTCAAATAAATAAAAGAATTCAAATGTATTTTATTTAGTTGTTACGTCATTTTCGTCAAATATTTGCCATGTGTGACCCTACCTTAAGGCACGTTAATCGCCTGGCGATTTTTTTATAACTTTAACATTTTTTAACCAATTTTTGTGTTTTATATCTTATTAGAACGAAAATTACGTACACATTTCGATTCTTTTAAATTAATTTTCAAAAGTATTGCATTTTCCCCCTTGTAAATGCACCACAAAACTTCAGCGTCGTTGCACCACCAGTTAACGTTATCCTATCATCCTAATATTTTTCACAACGTGTTTCTACAATAAATAGAAAAATTCTAATGGGGGGACGGCCTGTACCTAGAAAATTTTTTTCGTCCATACAATCTTGGAGCACTCTAATATACATATCGTCACCTAAAATGCAAAATAACGTAACATCACTTTTCATAAGTTTATAGAAGAAACAAAAAACAATATAAAATGAAAACTACTTGAGATAATTTTCAAATTTGAATTACAATAGTTGTGTTCGCGTACTTGATAATTTGTAATAATTTGTACAAATTATCACTGGAAGCTACGCGATTCCGTTCGTTTATTTTTAAAAACTTGTAACGAGAGAGCAAGAGAGTGTTAAAAGTGACAGTTCGTAGATAGAGAACATGATATTTTTTACTGGACATTTTTTGTCCAGTAAAAAATATCAACATAAAAAATATGTTTATAACATATTGTTGCAAATGTAAACAAAACAAAAAAGTTGAAAATTAACACAATTTACAAGTTTTGCAAAGAAATGAAGTAAAATAACGCTCTAAATCAGAGCTAGGCATTTCCTAGATCTGGAGGTATTTTTTCGTTGTTAGTGGGTATTTTTCGGAAAAAAACGCTAAGTGGTTTTTCTAGCTGCAAAATATTTTCAGTTGGTGGTTTTTAGCTTTTTTTATATCTGGTATTTACTTAAGCCAAACTTTAATAATAAAATTTTACAAACATTCTTTAAGTGTATGCCGATTTTTCTTTATGTTGTTTTTATGGTTTATCGATAAATGGTGTTTTGCACATATCTAAAAAAAATCTAATGTTTATAGTTATTTAGGTTATCAGTTTGAAACTGAAATACTAAAATACAAATGCAATGGAAATATATCTGAATAGGCATCAGAAATAAGTGTTGTACATTTTTGTATATCGCTGTTGAAGTACAGTGACTCAAACGCAAAATCGGACAAGAGTTTGTCTGATATAAATGTGTTCTAAACATAAATGGATGTACCAAAAAAATTGTTTTTTTCGCTTATATTTACAATACACATACCTATATCTATAAAAAATAAGAAAAACTAAAATTTTTATAATTAAAACTGTAAACTTTTGCATAAAAACCAAAATAACTCAATTTCTTGAGCCAAACACAAAATCGGACAGAGTAAAATAGGTATTCAAAAGGGGGCGATAAATATTTAGTTGCATATCTTTTGTTTTCTCGAATGAACTGTAATCGATTTTACCATGTTTTGGCATACTTCCGACACTTGAGGTCCATGCTAAACCATAACAGAGCCTACTCCATGCTTAACAGTGGCCTTTGTGTTTTTATAATAGAATTCGGCAACAGCTTGCAGTCTGATCCATGTACAATAATTTTACTTCCGTCAGTGATTAAAGGCTTAACATAATGGCAACTATCAATAAAAATGCGCTTTACGGTGGTTTACCAACAAATTTACTACTTTGTCCCAAAAATCGTCTATTTTGTTTATGGTTTGGGGCTGCATATTGAGTGCCGGAGTATGCAATTTGAATTTTATCGATGGCAAAATAGACAAATTTGTCTATCTCAACATTTTGAAGCAAAATTTTGAGAAAAGTGCGCAAAAGTTGGTACAGAAAACATCTTTTCATTTTATCAAGACTACGATCCCAAGCTCACATCAGGTGTTGCAAATCTGTGGTTGATCCATAACTGTCCCAAACTTATGGAAACTCCTGCACAGAGCCCAGACTTTAATGCAATGGAGCATCTTTAGTAGGAATTAGCTAGGAGAGTGCATCAAATTTAATTTAAGACTTTAGTTCAGATAAAAGAGTCCTTACTGGAAGCATGGACCTCAATAGTGCCGGAAGTATGCCAAAACATGGTAAAATCGATTCAAAAGCGATTACAGTTCATTCGAGAAAACAAAGGATATGCAACTAAATATTTATCGCCCACTTTTGAATACCTATTTTACTCTGTCCGATTTTGTGTTTGGCTCAAGAAATTGAATTTTTTTGGTTTTTATGCAAAAGTTTACAGTTTTATTATGCAAATTTTAGTTATTGTTATTTTTTAGAGATATATATTTTTGTCGTGCTAATATTGCACTCCATTCGTTTTATTTTGTTGTGCTGGCAAACTTTTCTAGCAAAAATACACATTTCTGTAGTTGTGCTATAGCACAATTGACATTTCTGCAATTGATGCTATCAGTTGCTGTTCTTGATAAGTACATAACAACATATCAGTAAACACACCCAATGTACAGTTGGGCAGAATCAAAATTTTTTTGAAATAAATCTGGCATTTCTAAACGGCTGATCTGATCAGCCGTTTTTTTTTGCATGGGTACCTTCGGCATGCAAAATTTTTAAACACGTCCCATTTTTTTGTTTCCCATTCGATTTCAAAGAGTTTTATATGTTTAGAAAGCGCGTGTGCTTTGTCTCTTATACTTTTCGAGTTATAGGCATTTCAAAATTGAAATTTTAAAATTTTGCCATACCTTGGTCCGCTTTTTTAAAAATATAGGTCGTACTTTTGTACCGAACGGGCTTGATTTTTTTTGTTAGTTAGACAACTAAATTATCAGTAATATACAAAATATTTCAGAGTAAGATCGATTATAGATCCAAAAATAAACGATTTTCAATTTAAGAAATAAAAAAATAGTAGATTTTTGCTGTTTTTTGAATGAAAAGGTGACTTAACTCTTTTTTATTAAAAAAAAACTTTCTTTAAGAACATATAACAATTTTATGTTTTTCTGTAAGGTAGCTTTACAGAGAACATTTTGGTATAAAAAACATGTCCTATTTTTTGAACATGTTGCCCTTTCGTCCTGCGGAATTTGACCTATTTTTTGATAAAAATTTCAACTTTGGGCCACATGTTCTAAAATCCCAAAGTTGGGATCAAAAAACGGAAAGCAGCTTTAGAAACCTTGATGTGTTCCCTATTTATCC
Source organism: Calliphora vicina (assembly GCF_958450345.1). Lineage (NCBI taxonomy): Eukaryota > Metazoa > Arthropoda > Insecta > Diptera > Calliphoridae > Calliphora > Calliphora vicina. The sequence goes on along the minus strand of NC_088781.1, from coordinate 92,022,692 downwards.
CCAAAGTATTTTCCCAGCCCCGAAGGAAATGTAGACCCTATGGTTAAAATTGTAAAAAATACCATTTTCGGGATTTTCGCTTAAATTTTTAGGAATTGTGGGATTCCTTTTGACCTTTTGAAAAGTTTTTTTACACTTTGTAATTTGGAATGACAAATTTAAAAAACGTTGAAAATTTCATTGAGTTTTGCTAATAAATAAAGATTTTATTACATATTACATATTTATTGAGTTTCTAAAACTAAAATTTTTATCAAAATTTTAATAGGATTGCAAATACATATTAGGAACAATTTGATCCACATTTATTCCGAACATTATTTTTTCTTGTTTAGATATTTTAATTTTTGGTCTTACAAAAAAAAATGCAAGTCAATATCTCAGTTAGATTCAAAAATATTTACACTAATGAATAATCGTTATTTCGTATTACATACTTGACAATAAAATAACTACCAGCATCCAAATAGCCAAAAACAAGAAATATCAATGCAACCATAGCAGAGCAACCAAAGAAATGTAAATTGCTGCCAGAGAAAATTGCTAGCACAACAAAACAAAAACGAATGCTGACGCGCAATATTAGTTCGGCAATAAAGTGTGTATGCTGCTATAGCACGAACATATATTTTGGTTGTTGTGCTACAATAACGAGTTGACAACTGGTTGTATCTGCTACTAGAAATTGCAAACTAACATTGCAATTTGTATAGTAATATATGTATAGTAACAGCAAATTTATATTAGCAGAGTTATACAAAATTATAATAGTAACTATATTTTTAGTATGCAGATTGATAAAAATGTATATTTACTGCAATTGACGGCTAATATAGTAGCAATTGTAAACCCTGGTTTAAGGTCTGAGCTGTCAAAGTTGCCTGTTGTTGTTTTTGCTTTTGGGCTTGTTGTATTTTTCGCCACAACAACCACAAGTGAATTGACGGAACAAATCAAGATCCGCGTAACAGTTTGTATTTTCATAATTTTTTTTCTGTTAATATTCAAATTTTCTGTATTGCCGGCCTTCGGCCGGGTGAAGGGACTTTTAACTCTGGGGTGTATCGAACACTGGCTTCGCTAAAATCACTTTTTCTGTATATCAAAATTTTCTGAAGTACTGTCATATAAAATCAAAAAGGAATTTTTGGTTCACAATATTAATAAACTGTACCATATTATATATCATATTAAAGGTATTGTGAAGCACTATTCAATGATACCCATAACGATCAGTTTGTTTTCCAAACATATGAGAAATGTAATATTATATGTATTGACTTTAAATTCATATAACTCTTAAACTAAGAGAGAGCAGGGAAAAATATTAACGTTTTAGTGCTTCTAATTATGAAAGCTATCAACACCAAAGAAATTATAAAAATGCAAGCTGTTTCGCTGATCTTGATTTATACCCTCGCTTTTGTTTTGTTTTTTTTATTTTGCACTCACACAGTGTTGTATTTGAAAATACAACACTGTTATACACACGAAAATAGAACATGCTCTAATTGCCAAAAATGTCACGAGTAATACACATGTATTTTACATACACAAAGTTTCATGTGGATCACACGGTATGTATTTGTTTACATATGGAAAAATGTCCCAATACATGGCACAAAACACAAGCAATACATGCCGTCTGACCCCCCTTTAAGTAAAAAAAATATATTTTTTTAAGCACTAATTTGATCTACATTTTTTTATTATATTAGCAACACTATTTCTGTTTTGTAGTAGGGTTCTATAGCTGAAACAAAAATTCGACCTTTCGACTTTTTCCGTTTTTTAAAAAGTCGATGTTAAGTCACTTTTATTTGATTTCAACTTAAATTTGTTACCAATATATTAATATTAGTTTTATGAGCGTCCCCAATGTTTTTAATTTTGTCAATTATGTTTTTGATATTGTTTATTTATTTCTGCAACGCAAAATATACATATGTATGTACGCACATTTATATGTGTAACAATAAACAATTGTACAAACATATGTATATCAACGTTTTACAGTCCGATGTTCAAATCTGTTGAACCATAAAAGAAACGAAAAGTTGTTTTTGTTTTTACAAATTATGAGCAACGATAAATTGTTTGTTTGATGTTTATTGTTTTGAGTTCTTTTCGACAATGACAAAATTCTTAAAACTAAAGTTGGTTGAAGCTAATGATATAAAAGGGAATGCAAAAAATGCAATCCCGTTAGATTTCAATGTATTCAAAAATATAATATGTAAATAAACAAGTGTATGTATGTTTATACATATGATATGTAAAAAAGAGCAACAAGATATTTAAATGAATGTTTTGTTAAGAATATTATTCAAGACTTTAAATTAATGAATTAATTCAACAAAAATAAAATTAATTAAACTATTAATAAAATAAATTGTATTAGGTATATTTTGACCCAACATACTGCCCCCATTGAAAGGGTCTTTCAATCAGCTTCGGTAGGTAAAGGTGCTATTTTATGTATGGGACGTCTTAGATTTCCTTTTGTTGTTTTAAGGTCTACTACTCTGACCTTTCCATCTCGACCAGGAATAACTTTGCTCACTCGAGCTAGGAGCCAATGTTGAGGCGGAATGTTGTCTTCATGAATGATTACGAGTGTACCTTCTTTAATGTTTTCGCAAGTCTTGAACCATTTGCATCTTTGTTGTAGATTTAGTACATAATCACGGACCCAATGAAGCCAGAACTGTTGTTTAAGATATGTAACAAGTTGATAGCTTTTTAGGTAAGTTACATTTTTATAGTTGTTCAAGTTTTCATCAGGTAGAGCCATCAATGAACAACCAATTAGCATGTGAGCAGGCGTTAGGGCTTCACCATCATTTGGATCATCTGATCTGGGTGCCAGAGGACGAGAATTTAAAATAGCTTCGACTTCGATGAGGATTGTTTGGAACTCTTCATATGTTAGGTTGACTCGAGACATGTTTTTGACGAGAAGAGTTTTTGTTGACTTAACAGCAGATTCCCACAGGCCACCGAAATGGGGGAACGAGGAGGGATGAACAAAAATCTGAATCCAGTAACTGAGCTGTAGTGCATGATCTGCTTGACATTAGCCTCATTAAAGAAATGTTGTTTGAACTCTTGTAGCTTGGTATTGGTGCCAACAAAATTTGTTGCATTATCGCAATAAAGCTTTTCGGGGATGCCACGACGACCTATAAATCTTTTAAGACATAAAAGAAAGGTATTAGTAGAAAGATCTGATACTAATTCAATATGGATGGCTTTAGATGTAAAGCAAACAAAAATGGCAACATATGTTTTATAAGGCTGTTTTCCTCTAATACGATAAGAGGTATAGAAAGGACCACAAAAGTCGACGCCAGAGACAAGAAAAGGACGTTGAGCCTTTAAACGATCAGCAGGAAGATTGCCCATGAGTTGTTGTAATAAACGAGGATTATACTTAAAGCAATGTACGCAATTTCGAACAACTTTTCTTACAAGCTCTCTTGCGTTGATTACCCAAACTTGTTGGCGAAGAATTCCGAGAAGCGCCTTTGGACCAGCATGTAGATGTTTGCGATGGAGATACTCGATGAAGATTTTAGTGAAACGATGACCCTTTGGTAAAAGGGCAGGAAATTTGGTGTCGTATGATAACGGTGCATTTGCTAGCCGACCACCCACGCGAACGATGATTAAAGTTGAATTGCAGCACTGAATTTTATCTAAAAATGGAGCAAGCTTTTGATAGCTGGGTTGTAAGTTTTTTCCTTTGTTGAGTAGCTCAATATGTTCCTTAAATGTTGATTGTTGTATGTTAAATACGATTCTCCAAAACGATGATTGTTGTTCCTCAGCGGTTACAAAGAAATTCCGATGTGTTTTGTCGAAGACACGATGAATATAAGCGACGATACGAAGAATGCGAAGATACGAAGAATGACGAGAAATTAATTGATCGATGATTGATTCGGTTACGATAGTAGTTTTAAATATAGTTTTCCTTATTTCTTGTTGGGGAAGTTCTACAACTTCATTATTACCTTTGGGCCAATTTATATCTGGTTCCAAAATGAATTGAGGGCCATTAAACCATATTGTATTATTTAAATCATTGGCAAGACAGCCTCGCGACACCACATCTGCAGGGTTTTGTTTCGAAGGCACATGCATCCAGGGAATGTTGTGAGTTAAGTTTTGTATTTCTGATACTCTATTAGCTACAAAGCAAATATATGACGACGAGTGATTAGTAAGCCAGCTTAGAACTATTTTTGAATCAGACCAGAAGAAAATTCTATATGTAAAGGCATCAAACTTATGTTTGATTTTGTCCCAAGTTCGACTAAGCAATAAAGCGGCGCAAAGTTCTAATCGCGGCAAGGATTGGTGAACCACTGGAGCAACTTTTGATTTTGCTATGAGCAAAGTTGATTTTAAATCAGTTTTATGAGTCACATAGATGCAGCATCCATATGCCAATTGAGAGGCATCCGCAAATCCATGGATATCAAATTGAGTTTTTGGAGATGTACCTGCAAATCTAGGGATTTCAATTTTGTTGATATTTGGAAAATCCTGTTCAATTATCCGCCAGCGATTCGAGAAACGTTCGTTAAGTGGTTCGTCCCATTCTAACTTTTGTTTCCATAATTCTTGAATCAGAATCTTGCAAGAAATTATAATAGGACTGAGTATACCAAGAACATCAAAGATTTTTGCTACAGCTGACAAAACCGATCTTTTTGTTGGGACTTCTATAACTGCTAAATCAAAACGAAAGCAACAGACGTCGTCCTTGGGCTTCCATGACATCCCAAGTGCCTTAGCAATGTGTTCGTCATTTGTTTTTAATTGTAGTTCACCGTCGCAGGGAGCAATATTTGGGCAATTTGAATTCCATTTTGACAGTTGTAGTCCGGCTTTTTGTAAAACTTCGACAACTTCACATTTTTTTGCTAAAAGTTCAGAAAAGCTATCTGCCCCCGTGAGCAAGTCATCAACGTAAACATCTTGCTTAAGAGTTTTAGAACCAATAGGAAATTCATTTTTGTAAAAATCAGCGATGAAAACCAAACTTCTTACCGCAAGGAAAGGTGCAGCTGAAGTGCCATATGTTACGGTGTTCAATTGATATAATGTGATTGGCTCATTTACGTTTTTTCTCCATAAAATTAGCTGAAAATTTCGGTCTCTTTCGTCCATCAAAAACTGTCGATACATTTTACAGATGTCAGCTGATAGGGCTAGTTTATTTAAACGAAACGACAAAATTGTTATTATTAGCTCCTGTTGAATTGTTGGGCCGACCATTAGAGCCTCATTCAAAGAAATGTTAGAAGATGTGCGGCAAGATGCGTCAAAAACCACCCTCAGTTTTGTTGTGGTACTTTGAGGGCGCAAAACAGGATGATAAGGAATTACATAATGCGAGGAATCTAAACGATTGAATGTTACAGGTGACATATGACCAAGTTCAATGTATTCGTCCATAAAATCGAAATACATCTGTCGTAAATTATCGTCTTTGTAAAGTCGTTTTTCTAAATATAAATTCTTCTGTAAAAAAGGGCGTGCTTGAATTGAATTCTTCTATTTCCCAAAAGGCCTTCAATAAAGAGTCCAGATTATCGGTTTCTGTTATGACATTGCACGATAAGGCACGATGTGAACGTTGAGTATTCACGCTGCCACCGATAATCCACCCAAGGGATGTGTTGATGAGGGAAGGAAGTCCATTTCCGAGAGAAATTTTGCCGTCAAGAAGTAAATCAAAGAAAATTTCAGAACTAATTAAAAGATCAATTCGTTGAGGAATGTAAAATTGCGGATCTGCTAATTCAATCCCATTTGGAATGTTCCAATTTTCTGCATCGATTTGTTCAGAAGGGTGCTGTGATGAAATAGATTTTGCGACTAAAAAACACGTAGTCCATTCAAAGTCAGAAACACGAGATTTAATTGTAGCTTTTACCATGTATTTCAAATGAGTTCGTATATCAGAAACACCAGAAATTTCGTGAGTTGATTTACTTTGTTTTAAACGAAGACGATTTGCAGCTTCTTGGGTGATAAGATTTACTTCTGAACAAGAATCCAATAAGGCTCGAAAAGGTTGTAGACAACCGAATGAATCTTTAACAAAAATAATTGCTGTCGGAAGCAGATTTATATGACGACTTCGAATGACAAATGACGTTTTTGTTAAATGAGTTGAGGATGTATTAGTTGGTGTTGGAACAAATAATTGGTGCGATGACGAAGACGATGGTTGAAAAGACGAGGAATGTGGTTGTTGAATGGATGAATTAAACGAAGCATTATTTTGAGTCGAAGGCAAATGACTTGAGTCCGATGAACAAGAAGTATTATTTGAATCAGTTTTTGTTTGGAAGTTTGGGTTGTGTAAAGTGGTATGATGCGATACCCTGCAAGTGCGACAGCGAGATTTCGATAGACATTTAGAAACTACATGGCCTTTTCTAAGGCAGTTTATACACAACTTGGAACTTTTAACGAAATCGAAACGACGAGATATGGGCAACGACAAGTACGTAGAACAACTTCCAGTTAAGTGTTATTTGCTTTTGCAATATTCGCAAATTGTTGATGAAACCATGAATGATAATCCAGGTCGCTTGGGATTTGGTTTAGATTTGTTATCACGAGGTTGAAAAGAGTCCATTTCTGCAGTACGACTTTCCAGAAACTGGCAACGATGACTTAAAATTGAATAGCACTGATCCCATGATGGCAAAGAATTAAAATCTTGTTTTTCATCATAATTCTTTTTTGACTCTGCATCAATTTTCGACAAAACTATATGAATTATTATAGCGTTCATCACATCGACTTCTGAACCGAGTGAAAGCAACGAACTACGAAGGGCCGAAACGTTATCAAGAATTGAACGCAACATTGAAGCATTTGGTTTATGCATGGGTGAAATCGAAAACAATGAATTAATATTGTCGATAAACATTAACGATTTGTTGTCATATCGTTCAATTAAATGATCTAAAGCCTTTTGGTAATTTGACTCGACAACTTGAAATGGTTCTATTACTGCTAGTGCTTGACCAGATAAACAATTAAGCAAATAATTGAATTTATCAATGATTGGAATATGTGATTCATTATGCACTAACGTTTTGAATGTGCTTATAAATCGAGAAAACTCCGAATATTTTCCGTCAAATTTAGGTAATTTTAATTGGGGCAAACGATTTTGATGAGATACAAATGATTGAGACGAATTTAAAAAGCTTTGTTCAATATCTCCAGAACTACGTTTTTGATTCATAAGACTTACCAATGGTGCCTTGGCAGAAATAAACAGCTCTTCTAAATCTGATCGAGCCATATCAGAATCATACAACTTCTCTATTTGTGTTTGAATGTGGCTTATTTGTTTGAAGTAAGATTCTAAAATCTGTAGTCGACATTCCAAAATAGTATAATCAGATGAGTCACCATCTCTGTCTGTTTTCCCTTTCAGTTGTGATATATTTCTTTTCATTGTTGTGCGTTGTAACTTTAATGAAGCGAGCGTATTTCCTCCCGTATCTGTTTTCTCGGTACTCATTTTGCAGTAAATATTGTTAAAGTTGCATTAAATTTTGTTAAAGTTGATAAAAATTTAATAAAGTTGCTTTAAATCGACAATTTGTAGAAAGAGTACCAAAAATTGTAATAAGTACCACTCGTTGTTTAAAAGGGCCAACACTGATTATAAGTGCCAACACTAATTGTTGAATTCAAATAAACACGATATGTATGTATGCTTGTATGCAAAGTAAATTAATAAAGTAGACTCAGTAGAACAGCTGACTATTTTTTTTCCTTTGGTCTGAACTGTCAATTCACTTGTGGTTGTTGTGGCGAAAAATACAACAAGCCCAAAAGCAAAAACAACAACAGGCAACTTTGACAGCTCAGACCTTAAACCAAAAACAAAATTGCTTGTGGTTTTTGTAAATGTTGTATTTGTTGTAGTACTGTCGCTACTTTATTAATTTACTTTGCTTGTATGTATACAGAGTAAAGAGAAATATATTATGAGCGTAGACAGTGTAAGAGAATTTGATTTGTTTTACTTACTAGAATAAACGTAGAACATGTGTATGTTTGATGCTACAAAACTGCAGATGATGGTGGCTAGCAAATACAAGAGCGAAGACGACGATAATGATAATTAATGAAGAGACTGCTGCTGGCTGGAATTACCAAAGGGACGATGATGATGATGTTTATGACGATGCTTTGTAGACAACTGTTAGGTGCAAGTGCACTAACTGCAATGATAATGTTGATGATGATTACGATGAAGTTAACGTTTTGTTTTATAAGAACTTAATTTTTCTTATTTTAGCACAGTAAATGGTTTTTAGTTTTTATATTTAAATTGTTTATAGGTATTTTTCATACAAATGTTTATACACTTTAATTTTAATTTTTTTTTTTAAACTAATTTTATTTTTATTTATTGGACTTTATTGTCTTTAAATTAATATAAGTCCTGTCACGGTCGCCAATTTTTATGTTGAACCATAAAAGAAACGAAAAGTTGTTTTTGTTTTTACAAATTATGAGCAACGATAAATTGTGTGTTTGATGTTTATTGTTTTGAGTTCTTTTCGACAATGACAAAATTCTTAAAACTAAAGTTGGTTGAAGCTAATGATAAAAAGGGAATGCAAAAAATGCAATCCCGTTAGATTTCAATGTATTCAAAAATATAATATGTAAATAAACAAGTGTATGTATGTTTATACATATGATATGTAAAAAAGAGCAACAAGATATTTAAATGAATGTTTTGTTAAGAATATTATTCAGGACTTTAAATTAATGAATTAATGCAACAAAAATAAAATTAATTAAACTATTAATAAAATAAATTGTATTAGGTATATTTTGACCCAACAAAATCTTTGTATGTTTTACATATTTTTGTTGCTCTTGTTTGTTAAAGTTGGAATTTAACCGCTATCCCTTTGTATAAAAAAATATTAGTTTCAAAAAATAAAGAAGTTGAAGAGCTACAAGAAAGGAATAAAGTTGGTGTTTTTACTTACGGAAGATTTTATATTAAAAAAGGTACAGTGATACTGAACAGTGTAATTGCAGAAGATCACTTATTAAGAATTTATTAAGAATAATTAAATAAACGTAACCCAGTAAGCTCAATTCGAACCTTTGAGCAACAAATTTGGCCCTAATCACATATTAGGCAAATTTTTCGGATTGTCAAAATAGGCTGTCCTCAAACATTTGGCGACCGTGACAGGACACATACAAGTATAGAGTTCTTCAATGTGTGGCACCTGAATTGTACTTAAAGGTAAAATTATCTGCTATCTAAACTCTGTGAAAGTGAATGCTTTAAAATGCAAGAAGCAAGCGGCTCATCACAAAGAGGCAAGACTCTAGAGGAGTTAAAAACATTGAGAGCGTCTTCTAAAGGAAGTATTACCCGAATTAGAAAAATTGTTGAAGCCCCTGAAAATTTATCGCACACTGAACTCGAATGTAGATTGGGAATCATTGAGTCATATTATAAGCAGGCGTTATATTGCCAGAATCAAATTGAACGTTTGTCGCCCGAAGAAGCAGGTAGAACTGAAATAGACGAGTTATACATCACTGCAAAAAGTCTCATACTAACGCAGATGGGTAAAGAAAGGCGTCCGAGTATACAAGAACAGTAATTTTTTGTGCCTCAAACCGCATCAACTCGGCTACCAAACCTCAAGCTACCTAAATTTGACGGCAAGTATTTGGAATATAAAAATTTTATAAATACTTTTAAGAATTTGATTCATAACAACCAAACCATATCTACATCGGAAAAGTTCAACCATTTATTTTCCTGCATTAGTGGAGAAGCCCTAGCAACAATCAAAGCATTCCAGGTAACGGACGAAAACTATCCTAAGGCCCTCAATAGGCTCAAGGAAAGATACGACAATGATACATTAATCTTTTTGGAAACCGTTACTACAATGTAGAAAAAAAGTTCAACCATTTATTTTCCTGCATTAGTGGAGAAGCCCTAGCAACAATCAAAGCATTCCAGGTAACGGACGAAAACTATCCTAAGGCCCTCAATAGGCTCAAGGAAAGATACGACAATGATACATTAATCTTTTTGGAAACCGTTACTACAATGTAGAGTTCTTCAATGTGTGGCACCTGAATTGTACTTAAAGGTAAAATTATCTGCTATCTAAACTCTGTGAAAGTGAATGCTTTAAAATGCAAGAAGCAAGCGGCTCATCACAAAGAGGCAAGACTCTAGAGGAGTTAAAAACATTGAGAGCGTCTTCTAAAGGAAGTATTACCCGAATTAGAAAAATCGTTGAAGCCCCTGAAAATTTATCGCACACTGAACTCGAATGTAGATTGGGAATCATTGAATCATATTATAAGCAGGCGTTATATTGCCAGAATCAAATTGAACGTTTGTCGCCCGAAGAAGCAGGTAGAACTGAAATAGACGAGTTATACATCACTGTAAAAAGTCTCATACTAACGCAGATGGGTAAAGAAAGGCGTCCGAGTATACAAGAACAGTAATTTTTTGTGCCTCAAACCGCATCAACTCGGCTACCAAACCTCAAGCTACCTAAATTTGACGGCAAGTATTTGGAATATAAAAATTTTATAAATACTTTTAATAATTTGATTCATAACAACCAAACCATATCTACATCGGAAAAGTTCAACCATTTATTTTCCTGCATTAGTGGAGAAGCCCTAGCAACAATCAAAGCATTCCAGGTAACGGACGAAAACTATCCTAAGGCCCTCAATAGGCTCAAGGAAAGATACGACAATGATACATTAATCTTTTTGGAAACCGTTACTACAATGTTTGATATTCCGAAGTCTTCCAAACCAGTTCCGAACCAATTAAGAAACATTGTGGACACTCTTTCAGCTTTGTATAGTTCGTTGAAGTCACTTGGCTCATACCAGCAGATATGTGATGCATTCATAATTCATCTGGCTATAACCAAGGTTGACCACCAAACAAAGCAGAAATGGGATGAATTCATCGATTACACAAAATTACCATCTTGGTCAGAGTGCTGCTCAATGTTGGACAGACGTTGTCAACAATTGGATGCACAGTGTAGAAGTGCTACAAAGGAACAACAAGCTTCCAACTCAAAGAATCATTCTCATAATGATTCGAATACAAAACAACATTCTTTCACCACAAAAAATATGGCCCAATCGCCTGTATGCAATCATTGCTCAAAACAGGGCCATTATATTACGACATGTCAACGTTTTATAGTTTTGGCTGTTGATCAACGCATTGACCATGCCAAAAAACAAAATTTATGTCTTAATTGCTTGTCAAAGGGGCATATCTACTCTCAATGTCCTTCACGCTATTCTTGTCGGTTTTGCAAACAACGTCATCATTCGCTTTTGCATAAGCAACCTGATGAAGAAGTTTCCTCAACAAGTTCTGCAGTCGCTCATGGGACCTTTCAACAAAATGTGAAGCCTATAGAGAGCAAAGTAATTTTGGCAACTGCATTGGTATTAGTTCGTGACTCTAAAGGAAAGTACCATTGGGCAAGAGCGCTTTTGGATTCATGTTCTCAAGTCAATTTTATAAGTGAGTACCTTTCTAATGCATTAAATTTAAAGAAATCTAATAACACAGTCGATGTTGTGGGAATTGGTACACGTGGTGTAAAAATGCCATATAAAACTCAGACCACCATAAGATCGCGATTAAATAATTTTGAACTGTCGCTTGAATTTTTAATCTCTCGTTCCATAACTGGCTACCACCCTGATGAGAATATGTCAATACATGACTTTAAGTTGCCCTCCAGTTGTCCAGAGTTTTATCGTCGAAAAGGTATAGACTAGCTCCTAGGTGCGGAGTTATTTTTCTCAATTCTGCCTGTGGGTCAAATTCGCCCAGAACAACACTTCCCAACATTGCAAAAAACACTGTTGGGATGGATCGTTTCGGGGAAGTATACTAGTAAAGCAGTTCATTTGTCTTCAATGTCATCGTATGCTATTCTGGAGGTTGAGAAAGATGAAATCATAATATTAATAGGCAAGTCTATTTCTTTAGACCCCTTTCACGCTCACATTATACATTCAATTTGGGCAAGAAATATACCAATTTAAAGGGATTTATTCACAGAAGTGCAGAATATATATTTTATTGAAATCGGTTCAGTTTCTTAAGAGTTATAAGCGTTTAAAGATGTTACTAACACATATGCAAAAACGTGTACATGTGAACCTTAAGCTAAAAAGTAAACAAAGCAAAGTGTGTTTGTCCAATTTGTTGTTGTAAATAAATAAGAGAAACAATTAAATATTGATTTCGCTCTGTTTTAAGTGAGAGTTGTTATAGAAAACAAAGATGAAGACTTTAGTAATTCAAAGTCACTTAAAAAAATATATTTTGAAGTTGTTTTTTTTTTGTTTTCTAACTCCCATATGCATAAACAATTTTTAAGTTTATCAAAGGTTTATAAAACAAAATTTCCATTCAAAATTTGTTTTGACAAATTTAAAAACTGTTTATGCATATTGGGGTAAATACTTCATACGAATCAATTTCTTATCACGGCATGAAGTTTAATAAAAAATGGGACGCGTCGAAACAAATTAAATAGTTATTTCTAAATATTTTGTGAACTATAATTGCAAGATTCTTCAAACTTCAAAATGGTTCATTTATAATTTTGCATAGTTTCGCTGAAATTGTTCGGGATTGGAATAGTGGGCGTGGCACACCCTATACAAAGTAAATAATTAATTTCGAATATCTATAGAACTATAATTGTAGAAGTGTTTAAAACTTTTTACGAATTAATTTCTTATTACTGTGCGGAGTTTACCTGAATATAGACGGAATTAGATTAGAGGGCGTAGCACCTCCCATACAGATTAAATATTGATTTCGAATATCTGGGGAACCAAAATGGGAGGGGTCGGAAAAGTAGGTGAGTCACCTTCCATACAAAGTAATAATTGCAAGGTTATTCAAACTTTGTCCACATAGCTCTCTTACCATTTTACAGAGATTGTCTAAAAATGGTTGGGATTGCAGTAGTGGTTGTGGCACAATGTAAATAATTAATTTTGAATATCTTGAGAACAATAATTCTAAAAATATTTAAACTCTGTATCAATCAATTTATTACCATTCTACGGAGGTTAGCTAAAAACGAATTTATTCCTGATCCCTGTACGAAGTTTAGCTCAGCGTTTAACTTTCCTTATAAAGGAAAGTTAAAGTAAAGCTTGATATGAGTTATTTCTTTACACAAAATATTTAAAACTGGGTGGGATCAGAACAGTGGAGTGATAATTATATTTTGCATGTGTTATTTTCGTACCATTGTACGTAGTTAGGTTGTATCAGAAATCATTAATATTTTTTAATTTTTCTAAGGTAGGTGTAGCGAAGTGCACCGGGTTATGCTAGTAAACAATAATATCGAAAGGTTATGGAAATTAGAAACTGTCGACGGCAGACGTCAATGCTTGACACCAGAGCAACAACAGTGTGAGCAACATTTTCTAAAACATGTTATGGTTCAAAGTGATGGCAGAATTATGGTGAAATTGCCACTAAAGTATAATCCGACATGTCTTGGTGATTCTAAAGATATAGCTGAACGACGATTTTGGTCCATAGAGGGAAAATTAAATAACAACCCCGAATTAAAGGAGCAGTATAAACAATTTCTTAAGGAGTATGAGGAGATGGGCCACATGACTCAAATAAACTCACCCGTTTCTCAACCACACTATTTTATACCGCGTCGTGCAGATCATCATCTCAGCTTTCAATCAACGAGATCATGATGGTAGGCCCAACTATACAAAACGCTTTACTAATAACTTTACTGCGTTTCAGATGTCATCAATATGGGTTAACTGCTGACATTGTCAAAATGTACAGGCAGGTTTTAATACATCCGGAGGATAGAAATTTACAACTCATCTTGTGGCGCGATGACCATTCCAAGCCTTTGAACGTGTACGTTCTCAATACCGTAACTTATGGCACTGCATCGGCTCCATATCTTGCCATTCGAAGTTTACATTATGCGGCAGAACGTTACCCTGAGGGTCATGAAGTTGGCAAGGCAGTCATTACTAACGATTTCTATGTAGACGATATGATAACTGGCGCAAATGACCTAGACTCATTACAGATTATTAAAGGTGAGGTAACAGATATTTGGAATCATTCAAAGTTTTCACTCTCGAAATGGCACAGTAATTGCCCAGAACTTAATTTGGTTAATCAAGGCACTAAGGAGGTGCGCATTGACAATGACGTCACTACTACTTTGGGCATCTCTTGGTACCCCTCAGATAATACATTCCGATTTGAATTTCGTCCTTATAAGTCGTTCTCAAAAAATACTAAACGTTCTATTTTGTCTGTAACATCAACTTTATTTGATCCTATGGGTCTTATTAGCCCACTTATTATAAAGGCGAAAATTCTACTGCAAAAACTATGGCTCATCAAATGTGACTGGGATGAATCTGTTCCTCAAGATGTTGACATGGCTTGGAATAATATTCTAGCTGATTTTCATAATTTGCCAAAACTGAAAATTGGTCGTTGTGTTCGAATGCCGAATTCAACAACAATTGAGATCCATGGATTCACCGATGCATCTATTAAGGCTTATGTCTTCTGTCTTTATTTCGTTTGTAAGGACTCACACGACAATGTTTCAGTAAATCTGTTGGCATCCAAATCTCGCGTGGCTCCGATTAAAACTAGTACATTACCAAGATTAGAGCTATGTGGAGCCCATTTACTTGCTATATTTTGGAACCAAATCAAACAATATTTTAAATATACTATATCAAAGGTCTACTTCTGGTGTGACTCACAAGTCACCCTACATTGGATAAGAAGTCATTCGTCGTTCTATTTTGTCGGAAATCGTGTAGCTGAAATACAAGATCTTTGTGCTGACATTTCTTGGCGTTACGTTCCTACAGATCAAAATCCGGCAGATTTAGTATCCAGAGGCTGCACTGTATCTGAATTATGTGACTCGAATTGGATCCATGGTCCAACATTTCTACGTAAACCTAATTCTGATTGGCCTGTTCATCAAAACATGAATCTAAGCGAAGAAATAATGTTATTGGAAAAAAGAAAATCTGCACTCGTTACCAATATTCAAGAAATGCCTTATATGCTAAAAGTATTACATAAATTTAGTAACTATTTGAAATGCCTTAGGGTACTATCATATGTTATCCGACTTCAGTCAAAATTAAGGCCCAAATCAACAAATACATCTCCAGATGAGTTCACTTACACACTCCACCGAATTGTTTGGGTTCTACAACAATCCTATTTCCCTGAGGAATTTCATGAACTGGAGAAATCTGGCGTTGTAACAGGAAAATTTGCGTCTCTGGCTCTGTTTATAGAAAATGTTTCAGGAGTACCATTGATACGAGTCGGCGGCGTAATTCGAATCTACCAGAACAAATAAAGTTCCCGTTTCTTCTACCAAAGTCAGATTCATTTGTAAAAATAATGGTCACCCATGTTCATCGCGACAACTTTCACGCCGGTCCACAAGCTCTAGTTTCCCTGGTTCAACAGCAGTTTTGGATAACTAATCGTCGATCATTAGCCAGACAAATAGTTCAACAGTGCATTCATTGTACTCGGTACAAACCTAAGTTACTTACACAAGTGATGGGAAATCTACCTAAGGATCGTGTTTCAGGCTCTCGTCCATTTCAAATTGTTAGAGTTGATTTTGCTGGCCCGATATCAACTTATTTACGTATTCGAGGGAAACGCCCATACAAGTCTTACATAGCTGTCTTCGTCTGTTTTTCATCAAAGGCTGTTCACCTGGAAGCTGTTTCAGATCTGTCCAGTGATGCTTTTATAGCCGCTCTAAAGCGTTTTGTTGGCCGCAGAGGCCTACCTTCAAAAATATTCTGCGACAATGAAACAAATTTTGTAGGCTCACAGTCAAGGCTAAGAAAATTTTATAATTATTTTTGTAAAGAGTCCACAAACTCAGACATTATCTCATATGCAGCGTCAAACTTAATCGAATTTA
This sequence comes from Calliphora vicina, assembly GCF_958450345.1. Taxonomy (NCBI): domain Eukaryota; kingdom Metazoa; phylum Arthropoda; class Insecta; order Diptera; family Calliphoridae; genus Calliphora; species Calliphora vicina. The sequence continues at coordinate 92,006,607 of NC_088781.1, read as the reverse complement.
GCTTTATTCCTCCGCGAGCCCCACACTTTGGAGGATTGTGGGAGGCAGCTGTTAAAACAGCTAAGGGTCATTTGTTTCGAACACTTTCAAATGCTAGACTAACATTCGAAGAATTATCGACAGCTCTAGTGGAAATTGAAGCTGTTATGAACTCTCGTCCGATTTCACCAACGTCATCAGACCCTAACGACTTAGAGGCTCTTACTCCGTGGCATTTCCTGATTGGCTGTCCTCTAAAACATATCCCTGAAAGAACCAATTTTAACTCTGACATCTCTAGTATTCAACACTGGCAAATAATAACAGCTGTTAAGTCTCACTTTTGGGATAGATGGCATAAAGAATATTTGGCTCAATTACAACAACGTTCCCGATGGCGAAAACCTCAACAAAATCTCAAGGTTAATAATATGGTGGTAGTGCATGAAGATAATATACATCCGATGAAATGGGTTATTGGTCGTGTCACAAATGCTGTTCCAGGTGCAGATGGTTATGCTCGAGTTGCCGATGTGAGAACTTCAACCACTACCCTTCGCCGCCCCGTTGCTAAATTGGCGATTCTACCTGTTGATTGAAACCTGGGGTTTCAATGGGGCCCGGCATGTTAAGTCACTTTTATTTGATTTCAACTTAAATTTGTTACCAATATATTAATATTAGTTTTATGAGCGTCCACATTTATATGTGTAACAATAAACAATTGTACAAACATATGTATATCAACGTTTTACAGTCCGATGTTCAAATCTTTGTATGTTTTACATATTTTTGTTGCTCTTGTTTGTTAAAGTTGGAATTTAACCGCTATCCCTTTGTATAAAAAAAATATTAGTTTCAAAAAATAAAGAAGTTGAAGAGCTACAAGAAAGGAATAAAGTTGGTGTTTTTACTTACGGAAGATTTTATATTAAAAAAAAAGGTACAGTGATACTGAACAGTGTAATTGCAGAAGATCACTTATTAAGAATTTATTAAGAATAATTAAATAAACGTAACCCAGTAAGCTCAATTCGAACCTTTGAGCAACAAATTTGGCCCTAATCACATATTAGGCAAATTTTTCGGATTGTCAAAATAGGCAGTCCTCAAACAGTCGACTTTTCGAACTTTCGACTTTTTTAGTTTTTTAAAAAGTCGACTTTTCGACTTTTGGTAATTTGTAAAGTCGACTTTTCGAACTTTCGACTTTTTAGTTAAATCGAATTTTTTAGACTATTTTCGACTTTTTTAGACTATTTTCGACTTTCCGACTATTTTCGACTTTTTTCAACTTTTTACCATTTCTTGTAAAAAATACATAGTTTCTACATTTATTGATGCGCCTTTTGTAATGTTTAGCAATAAAAATGAAATTTATCAAGGCGATAATAGTTAGAAGAATGTTGTGTAGAAAAAAGCTTTAATTTATAAACATTTATTTATTATTTATTTTAGCACACACTACAAAAAATTCAAGTGTGCAATAGTCAATCGACTTTTTCCGTTTTTAAAAAAGTCGACTTTTTGACTTTTTTCGTTTTTTTAAAAAGTCGACTTTTCGAACTTTCGACTTTTTAGTTAAATCGACTTTTATCGACTTTTTAGACTATTTTCGACTTTCCGACTATTTTCAACTTTTTACCATTTCTTGTAACAAATACATAGTTTCTACATTTATTGATGCGCCTTTTGTAATGTTTAGCAATAAAAATGAAATTTATCAAGGCGATAATAGTTAGAAGAATGTTGTGTAGAAAAAAAGCTTTAATTTATAAACATTTATTTATTATTTATATTAGCATACACTACAAAAAATGAAAAAAGTCGAACAATCGATTATGTTATCTCAAAAGTGGAATAGTCGATAAAAGTCGAAAAATTCGAATAGTCGATAAAAGTCGACTTTTTAGATTGTTAAAAAAAAATATTTAATTGCAACATTATACTAAAACTATTGCAATTTGGTACACTTACATTTTTTGTAGTATATGCTAATATAAATAATAAATAAATGTTTATAAATTAAAGATTTTTTCTACGCAACATTCTTCTAACTATTATCGCCTTGATAAATTTCATTTTTATTGCTAAACATTACAAAAGGCGCATCAATAAATGTAGAAACTATGTATTTTTTACAAGAAATGGTAAAAAGTTGAAAATAGTCGGAAAGTCGAAAATAGTCTAAAAAGTCGAAAGTTCGAAAAGTCGACTTTTATAAATTACCAAAGTCGAAAGTTCGAAAAGTCGACTTTTTAAAAAACGAAAAATGTCGAAAGTTCGAAAAGTCGACTTTTTAAAAAACGGAAAAAGTCGAAAGGTCGAATTTTTGTTTCAGCTATAGAACCCTAGTACAAGCCATATATATTATGAAAGTAGACAGTTTTTGGAACAAAATGAGCCAATCGTGCTAAAAATCGTGTGAGTGGTTCCATAGAAAATTTGGTTCCTCCAAAATGGCCAAAAAATGAACCCATTTTTCTCAGGAACCAATCACACGATTTTTAGCACGATTAGCTAACTATGTTCCAAAAACTGTCTACTTTCATAATATATACGGCTTGTACCGAGCCACTTCCCATGTATCCCGTAATAAATCAGCAACGATTTTTTTGGACCATTTTGGAGGAACCCATTTTTCTCAGGAACCAATCAAACGATTTTTAGCACGATTAGCTCATTATGTTCCAAAAACTGTCTACTTTCATAATATATATGGCTTGTACCGAGCCACTTCCCACGTTTCCCGTAATAAATCAGCAACTATTTTTTTTGGCCATTTTGGAGGAACCCATTTTTCTATGGAACCACTCACACGGTTTTTAGCACGATTGTCTCATTCTGTTCCAAAAATTGTCTACTTTCATAATATATATGGCTTGTACCGAGCCACTTCCCACGTTTCCCGTAATAAATCAGCAACTATTTTTTTTGGCCATTTTGGAGGAACCCATTCATTTTTCTATTGAACCAATCACACGATTTTTAGCACGATTGTCTCATTATGTTCCAATACCATGTGTCCCGTAATAAATCAGCAACGATTTTTTTTGGCCATCTTTGATTGACCTTCTGATACCTAAATTCCAACTAGTAATTTATGTTAAAATTTAATTATAGTTTTCTAGTATTTCTTAGGTTTTGTTTTTTGCTTTTATTTCCATTTGCCCTATATGTAACCAAATAGTTTGAGTGATTTTTCAAAAAATAGTTTTTTGAAAAATTTGTTCGAACACCTATCCGTACAGGAAAAAACCAAGTATGGGGAAATGTAGCCAAGATCATCCCCTATCACAGCCCGTTTTCCAAATTTTGGCACAAACAACCATTTTTGCCCTATATGTCCCCAAATAGTTTGAGTGATTTTTCAAAAAATAGTTTTTTGAAAAATTTGTTCGAACGCCTATCCGTACAGGAAAAACCCAAGTAGCCAAGACCTTCCTCTATCACGCCCCGTTTTCCAAATTTTAGCACAAGGCCCCATTTTTAAACAATAGGCTAAAAAGTGGTTTGAGTGATTTTTTTGTATAAACGTTATTAATTGCTTTTGAAGCATACATAACATGAGTGTTTTTTAAAATAATTTTTTTTTTAATATATAAATTAAAAATGTAATTTATTTTATTTTTTATTATCATTTTAAATAAATTTTTAAATAAATTAAAAATTTAGTTAAAGTGACTGTAAAGTTTGTTAGAAAATTAATAAAAGTTTGTTAGAGGCCGAAAATCCTCTCCCATGCACAAAAATGAAGAAGAACAGGCATTCACTGTTAATTGACTTTTATATAAATTAAGTAGTAAATTCGTGTATTTAAACTTGGCAGTACTTAAAATTCGGTTTGTAAAGCAGAAAACACTCAATTTTCTCTGCTGCAAATTATTCTCAGAGAATTTTTTATTTACTCTCTTAAAAATGAGTAAAACCAAAAAAGTTTGTTGGCCAGAGTTTGTTATCTTCTCGGGTACAGTAAAAAAACAAGTATGGGAAAATGTAGCCATCATCCCCTATCACAGCCCGTTTTCCAAATTTTGGCACAAACAACCATTTTTGCCCTATATATCCACAAATAGTTTGAGTGATTTTTCAAAAAACAGTTTTTTGAAAAATTTGTTCGAACGCCTATCCGTACAAGAAAAAACCAAGTTTGGGGGATTGTAGCCAAGACCATGCCCTATCACGTCCCGTTTTCCAAATTTTGGCACAAGTAACCGTTTTTGCCCTATATGTCTCCAAAAACTTTAAGTGATTTTTCAAAAAACAGTTTTTTGAAAAATTTGTTTGAACGCCTATCCGTACAGGAAAAAACTTGGTATGGGGAAATTTTTGCCCTATATGTCCCCAAATAGTTTGAGTGATTTTTCAAGAAACAGTTTTTTGAAAAATTTGTTCGAACGCCTATTCGTACAGTAAAAAACCAAGTATGGGGAAATGTAGCCAAGATCATCCCCTATCACAGCCCGTTTTCCAAATTTTGGCACAAACAACCATTTTTGCCCTATATGTCCCCAAATAGTTTGAGTGATTTTTCAAAAAATTGTTTTATGAAAAATTTGTTCGAACACCTATCCGTACAGGAAAAACCCATGTATGGGGAAATGTAGCCAAGACCTTCCTCTATCACGCCCCGTTTTCCAAATTTTGGCACAAACAACCTTTTTTGCCCTATATGTCCCCAAATAGTTTGAGTGATTTTTCAAAAAACAGTTTTTTGAAAAATTTGTTCGAACACCTATCCGTACAGGATAAAACCAAGTAGGGGGAATGTAGCCAAGAACATGCTCCATCATGCACCGTTTTCTAAATTTTGGCACAAATAACCGTTTTTAACCAATAGGCCACAAAGTCGTTTGAGTGATTTTTCAAAAAATAGTTTTTTGTAAAATTTGTTCGAACACCTATCCGTACAGGAAAAAACCAAGTAAGACCTTCCTCTATCACGCCCCGTTTTCCAAATTTTAGCACAAGGCCCCATTTTTAAACAATAGGCTAAAAAGTGGTTTGAGTGATTTTTTTTGTATAAACGTTATTATTTGCTTTTGAAGCATACATAACATGAGTGTTTTTTAAAATAATTTTTTTTTTAATATATAAATTAACAATGTAATTTATTTTATTTTTTATTATCATTTTAAATAAATTTTTAAATAAATTAAAAATTTAGTTAAAGTGACTGTAAAGTTTGTTAGAAAATGAATAAAAGTTTGTTAGAGGCCGAAAATCCTCTCCCATGCACAAAAATGAAGAAGAATGGGCATTCAATGTTGATTGACAGTTTATATAAATTAAATAGTAAATTCGTGTATTAAAACTTGGCAGCACTGAAAATTCAGTTTGTAAAGCTTCAAATTATTCTCAGAGAGTATTTTTTATTTACTCTCTTCAAAATTAGTGAAAACAAAAAAGTTTGTTCAAAAAGTTTGTTATTTTCACGGGTATCACTGTTTTTATCGTTTGACGTAGCGTTGCCGATGTTGTTTACACTGCAGCCTCACGATCAAGTTTTTCTTGATAGTATTTTACATATACTGTTTGTCAAAATTTATAAAAATTGAAAGCTGTGACGTAGGCAGCACGCAACTTGAAAACAATTTTAGTACAAATTGGGCAAAAAAAAGCAATCAGCTGTTTTCCTGAATGAAAAATTGAACACCAACTTGAATGAGAAATTGAATGCACCCTGCAGTTCATCGAATTCGTTGACCACTAAGAACTACTACTAGTGAATTTTCAACCCACTCGCAACGTTATTGACTGGTGAATTTAACACGGGGATGTCATTGCAAGTGGCCGATTGGCACACTCTGCATAACACTTCACTATTAAATTCAATAGTGAAAATACTCCAGCATTTGAGAAAAAATAAAATTTTCTGAGAGCGGGGTTGAACACATAACCTCTCGTTTTCTAGTCAAATGCTCTAACCACTAAACCACAGCAGTGATGTTAACCGTACGGTAATTACCGTATTGTACGGTAATTTAGACCTCCGTACGGTAGGCAGGTAATTTCTACATTTGTACGGTAATTTTAAAAAGTTTAAATTTTTAAAAATTATATCCCAAACGTTATATTTCCATAATTTGTCTACATATAATGTACATATTTCTCATTAAAATAATCATAAAACTTTGAGGATGATGATAACCAACTACCACTAGACAAAATATATCTACGCGGTAAAGTAATCGCAAGTCTTTCAAGTATTGATATTTCAACATACAAATTAGTATTAAAAACTGATCGTAATAAATCCCCAATTGTTCGATACCAATATTTCTATAATTCCTTTAGTTTTGCATTTCCCAGAAGCTGTTGAAATGGATGAATTTAAATAAATAGATACGGAATTTATATTATAAGGCAAATAAATGATGTTGATAAAAATGGCATTCTGCTGTTTTACAAACATGGTCCTATATTCAAAACCCACTATCTTTGATATTCACGAAAATTACTTTTTGATAGTAAAATGTTCAGTAAAACAGCCCTCATCTATGGTGTGAATTTCTTACAACATATTGTCTTTTGCAGTTTTATTTGCATTTTTGTTATTTCTCTATGTTAAACAATTATTTTTTTCCGAATGCAAAAGCCTCTATCTTTTCAAATAATTTTCAAATATTTTTTTGGAATAATTTCTTCTTACAATTCATGTTTTCCTACTAATTTTTGAATGCTGAACATGAAATTTAGATTTTTCAATCTTTTAAAAAAATTAATTATCATGAAAATATTTTACCATTTTGTTTTTGGAAAATATAATTTCCATGGCATAAAAATAAATGGTTAAAGTTGGAGTTTGCTTAAAAAGTGTCTACTTTTAAAGTTTTTTTTTATCTTATGTTGTATTATTAGCCGTTATCTTAAATAAATCACGTTAAAAACTGACAGATGGCAAAATCCTCTATCTTTTAATTTTTATATACACATTGAATATTTGGAGAAGAAAAACCCTCTAGCATACCGAATTTTAATAACTCAAGTAACACGCGACAAAAAACAGTTTTTTGGCTTTCCTGAAAAGTTGTTTTTTAAGATAGAGAGTTTTGAATATAGGCCCTCGATATATTGAATTATAAAAATAAACCTGTTTCAATAAGAAAATATTATTATTTTTGTACTAAACTTTGGATACGGTAATTTTACCTAAAAAACGGTAATTTTTTTAGGGCTGTACGGTAATCGAAATTAAAAAGTTAACATCACTGAACCACAGTGCTCTTATTTGTACTGCTCTCTAATTGTTATTAAGAATAACATGTGAGTCTACTCTCTATTTTTGCATTTTCTACATCATCACTGAGAATGAAAACACAAACGGCCACATTCAGCATTATATGTGGCCATTGAAGTTGTATGTTTTAGAAGATTTTATTTTTCTTGAATTTATTTTCATAAACTAAGACAAATATCTGACTATTGTTTATTATTGAATATGCTGGTGAAATGTAGTGCAAATTATAACCATTTAACTACCACTTTAGCTGCCACATCGAACTAGTTAGTTGTAGAAGTAGTAATATATCTAGTGCAAGGTTTCCAATTGGCACTTTTCAAACTGCTGGGCAAGTTCGTTTCAATTCTTAAAAGTGTGAGTGTATTAGTAAAAAAGTGTGAGTGTATTAAAACTTGAAAGGCAAAACTTGATCGTGTAACCCCCAAGTTAGGTATGGCCAAAGTAAATTAATAAAGTAGACTCAGTAGAACAGCTGACTATTTTTTTTACTTTGGTCTGAACTGTCAATTCACTTGTGGTTGTTGTGGCGAAAAATACAACAAGCCCAAAAGCAAAAACAACAACAGGCAACTTTGACAGCTCAGACCTTAAACCAAAAACAAAATTGCTTGTGGTTTTTGTAAATGTTGTATTTGTTGTAGTACTGTCGCTACTTTATTAATTTACTTTGGGTATGGCATTTCAATGTTTCTATGCTGTTGAGGTGTTTCTGCAGCACTCGATGAAGATGCACTGCGATGCATCTGCTGACGCTGTGATTCTCGTTCTCTTCCCGTTTCTGCGACTCTAGACGTAGATGCCATTTCGAAAACAAATTTTATTGGAATAAGACCGTTATTCTTTATTAAAAGTGATATGCGGAGAGTTATTCAAAATATTATTTTTTTAATATTTGTTTACATTCTCTGTGTTTTGCAACTAACTTCACTATTAAACGTGCTGTCAAAATTGGATTTTCCAATTGCAAAGCGTTGCCGCCGCGTTATTTCGGTATGGCATATACCAATTGTATGGGCATGATAATCTTTGACAACTAAAAAACGCTTTCCGCCCGTGTTTAGGTATGCCAGTTCTATTTATATTTTTAACTTATTTTATGTATATTTTACAAGAAAATATTACAGTAGTTTTGACTTACCTGCCTTTCAGTTAAGAGCATTTTGCATATAAGTGCACAAAACTTGTGTTTTGTATATTTATTTACCAAACTCCATATAAATTCGTTAATTTAAGTGCATTGTTCATACCTGCACATTTAAGATATGAAAAAAAATTAATTTAGCTGCCTAATACAAAATTAAATCAAAACAAAATAAGGAAAATACGATTTTGAAAAAATTAGAAGTTTGCAACTTCTTAATAATTTGAAACGTAGCTAAAATAACAAATTTGTCGTTTGTCGTTATCACAAAGCTTCATGTAAATTATTTGCCGTTAGCTGTTTTTTGGGCAGTAAACTTAAATGCACATACCAGCATCAATGAGCACGTAAGTGCATTAAAGTAACTGCATTTTTATCTTACCTGCACAAAATATCGTGCAAAGTTGGTTGTGCAGGTAAGTCAAAATTACTGTACAAATGATCATTGTTTCGTAAAAATACAAATTTCATAAGTTTTTATTTCCCCAGAAATGTTTGTATTTAAAAATAATGGTAACACATTACTGTAGTTAATAAGAATAATAAAATTTGGTTTCAAGTTGCGAATGGACTTAAAAACAACAAATACTGATATTTAAAAGCAAAGTATAACAAGTAGTCATACTCTTTGACAGCAGTACCTAACTCTATACATGTGTTAGTGAAAAAGTACCTAAGTCTAACCTAGCGTTTACACATCCCAGCAGTTCTAGGAGACAGTACCGAACTAGTGATTTTACCCATCATTTAGGGTGGGAGCTAGTTACTTCAATAGCCACGTGACTAGTCATTTTAACACGGGCATGTCCTAGGCAGGGGGTCAATTGTCTCTTTTTGATTACAATGGGACTGTATAATAGCTGGTCCAAAGTAGGCAACGCATTGGATTCACAAACTGGTTACATAGCGTCAGTTACCTTGCTAGCTTTGTAACTGGTTACTTGAACAGCTACTTGACTAGTTATTTTAACATGTGCATGTCCTAAGCAGGGGGTCAATTGACCCTTTTGATTACAATGTGACTATCGGATAGCTGATCGAAGGTAGTCAACGCTTCTGGTGGGTAAAATAAACTGCAGTACAAAAAAAAGTTTGAAGTGACTTCACCATAGGTTACTAAGAGACACTAAAGTGACTATTGACTTCATGCTATGTTACATGCGATATCAGTATACTTAAGCAAAAATAAAAATAAACTGTATGAGAATTACATTAACACAATTTGTAAAAAACCAGTTTGTACGAATTACTCACAAAACGTTTAAAGTGACTACACTCTCGATTACTTAGAGACACTTAAGTGACAATTGTCTTCATGCTAGATTACTTGGGACGTATAAATTAGCCAATTGTCTTCTCTCTGCACTACAAAGTGCACACACGTGTCAAATGACCAAAATATATAAATTGGAATCAGCCAAGTGATAAGACATTTGTGGCAATTACTGTATTTAAGGGATACATTGACTACTTGCTTAACTGCTGGGATGCAAGTAACAGTTCGAAAAACACAATACATACATACTTTTGCACTAACACAATCACACATGCAGCCACTTGCAGCTCACTGCCTACTGAATTTAGGTGGACAGTGATTTTCGACACTTTCATACAAGTGATGACAAATAGAGTTGCCAATAAATAGCTTTTAAAAAATTTATCAGAAGGTGGTAAAATAATAATTATATTTTTAACTTATTTTATGTATTTTTGTAAAAGAAAATAGTACAAATGACCACTAATGCTTATCGTTTTCGTAAAAATAGCAATTTCATTAGTTTTAATAAATAAAATTGTTACTAATATCTATAAAAATTGTTAACCTAACATTTTCCCCAGAAATTTTTATATTTGAATATCATGGTAACACTTTATTGTTATGAATAAAAATAATAAAATTTGGTTTCAAGCCGCAAATGGACTTAAAAATAACAAATGCTGATATATAAAAGGTTTATTTATCGAATTAGCTGTAATATTCTTATATTTGTGGCATTTTGAAGACATCATTCTCCTTCGCTAACATTTACAAAATGAACTTTTACTTGCATGTGTAAACGCTCAAGCAACTTGTAGACATTTCGATGTATTTTCGACATTTTCGATAATAATACGTATTATCAACTTTCATCAATCTACTTGCATGTGTAAACGCAGCGTAAATATGTGTTAAGCTGGCCACACACGGATGATTTGTTAAATCAGGCGAACAAATCATTCCGTGTGTGGCCAGCTTTACAGGTATACCCAATTCTACAACAAATACAACTTTACCAAAAACAACATGTACTTTGTTTTTGTAAAATTATTTGCTAACTGTCAAACAGCTAAACAACAGCAGACTGCAAAAATCAAAAACAGGGGTGAAAATAAATAAATACGTGAAATTTACTTTCAATAAGTACTCCATTCACTTTTATATTATCAATTATTCACTTTTCTTCTATTTTATATTTTTTATTAAAAGAAACAAAAACGTTAATTTAAATTAATAACGAAATGTAAACAAACTTTGACAGATAGAAGTGAAAAAACATATTGATCAAAAAATAGCCAGCTGGCTTATTAACGTCAACACAGAGTTCTAAAAAAAATTTTAAATTTTAATCTATTTTCAATACCAAAAATTGAAACTCTGTTCTATATTTTAAAACCTACCACAAACAAAATAAAACGTCAAAATTAATAAAAAAAATATATTTTTTAGTTTGTGCGAAATGGAAAAGAAAAAGTGCTAAATGTGTTGAAAAAAATTATAAAATAATGTGTGTTATTGAATTTACGTGTATCAAATTATATTTATTCGACAATTTATAGTTAAAATTTCGAGACTTTTGATGTGTATAATTCTCTCACAAGGGTGTTGAATTTACACAGTACCCGTATATGTGAGAGAGTAATTTTAAAAAATAGAGAGTTGGACTCAGCGTTGACGCTTTGGTCCAATTGGACCAAAATTGGTAGTTTCAAGTTAACAAATTGACTTTTGGTAGTTTGGTTGGTTTGTTCCGATATTTGTCATATTTTGGTAGGCTACGATATTGCTGAATACATAAGTATTTTTAAGAACAAAATAATTAAAATAATAACGAAAAAACTACTTATGTTATGCCAAAATAATAAAACTACATATTTGCAAAATATGAAGATAGCTTTTTCTTAAATATTTAGTTTAGTCAGGTAAATGTGTATCTATTTAGTAGTGTTGAGTTCCAAAAATGCCAAAGGGCTCTCAAAACTTTTATTTTTATTTTCATCTGACACTTTAAATATCCAAATATGGAAATTAGGACGCGTACTTTTTTTCTATATGAAACTTATTTGTGTTGAATTTTTTCGGGATACCAACACTTTTAGGTGTTTTATGCTCGTTTAAATAATTTTCGGAAGGAGGCCTTATATGGGAGCTATGGTCAATTATGAATTGAATTTTTAGGTGTAATTTATTTGTAAAAATGTTATTTAATATCTATATAAATCAAGAATTTATGAAGGATAATGTCTTATTTCTGGAGGACATTTATATGGGGCTATGTGAAGTACATGGACAACCAGCCAGACAGACGTACGGAAAAACATCGTTAAATCGACTCAAAAATAAAATCTCGAAAACTCGAAAACATATTTATGATTGTAGTGTAATTAAATAACTTTCTTCCTCTGGGTAATTTTATAGCAGCAATAATATAATTTTAAGTTAACTATTAATTTTGAAACGAATCCATATAGCATTTCTCAAATATTTTAAATTTGGTAGGATTTGGTAGTTTTTAATTTGAAATTTGGTAGGAAAAATATTTTATGAGTGGCAACGCTGGTTGGACTACTTGGTATCAGTGATGGGATTTGTGGCACAATTGTGCCATATTTGGTACTATTACGTTTTTAGTGGCACAATGGCACACTCGATACTATTTTGGCACTTACTATACTTTTCAAAATAAACAAAATAAAAATAGTTTTGAGCAATAATTTGGGGAATGGATATTAAAAATTATCAAGTTTTCTTTTCTTATTTTAAAAATAATGAAGCTTTGCCCGATACCATGGATGGTATATTCAGCACTTTTTCCAATACAAATATAATTTAAAGGGGGGTCAGACGGCATGTATTGCTTGTGTTTTGTGCCATGTATTGGGACATTTTTCCATATGTAAACATATACATACCGTGTGATCCACATGAAACTTTGTGTATGTAAAATACATGTGTATTACTCGTGACATTTTTGGCAATTAGAGCATGTTCTATTTTCGTGTGTATAACAGTGTTGTATTTTCAAATACAACACTGTGTGAGTGCAAAATAAAAAAAAACAAAACAAAAGCGAGTAAAGAAAAATCATAATAAAAAAAGTTTCATTGCATTAAATATATTTATTGTGATTTAAAAATGTTTTAAATAAATATATTGTTAAAAACAATAAACATATAAACTTATAGAGGTTATGTCACATGCAATTACATATGTACGTTTGAACGTGGAAATTATGAATCCTATGTATAATGTGAATTATGACATACACATGGAATTCCATATGTATCGAATACATGTCCCAATACACAAGCAATACATGCCGTCTGACCCCCCTATTAAAAAGAACTGTGGTACTAAAATTGTTGTCTAAAGGGGGGGTCAGACGGCATGTATTGCTTGTGTTTTGTGCCATGTATTGGGACATTTTTCCACATGTAAATATATACATACCGTGTGATCCATATGAAACTTTGTGTATGTAAAATACATGTGTATTACTCGTGACATTTTTGAAATTAGAGCATGTTCTATTTTCCCTTTAACAGTGTTGTATTTTGAAATACAACACTGTGTGAGTGCAAAATAAAAAAACAAAACAAAAAAGAGTAAAGAAAAATCATAACAAAATAAGTTTCATTGCATTGAATTATTTATTGTTATTTAAAAATATTTTAAATAAATATATTGTTAAAAACAACAAACATATAAACTAATAGAGAAATGTCACATGCAATTATATATGTTCGTTTGAACGTTGAAATTATGAATCGTATGTATAACGTGAATTTTGACATACACATGGAATTCCATATGTATCGAATACATGTCCCAATACACAAGCAATACATGCCGCCTGACCCCCTATTAGTATTATTGATTCGTTATGACAAAATTGTTAGTGCTTTTGCTCTTTTTGCTATTTGTCAAGTATAGACAGGGGATTAATTTAACCACCATTTTCTCAATATCAGAGCTCTATTTCACAAACAACTTATCAACTTTTCACTTTGCACTTATCAAATTTAATTTTTCGGCAAAGTGTTTCTGTTCCACAATATTCTTTGCAATAAGCAAATTTTTCCAAAGTCATTGTTCTATTTGCTCTCTTTGCAAAGTCGTTGCTCTCTTTGCAAAGTATTTGCACTCTCCTGCAAAGTGAGTGTGCGAAGTGTTCCACAAAGCATTTAGTTCTTTGCATTTCTGTATTATCACTTTTCACTTTGCTAAATAGAACGTGTTAAAATTAGCCGCAAAATAAAAATTGAAAAAAACATGCAGTGATTAAAGATCAAGTAAGAGAGCTATATTCGGATGTGCCGAATCTTATATACCCTTCACCAAATTATAGTTTTATAGTCATGAAAAATTAATTCGGACTCTATAAGTTCTTGTTATCATCGTGTCTTCACTATCGTCGAACAAAAATTCACGTCTTAACGTTTTTAAAGTTTCACTAGTTATAACAATATGAATTGTAAAGCGATCGTTTGCCTTGCAAATTTTTGACAAACTTATCAAAATTTGCTTTGCAAAAATAGAATTTACAGTTTTTGTGGAACGAAACAGCATAATTATTTGCAAAGTTTTTGCAATTTACACTTTACAATATAAACTTTGCACTTTGAACAAGAGAACGTACATATGTGGAACAGAATATGCAAACAGAATATAAAAATTGCAAATACTTTGTTACACTTATCAACTTCAACTTATCACTTATCAAATTTTATAGTTCTGAGGAACATAAAGTTTTGCAAATTGACGAAAAATTTGATAAATGAAAAGTTGATAAGTTGTATTGTGGAATAGGTATCAGGTTATCGTTTTTCGTAACGTTTAAAGTCAATATATATAATAGTAAATTTCACATAAATGATCTGATAATTATGGGTATCATTGAATAGTGATTCAAAATACCTTTTATATGATATATAATGTCGTACTGTTTATTAATATTGTGAAGCAAAAATTAATTTTTTAAATTTATACTATAGTTTTCAGAAAATTTTCGATACACCACACAATTTTAGTTCCCAGAAAAAATTTATGAAAATATAAACTGTTACTGGGATCTTGATTTGTTCCTTTATTTTTACACTATAAATTAAAGTTACACGAACGTACACGAACTCATCTAATATTTAAGAAAATGCAACTCTGACCGAAGTATGTATATTGACAGAACCAGAGACATATGTTTTTTTTTTTTGGCGATTTTTAATACTAATAATAATATTATTGTATTTTTTAGTGCTTCGATCGTTTTATTGTAAAGTTGTGTTATTTTATTAAGAATATCTGATATTTTAATTATTCGACAAGTAAAATGTTTTGCTCATTTCGAAATGCATCAATTTCCAAAAATATATTAAAATTTCATAATAAGGGTCAACATCTACAAAATAATACCAGAATTTGTGGTAAGATAAGGAAAATGCCTATATACTTATAGTAGATAAATGTTTATGTACAAACACATCTATATTTGTATATATAAATGTAAGTTTATATGTACATATATATATGTTTATATTTATAATGTGGGTTGTGTGATGGGACGTCTCAAAGGTCATTTTAATAAAAACAATTTAAATAATTAAACGCAATTTCTACAAATAAAATGCCCCTGCAAACAATAGGAAAATATTACCCTTAGATGCAAATAAGACAACATATTTTTATAATTTGGATGAAAATCGTCTATGAAATATATTTCAATATCCTAATTTTGTCAGATAGAAGCAATAAGCAGCAAAAAGTATATTAGTGTTTAGTTTTTTGTCTATTGATATTTTTTTTTATCTCGAATATATACAATTAGCCAGGTAGAATTATTGTAAAATTACAGAAATTAAAAGATTATATTTGGTCAATTCACAAGGTCTCTTATCAGTCCTAATCTATCACGAGTCGGCGGATCGGCTAAACCGGCACTTATTAGGGCACTGCTACACGTTCAATATATATTGACCGCGATCCAGTATCGCGATATTTATCAATATCGTGTGATCCATTACAATGTATCGCGAATCGCGATCCAAATATATTATTTCAAAAAAGCGTAACCACTTTTTTTAGCACACATTTGTTTGACGTGATTACTCTTACATATTAGTGTTTTGTAAGATCAAACAGCATCAAATAAAATAAAACATTTTTTTTTGTTTTGAATCATCCTATGTAAAATAAGTTTTTGAAATAAATAAAAGAATTCAACTGTATTTTATTTAGTGGTTACGTATTTTTCGTCAAATATTTGTCATGTGTCACCCTACCTTTAGGCATTCGGCGCAGGTCTCTGCTGGTTGGTTACGATAACATAATAAACATATGGTCAATTCACAAGGTATCTTATCAGTCATATTGTCATAATGTCCTAATATATCACGACTCCGCAGTTCGGCTTAACCGACTCTTAGGCATTCGGCGCAGGTTTCTGCTGGTTGGTTACGATAACTCATTAAACATAGCATACAGAGTAGTATTATTTTAAGATATTTTTTTGCCTGAAAATCAATAAAAACCATTGTAAATATGATATGACAATATGATATGATAAGAGACCTTGTGAATTGACCAATAGCATAAAGAGTAGTATTGTTTAAGGATATTATGACAATATGACATGATAAGAGACCTTGTGAATTGACCAATTGTTTCTTTAGATTTACACCACTTGCATCACTCAGTTTTCCGTTTTCTTTAGTTGGTATTTGACATTTTAGGGAAATTATAATTGAGAACATACCTTCTAATAACACTGTCCAACAGCATTTTTGGAAGAGAATAGCGATCCTATAATTCTGAAAGGGCATGTTGAGTTTGTAGAATAAACTTATAGTCCAGCTGGTCTGATTTTTTTTTTACAGTGGGTCAATGTTTAAATTTTTTGATCGAAGGTATAGTGTTTATAAAAACCCCACTTTTTAAAAAACCGGTTGGCCGGTTAACCGAAAATTGGCCTTTTTTAGAAACCCGGTTTTTCGGTTAACCAACATCGAAAAAACCGGTTAAACCGGTACAGCTTTAAAATTTGTAGTTTTTAGTAGTCAGGAATGGTTGATATTAAATAACTATAAGTATACAAAAGTGCTAAGTCCATTTTATTTATTTTTATTTATTTTCAACAACCTAGCCTTATTGGCCATAATCGGTTATAAATTTCTACTTATTTTGTAAAAATTGTCAAATGGAATTGAGTATAAATATGTTACTAAATATATAATACTTGTTTTAATTATTGGTTTATTCATTAAATTTCAACTAAAAAATTTAAATAATTTTTTTAATTAAACTTTCTGATCTGAAACAGAAAATGTCCCGAGTCCCAAAGAAGGACCTATAAGATGCAAATGCACTTCTTCTTTGCTGTGATTATTTGCCATTATAAATCATACCAAATATGTAAATAATAAAACTCCATTATCAGATTTCAAAAATACATATTTCAAATCATGGATTTTAGAACGTGTACAAAGTCCTTTTCAGAAATATTACAGGAGAGACACATCCTGTTATATTTCTGAAAAGGACTTTGTACACTAAGCTAAAGAAATGACAATTAAAAAAAAAATTAAGAACAAAACACACTAATGAAGTCAAATTTATTGAAAGAAGGTATATCAGTCATTATTAAAATTTAGCTTAACTTCTAGAATTATGCGGAATTTAATTTTTAATAGTTTCATTATGTGCAATTTATTTTGAAAAAGTTTTTAAGTAAACTCATCGTACTCTACTATTTAGAATCATTGTAATTCTTAAAAATATTAATCTGAAGAGGTTTGTATTGTAAATCGGCAGTTTAGGTTTCAAATCAGACCAATAATGTGTATACAATGAATATAAAAAATGCACAAAAACATGAGATTTATTAATTTTAGCCCCAAATTTTAAAAACCGGTTAACTGAGTGATAAAAACAGGATAAACCGGTTAACCGAAATCAACAAAAATTAATCGGTTCACAAAAAACCGAGATTTCGAAGAAAAACCGGTTTTTCAGTTAACCGGTTTATAAACACTACGAAGGTAACATTATACTAACTGAAAAAAATGTAATTTAATATCTGAGAGAATTCTTATTGTCAGACTTATATTGTTGAATTTTATGGGGATCATTTTTGTGGTAGATCTTAACCGTCTATCTCCTCTCTTTAGGGGTCCATTTATTTTTGAGAATATCAAAAAAAGTCCTTTCAAAAAAACATTGAAGGATTAAAATATTCTACGAAAATTTTTTCCGGAAAATTTCAGTTGGGGTCACCAAAGATACAAAAGTTCTAAATAAAGCCCTTTACTTTTGATTACCAAAATTACACGCCATCTCGAGTCTCACATTTTTTAAAAATATCTCCAAAAATCCAAGTATGATCCGAATGAGATGAAATATAAATATAAAATATAAATAGTCCTTAAGGAGATCACAAAAAACATGCATATATAATATGTATGCATATTATGTAAGTTATCTCTTTTAGTTCAAGAGATATTTAGGTTTAATAATTTATGTTTTTTAATTCTGCTCGATCTTTTTTTGGTTTTTTAGATTTGTTTTTTAAAATATCATCTATATTTGCGATTAAATTTCAAATACCATAAAAGTAACTTGCTAACAGTTATCACGCCCCTATAAAAACTTACACGCATTCAAAGTTGGAACATAAAAAAATGGCCGTATTTTTTACGTTTTTTCCGAAACACATTTTGCATGGAATGTATACAAAATTTTAAAATTTTTCAAAAGGGAGCAATGATTGTGGAGCTTCTGATGAATAAATATAAGCTTTTTGTATAAGTTGTTGTTGGTGTTGTTGTAGCAGCATAAACAATATTACAATAATCAATCTGGGTTCAAGTCCAAGAAATTATGCTACTTCAACAGGATAAGTCTATAAATCCATAGGACGTAGTGAAGTAGGGTTGGCTGAACAGTTAAATATGTGGAGGGTATATGTCATGTGCCAGAACGACTCTTGTTTTACGCGGCAGAATCTTCTCAGCGTCTGCTATCGGTGGTGGGCGACCTTCAAGTACGACATTCATACGGTATACTGCTACCGCGGAATTGATTGCGTCTCTGTGAATGTCGCGCAGTGGTATAAGAAAAAAAAGAGGGAAATAAATCTGTAACTTCTAAACCCTTAGTCCAATTTAAACGAAATTTCACATGCGCAAAGAGGAAGTGTTGTCGAGTTCAAAACTTAAACTCGACAACACTTCCTCTTTGCGCATGTGAAATTTCGTTTAAATTGGACTAAGGGTTTAGAAGTTACAGATTTATTTCCCTCTTTTTTTTCTTATACCACTGCGCGACATTCCCTAAAGTAGGACACATCGGGTATGATCAATTCTAAAAATTATCATATTTCTTCGTTTGTGTTCCGATTTCAAAAAACTTACATATATAGAATCTTCTCATCGAGCACTACATAAAACCTCGTCGTAGCTATCAATTATCTTATATAGCTTATGAGATATTGGCATTTGAAAATTTAATTTTCAACATTTTTACCCACCCTACTCCAGTTTTCTGATGACCGCGGTTCCAAATATTTCCCGATTTTCTCCACTTTTTTATAGGATTAACAACAGATGTATATATTAAATAAAGAAAGAATTGGTTAAAAATGTAAATACATGCATTTGAATTAAAAAAAATAAAAAGGCGATTTTTCGCTATTTTTTGGGGAAAAAAGTACTATTATTCTTTTTAAGTTATCTAAAAAATTTCTAAGAGGATGTATAATGAATTTCTACTTTTTGAAAAGCTAACTTTACATCAAATATTTTAAATGAAAAAAAATATAATTTTTGATACCGAGGGGACCAGGTCCATTCAAAAAATGCCTATTTTTTTATGTAAAATTCGACTTTAGAGCAAAAATTCTCAAATCGCATAGTCGATATCAAATTATAATAATCTATTTTAGATGGCCCAATATGTTCTTAATTATTTTGAAAAGGGTTCCGATAAGTATGGATATTATAGCCAAAAACGAAAAATCCCATTTTTGGAATTTTGCAATACTTTTTTGAGAATTGCGGGATTCCTGATTATAAATTTCAAAATTTGTTTTCATTTTTACATTTTCAATCAAAAAATCTATATAAGTGTAAAATTTTATTACAAAATATTCATAAATAAAAATTTTATTTCAATTTGAAAAATTTGTATCTATGCCAAAACTCATTAAAAAGCATTTTTTGTCATATTTTTCAAAAAAGTATTCCATGAATTTGTTAATTATCAAAAGTTGTATACATTATTGGAAAGTAGACAAAATCCTCTATCCATTGATATATAACATGTCTACATTATGTTTTTTATGTGGTAAATTAATTAGGGAAAACCTAACAACTCGCTGAGAATTTAACACAAACGAAGAAATAGTATCATTTTTAAAATTGAACATACCCGAGGTGTCCTACTTAAACTCGACAACACTTCCTCTTTGCACATGTGAAATTTCATTCAAATTGGACTAAGGGTTTAGAAGTTTCAGATTTATTTCCATCTTTTTTTTTTCTCATACCACTGTGTTTCGTTCAAAGATGTCATATACGAGCGGCGATCAAATGCACATACATCTTTAAGCTCTCCTCGTATTTCCGTAGGTCCTGACTCCTCTGGTGACATCCCAGAAGGAACTGTTGCGTCAACATGACGTTGTGTTCCTTGACCGGCAGAACCTTGGTTTCCTCGTGTAGGTGTTCTGAGGTTATTTGAAGGCAGCCTGTGACGGTCCTTAAGGCTGCATTTTGACAGCTTTGAATATTTCTCCACTGGGTATCACTCAACGAAGGCGACCACACTGGAGCAGCATAGTTGACCACTGACTGACCAATCGTCTTGTAGGTTGCTAGCAAGGTTTCTTTGTCCATACCCCAAGTGCTGTCGGCTAGTGCCTTGAGGACCTTGTTCCTATTTCGCAGTTTATGCGTGATTGCAGTGGCGTGTGCTGAGGAGATAAAAAAGGCTATCAAAAGTGACACCCAAGATTTTCGGGTGGTTCACTGTCGGAATTTGTACGCCGTCGACCATGATGCCTAAGTTGAGTTTTATCTCCTTCGTTCAGGTGGTGAAGAGTGTTGCCGATGACTTCGTTGGTGATATCTGCAGGTTACATGCAGTGAAGAAATTGTGGATTTTGTTTAGATAACCATTTACCAAACCGCAAAGCTCATCAACGTTGTGACCTGTCGCCAAGATGGTGCAGTCGTCCACTGTCGGAATTTGTACGCCGTCGACCATGATGCCTAAGTTGAGTTTTACCTCCTTCGTCCAGGTGGTGAAGAGTGTTGCCGATGACTTCGTTGGTGATATCTGCAGGTTACATGCAGTGAAGAAATTGTGGATTTTGTTTAGATAACCATTTACTAAACCGCAAAGCTCATCAACGTTGTGACCTGTCGCCAAGATGGTGCAGTCGTCCGCATAGGTGATAACCCCCACACCGTGTGGGGGTACAGGGAGTTTAGAGAGGTAGAAGTTAAACAGGAGCGGCGTAAGGACACCGCCCTGAGGGATTCCTTGTTTAACTCTACGGGGTTTTGAGCATTTGTCTCTAAACTCTACGAACGAATGTATAAGTAGTTGGTATTGGTGAAAACTTTGGGACTTGAAGCTTAATAGTTTTGTGAAATTAAATAATTTTATGAATTGTTCGGGCTTCATTTACCCTAGAAACTAAAAATTATAATACAGAGAAAATGTGTTCCAAGAACTCAGTTTTTTAGAAAAGACCCTACTGTGACGTTATTTACCGTGTGATAGAAAACAAACTTTGTACGTATTTAAACATGATATAGGGCTATACAAACATGGAGATTTTTCGAGGATCAGTGCTATGCCTTTTTAGAATTTTTTACTCAAACCTATTTTTTTTTAATTGGGAAAGTTTGGATAGGTCTGGAGGTAACTAGGTCCGCTTAATTGCATTTAGGTTTTATTTTCGGATCATATACAAATTTTTACAGACCCGAAGAAAATTTGTTTCTACAAATATAGGAAGTTTTTAAATATCCTATCTTTTTGATATTTAAACACTTTTGCGGGATTCCTGATAACAAATTTCAAAATTTGTTTTTATTTTTGCATTTTTAATAGAAAAATCTATATAACTGTAAAATTTCATGTTCAAATTTCATTAATAAAATAGACTCAATAAAAATAATTTATAGTCATATTTTTTTAAAAAATCAAAATCTCCTCTCCGTTGATATGCAATTTCCTCTCCTTAGAGCGAACGTAACATGCTTACTTTTCAGCTCATTCACCTTTATTCGCCAGTTTTTCAACCATGACTCCACACGTACGAGATAATTTTGTAGTTGAATATATGCCATGAGTGAGCTAATAATGGCGGTACCATCAGCAAATGTTGAAATTGTTAATTTATTGCACGTAGGCAAGTAGAGGTGTAAATCAAATATAACGTAGGTCCTAGTATACTTCCCCGTGGAATGCCAGCTCTAATTTTGTATTCTCTCGTCACATAATCATTGTACTTAACTCTGAAAAGTCTATTCCATAGATAAGACTCCAGCACTTTATGCCAAAGCTTGTCAAAAGCCTGAGCAACGTCTAAAAAGACGGCAGAACAATATTTCATTAATTCAATGGTGCCATGATGTTCACGGAAACCAAATTGGTGTACTGGGATAATGTGTCCATCATTCAAAAAGGGTATGATATTTTCCTGGAATATTTTCTCGAATAGCTTTGACAAACAAGGGAGTAGGCTAATAGGTCTATAAGAAGAAGGCAGGGTTAAATCTTTACCCGGTTTAAGTATCATTATTATTTGAGAAATTTTCCAATGTTTTGGATAAATTCCTAGTTTCAACAATATAGAAAGCACAATTATTGCAACATTTGGTAGGTTTTAATCATTGATGGCGATATTAAATCATATCCCGGTGATTTTTTCAAGTTCAATTTATTTTTAATTACTCTATAACATCCTCAGGACCAATATCGAATTGGGCTGCCATTGTTGAAGTTGGAAATTCTTCTAGCTCAAACTCATTTGCCGTGGAATTGGGTTGAAATAATTCACTTAAATGTTCAGCAAATATTGAGGCTTTTTCTATAGCACTTCGTGCCCAGGTTCCGTCAGCTTTTCTTAAAGCGCTTTGTGTCTCTACCTTAATATTCATCGTTGCCTTCCAAAGATAGAAATTTGTGTATTTTGTACTCGTCAAACTTTTAATATAATTTTCGTTTATGCGATCCTCTTCTAAATGAAGGGCTCTTTTCAGTTTTCGTACTGTTGTGGACAGCCTCTGTTTTGCAGCAGGTGATCTATTATGTTGCCATTCTCTTCTGAGTCTTCTCTTTTCGAGAAGAAGTCTTTCAGTATCCGAATTTGAAATAGGCGTATTCGTTTTTGGAGGGATTTGGCACCTAGAGTGTTACAGAGCCGAAACAATCAATGACGTGAAGTCATTGACGGTCCTATTTATGTCTTCCTCACACTGTAAATTAGGATTTGTGTGGATATGACTGCTGATATATTTCCTATATTTTAGCCAATTTGTCTTAAAATACAAAGAGTTCTTAGGAAATCTTGGGATGTTGGGTCTCTCACAATAATTAATAATTACA
The DNA here is from genome assembly GCF_958450345.1 of Calliphora vicina. Taxonomy (NCBI): domain Eukaryota; kingdom Metazoa; phylum Arthropoda; class Insecta; order Diptera; family Calliphoridae; genus Calliphora; species Calliphora vicina. The sequence goes on along the minus strand of NC_088781.1, from coordinate 91,983,378 downwards.
GGAGAGTGGTCAGAAGATAGCAGGCTTGGGGGGTAATGATTACATTGTGTAATATATTACTGGTATAATTATTTGTAATGTATAATTGGACAATAGGACATTACAATTACAAATAATTTTAATTGAATTTTTCAATTACAATTACAAGTAATTATAATAACAATTACAAAATTAAGAAAAAAGTAATAGTAATATGACTACAAATATATAATGATTACTTTCAAAGTATTTGTTATTAAAAAATATATAAAATTACAAAAGTTATCAATTAATTATTTTTACAGTGCAAATTTGAATGCCGAATAACATTATTTTATAGTAATAATTCTCTAACGATTCGTTTTAAATATTAATTAGGTCTTCAGTTTCCCAACAAAGATGGAAAATTTATATACAAGTATAGTTTATAAAAAAACGTTTTGCTATTTTTTCGAAATATAAATCAATAATTTCGCAATTTTAAGCTTATTATGAGAAATTGTATAAAATAATAACTCCATAAAAGGTCTTCGCTAATGGGAATTCATTATTGGGTAATTCCATTTTAATTTGACTCAGTGTGGATTATCACAAACTCCCATTTCTTTGAAATTTAAAGTATATTTTCTACTAATTTTCTGACGTATAGCCTTTGTATAGCCTTCTAAAGTTAGATATCTCAGACATTTTTCTATAAAGAGAACAATTTGGGTGCCCCGATAGACAAGTCGATAGTGTGCTGAACTATTAATCTGAGGGTTGAGGGCTCGATTCCCGCCAGAGACTTTAGAGGGGTAGAAGTTAAACAGGAGCGGCCAAAGGACCCCGCCCTGAGGGACTCCTTGTTTAACTCTACGGGGTTTTGAGCATTTCTCTCTAAACTCTACGAACGAATGTATAAGTAGTTGGTATTGGTGAAAACTTTCGGGCTTCATTTACCCTAGAAATTTAAGCTCACATTGAAAACAGTGAGCGAAGGTTAAGTGTAAACGGCAGAAATGCATACGTTACAGTTAATGTAGATGAAAAAAATATAAACAAAACAAACAGAAGAATAGATGACAACATGTTTTAACCGCCAAGCCTGTTAACCGTGCTCGTTCTTTTTCCCCCGCATTGACAACAACTAAAGGCTCCATTAGTCTTTGCGTTCTGTAACGTTTCTGTTCTGTGCCGTTCTGAATGCTGTTATATTGTAGTTAGTTTTTCCGTAAGATCATATCAGCTGTTTTTAAAATAATAACCAAAAAACCATCTTGGTGATTTTGTTACTATTTTTAGTGTTTTTTGTATTTAGACCTTCAACATATTATTGTGAACATTTTTATAAATACATACATATATTTTTTGTTAATGATTTAATTTAAACTAATTTTTTTACATACATAGTACATACATTAAAAGAAATTTATATTCATTTTATTAAATTTCAATGTTTTTTTGAAAATATTATATTTTTTATTCTTTTGTTAATAATAAATATTTTCCTTTCAAAAATGTTGGCACCACTGCTCTCATATTGTTGGCATTTTTGTGTATATATGATATCAGCTGTTTTAGCTGTCACTTAACGTTGCGGACAAAATTCTGTTTTCAACAGATTCATCCGCAACAGAACGGCAACGTTACAGAAAAACTAACGACATACACAACTTTCCCTATGCTAAAAACAAAACAGCTGATTCGGAACGGAACGGAACGTACAAACTAACTAGGCCTTAATGATTGTCAAACGAAAGAAAATTCAACAGCTGTTATAGGAGAGTTACCAGAAAATAAAAATATTTTATCTATGCCTGAAATCCACCACACTAACTACAAATAAAATTAACCCATTAAGCGGCGCTATACCCAAGATTAGTCAACCACTAAATAAAGATAATAAATCCCAAATACAGGTTGGAATGGACCGGTATATTGTATATTGTAATATATTTTGAAACTCAAAAGAAAAGTTTTTACACTTATCAGCTGAAAGGAAGCAAGGGTCTGCAAGTTGTAATAAAGGGTATTGACTGTAATGTTGAACCACTCGAAATAAAGCAAAGCTTAGAAGATAAAGGCTTTAAGACAAAAAATGTAATAAATATTAGAAATCGCGAAAAAAAACCCCAACCACTCTTCCGTGTTGAACTTGAACCCGGTGACATAAACCTGAAAAAAATGAAACACATCCCATATATAACCTGAAGTACTTATTGCATCGTAAAATTACGGTAGAAGAACCACACAAACGATTTGGCCCCGTCCAATGTATGAATTGCCAAGAATATGGACACACCAAGGCATATTGAAAATTGCCACCAGTATGTGTTATTTGTGGGGAGTTGCATAACACATCCCAATGTAACAAATCCAAAGATGATGCTAAAATAAAAAAATGCAGCACTTGCGGAAGTAACCACACAGCAAACTACAGAGGTTGTCCTGTCTACTCAATTGTTAAAAAATCACAAAGCCAGAAACCAAAGATTTTCCACGCTCAGCCATTAAATAACATCAATTTGAACTACTCCCCGTTGCAACAGACATATGACAACAAAGTAACATATGCAAATGTACTTAGAAACAACCAAACTCAGACGCAAGTCCGTCAACTCCAAAACGAAAATATGAACCCAGAGGTAAGAGAGCAAACGCCAATTTTCAATTTTACCCGACTAGAATCTACAATAGAAACTCTTGTGCAATCGGTAAATAACTTTACAAACTCAATGAGTAACATGATGCAAGAAATGCTTAACATGCAATCAATGTTATTGCAAGCTGTGCTTAACAGACCATGAACTGCCTAAGAATATGTTTTTGGAATGCAAACGGCATACGCCAACACAAAAACGAACTCGAATATTTTTTAAGAAATCAACAAATTGATGTAATGCTGGTTTCTGAAACTCATTTGACGTCCAGAAGTTCATTTCAAATAAATCGATACGTAATATATGACACCAAAGATCCCAGAGGTAGAACATGCGGAGCCTCGGCAATTTTAATAAAAGCTCGAATCAAACACTACTTAATGTCTGATTTTTGCGAAGATTATCTTCAAGCTATTACAATCTGTCTTGAAGATTTTCATCGAAACTTAGTGATTTCATCGATATACTCACCCCCTATATTCTCAGTTACAGAAAGTCAATATAATAGATTTTTTAAATCACTAGGCCCCCGTTTCCTGGCGTCTGGCGATTATAATGCTAACCACACATTCTGGGGATCACGACTGATTACCCCTAAAGGTCGTGTTTTGTTCGAAACAATTTCTAAAATTGATTTGAATGTCCTTTCGAGCGGCCAACCTACTTACTGGCCTACTGACCCACGAAAAATACCGGCTGTTATTGATTTTAGCGTGATGAAAAATATCCCTAGAGAAATGATTAAAATTGAATCCTCTCTGGAACTATCTTCAGATTACTCACCCACTTTTGTTACTTTATTGAACCTCCTAGAAATTGTATCCCCGACTGGTAATTTAGCGATGGCAGGCAGAAGAATAAATTGGCTCAAATATAAAAAAATACCTCAGTACACATTGCTCGGAAAGCATACCGCTAAGAACACCAGAAAACATAGATCACTCTCTTATCAATTTCGATAAAAATCTCAAACTGGCTGCTCAACATGCTATAAGACTCCAATAGTTTATGAGTGGCAGCAAACATTTTATTTTATATACCAGGCCTTTGTGCCATACTTTGTCGAAGGCTTGAGCGACATCCAAAAATATAGCTGAACAATATTTCTTTAATTCAAAGGATTTTCTTATATCTCCGGTTATACGATTAACTTGTTCGATTGTTCCGTGGCGTTCCCGGAAACAAAATTGATGAACTGGGATTATATTTTTCTCATTTAAAAATGGTATGACTTTTTCGAATAGTTTCGATAAGCAAGGAAGCAAGCTTATTGGTCTATAAGAGGATGGTACGGTCAAGTCCTTACCTGGCTTTGGTATCATTATTATCTGAGAAGTTTTCCAATTTGTCGGAAAAACTCCATGTTTAAAGATCGCATTAAATATTGTAGACAGCACAATTATTGCCACACTAGGTAGGTTTTTAATCATAGTAGGTGTAACAGAATCATTTCCAGGCGATTTTTTTAATATTGTATTATTCTTGATTACTTCGTTAATGTCTTCTGGGCTTATATCCAATATGTCATCATTAGATAATGTTGACACAGGTGGCTCTTCAAGTTCAAAAACAGTTATTGGCGAGTTTGGTTGAAAGACTGTACTTAAGTGATCTGCAAATATTTTAGCCTTTTCCTCCGTGCTGCGAGCCCAGGTAGCATCAGCTTTCCTTAAAGGGCTTTGCCCCTCTACCGGTGGCTTGATATTTTTCGTTGCTTTTTAAAGGGAAAAATTTGTGTGTTTGGTATTTGTCAAACTTTGAATATAATTTCTATTTCTGAGATCCTCCTCTAATTGAAGGGCTTTTTTCAAATTTTTACTAGCAGCAGACAGCCTCTGCTTTGCAGCAGGTGATCTATTTTGTTGCCATTCTCTTCTGAGTTTTCTCTTTTCTAAAAGAAGTCGTTCAATATCTGAGTTGGAAATGTGCATATCAGTTTTAGGAAATATTTGACTCTTTGAGTGATTTAGAGCCGATACAATTAATGACGTAGAGTCATTGACACTTTTATCTACATCTTCCTCACACTGAATACAAAGATCTGTTTGGATATGACTGCTTATATATTTTTTATATTTAAGCCAATTTGTTTTAAAGTAATATGTTTCAGTATGAAATTTTGAAATGTTAGTCCTCCCGTAATAAGATACTATAATTAGGGAATGATCAGAAGATAAATCATATGACATTTCTGTAGATATTGAATTTCGATTAATATTTTTTGTTATGGCAAAGTCTATGAGATCAGGAATTTTTTAGGATCAGCATTCCAGTATGTTGGTTGTCCAGGGTGCACAATATCTAGCCCATTTTTGCGATCAACTAATGCTTTATAAAGCTGTCTACCTCTGGGATTCATTAGTCGAGAGCCCAAGTAAGTGTGTTTGGCATTATAGTCGCCACATGCCAGAAAGCGACCTCCTAGCGTGCTAAAGAATTTTTCAAACTTCTCCTTGGTCATTGAAAAGCGTGGTGGGCAATAGATCGCGCTTATATTTAAATATCCAGCAAAGCTTTCCAGATGAATGGATGTTGCCTGCATATAGTCTTTTGAGAATTCATCTAGGGGATAATGTTTTACAAAACATTTATGCGTTCATGAAAGTCAGAAAGTATTGCTTTGCCTTGTAATTGCTTTGCATTACTGCGTTTATGAAGTCGGCCATAGTCTCAAATAACTCATTTCTTTGTTAAGAGGATTTGTATTTTAAAAGCTCTTGTATTGTGTTTTGCATGGATGACATAAAGTTTGTCATATTTTGATTAAGAGAGGTAATATTCTGGGTAAGCGCGTGCATAAGTGCTTTCAAGCCTCCCGTATTTTGGGGAACATCAGGTTGCTGGCAACCCGTTCTCAAAACATTGGCATAAGAACCTGCTACATTCTTAGGCTGATCAATTTGAGTGAATTTAATTGTGTTGAGGCTGCTTGTTTGTTCAATAGCGGAACTTCAGAATTGACTGGTGGATAGGTGTTTTCAAATTTGTAGATCCAAAGACGCCAAAACAAGTTTCTAAGAATGATCATATATAAAAAATGCTAATATACACAAAGATCTAAACGATCTTGTAAAAACTGAGATCACTAAGAAAGCAGAAAAATATTTAAAAAAAACTTGAAATTCACCCAAACCCATTGGCCCGCAACATATTAGTTAACCGTGGCCACACTCGATTAAGAAGGAGGGACACATCAGACCTAATCTAGAAGGAAGAATGCCAATTTAACCAAAACAACCATGAATAAAAAATTTGTTAGTCCGGCACTGGCTGGACTAATTAAATAATAATTATTAGATATAAGATTTAAACCACTTATTGTTAGTTCATTAAATAATGAAGATACAATAAACAAATGAAAAAAAAAATTACCCTAGAAAGTAAAAAATTTTAATACAGAGAAAATGTGTTCCAAGAACTCAGTTCTTTTAGAAAAGACCCTACTGTGACGTTATTTACCGTGTGATAGTAAACAAACTTTGTACGTATTTAAACATGATATAGGGCTATACAAACCTGGAGCTTTTTCGAGGATCAGTGCTATGCCTTTTTAGAATTTTTTACTCAAACCTAATTTTGTTTTAAATTGGGAAAGTTTGGATAGGTCTGGAGGTAACTAGGTCCGCTTAATTGCATTTAGGTTTTCTTTTCGGATCATATACAAATTTTTACAGACCCGAAGAAAATTTTTTTCTACAAATATTCAAATATTACAATAAATGAAAATGAAAAGAAAAAATATAGGGACTTTTTAAATATCCTATCTTTGGGATATTTAAAAACTTTTGCGGGATTCCTGATAACAAATTTCAAAATTAGTTTTTATTTTTGCATTTTTAATAGAAAAATCTATATAACTGTAAAATTTCATGTTCAAATTTCATTAATAAAAATTAGACTCAATAAAAATAATTTATAGTCATATTTTTCTAAAAAATCAAAATCTCCTATCCGTTGATATATAACATCTCTACCTTATGCTTTTTACGCGGCAAATTAATTAGGGAAAACTTAACATATCGCAGAGAATTTACCTAACACTGCAGATTGGTATAGACAAAAAAATAGGTAGAAAAAATCTGTGACGACTGCAAAGTTATATGCATTTTTTTAACGCTTTATTTAGTTAGATGAATACCAAGGTATGTGACATAATCAGACTGCGGTATATTAACGTTGTTGAGTGTGACAGGTGTGCAATTTCCTCTCCTTAGAGCGAACGTAACATGCTTACTTTTCAGCTCATTCACCTTTATTCGCCAGTTTTTCAGCCATGACTCCACACGTACGGGATAATTTTGTAGTTGAATATATGCCATGAGTGAGCTAATAGTGGCGGTACCATCAGCAAATGTTGAAATTGTTAATTTATCGCACGTAGGCAAGTCAGAGGTGTAAATCAAATATAACGTAGGTCCTAGTATACTTCCCCGTGGAATGCCAGCACTAATTTTGTATTCTCTCGTCACATAATCATTGTACTTAACTCTGAAAAGTCTATTCCATAGATAAGACTCCAGCAATTTATGAGTACATAGTGGTAGTAAACATTAAATTTTATGTACTAGACTTTTATGCCAAAGCTTGCCAAAAGCCTGAGCAACGTCTAAAAAGACGGCAGAACAATATTTCTTTAATTCAAAAGTTTTTCTAATCTCTCCAGTTACACGATTGACCTGTTCAATTGTGCCAAGATGTTCACTGAAACCAAATTGGTGTACTGGGATAATGTTTCCATCATTCAAAAAGGAATATTTTCTCGAATAGCTTTGACAAACAAGGGAGTAGGCTAATAGGTCTATAAGAAGAAGGCAGGGTTAAATCTTTACCCGGTTTTCTTTAAAGTTTTTTTTTTCGCAACTACATATACATATAGCTGCTTATTTTATTTGAACAAAATTCATTTATACTAATTTCAATTTGGCCTTTGCGCCAAAAAGGCATTATTGAGGCAAGTTGGCAAAATAATTCAAAAGATAAATGTACAAATAAAATATAAGTAAGAAAAAAAATAGTAGCTTAAAATATATATTACAAATTTTATATAAATTTTATAACAATTACCTTTTAATGTAATTGTTATAAAATTTCAATTGTATTAAGTAAGTATTCCTTACAAGAGGACTTAAAAATGGAAATTCGATCAATTGTTTTTAGAGCCAGTGGTAAATTATTAAATTTAATTCCACCAATATAATCAATTCGCTGTTTGGTTGTTTCTAACCTGCATCTAGGAATTCTAAAATTTGTTGTTTCGTGTATTGAAATTTATTTGATTTTGCGTGAACTGTATAGTATGGTAACCAATATTATTAATGCATTTAAAAGAAATAGTTGAATATAAAGAAATAGTTGAATACAACAACGGTAAATTGAATACAATTTTTAATGCTTTGTTTTGCATACATTGAAGAGATTTAAGTAGAGTGTTAGTTTTATTGTGAGCATATACAATGGCCAAGTAATTTAAGTGAGATTGAATCAAGGATTGATATATCAACACTTTAGATTCTTTTCTAGTTTGTTCTTTAATTTATATAAAATTCCTATAGCTGGAGCTATCTTCCTTTTCACATCATTGATATGCAGATCCCAAGATAAGTTGTTTTGAAGCGTTATTCCTAAATACTTTACCGAATGGGTTTCATGCACAATTTGTCCGTCTACATATGCATTAAAATTGTTTATAATACTCAAAGAATGTGGTCTAAAGCGAATTAGATTGGTTTTATTATGATTGAGCAATAATCGATTCAACCTCGCAAATTCAAAAATCAGTGAAGCATCTCTTTCAATTTGAGTTTTGAGTACCAAATCACACTTATATGGATACAATACACACACATCATCTGCAAACATACAAAGCTGACCACTTAAATCAAGGTTTTTTATATCATTTAAATAAATTGAGCATAAAGCGGCCCTAGCCCACTTCCTTGCGGCACACCATATTCAACAGAACCAACAAAACTCTTTGCATTATTTATATTTACATATTGTTTTCTGTTTGTAAAATAACTTTCAAACAACAAAAGTTCACGATCTTTAACACCATAATAGTTTAACTTTTGTAGCAATATTTGATGATCTACTAGGTCAAAAGCCTTAGTGAAATCAAAAAATATTCCAGCAACTCCAGAAAAACCATCATCAAGACCTTTTCAAACATTTTTAACAACGTTAAGCACAGCATCTTCGGTACCACATCCTTGTCTAAATCCATATTGAAAATCATACAAAAAATGATTCTCTTTCAGGTAAAATAGCAGTTTATCATACAATTTTCTCAAAAATTTTATCAATTGAAGATAGAACGGCAATCGGTCGATATTTATCTACAGTATTCGCATTTATTTCCTTTGGTATTGGTACTAATTTATGGACTTTTAAACTATCAGGATATACAGAATTGTTTATCATTTTATTGAAAATATCACATAAAATTGGAGCAATTTCTACTCTGCATTCCTTGACAAATTTTAGTGAAATATTGTCAAAGTCTGGACTTTTATAAATATCCATACCTAATATTACCCCAATTACCATCATCGATAGGGTGATTTCAATTCCCCTCTTGGGGTTCTTTATGGCCTTTAAAAAATAATTGTTTAAACAATCAACCTTAGTTTGATCGCATGTAATTCTCTGACCTTGAGCATTATTTAGATGAACCTCATTATTTTTTTACGATCGAGAGTAGTATTAATAAATTTCCAAGATTTCCTAAGGTCACTTCCATTTTTAGATAAACTGTCAGAATAATAATTATCTCTACACTTCTTTGTAGCAATTTTAATTACTTTACTTATTCTCTTCAAAATATCTTCTAACCTATGTTTGCTTTTAGATTTCCTTCTTTTCCTTAATAGTTTCTCTTTTAATAAAATTAATTCTTGAAGATTTTTATTAATCCACGGGGTAAGCTCAAACCTTAACTGTTTTTTGCATTTACTCACTATGGTTGAATCATTTCATACAGGAAACTAGAGTATTTGTCAATTCTGATGCATTAATTGAGGAATAATTCTCAGGTAAACTATTTTGCAGAATTTCTCTTGCTTTTAAATAATCATAGTGTGTTTTTGTTATCTCCTTACTTTCGTTATTCATCACATTACTTTAAAATTTGCAGCACACAATATTATGATCTGACAAATTGCATTCAACCGAATCAACATAAATTTTGTTTGTAAAGTTGCTGAACACCTGATCAATACTTGTTTTACTTTGGGGCCTCGTTATCAAACTATGCGCACTGTCACAATCATAATTTTGAAACATCGTAAGCAAATCAATATAATGATTATTTTGAAACAAATCTACATTCGAGTCACCAACTGTAATAATTGGATTACGAGCATGAACACTTAAAATAGAGTCAACAATATTTATAAAATCATCTACATTGCATTTTCGTGAACGATAAAATGAAATAAGTTTCATAGGTTTACGATCTACTTTAAAATTGCAAAAAGTAACAATTATGCGTTCAACAAATTTCTCACTTTTGCAAATATCTATTTCATAATGAATATTTTTATTTATATATAACGATGTACCACCATAACCATCTTCTCTACAACAGTGAACATTAGTAAAACCGGGAATTTCATAAATTTTGTGTAATGTCATTATAAAACCATGTTTCCTGAAATGCAATTATATCTGGCAATTTTGGTAATCTAGCTATCAACTCTTTGAATTGATCAAATTTTCCAATAGATGAAATGCTTCTAATGTTTAAACTTATTATATTAAAAAATTTTAAATTCAGTTTTCAAATTTAATTTTTAAAATTGGAAAATTTTTGAAAATATTGATTTTTAATCATAGAAAGTTAAATAAAAATAAAAATATATAACACAATTAATACAAATACATATCCTTATTAAGGGGAAACATAAACAGTACCATCATCGACACTTGAATTTACACCATCTACTTCTCTGTTGTTTATCATAGATCTCCTTTTAAAATGTTTATTAGTTGTTGCTTCCAATAACATTCTATCCACATCGTCTTCACATCAGATCAGTTGTTGTTTTCCCAGATCAGTCTTTTTGCAATAAACTCTTCCATTACGGGCATAAATATGTTGAAAACCAATTGACTTTAACGATTTTGCATAATAAAATAGCTTTAAAGTCTCCTTGCTGTGAAAATCATGTACATACACCTCTTTCGTATTCTCATTCTCTTTTAATTTAGATTTGATTGACATCAATTGATCCTTATGATTTTTAGAAGAAAATTTTACCACCACCGTTTTTTTACCATCCTCAGATTGTTTTTTCGTTTTAAGGAAATAAGCATCATCAAATGCGTTTGGTTGGAAATTAACACCCACATCTTTAGATAAATTTACAACATCATCCATAGCATTAACTTTATCATCAACTTTTAAATTACTTATAACACAATAATTTTTTACTCTGTAATCATTTAGTATTTTCATTGAAGTTTTAAGGGTTTGTATTTCAGATTTTAATTTTTGTTTTCTTTTTGTATTTCTGTAATCTTCTTCTTATTCTCTGCAACGTCTTTAAAAACATCATCAAACTTTGCTGACATAAAATTTATCGATTCAGTCAGCTGATCCAATTTTTCTAGTTTTTCTATTTTTTTTAGTTCTGTTTATTGTGTTAAGTTCTTTTCTTATTTCTCCACCTCCTTCTTTACACAAGTGACAGATAAACAATTCATTTTCATTTTTTAGAAGTCTCTCAAAATCTCTTTTACTCAATTTTGTACATTGAGAGTGAACGTTTTTTCCACATTTATCACACTCAATAAAGTTGTCGGATTCTTCTTTAATTTCATATTCGCAAATAACATACATATTTTATTTGCCATACTGCGACGAGCTGTTTTTTTTAGACATATTTCACTTTATTTAAATATCGTATGATACAATTTGTTTGTTTACAAACTTGCAACAATTGTTATGCAGTTTTTAATATATAATTATACAATTTATTGGGAGCTAATTTATCACAAATAAAGTGTACGTTTTATCAGAAGGGTTGCAAACGTATTATTATTTAGGTATCATTATTATTTGAGAAATTTTCCAATGGTTTGGATAAATTCCTATCGTGAAAAACATGTGAAATTTATGTTCCCATGAAATATCCATTTCCCTCGAAGGGAAAATTGCTATCGTGATATTCCCCTAAACTTTTAATTCACAATAGTTGATTTTGTTCGTAACAGCTGTTTATTGTTTACAAAATTCTATGTAAAAATTTCACAACATGGGGAATTTTTTCACGTGAACAAAGTTGATGAACGAGAAATGGGAAAAGGGAACATATTTCATGTGAAATGTTGATTCGAGATAGGGGTGAATATAGAAACCACAATTATTGCAACATTTGGTAGGTTTTAATCATTGATGGCGTTATTAAATCATATCCCGGTGATTTTTTCAAGTTCAATTTATTTTTAATTACTCTATTAACATCCTCAGGGCCAATATCGAATTGGGCTGCCATTGTTGAAGTTGGCAATTCTTCTAGCTCAAACTCATTTGCCGTGGAATTGGGTTGAAATACTTCACTTAAATATTCAGCAAATATTGAGGCTTTTTCTATAGCACTTCGTGCCCAGGTTCCGTTAGCTTTTCTTAAATCGCTTTGTGCCTCTACCTTAATGTTCATCGTTGCCTTCCAAAGATAGAAATTTGAAAATTTTTCGTTTATGCGATCCTCTTCTAAATGAAGGGCACTTTTCAGTTTTCGTACTGTTGTGGACAGACTCTGTTTTGCAGCAGGTGATCTATTATGTCGCCATTCTCTTCTGAGTCTTCTCTTTTCGAGAACATAGCAGGCTTAGGGGGTAATGATTACATTGTGTAATATATTACTGGTATAATTACTTGTAATGTATAATGGGACAATTACAAATAATTTTAATATCAATAACAATTACGAAATTAAGAAAAAAGTAATAGTAACATGACTACAAATATATAATGATTACTTTCAAAGTATTTATTATTAAAAAATATATAAAATTACAAAAGTTATCAATTGCTTATTTTTACAGTGCAAATTTGAATGCCGAATAACATTATTTTATAGTAATAATTCTCTAACGATTCGTACTAGATATTAATTAGGTCTTCAGTTTCCCAACAAAGATGGTTTATAAAAAAACGTTTTGCTATTTTTTTTGCTTATTATGAGAAATTGTATAAAATAATAACTCCATAAAAGGTCTTCGCTAATGGGAATTCATTATTGGGTAATTCCATTTTAATTTGACTCAGTGTGGATTATCACAAACTCCCATTTCTTTGAAATTTAAAGTATATTTTCTACTAATTTTCTGACGAATAACTCCAAATCCATATAATTAATTTTGTATAGCCTTCTAAAGTTAGATATCTCAGTCATTTTTCTATAAAGAGAACAATTTGGGTGCCCCGATAGACAAGTCGATAGTGTGCTGAACTATTAATCTGAGGGTTGAGGGCTCGATTCCCGCCAGAGACTCTGGGTGTAACTGCAGACAAGCAAAACGCTTCGCAGTTTGTGTTTGTTTAAAAAAAATGTTTAGGGTAGAATAACTTTAGAGAGCATTATTAAAGTTTGACAAGTTAGTGGCGTAATTTTTAACTCACTATGAGAAAATATTTTAAATTTGTTAGTCAGTTTTAATTTACTCCTAACGACCCGAAGTTTTTATTTGCATAATAAACTCAAAACTATTTAATTTTTAAGACCCATTTCATCGTTTGAGTAGCACTCTACTCAGATTCCCAAAAAGGCGTTCCTCTGAATATTCATTTCAGTCATATTTTTTTGAAACTTAGAATTTCAAAAGAGTAGGGTTTGAATTAGGGTATTCAATTAATCGGGTTTCTGGTTTAATCGGTTAATCGAGGTTTAGATTTATTCGGTTAATTTAAAATTATTCGATTAACCGAATAATTTCTATTTTAATTTTAAATTGAAAATACACCAACGAATTTTGTGTACAAAAACATAAAAACAGCAAATAAGGTATTTGAGATCATTTTTGTAAGAATATCGCCTATTTGCTGCAACAACGTCATAACTCAAAATCCGTGTTTTTTGAACTGAGTAATACAAAATATGCACCGTTCTACAATCTTTCATATAGTTTTATCAGTTTTCAAAAAAGTCAATTATTTTTTGTGTGAGAGTGTTTATCGTATATTTGATAAGTAAAAATTTGGGTTAAATACAGATTAGAAAGATATTAAGACCCCTTTCACCCTAGGCAATTTAGTTGCGCAAGTCTCTTGCCCAACAACAAAACAGCATGTAAAATTTTCTTCTCCTTAACCCGACATTACCTCTGGCATCTACAAACTTGCGCAACTAAATTGCCTAGTGTGAAAGGCGTCTAACATCTACTATTTATATCTGAAATCGCATGATTTGTTGAACATTTATATATATAAATATGTTACTTTCTTTGGAAAGGGAATTGAGTGTAGAGGAAAAGGTGGTGAAAGGAGGAGAAAAGTTTTTTTTTTAACAACTGCAATTGCGCGTTATGTTTGTTATTAGTGCAGGTTGCAGCGCCTCTGGTGGTGAGATGGCGCCTTAGTCAAGCCAACAACCTTTATTTAATTATTTTACTTCGGTGGCGTTTTAGTGTTATACCACCGAAGGAGGGCGCTGTGATAAATATTAGTTATTAGTAAACTAATAATTATTATAAACTGATGTTGTTGATTGGCAGCGGCTGATAATCGAACGCAGGCCACAAATACAAATACCATATCATGCTTAATGATCAAACGCGCTAACCAATTAAGCCACAGCACCCACAAATAGTTTCGTTTAGTTATGATAAAAGACTCATTTCAAAAAAAGTTTCGTCTATACATGTAAATACAAAGTTTCAAAGACATGTAAATTAAATATGTCAGTGATCGGCCCGGTTTTTAATAACCGGTTATAACCGGTTTTTTTGCTAAGGTCGGTTTCGGTTTTTTTGAAAAGCTCACATTTCGAATATCGAAGAAATCGGGTTTTTCTCCTCGAATAGCCGGTTTTTTCTAAAAGTGAGTTTTTATGAGTTTTATGGTGTTTTCTTTTCTGGCATAAATGATGCATTTATTCTGCCTTTTACCCTTCTTTGTGTTCTTTTCTGAAACAAATGTAGTTTGGTCGTGTTCTTTTCTAATAATGTTACCATAAAACCCTGAATATATGCAACATGTTTCACCTTTAATTTTATCAAAGGGTTAGAAATGCACCACTTTTTATGTAAGCAATAATTATAGTTTTATAATATTTAGAAGCTACATAAAAGAAAAGTGCTTAAATGGTAATGATTTTTGTTCTATTGTGATCGTTAAAAATGCAACACATTATGAGGGTATGGGTAACCTTTAATAAATGGTACAAAATATATAGGCAACATTTTGTGTCAGAAAAGAAAACACCATTAGTGTATTAAAAACAAAATCCAAAAAAATTAAAACAAATACTTCAACTATTTTAGAAGACTTTTTATAATTAGAAAATCTCACAAGTGATCTGGAAAGCCTGAAAACTTACTCAATGCTTTGTTTTCTATATGTCCTACAAATACACCAAGTAAAAGATAATTTTCAATGTCTAGTTTTATAAATACTGTGTTTTACTTATTCATATGAGATTATTTTACCATATAGGAATAAGGTCTTCAAATTTACCGATGTCAACGATCCTCTGGTCAAATTTGACCCAAATAGAAAATAGATTTTTTTTAAAAAAAACCTAACATAGTTGTTGACATTTGAAATTAAATTAAAGTCAACCACTAATTTTTAGAAAAAATGCAATTTTAATTTCAAAATGGGTAAAATTTTACCCGAAGACCTTAGTATAAGAAAAACAGTAGTTCAGCAAGTATGATGAAAAGAGACAGATATATATTAGAGCTACCAAAGCTATATTGTAGTGCTACCAAAGCTCTGAAAATATGTAACTTAATTGTACGTAACAAAAGACCTAACTTCCAAACAAGTTTATAGATATTTTTTTGCCAATTTGTTTTTCTAAAAACCTAACATAGTTGTTGACATTTGAAATGAAATAAAATATCAAAAATATCAACCACTTTTAGAAAAATTTAATATTAATTTCAAAATGGGTCAAATTTGTCTTCGGTTCAAATTTGTGAAGGATAAAAGAAATAAACAAAATGGTTTTAATCACTATTATTTTAATAAATAAAACTTTTTCTAGGCCTTTTAATATTTTTCCAAAAAATCGGCTAACCGGTTATTATAAAAAAGCCGAAACCGAAACCGGTTTATATTAAATTGCAATTTTTCGAGGAAACCGAAAACCGGTTTCTAAAAAATGTCGAAGAATCGATCACCCATACTCACTAATCATGTTTATTGGATGTTCAAAAAATATCTAATTTTAATTTGAAATTTGTATTTGCATTGAAAGGGAAAAATAAATACAAAAACATTTTTTAAGTTCAAAAAAAAAGGAATTTCGGTTAATCGACACAAATTAATCGGTTTATTTGTTATTTGAAAATCGGAAATTTTAAATTATTCGAACAGTCCAAAATTAATCGGTTAATCGATTAATACCTTAGTTTGAACCTTACCTTCATTTATGGGCTTTTATTTGAATATAATTCTGTCACTCATTGTTGAATGATTTCATAAAAAATCCTTTAAATGGTTAAATTCTTGTTAAATCAAATCTAATCCTAGTTTAACGAAAATATATTTTCATCATTACATTTATTTTTGCTTCGTTTTTAAACATTTCCAAATGAATTGAACAAATTTTCTAAAGCTTATTTGAATTGAAGAAAATGACATGAAGTTAGTCATATTTTGATTAAGAGAGGAAATATTCTCAGTAAGTGCTTGCATAAGGTTTTCCAACTGTCCCATATTTTGGGGGACTTTTGGCTTTTGATAACTCGTTTTTAAAATACTGGCGTATGAGCTGCTCCAGCATTAATTTTAGCTCCTTGGTTATTTTCCTGTGTTATTGGATGAGCCGTATTTATTTTTTCATTTGAAAAATCCACTCTTGAGAAAATTCCAAATGAAATTGAGAATTTCCATTTTAAATTGAGAAAATTCCAAATGAAATTGAGAATTTCCATTTCAGATTAAGAAAATTCTAAATGAAATTGAGAATTTCCATTTTAAATTGGGAAAATTTCCATTTGAAATTGAGAATTTCTATTTGAAATTGAGAAAATTCCAAATGAAATTGAGATATTCAGTTTTAAATTGAGAAAATTCCAAATGAAATTGAGAAATTCAAATTGAAATTTAGAAAATTACAAATGAAATTGGGAAAATTCCAATAGAAATAGAGAAAATTCCAAATGAAATTGGGAAAATTCTAAATAAAATTGAGAAATATTATATAAATTATTTTAAACTAAAAAGAACAAAATTAACGATTATATCAGATGTGGAAAGATGTGGTGGTCTGGGTAAAGCGACCAATTTCACTTTATTTTGTCGTAGAAAACATGGTTGGTCTTGTGTTGGATCCCGAACAGTTCTTTTGATACCTACTTCCCGTGGCCCCGACATCCACCTGATAGGTGCAATTGGTACCGCAGGCATTATTCAAATGGGTCAAAAGTGTTGATAGCAAGAGGTGGGTAATCAGTTATCTGAACTCGTTTTGGTATGTAACAATGCCCATTGCCACAATCGTTTATGTGAAATTTTCGACAACTCTCCAGCAACACTTTTACCATTGAGTCCCTATTCACCAATGCTTAACCCTATTGAAATAATTTGGTCCAAAATCAAAAATATTGTGAAGTCAAAGATGAATATACCAACCGTAAATCCTTCAAATGTAGGAGAGCAGAGGATTTTATATCTTCAAGAATTAATTAACGATTCCAAGTCCTATATAACTATGTACTGGAGATTGAAGTAAAGCTATACAACATACAACATCATTCCACCAAAGCGCTTTGGAATTGCAAGATATGCCTGTTGGTCAATAAGACTGTGTACTAGAGTGCTCCAAGATTGTATGGACGAAAAAAACTTTCTAGGTACAGGCCGTCCCCCCCTCTAGAATTGTTCTATGTATTGTAGAAACACGTTGTGTAAAATATTAGGATGATAGGATAACGTTAACTGGTGGAGCAACGACGCTGAAGTTTTGAGGTGCATTTACAAGGGGTAAATATGCAATTTTTTCAGTTTTTGTAAACATTTTGCCATTAAGTAATGACTTTTACAATTTAATTTAAAAGAATCGAAATGTGTACGTAATTGTCGTTATAATAAGATATAAAAGACAAAAATTGGTGAAAAAATGTTAAAGTTATTAAAAAATCGCCAGGCCATTAACGTGTCTCAGGCCACTAGAACAAGAAATTTATGAACAAAATTAACATATTTTGAGAAATATTAAAATAAAAGCTTATTTTTACTTAAAATATATCCATATTTACTTGTATATGAGTTTTTGTCCTCGTAGGATACCGTTAACCTATTCGCAGGTATGACCAAAAAAATTAAATTTTTTTAACGGCAGTTTCAAAACTCCAGTTTCAAATTTTTAAAAATTTTGTTAAACAAATTTCAGAATTTTTTGATCATCACATGGGGATTTGTTGACAATATAATAGGGAATAAAAATGTGAAAAAAGTATGTCATACCTCCTATAGTTTTTCCGTACCTGCGATATAAATTTTGCGATTTTCGAGAAAAACTAATTTTTTGGCCATATTTTGGGGAATGACCAGAATTTCCTTACTGTAATGATTTTTATTAAAAGCTATTCAGAATAATATAGTCCATCTTTCCATGAGAAATTCCAAATATTGAAAAAATTGACCTTTGACCTTCACGATTTAAGGGTTAATGTTTTCCGATTTTAGTAAAACTTTCAGACTATATTTAAAATTACCTGGACTACATTATTATGAATAGCTTTTACTTAAAAATCATTACAGTAAGGAAATTCTGGTCATTCCCCAAAATATGGCCAAAAAATTAGTTTTTCTCGAAAATCGCAAAATTTATATCGCAGGTACGGAAAAACTATAGGAGGTATTGACATACATTTTTCACATTTTTATTCCCTATTATATTGTCAACAAATCCCCATGTGATGATCAAAAAATTCTGAAATTTGTTTAACAAAATTTTTAAAAATTTGAAATTGGAGTTTTGAAACTGCCGTTAAAAAAATTTAATTTTTTTGGTCATACCTGCGAATAGGTTAACGGTATCCTACGAGGACAAAAACTCATATACAAGTAAATATGGATATATTTTAAGTAAAAATAAGCTTTTATTTTAATATTTCTCAAAATATGTTAATTTTGTTCATAAATTTCTTGTTCTAGTGGCCTGAGACACGTTAATGGCCTGGCGATTTTTTAATAACTTTAACATTTTTTCACCAATTTTTGTCTTTTATATCTTATTATAACGACAATTACGTACACATTTCGATTCTTTTAAATTAAATTTTGAAAGTCATTATTTAATGGCAAAATTTTTACAAAAACTGAAAAAATTGCATATTTTCGCCTTGTAAATGCACCTCAAAACTTCAGCGTCGTTGCGCCACCAGTTAACGTTATCCTATCATCCTAATATTTTAATTTCAAATGGAAATTTTCAATTTCAAATGGAAATTTTCAATTTCACTTGGAATTTTCTCAATTTGAAATGGAAATTCTCAATTTAATTTGGAATTTTCTCAATTTGAAATGGAATTTCTCAATTTCATTTGGAATTTTCTCAATTTAAAATGGAAATTCTCAATTTCAATTGGAATTTTCTCAATTTGAAATGGAAATTCTCAATTTCATTTGGAATTTTCTCAATATCATGTATAATGTTCTCAATTTCAATGAAAAATGGTGTAGATGTGGATAACGAATTTGTAGGTGTTGATTCAACTATTTCACCTCTCAACAGCTTTTGGTTATCTCTTAATTTCCTACTGAGACCATTCTTAACTATATCACATTGTGACGAAGAGTGCAGACCTCCGCATGCAACATATACTGTGCGTAGGGTACTATAATTTTGTGTATGTCCAAATTCCTGACAATTACTACACTGAACTGGACGATTACGCTTAAGAGGTTCCTATATATTTACTCTACGATTCAACAAATATCATAGAGAGTATATAGGATGAGCTTAATTTTTCTTTAATTTCCTATCAACAGGCTCTAACTCAACCCTAAACATTGGCTGAGGAACCTTGTCTCTATTAAATATATTGACTACATTTTTTGGTCTGATAGCCCAATTCTTCCAGGGCCTCCTTGATTTCGTTTGTATCTACACTGGACTCTATACCTTTTATGACTACTATCAAGCCTTTGCTACTTTTGAGTTGATATGTATAAAAGTTTTTCTTTCTGTCATTTAGGTGTTTCACGAAGGAATATTGGTGGTGGTTTTAACGGTTTACGGATGGATTTATCAAAATTTTTTTGATGATTAGAATCGTTCTCACTCAAGAGAGCAAAACGGTTACTTTTCAAGGGGTTATCAGTAAGTTTTTGCTTTTCTGGGGACTTAAATTTCGCTTATTAATTCTTATATATCTTACTTATCTTATTTCTAACCTTAGGTATAGCACCTCTTGATGTACCATTATCTTCCATCATGGTATTGTGTTAAATACATTAAAACTCTCACTAGGTGTTGTTAGTGGATTATCATAAGCTTGTGTATTTATCATTGTTGACTCTGTTGTTTTTACTGCAGTTTTTGTTGTTGTTGTACCAGAACACTTTTTATTTTCTTTTATGCTTTGTTCTAAACAAGCATTAATAGGTGATAAAGGCCTGCACAAGACAACATTTTGTAGAAAAATGTCTTACTTCAAAATTTGATGCTGTGTTTTGTTGTGTTGACGCGCACATCATGTTGTTCAATGTCATCGCGCCGCGAAAACCATGTTGTACCATGTCATCGCGCCACGAAAGCCGTGTTGTACCATGTTATGCCTATAACTATTGATGTTGCTGTTATTATGTGTGGTAGCTTGAGTTGAATTGATGTTAACAAATGTCGCATTGTTAGGCAGAATAAAATTGCAAAGCAGAATGATATTGTACACAACTGCTGAACAGTGAAAATCTGAGAAATATTATTATTTAGCATTATTTTTTTTTAAATATTTAGAACAAATAATATAAGGATTTTTTAAAAAATATATGGCCCTAACTATGAAAGAAATTTTAAAGTTAATTTTAGTTAAAGTCGACTATTTTAAAATAGAACTTTTGTTTTAAAAAATATATTATATTCTTCAAAATGCAGTAAATTTCGCCCATATTTTCTCAATGTCTAGCTGAAATTA
The DNA here is from genome assembly GCF_958450345.1 of Calliphora vicina. Classification (NCBI taxonomy): domain Eukaryota; kingdom Metazoa; phylum Arthropoda; class Insecta; order Diptera; family Calliphoridae; genus Calliphora; species Calliphora vicina. The sequence goes on along the minus strand of NC_088781.1, from coordinate 91,962,448 downwards.
ATAAAAAATTATGTACATACATAAATATTTTCCAAGAAAAATTTTAAACATTTTTGAATAACATAAAAAAACTATAAAATTGCCTTTCAATTTCTGCACTGTAAAAGGGGACTTAATAATATACCAGCGGTTGTACCTAAGTCGGGTAATATTTAAAATATGTTAAAAACCTTACATTTTTAATTCCATGAAAATTATTGGCATTTTATGGCTTATATTCCAAGTATTCCTTTTTAAGTAATAATAAACAGGTAATATTACTAAATATTGTAAAATTTTCCAAAACAACATTGAAAAACCCATTTATGACTTTAGTATTTTTATTTTGACCTACTGTAATATAAATATAAATTTCAGTTGTATTTTTATAGTCTATTTTTTCTTATTGCAAATGAATTGAAATCATCTCATACAACAAATGCCTCATACTTGATTTAAATGACTTGAAATTATTTTCCATGTCATCTGTTAATTTTTTTTAGTGTGTGTGTGTTATGATGTTGTTAAAATAATGCTGCATTTGCTTTTTGTTTTGATATATGTACATTGCTGACTAAAGTCGCATTTTGACCCTTTTTCAACTAACGTGAAACTTTTTGTGAACCTTTCCTAAAATGAACTAAATCTGCCACTTTTCCAGATTTTTTACCCTTTTTGCCCCTTTTTGGATTGTCCACAATTACAAAAATTTTTTAGTATATATACTTAAAAACTATGAACAAATTAAATTTTCAAAGCGAATTATCGCAAATAATATACATATCTCGTTTCTAGAACAAAATATATTGTATTAGAAATATTTAAAAACTTTGTAAAAATAAATATAGAAGAAATTGATTTTATGGGCGATTCACACGTTAAAGAACTACTAAAAATATATTGTTACGTTTTAACCTTTTCAAAACGCTTTTTTATTTCCTTTAAATAAACCGGATACTTTTGATTGCAAATAAAAGCCGTTTAGTAGTTTGAAAATTGTAACAACTCTTTATTTCTTTAAAATGTACAACAACAACAGAAGTAAATAGCCACTCAATGTTTTTTATACACGTTTATAAATTCTCAGAAATACAATTTATAATGTACACGAATTTACTTGAAAAACACAACACACTTTAAGGCACTTAGTTGATGTTTATTCGAAAAGCGTCTCTGATAAACTCACTAACGACTGCAACCTCTGCTACTATTTATAAGAGTAGGAGGAGAATTTTTGAGTTCGGGTGAGTTCATCTATGTTGATGGTAGCAGCTTTCTCAGGGTCATCCATCAGTTCAGATTCTCGAATCCATTCGTACCGGGTGCTAATTTTATTACATACTTCTTCTAATTCGCGTTTTTGGTATTGGATTGCAGATAGGGTGAGATATTCGTCGAAAGTTTTCTTATATTCGTCTTCGAATGAAGCTAAATCCAATTGGATATAGCGCATGAAACCAGCGGCCATTGATTTTAATGAGGGCATTTTAATATAAAATGTTTTCAACTCAAATAATTAGGGTACAAGGGTGAAATTTTAGAGAAATAGTTGATATGGGTAATGTGTACCAGCAACTAAATTTCCTATTGGGTGGGTGATTTTTACACAATATTTTATATTGCGTTACAGAAAACGTCAATATTGGGTTTTTCAACACTTTAGAAAAATACCTAGTAAAATTCTATGAAAGAGGTGGGTTTACTATAACAGGTTTTTCTACTTAAATGTGTTGAAAAATGGTGTAAAAATTAATAATTTTAAATAAAAATTATATATAAGGAAATTTATGTAAGTTGCAAACAATTCAACTTACCGACTCTGCTGGGGTGTAGAGTACTAACGTTATGTTGTTAGAGTGACAATCAGTTGTATGGAAAAAATTTTTTGTTAAAATTTTGAAGAGTGCCGGGTGGAATATTGTGACACTAGGCCTAAATGTTAAGTGCTGAAAATTTGAGCCAAATCGGGCAACGATTTCTGGACGCGCATCGAGGTCAAAGTTCAGATATATGCAAAATTTTACTGTTAATATGGAATAAATAGGTGAAACTCGTTAACTTTCTGCATTGTTTTCTAGAAATATGTAGATTTAATTATATTAATGAATATTACATTAAAAAAAAAAATTTTGGAAATTAACCCTGTATCTCCTTTGGTTCAAAATGACCCAAAAACTGTATTATCGCCAAAATTAGAGAAAAATGCAAATTTTTCAGTTTTTTAAAAAATTTTGCTACTAAATAAATACTTTTGCAATTGAATGCAAAAGAATAGAAATATGTACGTAATTATCGTTGTAATGAGATATAAATGACAAAATTTGATTAAAAAATTTTAAAGTTATTACAAATTCGCCAGACCATTAACGTGTTTCAGGCCACTTGAACAAAAAATTTAGGAAAAAAATTCAGATATTTCGAGAAAAATTTAAATGAAAGCTCATTTTTACTTAAAATATGTCCATATTTACTTGTATATGAGTTTTTGTCTTCGTAGGATACCGTTAACCTATTCGCAGGTATGGCCAAAAAAAATAATTTTTTTTAACGGCTGTTTCAAAACTCCATTTTCAAATTTTTAAAAATTTTGTTAAACAAATTTCAGATTTTTTCGATCATCACATGGGGTTTATTGAGATCGAAATAAGGAATAAAAATATGAAAAAATTATGTCAATACCTCTTACAGTTTTTCCGTACCTGCGATTTAAATTTTGCGATTTTCAAGAAAATCTAATTATTTGTCCATATTTAGGCGAATGAGCCCAATTTCCTTACTGTTATAAATTTTAAGTAAAACCTATACATAATATTATAGTCCTTGTAATTTTAAATATGTTCTGAAAGTTTTACTAAAATCGGAAAACGATAACCTTTGAATCGTGAAGGTCAAAGGTCAAATTTTTCAATATTTGGAATTTCTAATGAAAAGATAGCGAAATGTTATATATTTTTGTGCCGATTTTCATGAAACTTGAGGAAAATATATATTGGGGTCTAGCATTTACAACAACAGTGAAAAAATGGATTTTAACCTTTAAGAGGACTTGGGGTCAAAATGGTTGTGTTTTTCGTGATTTTGAAAGTTGAGGGTAATTTGGACCCCAAGTGCTGCTAAGGGTTAATTTCCATTTTTGTGCTGTTATTTTAAATTCTGGACTTTATGTTATATTTTCCTTAAGTTGCATTAAAATCGGCACAAAAATATATAACATTTCGCTATCTTTTCATTAGAAATTCCAAATATTGAAAAATTTGACCTTTGACCTTCACGATTCAAAGGTTATCGTTTTCCGATTTTAGTAAAACTTTCAGAACATATTTAAAATTACAAGGACTATAATATTATGTATAGGTTTTACTTAAAATTTATAACAGTAAGGAAATTGGGCTCATTCGCCTAAATATGGACAAATAATTAGTTTTTCTTGAAAATCGCAAAATTTAAATCGCATGTACGGAAAAACTGTAAGAGGTATTGACATAATTTTTTCATATTTTTATTCCTTATTTTGATCTCAATAAACCCCAATGTGATGAAAATTGTTTAACAAAATTTTTAAAAATTTGAAAATGGAGTTTTGAAACAGCCGTTAAAAAAATTATTTTTTCTCGAAATATCTGAATTTTTTTCCTAAATTTTTTGTTCAAGTGGCCTGAAACACGTTAATGGTCTGGCGAATTTGTAATAACTTTAAAATTTTTTAATCAAATTTTGTCATTTATATCTCATTACAACGATAATTACGTACATATTTCGATTCTTTTGCATTCAATTGCAAAAGTATTTATTTAGTAGCAAAATTTTTTCAAAAACTGAAAAATTTGCATTTTTCTCTAATTTTGGCTATAATACAGTTTTTGGGTCATTTTGAACCAAAGGAGATACAGGGTTAATTTCCAAAAAAAAATTTTTAATGTAATGTTCATTAATATAAATAAGTCTACATATTCCTAGAAAACAATGCAGAAAGTTAACGAGTTTCACCTATTTATTCCATATTAACAGTAACATTATGCATATATCTGAACTTTGACCTCGATGCGCGTCCAGAAATCGTTGCCCGATTTGGCTCAAATTTTCAGCACTTAACTTAGGCCTAGTGTCACAATATTCCGCCCGGCACTCATTGAAATCTAAAAAAAAAATCGGCTGTCACTCTAATATATATGGCTGTGTGTGACTTTTTTCCTTGTCGGTTCCTCTTTGTGCTGATCTTCCCGCTTTGAGTTGATGGACAAGTACTGTGTTATTGTTGTTATTTATGTTAGTAGATAGTTAAATAACAAATTATTTGTTATTTTGGGTATATTTAATGAGTAAATATTAATTTGTAATTTTTGTAATATTATTATTTTTCAAATACAGTGTGTACGAAATTGTGTGTATATTTGTTATTAATATGTTTTTTATAGATCTAATTTATTTCTTGTGTATTATTAGTGGACTGTATTTATTGTTTTATTTATTTATCACTGATTTCTTTGACGGTTCGAAGGACCAATGTTTATTTAGGTGTTAGAGGGGGATAGCAATAATAGTTTTAAGTTTAGCGGGTAAGTAAATAAAACACTTTTTTTACTTTCTTTTCAAAAAAAACGTTATAAATTGCTATATGTTTATTAAACTTTTCTATCCACGCAGTGACGGCGTGCGTGGACTAGGCAACTACTTACAACAGTGTATTACCCTGACGCTGAGGGGAGCTGTTAACGGCTAGTTTATTTCTACACTAACTAACCATCCAGGTCCTCGGCACTGCTACCACTCACCTTGACCTTAAAAGTGTATCTTTTTCGTGGTGTCCCCGGTAAAGTCTCTACTATACAAGTGGCGAACACAAGTGTGGATATCACGAGAAGATATATGTCATAATATTGGACGCAACAGCTATGGCGTACACTATCGCTTCAATATCTTGACAAGATGTGTAACCTTTAGTTAATACACTTCTTTAAAGTCGCGACTCCCTTTGTGAAGTTTTATATAACTTGAAAAATACTATATGAGGAGAGAGGAGGGCTTCCATACCGTCCTTATTACAATTTGCTGATGCAACTAAGTAGCGGAAAAGGTGTTGTTCATGTTGAATAGTCTGCGGTAAAGATATGAAATCCTCAGAGCATGTTCGTTTGCTTTTATTGCTTTTGTTCCTTCCGGTCTTGGCAAGCTCACGAAACCGAAACCGAAATGCTAAACGTATCCAAAATAATTCAATAAGACAGAAAAGAAATGAAAATAATCCTTATAAAAGAAATTCTATAAAACACTCGGTATGTAAACTATAGATAAATGTTAGTTAACCTTCACGAGATAATTCGATGTTCACGCGGAGATTGCTTGACATAGACTGATTTTTTTATTTATATACATATATCGTCACCTAAAATGCAAAACAATGTATCATCAAAAAATTTGAAATTGATTTTATTATAAACTACTAAACGGCTTTTATTTGCAATCAAAAGTATCCGGTTTATTTAAAGGAAATAAACCTCCGCTTTTAAAAGGTAAAAACGTAACAATATCTCAAGTAGTTTTCATTTTATACCGTTTTTTGCTTCTTCTATAAATTTATGAAAAGTGATGTTACGTTATTTTGCATTTTAGATGACGATATGTAGATTTACCTCCATATATTTATTTGTAAACATTATTAAATTTAGTTTGTATTCTTTTATAATATATTTAAAGGGCGAGATGTGTACACTACCACAAAATGTTTAAATTTAGCAGCTACCGATGTTCTACCAATACCAAACAACATTGATGTTGCAGAAACTACACGATTTTCGCCACATCGTAGTCGTGAAATATCTTCGACTGTCTTGTTATCTCAAAATTATCAGGGAATATCTTCACCAAAAATTGACATAACAACGGATAATTCGTTTAATAATGCAGTTTTGGATAAACAAGATCCTCATGTACAATCATACGATTGTTTTGGAGCCATTAGCCTTAACTCGGCAATGCAAAGTAATGTTCCTAGTCCATTCGGTGGCACGCATAAGTTCACCCACTTAAATATGCCAGGTGGTCAATGGGCTCAAGATTGTAAGTTTATGTCGCAAAACTTACAAAGCTCACATTATACAACATTACGAAAAAATGCCCGCTCCAACTGGTCAACTTATGATAAAGATGCAACTATTCAAAATAAAGGTAAACAAACAAATTACTTACAATAATCACATTTAACCGAAAATTTAGATAAAAAGACGACATGGACAAATTTAGGTAAAACCTACGACAATTCACGTACATATATTGGTTAGCAACCAACTTAAGACATTGTTTAATATTCCAATTCTTAATGAAGAAACTATTGGTTGTATAACTTAAATGTGCGGGATTCACAACAGATTGCATATCTTTTGAAAGCGATTTTTGTCTGGGGTACAGTAGCCCAATAAAGTCTACATACAAGAACAAGTAAGAGTGCTATATTCGGCTATGCCGAATTTTATATACCCTTCACCTTTGTTGTGGATGCATTATTATTTTTTATAATAATTACTATATATGTATGTATGTATATTGCCCACTTTCAGCGTACAACATCCTAAATATATCAAGAACACTTTTAAAAATTTTAGAAATCAAGTTATTATCGAATTTAGATATTTTGAGTTTCTATATAAAAAATCGAAAAAAGGGAAATAGTTCAAAATTCTCATATATGAGTTCTGTGAGGGATGTGGCCACTGTGACCAAATCCTACTTCCTCAAGGAATAAAACCTAGTGGGGGATGAAGGTAATGAATAGGGCTATCAAACTGTATTAACGGTTTTTCTTAATTGTATTTGTGAAAAATTATATTTATGGTAAAAAATGTGAAATAGTACAAAATTATCATACATATGTATATGAGTTCTTTAAGGGATGTGGACACTGTGACCAAATAATATTTCCAACGAACTTTACAAATATATAATAATATTTGTAAAACATATACATTAGGGTGGAGCGATTTTGATTTTTTTCGTAATCGCTTAGGAATACCTGTTAAAAGTTGCCTTTTTAACTCCTAAATATACACAAAAAATTTCATTTGGTGGATCGTATATATAGAGGTGCCCCCACATCATTATAATAATACAGAAATAAATGTCTCTAGAAAACGGGGGGAGTGGAAGTCCCCAATGCCCTCCTTATGTCTAGTAGCCTTGGATGTCCTCTATCAGTAAAAAAAATAACCAAGTGATTAGGCCCACTTTCCTAACCTACAAGTACGATTTTGTGGATTGGGTATAAAAATACCCAATTCGGCATGCATATGTAGTAGGGTATTCATTCGACTAATGATCGTTCGATTAATCGAATAATTTCTTACGAATAATTATTCGAACAATTTAAAAATGGCCATTTTCGAATAACGAATAATTCGAATAATTTTATGTAGAATAATCGAATAAAACGAATAAATGTTCATATATATTTAAATTTATTAAATTGCTTAAAATTTTTCATAATTTCGAATTTAAATAAGTAATAATGACTCACAAAAATTTTATTGTTTCTGAAATTCGACAAATAACTAAAGACAAAAGGACTTTCGATCACTGTAGATGAGTGTTCCGATATCTCCTTCTATAAATATATAAATGTTACTGCAAGAAGTTACAATTCTAAAAACAAATTTTTCAACATTTTTAACTTAGGTACGGAATAAAATATTTGTTATTTATCTGGCGAAATAATAGAAGAATCGAAATTAATAATCAAAATTTTAACTTAGCTTAAAATGGAGTTGAATGTGATGGAGAATGTGATTTTGAAATGATCATCAAAAGTGATATTGAGGATGACATTTATAATGATTACATTGAAATAGATGAAGGCCATGATCATAAAATATATGTATATAAGTGATGTTATTAAGCGCGTACGTAAGTGTTGCAAAATATTTAATAAATCGAATGATAAACACAAATATTGCAAATTAGCCACGTTCACTGACAATGATATCAAACTTTGGACAGATTCTCTTTATTGTGTAATTCCCCAAGACCACTTTATTAAGCAAAGATTCGGCAACGTTGATAGAGCTTGATGTATAATACAATTTGTTATAAATAATTTAGAAATTGTGAATAATTAATTTACTAAAGAATTAGTTACTCAATTTAAAACCGGAATTAATAAACGACATAAAAAAGTTCTTAATACGTTTATATTGTATTTAAATTCAGGATCATGTCCAACTAGCTCAAATTTTTTAAAGCATAGATCCAAAACGGAAACTAAAGGGTTTGCTAGTCAATTGTTTTGTAGATTGTTCGGGAGTTAATCTGATCAGAATATTTATGTCGAAAATTTAATAAATATTAAAAAACCGACATCAAAACTTCATTCTTTACTTTTTTAAAAAAATTTAAATTATTCGAATAATTCGATTAATTTTAAACGTGTGGTCGAATTATTCGAACAAGTTAAAGTCTCTTATTCGAATTATTCGTTTTATTCGAACAAGAGAAAAATCGAATAATTCGAATACCCTAATATGTAGGCTGTAAAACGTATGAAATGTGAATTTAGTTTTTCAGGTAAAAATTTGTTTTTTTTTTTCATTATTGGATATAATTATATTGGCCTAACAATACATAAAAATATTTATATTTAATAAAAACTAAAGTTTATAAAGTATAAGGTTGTTTAATGTCTATATGAAAAGTAGGCAATTTTTGGATTTTCAATTGTGTTGGGGCACCTCAAAACATCAAAATAGGTCAGTAATATTTCGTACGTTTAACTTACTCATTAAAACGCAACTTTATATCGATATTCCATAAAAAAAACAAAAAAAAAATTTCATACATTATCGCTCCACCTTAATATACATTAGGGTATTACATTGAAATAGATGAAGACCGTGATCTTAAAATATATGTATATAAGTGATGTTATTAACCGCGTACGTAAGTGTTGCAAAATATTTAATAAATCGAATGATAAACACAAATATTGCAAACTATAGATTTTGTTGCAAGAAAATCATGGAGTTCGTCTTATACATGATTTTGAACATCGTTGAACATCTTTGTCTAACATGGTAATAAACTTTTTGCGTATTTGTAAGGGCGTCAATCATGAACTGCCTGACTTCAAATTAGCCACATTCACTAACATGATATCAAACTTTGGACAGATTCCCTTTATTGTGTAATTCCCCAAGACCACTTTATTAAGCAAACATTCGGCATTGATAGAGCTTGATGTATAATACAATTTGTTATAAATTATTTAGAAATAGTGAATAATTAATTTACTAAAGAATTAGTTACTCTACTCAATTTAAAACCCGAATTAATGAACGACATAAAAACGTTTATATTGTATTTGAATTCAGGATCATGTCCAACTAGCTCAAATTTTTTAAAGCATAGCTCCAAAACTGAAACTAGTCAATTTTTTTGTAGATTGTTCGGGAGTTAAACTGATCAGAATATATCTGTTGAAAATTTAATGATGGACTTTGTTTTCAAATGCTCTTTAACATTATCAATACTTGAATTGTTAACTTTAACGTTTTTTTTTGTTTTTCTTTAACAATAAAATATTAAAAAACCGACATCAAAACTTCATTCTTTACTTTTTTAAACAAATTTAAATTATTCGAATAATTCGATTAATTTTAAACGTGTGATCGAATTATTCGAACAAGTTAAAATCTCTTATTGGAATTATTCGTTTTATTCGAACAAGAGAAAAATCGAATAATTCGAATACCCTAATATACATACATGCATACATAATAAGAAAATATATTGAAAATTTTGCTAAATACAAAAGATTGTTATGTGATAAAATCTGTGAAAACGAAGTTAGTTAAAAGTAAACATGCTATTTAAAATGTTTCTAGCTAGTGTTGCTAAACATGTCATTACTGCGATGTTGCTTGGAGTTGTATCTAGTTTGTGTTATTTAATAATTCGCATAAGAAATAAAGAACATTCAAAAAGCTTTTCTGAAAAAAAAATAGGAAAAAATGGTCAAACAAGTTGGATCGCAAATCGGTTACAATTTTTTCGAACTTTAATATGCAACAGTGCAATAATAGAAAATAAGAAGTTGTAGTTTTTAAAGTGAAATTCTTGAAGTAAGTTCTGTTTTAAAAGAAATAAAAAATGTTAAAAAAAGAAATCTTTGGATTCTTAGCAAATTTATATTATTTGCATAATAATTATTTTGATGGTCTTGTGTGCCCATTAGAAAGTTTTTTTACATTTTCGAATTCAATTCTGGCAAATGCTAAAATAAAGCTTATAGCTCCCAATAGTCGCAACAAATATCGATTAAAAAAGCGATTAAATTCAATGGTATGTTATTCAAAACAAACATATTAAGGGTCCTCATGTAAACTCTTAAATTCCTGGCAATTTGTTTGCGCAACTCTGATAAGTTTGCGCGACAATTTAGACTCACAAAGTTGAATTTATTGTGCATATGATGAATCAACTGCTTTTGTTTACTTTTATAAGAATTAATATTCAAATAAAATACATATGTATAAATATTTCATGTGAAAATTGTGTGACTTTAAAACAGAATGATTGGATTGAATGGCATTGTTTATGGAAATATTAACCAACAGCTAGAACATAAACAAAATCTTCCAAATTATGGCTACCATCGTTTGTTCCAAAGATTTAACTTTCATTCGAAATATTTAGGATTTAAATGTATACAATTTGATACACTTTTTTATATTTGGTATTTTTATCAAATATAAATTTTCTTTATAAAATTGCACAAAACGTCGCGAAATTTACACATTTGTATAAAATGGGAAACTTAAGCGTTTAAATGAGTACCCTATTGATTTTGAACTATTTTCTTTTTTTTAGTTTGAATATAATTTTTCGCAAATACAATTAGGAAAAACCGTTAATGCAGTTTAAAAGCACTATTCATTACCTTCATTCCCCACTAGGTTTTATTCCTTGAGGAAGTAGGATTTGGTCACAGTGTCCACATTCCCTCACAGAACTCATATATGAGAATTTTGAACTATTTCCCTTTTTTTTAGTTTGAATATAATTTTTCGCAAATACAATAGGGAAAAACCGTTAATGCAGTTAAAAAGCACTATTTTAATTTCTGAAGGAATACGAGGATTTGCAGATTTGTTATAAGTATTTGCAAACGGTTTACCAATGTGAAAGATTTAATGTGAAAGATGCTTTTCGGCAGCAGCATATGTCGGAAACAAAATTCGTTCCAGAATGGCAGACGAAACCATAGATGCAATAGTATGCTTTTTAGTGTCTAATAAAAATGAATTGCTAAATAAAAAATGTACTTTCAATTGTAAAGACATAATTATGTACGTTTCTTATTTATATTTTCGGGATTTTAGAAAATACCCAAACCCCGGGTCGGGATTTCGGGATTCTTTACCAAATCCCGATCCCCGGGATTTTCAAAAATCAGTCCCGATTAGCATCTCTAGTTGCAGCTAGAAGACAAAATGAAAATTTTCCATTTCTAAAACATTTTCTGCCGGAATATATTCATTATTTTTGGTCAGCCAAAGTCGTTGATATTGCTTGTTTAATATTACATAATTTTACTACAAAAACCATCATGCATGCAAACAAATTGCAGTATGAAAACCATAAACTGCAAAAACAATATGCGCAGTAGAAAATATAAACGATGGAAATATGGAAGATGCTAAATGTAAACTGCCAAACCATATGAAGATGGAATATGTTAAATACGAAATTGTGCGAAGTTCATATACAACATATTTACGCCACATATTTGAAATATTTCTGACCATATATGCAATGAGTAGCAAAATGGGAAAAAACTGCGAACAAGAACAAGATCATGTGTACGTTGATTTGGATGTACAAAATAATAATTTGTATAGAATTGTGTATTATTTAAAAATAATATAAGTGTAATAAAATAGAAGTTATCTTTTCCAGGTAATGTTTTTAATGTATTGTTTTGATAAAAGTTAATAATTTATAATAATGATTTTGATTGATAAATTTTGTTTATTATTTTTTTTAGTGAACATTCAAATAGTTCGTATATTTTCAGTATTTTTGTCGGCAGTCAATTGTAAAAAACGTTTAACTAAATTTTAAACCCAGGTTATGAGCTATCTCAAGCCTTTTTTAATGCCCTTACTGATGCTTACTTTTACGTTGTCAGAAAAATGTTCAGTAAATGGTTAACCAACCATGTGAACTTATGTTGAAACATATGGTTGTTAACCATTTACTGAACATTTTTCTGACAACGTTGTAAGATCTCAAAACCGTGTATTAATAGCTTTACCTTGTGTATTACTTTTTTAAAAAACTTTTAAGTTGCGCGTCCGAAAATTTTAAAGGATGGTTTTTCTTAAAGAAAAAACTTCAAACATTCTATTAATATTGAAATTAATTTTTATACCCTTCACCATGAGTGAGTTTGTTATTCCTTTTGTAATTTCTACATTTTTCATTTTCGACCCCCACAAAGTATATATATTCTGGATAGTTATAGATAGCGAAGTCGATATAGCCAGGTCCGTCTGTATGTTGAAATCAACTTTCCGTATCCTCCAAATAACTTGCAAACATGATTGATACATCAATATATCGGGAATTCTTCCGACTCGGTTGCTATTTAAAATCGAGAAAATCGGCCCACAAATGGCTGAGATATAAGGAAAAAACCGAGACAACCCCGAAGGCCTATTTTTGATCTACATATATCTAGATTACTAAGTCATTAATATAGGCAATATGGATATCTAAAGATAGATATATCAAAGTCCATTGCAACGATATAAGGTTATAAATTTTGAATTTTTTTTAAATTTTCAAAAACTAATTTTTTTTTTTTAATTTTGTATTTGAAAGCATAATTTGGTGAAGGGTATATATGATTCGGTACAGCCGAATGTAGCTCTCTTACTTGTTAAATGTGAAATTGATATAAAAATTAGAGGTAAAAAAACAAATAAAAAAAATTAAGTTTCATCAAAATTCTTTCATAGAGTTTACAAACAAGCGAATGCGCTTTTTAAAATCCGCTAAATTGTCAACTTTTTTTACTTTAAAGTAATAAATAAATTTATTAACTAAAATTTAAATTTATTATAATTTAGAAATGTATTTAAAATGAGTAAATACGTACTAAAAACTCTTGAAAATATCCATTCTTCTTGAACAACTTCAATTTGTTTTTGCTGGGTATTAATAAAATCATCTGTTACGCGTCATTTATTTACTTGAAATATTAGGAACAAATTGTTTTAAAAAAAATTGGTACAGCAGTTAAGAGGCAAGATAGATTATCCAGCTAGCTCAGTAAAAGGTATTTTGGTTCTTAACCCGTTTTCCTAAACGCATAACATATGATATACACTCTTGCCTAATTGAAATACCATAGTGCATATTTAATATATTGTTACAAAAAGAAATCATCAATAAAATACTAACATTAGTAAGGAATGAAACTATTGATGTCAAGGTGTTATGACATCAGGGTATATTTATCCCACCCTACTGACTCTTCGTCAGACTCCATGACAGAAATGCTACCCTAATATTTTCCTCTGTCCCTAATAACACAATCGCTTTAACCGAAACTTACCATTGCCTGTTTCTTTCCCAGCATCCCCATTTGAAAGAGTTAATTAATTTTGGATTTCATATTTTATTGAAATTGAAAATTCAAGTAATAAATCTAGTGAAAAAAATAATGTGACATTGTTTCTAATAATCTAGACGGAAAAAGATGTACAATTGTAATTATAATGTAATAAAATTGGGTATAAAATAACTATGGACAAGAAAGGATAATATAATATCGAACATTTTTTAAAAAAAAATAAGAAAAATTATTATAATTCTATATACAATATTTTATACTTATATTTAATAAAAGTTGCTGGAGTTGGATACGCCGGAAACTGCTTGTCGAAAGTTGGTGACACTGGTTACGATGTTTTGGTTCATTTTATTGCCTTTTCTGGTTTGTTTTTGATCTATTGTTTTAAATGTTCTTTTGTTGGCTGTCAGTGGTTTTTCTTTTTTGTTTTATTGTTCTTTAGGTTTTGTATGCTTTATTTATAATACTAACAACAGTTATTGTTGTTTTTAATTCGGCTGCATTGATTTTCTATTTCTTGTTTTTAAGTTTGTATTTCAGGTTTTTATTTGATATTGCTTTTAAGTTTTTTAGTTTTTTTTTTGTAATTTATTTCGTAAACGAAACACTATAGATTGCAATTGTAGGTGCTTTTATGTTTAAATCCATGTTCAAGTTTTCTGTTTTTTTTTTTTATAATATTTAAAAGTTTAATTTAGTAAAATTTAAGGACTTTTATTTATAATTTTAATCAGTGGGATAATTTCGAGTTTTATTTTAATTATGATGGTTTTAGCAAATATTCTTTTTCTTTTGATTTTTGGTGTATGTGATTTATTGGATAACTTTCAGGAATTGTTTGTAATTAAATGTTTTACATTATATTAAATTAATTATGTTTTCGTTCTATTGTCACTTTAATGTACAAATAATACATGTTGTGTTTGTTGACTTTATAATAACCATGAATAGCATGAATGTTTTATACTGATTATTTATTAATTTTAATTTTTTTTAATTAAACAGATTTATAAAATTAAAATCCCGATTATTATATGTCTGTCTTATTAGACCACAAAGTAACACTTATAATTTTCACAAAATCACAATTTCACATAGAACACGGTGGTAAAAGTTATATTTTGAGTTCCAAAATAATTCTTAAATTATTTTCTTTTTATAATTATTTTAAAGACACCGAACAAATTTTACCATTTAAATAAGAACATGTTGATGCCACAAAGTATACAGAGGCGACACGGCAAAAAAAATATATTTGTCTCTTTCGCTCGAAACTATTTCAACTGGTTTGGTTTTGTGCTTATTTATATAGTTGTTTGTTTTAACGCACTGTCTGTATTAAACCGCAAATTTGTTTTCTCTTTCTATCGAAACAATTTCAAAAAAAGCTGATTTTAGTGTTTTTGAACTGTCAAATTTGACGCCTCTGTATACTTTGTGTTGATGCTTCAACATCAGAATACTTAATGACATTTCCTTGTTGTTCAACTAACTATCAACTGAATTTTCATTCTCATGCTGTACCTTATCCTTTTCTGATTGGTTGAAATTTTATAACGGTAAAAGATCATACCACTGAGAATGCAAAGTAGAAAGAAGAAGTGCGATAACTAATTGTACATTCCAATCTACAGATGCGTTATCGTTGGTGGGCGCTATCATTTTTTTGTAAATAAAACGCAAAAGAAGAAGTACGATAACTGTAGTTTGAATTCCATTCTACAGTAGCGTTATCGTTGGTGGGGTATGTTCAACCTTTATGGGTTCTTGTAGGGGTATTCCACTCATGTTAATAAAAAAGAAAATAAATAGATTTAGCAAACAAAAAAAAAATCCGTAACACATCTAAAGATGATCCAAGGAACTTATATATGTTAACGAATCCTGTTAAAAGTGTGGAAGTTTATTATAAGAGTTTTACATTAAGACTAAAATACAAAGTTGAAAGTAATACTAATGTTACTACATTATAAGAATGAACATGTAAAAAGAAAATAGAGAACGTACATGTTGCAATATAAAGGGTTGCCATATTTCAACACTCCTCAACATGTATATCCTTTATACAAATTATACAAAATGTAATAAATTCATGACAAATTCATTAAATTTACAAAATACACATGTTTCACCTTAGAAAGATTCTTCGTCAGGATGTCGGCTACCATTTCATGCGTTGAACATTCAATGTGTTTCGTACGGTTGTGAAAATCGGATTCACTGTTTATCAAAATAGATTTATTACTATCAAAACCAATTTCAGCCAACAAACGTTTCAGATATATTGCCTCCTTACACGCGCTTGACATAGCCATGTATTCTGCCTCAGTAGAGCAAAGAGCCACTGTAGGCTGCTTCCGTGAATCCCATGAGATAACGCATTTTCCAAGGTAGAATATATATCCCGTATACGATTTACGATCCATAGCGTTGCTACTCCAATCAGCGTCAGCGTAACCTCTAACACAGGCATCACCAGCTTCATAAATCAAACCAAGATTCGTAGTACCCTTTACGTATCGCAGTTAGAGACTGTTTTTTGAAAATCCCAGTGTTCGGGATTTGGTAATGAATCCCGACTCGGGGTTTCGCGATTTTTGGGAAATCTAAATCCCGAAAATTATAAGAAAGAAAAAGTGCATAGTTATGTCTTTACAATTAAAAGTAAATTTTTTATTTAGCAATTAATTTGTATTACAAATAAGCAAAAAAAAAAAATAAATGTAATTTTTTTTTAAACTTTTTATTTATTTATTGAATCTGCCTATATCATTAGGCCTAGCAATAAGTGATTTAATCTTATAACTAAAATTAAAACTAATTGCTCTCTAAAGAGAGCATTGCTTAATGCATGGACCTCATCTTAGCGGGGTGGTAGATCTCCTCTACAAAGCCTTGATCTGGTTTGGCTCTGTGCGAGAAGCCGAGCAAGCGGATTTGGGTGGGATTGCAGTTTCAGTATATATTTATCGCGGACTTTCTTAAACTCATCCTACACTAGTGGCACTTCCAAGTCCCTGTGGATGTTTTCATTTCTTATGTACCATGGTGCACCCGTCATGGTCCTAAGAATTTTCGACTGGGCCCTCTGTATAAGCTTAATACTGGAATTACTGGCCGTTCCCCACAATTGGATTCCATATGTCAAAATTGGTTTTAAAATGATTTTATACAGGTGACTTTATAGTCCAGGCTTAACTTTGATTGGTCACTTATTAACCAGTGAAGGCTAGATGCTTATAACTCCATGTGAAGTCTCTTGGTTTCTATATGACGGCGCCAAGTAAGTCTTCTATCTATGTGAATACCAAGGTATGTAACATAATCGGACTGAGGCATATTAACATTGTTAAGTGTGACAGGTGGACAGCATCCCCTCCTCAGTGTGAACGTAACATGTTTGCTTTTTAACTTATTTACACGTATTCTCCATTTGTTTAACCATGATTCCACACATCTTAAGTAGCCATCTAGTATACTAGATGCTATATATGGGTTTTCATGCGAGTCAATTCATCGCTCGTAGGCAAATCAGAGGTGCAAATCAAATAGAGGGTAGGTCCAAGAACACTTCCTTGTGGTACTCCTGCTCCAATCCTATATTCTCTTGTCACGTAATCATTGTACTTAACTGTAAATATACGGTCCGATAGATAAGATTCCAATAGTTTATGAGTAGATGGCATTTGTGCCATACTTTGTCGAAGGCTTGATCGACATCCAAAAGTATTGCTGAACAATATCTCTTTAATTCAAAGGATTTTCTTATCTCTCCGGTTATACGATTAACTTGTTCGATTGTTCCGTGTCGTTCCCGGAAACCAAATTGATGAACTGGGATTCTATTTTTCTCATTTAAAAATGGGATGATTTTCTTTTGGAACACTTTCGAACAGTTTCGATAAGCAATCCTATTGGTCTATAGGAGAATGGTACGGTTAAGTCTTTACCTGGCTTTGGTATCATTATTATCTGAGAAGTTTTCCAATTTGTCGGAAAAACTCCATGTTTAAAGATCGCATTAAATATTGTAGACCGCACAATTATTGCCAAACTCGGTAGGTTTTTAATCATAGTAGGTGTAACAGAATTATTTCCAGGTGATTTTCTTAATATTATATTATTCTTGATTACTTCGTTAATGTCTTCTGGTATACAGTGCCGGTCAAAATAATAGTACCACAGAACCTTAAAGCAATTAACATGGGAAATATTTTTATTTTCATAGTAATTTTAATTAAATATAATATAAGATCGTTAATTAATCTCTATTTCTTTTATGAGTAAAGTTTTATTTAAGAAATATTAACCTTTCAATCAGTTATATGGTATTTTTGAAAAATACCCAGATTTTGTGCAGTCAATATAATAGCACCATCGTAAGAAATTGTCGAAAAAATATAGAATATTTATGTTTTCGTTTTTAAAAATCGCCGTAAAATTATAATTTGAATATATTTATATCGAAATGAATAAAATTAAAAACAAAAAATTTTAATTTTACTTTTCTAATTTTTTTAGTAACAAAAAAAGCTCTAGCTTAAAAAATTTTGATTTCTGAACATACAAATTAGATTAATTCAGAATAAAACTATTTATAGAAATGGTTTTAAAAACATTGAGTTAATATAAAAATATAAATTTTAGGTTGCGAAACCGCTTATCGCTTTTAATCATAACACTCTCGGCCCACAGCTTCGAAAATCTGGCATTTATGTTCTGCACGGTAGTCAAAAATGACGATTAGTGCTGCAGTTATTCGCTGACTGTTACAAGAACACAATTTAAATTATTTAAATCCTAGAAAAGTTTCACCAATAACAATATAACATCCTCTATTAAAGGTAAAATTTCCAAAGTAGCATTACCATTTTTCAACATTCAAGTACCAAACACGTTTTGGTCAAATAATTAAACAAATTATATTGTTTGATATCAGACTTCTATAGAATGTCCTCCGAATCCAATTTCAACCAAAATTTAAGATAATATATTCATCTTTTCTTACAAACACACAGATTTTAAAATTATAATTTGATCATGGTTTTCTATTATAACATTCGAAGAATATATTGAATATGTGGAATAAATTCAATCTTATATGATCAAATGCTTGATAAAATCATACTCAGATATAAATCAAAGAAATTATGACCTTAGGAATGATCTATGGAATGATAAATTGATATAAATTTGGGTTTCAAGCTAAAAGGTCAATGTCGTGGCACAGGATGCGATATCTCTAAACTAAATTTTATTAAAAATAGATGGCCAAGAGTCACAAAAAGGGAAAAGGAAACCCGAAAAATTTATTTTCGTGAATGAAAAAATATATTTAGCATACAAGTTCGATACAAAATTTTCAAAATTTTAGAATCTTTATGGGTAGGAAGTGGTCGGTCTCTTTTTTGCCAAAAAATACGAAAACAAAAGACAACAATATTTTACTTTTAATAATAACGTGTTAAGAACGTTACAAACCATAATAATTAAATTAAATTTTGTCCTGGTAAATTTTTGTTTATTTTAATCGATTTTTATCTTGGTGCTATTTTTTTGACTGATGAATTTTTTAGGTATTTATGTATATATTATGTGGTTTTTCTTTAAAATTTTCATCTAATTTTCAAAATTATATTTTGTGTATGAAAATTTATTGAATTAAATATAAATTTATACAAAAACAACAAAAACCAATTTAACAGTTTTTACGTAATATTATTATGTAACAATATGAATGACGTGGTAATATTATTTTGACCGCAGCTGTAGCTAATATGTCATCATTAGATAATGTTGACACAGGTGGCTCTTCAAGTTCAAAAACAGTTGTTGGCGAGTTTGGTTGAAAGACTGTACTTAAGTGATCGGCAAATATTTTAGCCTTTTCCTCCGTGCTGCGAGCCCAGGTGCCGTCAGCTTTCCTTAAAGGGCTTTGCCCCTCTACCGGTGGCTTGATATTTTTCTTTGCCTTCCAAAGGGAAAAATTTGTGTGTTTGGTATTTGTCAAACTTTGAATGTAATTTCTATTTCTGCGATCCTCCTCTAGTTGAAGGGCTTTTTTCAGATTTTTACTAGCAGCAGACAGCCTCTGCTTTGCAGCAGGTGATCTATTTTGTTGCCATTCTCTTCTGAGTTTTCTCTTTTCTAAAAGAAGTCGTTCAATTTCTGAGTTGGAAATGTGCATATCAGTTTTAGGAAATATTTGACTCTTTGAGTGATTTAGAGCCGATACAATTAATGACGTAGAGTCATTGACACTTTTATCTACATCTTCCACACACTGAATACAAAGATCTTTGTGGATATGACTGCTTATATATTTTTTATATTTAAGCCAATTTGTTTTAAAGTAATATGTTTCAGTATGAAATTTTGAAATGTTAGTCCTCCCGTAATAAGATACTATAATTGGGGAATGATCAGAATTTCGATTAATATGTTTTGTTATGGCAAAGTCTATGAGATCAGGAATTTTTTAGGAGCAGCATTCCAGTATGTTGGTTGTCCAGGGGTCACAATATCTAGCCCATTTTTGCGATCAACTAATGCTTTATAAAGCTGTCTACCTCTGGGATTCATTAGTCGAGAGCCCAAGTAAGTGTGTTTGGCATTATAGTCGCCACATGCCAGAAAGCGACCTCCTAGCGTGCTAAAGAATTTTTCAAACTTCTCCTTTAAACGATTTCTAATTAAAATACCAGTGCCACCATGTGCCTTACCATCAGGATGATTTGTAAAGTAGAATGTATAACCTGAAATATAAAAGTTATACCTATTGGTAAGATGAGTTTCCGAAACCAATAGCACGTCGATGTTTTTATTCTGCATGAAGTGGGATACCTCTGATTTGTATTGGTTTAAACCATTTGCATTCCAGAAACATTGGCTGACTTCATAAACGCATTTTGCAAAACAACACTGCAATGTATAGTGTTCATAAACGCAATAGATTTTGTTTTGGCAATGTCGCAAGTTCATTATTGTATGACAATGCTTGTCCATGCGCAGCATCTGTCAAATTTGTGAACTGTTTTTATTTATGATTCTTTACAAAACATTTATGCGTTCATGAAAGTCAGAAAGTATTGCTTTGCCTTGTAATTGCTTTGCATTACTGCGTTTATAAAGTCGGCCATAGTCTCAAATAACTCATTTCTTTGTTAAGAGGATTTGTATTTTAAAAGCTCTTGTATTGTGTTTTGCATGGATGACATAAAGTTTGTCATATTTTGATTAAGAGAGGTAATATTCTGGGTAAGCGCGTGCATAAGTGCTTTCAACCCTCCCGTATTTTGGGGAACACCAGGTTGCTGGCAACCCGTTCTCAAAACATTTCTTATGCCTATGTTTTGAGAACATAGACATACATTCTTAGGCTGATCAATTTGAGTGGATTGTGAATTTATTTGAGTTGAGGCTGCTTGTTTATTCAATAGCGGAACTTCAGAATTGTCTGGTGGATAGGTGTTTTCAAATTTGTAGGCTGGTACTTCAGATGTTTTCCCTCTTATTAGCTTTTGCCTCTCTCTTAATCTGTTCAATAACTCCTTATAAACTGGGCACCCGCGGTAGTTGGCTGAATGATCGCCACCACAGTTACCACATTTTCTTCTGAGACCATTCTTTAGGATATCACATTGTGATGAAGAATGAAGGTCTCCGCATGCCACACACACTGTTCGCAAGGTACAGTAATTTTTAGTATATCCAAACTCTTGACAATTGCCACATTGAACAGGACGATTTCTTTTAAAAGGCTCCTCAATGGTTATTCTACGATTCAACAGATATCGTGTTGAGTAAATTGGGTGAGTTTCATTTCCCATCAATTTATTTGTTTTCTGGCTCCAACTCGTCTCTAAACATAGGCTGAGGAATTTTATCTTTATGTTAGTGGATCACACGCTTGTTTATTAACAGTATTTGTCTGTGTTTTTAAAACTGGTATAGTTGTTGTTGTATTTAAATTTTTAATATTTTCTTTTATGCTTTGTTCTAAACATAAATTGGTTGGTGATATTGCTTGTGTATTATTTTGTTCGTGTAATTGTATCACGGGGGAACAAGAGCGTGCTCTCTCAGCTGGTTTGGCGGTTAAATAATTTTTGTTTTTTTATTTTTTTTAAGCCAGTTTTTATTTGCACTAAAAAACAATAAAATTTTAATAAAATCGCGGAGCGAATAAAATACACGTCTGTTTGTAGAGAAAATAAACAGAGAATTCATAAATAATTTACACAGTACCTTAGTAATTTTTTTTTTTTTAATAGCTTCTTAAGAATACTATTGCATCTATGGTATCATCTGCCATTCAGGAACGAAGTTCAAATCTACATTATAATTTGGTTTCGATATAGTTATTTGGATTTTTTACATTTATTAATATCTTTTAGCGTTTGAGCAATCGAAATATTTTCATCTGAAATAAAATCCATTTCGTTTGAAGAGGATTTAAATTGAGTTTTTTATATAACTTACAAAAAAAGGTGAAGAATTGATTTTCCAGAGCCCCACTCAAGGAAAACCAAAAATACCGCTTATGTTTTCGCAGGCGTTGAGCTTAACAACTTTGCAGAACATCACTTTGCATGTAGAATTTCAAAATACATGAAAAAAGCACACAAAAATTACAATGTCCCCTATTTATTTATTTATGAAAAACGGAATTTAGAAAATCCCGAAAATCCCGGGATTTAAAACTAAAAAATCCAAGGCTTCGGGAACGGGATTCCCCGTTTGGCATCTCTAATCGCAGTATATGCTTCACTGAAGTCATATGTTCGATATGTAGATCCTGATTGTGTTGTGCAAGCCTCGATACAGAATGTTGTATATCAGGTCTAGAAGTTATCGCGAGATAAGTTAAAGCACCAGACCTCTTACAATCATTAGCACAATGGGTTTGTAAACCAGGGTCGAGAGTTAAAGACACGGTTTTACAATTTCCCATCGCATACTACATCAAAATATCATTCACATATCGTCCTTGACATAATTTTATGACACTCACTTCACCGTCACGTTCTATCTGCATTCCAAGGAAATGGCGTAGAATTGCCTTATCGGATACTTCAAATACCTTTGCCAAATTATATTTATACCTTAAAATCTCCTTCTTGTTCTTGCTAGCAATTATTAGGTCATCAACGTATACTGCCACTAGCATCATGTCACCGTTAATTGTGGTTTTATATAGGCATGGCTCATTCTCACATGCCATAAAACCCATTTCCCTTAAAACACCATCAAGTTTCTCATTCCAGTTCCTTCCGTCTTGTTTTAATCCATATAGATATCCTTGGACGAATCGGTCCTATTAACAAAGCCTTCTGGTTGGGTCATGTATATTTTGTCATTCAGACCAGTATATGTCGAAATGATGCAAATGCATTTTTTCCTCCACCGCCAGCCAACAACATGCGTATTGTAGCGTATCTCACCACTGCACTATAGGTAATTTTACCCATTTTTGATGTAAAAAGTAATTTTTTGAACTTTCCTGAATGAATTTTTTGTTGTTGGTATTTGATAAAGAAACCATTAAAGCAAACAACTGCAAGTTTTGTTTTTGTAAAAAAATAACGGCGACTTCTTAGCAAGTGGTCAAAGTCATTGTTTATGAGCAAAATGTTGAAATCTGTATATACAGTGCAATTTGTTCGATTTAGATAGCTAAGAAACAAACATAAATTTAAATTAAATATGGAAAACAAAAGTGATAGTAAGTGCTTAATCGTTTAAGAAAAATATTTTGTAAAAAAAAATTGTTTTTGGCGAAAAAACTCATACTTCTGGCATAACCTTTAATTTTATATTTTCTGAAAAATTAACTTTGGATAAACTTTTAAAAAGTTTGCCGAATTTGTCCGGGTTTAAACAATCAGAAACGTGTTAAATGTAGAATTTTGAGTTTAATTTGTCAATTTTATGTTGCATTTTTTGCACTTTTTGATAAATATCTTTTTTCGTGGGCAGCCTCCGCTTGCAAAATAACGAACTTTGGTTGAATAAACAAAAGAAAGAGGAGAAGAATGCTGCTGTTTACATTTTTGTTGTTGGTAAAGTTAAATGCGGCAATATTTTTTTTTATGTTTTGGAAATAAAAATGGATCCACCATTTTGAATTTGGAAAATTTTACCTCAGATTCGAAATCAGCAATCGTGAATACCCCCGTATACCGATTTTCATGTAAATCAGAAGACATTTTAAAATTTACGCCGCCATATTGGATTCGCCATTTTTAATTTGAAAAATTTTACCTCAGATCCGAAATTAGCAATCTTAAATACTTCTGTATACCAATTTTCATGTAAATCCGAAGACATTATAAAATTTACGCCGCCATATTGGATCCGCCATTTTGAATTTGAAAAATTTTACCTCAGATTCGAAATCAGCAATCATGAATACTCCTGTATACCAATTTTCATGTAAATCAGAAGACATTTTAAAATTTAAGACGCCATTTTGAATTTGGAAAATTCTACCTCAGATTCGAAATCAGCAATCTTGAATACTCCCGTATATGGATTTTCATGCAAATCAGAAGACATTTTAAAATTTACGACGCCATATTGGATACGCCATTTTGAATTTGAAAAATTCGCACCTATAGTGCGCTGGAGAAAATGTCCCATTATAGTTGATTACAAATTTCTGGCTGCATCCCTTGGTAACTAGACGCGCCATTACGTTTAATGGCGAAAACTCACTCGCATCCAATTGCATTAAGTTCAGCCTTCATAGAATCCTCCAACTTGGACTATCGTCGCATGATACTACCTCGTCAAAGCTTTGTGGAATAAAATCATTACATAAATGACTAACCAAATTCCGCACCTTTCGTGGTCTACCACTTCTCAAAATTCGAGGTCTACCAGCCCCCGCCTTAAACCCAAGAAAATCATTGTACGAGTTTTCATCAGCTGTCTCGAATGTGTCTGCATTATCATCGTTACCTTCAGAATTGTCATCTTCTCACTGCAGCTATCATGTCGGGTCCCATGGACACCGATAACTTCGTGTTCATTTCCATGTTGAAAATCAAAAAATACAAAATCATTTCCATTAGTAACATAACCATTCTCAATATTCCGTGGAAATTTTGCCTCATCAAATTCGACATCACGACGTTCAACAATGCTATGCGTTGTCATATCATACAATCGATATGCTTTCGACACCAATGTACCACTGCCAAGCATCCAAATGTTCTCAAATGGATTACATTAGGTCGTTTGCCGTGCCATACTTCATATGGAGTTTTATTATTCAAACTACGACTGGGGCATCGGTTTCTCAAATATACTGCTGTACAAACAGCCTCCGCCCACAAATCAATTGAAATACCCGCGTGGATCAGCATCGATCGTGCCATCTCAACTATCGTTCGGTTCATCCGTTCCGAAACGCAATTTTGCTGGGGCGTGTAGGGTACAGTTAACTGTCGAGTTATGCCACACTATTTCAAATAATCGTCAAAATTCTTACTAGTGTACTCACCCCCATTGTCGATGCGAATAGATTTTATTTTTCAGCCAGATTGTCGTTCGACGTGTTCCTTAAAAATCTTAAATTTCTCCAATACCTCTGATTTCCGCTTCAGAAAATACACAAATATCCGTCTGGATTTAACATCGATAAAGAAATATCTCGATCTGCCAATAGATTGAACCTTCATCGGTCCACAGACATCCGTGTGCACCAGTTTTAATAACACGTTCGATGTTGACGTTGATTGTTGAGGAAAAGGGCTAACATGAACTTTGTTCAACATACATGTTTTACACTTCCCTGTTGTATCATTCCCCTTAGACTCCATGCCAATGACCATCTCATTTTTCGATACTAAGTCCAAACTTTTATCATTCAAATGACCATATCGATCATGCCATTTAAAATTCGCAGCGCACAATTGTTCACCTACATCACACTCATTATGGCGAGCAACAAAAAGTCTTAAAAGACCCGTTGTATGTAAGTCCCCCTTGCGAAATTCAAGTGGCGGTTGGGCAAGAAATGATACTGAACAAGGGAATCAGTTTGTTAATCATTTAAAAAAAGTATTTACACCGAACACATCAAACGAAGCAATTGAGTTGCCACCTGTTGCACCCCATTTTGGAGCAGCCGTACCCCTACGTTTTGAGATTCGAGAGATCGAAAATGCTATTGTTGATTTAAATCCCAAGAAAGCGCCTGGTATGGACAAGATCAGCAACAAGATGCTTATGGAGCTACCCCGGATAGCAATAAAAATAATTCTTTTTATTTTTAATGCTATATTACGACTTGAATATTATCCTCCAGAATGGAAGGTTTCACTGGTTACCATGATACCCAAGCCTGGAAAAGATCACACAAAAGTAGAATCATACAGACCCATCAGCATATTGTCTAATATATCAAAGCTATTTGAGAAGATACTTATGAACAAGTTGTACCCGATGTTAACTGAAAACAATTGTATTCCGAATCATCAATTTGGATTTAGAAGAAAACACAGTACTATCGAACAAACCCATAGACTTGTAAATATGGTGAGAAAAGCGTTTGAAGAAAAGAAATACTGTTCTGCACTCTTCATCGACATCTCTCAAGCGTTTGATAAGGTATGGCATGCTGGATTAATATACAAATTGAGTCAAAATTTACCGGCAAACACACATAAGCTGTTGGAAAGCTCTTTAACTGGTCGAACATTTAAGGTAAAGAGGGAAACTTTTTAAGTACTGCACAACCCATTGAAGCTGGAGTCAAGCAAGGCAGTATCCTGGGACCTTTTTTATATTTGATGTATTCGTCTGATATGCCAACTAACAATCGCACTCATACATCAACATTTGCTGATGATACTGCTATTCTAAGCATTCATGAAATCCTTCAAGAAGCGTCTCGTTACTTACAAAACCACATATTTGAATTAGAAAAATGGTTAAAACAATGGAAAATTAAAGTCAACGAGCAAAAATGTACACACATTACATTTACATTGCGTAGAGAATCATGCCCCCTATTCATATCAATAACCAAACAATAATTCAACAATCGGAAGTGAAATACCTCGGAATACATCTCGATCGTCGCCTTACATGGAAAAGTCATATAGATGCAAAGTTGACTCAAATGAAATTGAAATCAATTCAAATTAATTGGCTTATTGGCAGAAACTCTACGCTTAGTTTAGATTGTAAACTTCTACTTTATAACATGATCATAAAACCGTTATGGTGTTATGGCATACAGTTATGAGGCACGGCCTCAGCGTCAAATGTAGAAAAGATCCAAAGACGCCAAAACAAGTTTCTAAGAATGATCACAAAGATCTAAACGTGCCCATTGTAAAAACTGAAATCTCGAAAAATGTACAAAAATATTTAAAAAAAACTTGAAGTTCACCCAAACCCGCTGGTCCGCAACATATTAGATAACCGTGGTCACACTCGATTAAGAAGGAGGGACACAGCAGACCTAATCTAGAAGGAAGAATGCCAATTTAACCAAAACAACCATGAACACAAAGTTTCAAGCTAAAATTGAATTTGTCGAGCTAAATATAAATTTTCGACAATAATATCCATAAATTAGAATTTACTTACTCTAATTATGTAGTACACAGTAATAACTTATGGAAAAAAGTGTTTGTATTTTTTGAAGAAAGGAAGAAAATAAATGACAAAAAGTTTTATGGGAACACGTGTCATATGGAATTTCTAATTATGATGTCAATGAAGAAGAAGAATGTAAACGTGAAGGATTATCAGAAGCATATTTATTATATATTGTATGCAAAACATAACGCAGGAATTTACAGCTCTTGAGAATGACTCTTGTACAGTTTTAGAGTTGCACGATATAATGACCGTACTTATAGCCTTAAATGTAGATTACATTACACAAAGTTAACACCATTTTGAAAAAAAAATTTCGCCTGATGAACATTAAACTTTTAAGACAGAATTAGAAAAACAGTGGTTAGCTTTTTAGAAAATCGTTACGACTTTGGTGATAACTCCTCTTTTTTTTTTAAATTTATAAAATGTCCTATTTTCATAGAAGATTTACAAAAGCTTGAAATATCTGAATAAATAGATAACGATGAACTATGTATCGATTACTGTTGCCTTCGTGAAGCTTATAAACAAATACCAGGAGATTTGTCAAATGTTTTGTTTACCAAAGGTGAAAAAACCGATTGTCATTGCACCTGATTATAGCTAAAATATTAATACGAACAAATTTAGAGGAATCTTTTATAATCGATATTGTGTCATCGATTTTTCGATAGCTTTTGGCATGAAGAAATAAAGTTTCCACTACGACTTATCAAAAAAATAATTTTCGCGCCAAATTTCAGAAAAACTAAAAAAATTTACTTCTGAACTTTTATTTTTTAAGGTTTTTAAATCGACTGATTTAATTTTTATTTAAATATTACCTTAAATATTAAAAAAAAATTAAATCAGCCGATATTTTCTATTACCCACAACAAAAAAACTTAAACTTGAAAAGCGACCAAGTGGGGATTGTAAGCCTAGATGAAGACATACAAATAACGTTTTCAAAAATTTTGAAACACCCTCAAAATTTTGAGTTATTTTGAAACAACTCACACATTTTTGGACCGATTTCAAAATTTTAAACAGCAAAGAATTAACCTTTCATAAAATATATGCATAAAATTTATAACTTACAAATGTATTAAAAAACGCACTTCATTTTAAAGCGTAACAAGTTTTCTTTCTAAACCCGTTAAAAAATTAAAGTTGGATTAAAACTGACTGAATTACCGGTCGTTAAGTTGTCGAACATCACCAAAAACGGTTTTTTAGAATAACTTCTGAATTTCTGAAATTTTTTTACACAATTTGTATGTACTCAACAAGACCTATACCCACGCTAGGTCGTTTTCCAAGTTTGTTTTTATTATTTTATTCCCTAAGTTTGTCATTCCGTTTGTAATTTCTACATTTTTCATTTCCGACCCTATAAAGTATATATATTCTGGATCCTTATAGATAGCTGTTAAGCCATGTCGATTAAGCCATGTCCGTCTGTCTGTTGAAATCAATTTTCTGAAGACCCCAGATATCTTCGGGATCCAAATCTTCAATAATTCTGTCAGACATGCTTTCGAGAAGTTTGCTATTTAAAATCAGCAAAATCGGTCCATAAATAACGGAGATATGAGCAAAAAACCGGGATAACCTCGATTTTTGACCTATTTTTGATCTATATCTGGATTACTAAGTCATTAATATAGACAATATGGATATCTAATGATAGATATTTCAAAGTCCATTGCAACGATGTAGATAAGGCTATAGTAAGTTGGACCTACAATGGGTCAAAATCGGGAAAAATATTTTTTAACCCGAATTTTTTTTTCATCAAACATTTTTTTTGTCATAAATTTTTTTCCAAAATAAAAATAATTTAAAAACTAAAAAAAAAATTTGGAAAAATCTTTTTTTAAAAAAATTAAAAAACAATTTCAAAAAAACAATTAAAAAAAAAAATTAAATTTTGTTTACCTAAAAATATTTAAAAAAATTATTTTAAAGTATAATTTGGTGAAGGGTATATAAAATACGGCACAGCCGAATATAGCTCTCTTACTTGTTTACTGTAGCATCGTGTATTAAATATATTTAAAAAAAAATTACACAAAACCAAAATTAACATTTTCTCGGTCATATTTTTAATGTCCAGTTTTTTTTGATTTGTCCAGCTTTTTAGAGCCCAATGTCCAGCTTTTTTCGAATCTGAATCTGGTATCCCTAGTGCAGTGATGCCAGGAGATTTTTTCAGGAATCCCTACGCTTATGAAAAAAAATCCCTTTTTTTCCTTACACTCACTTTTGATTTTCCCTACATTTTTCCCTACACTACTTTTTTCTTTTTTGAACAGCAAAGTTGTGTTCAATCAAAAAAAAGGCTTAATCGGTTTTTGGAATTGGTTTTTCCAGGACTTGCTTGCCAAAAAGAGAATCCATTGTTCGGGTTTTTGTTTTTGAAAGATTTTTTGGTGCATTTTGGTATTAGCACACAAGCCTTGTATCTGCATTTAAAGTCGTCATCTTTGACCGGCTTCAGCCATCCCATTAGCTTCTCGTTTCTCAACCAACTTGAGCAGTATTTCTTTACTTTGTTTCCATCATTATAAGAAGACGAATCGGAATTTTTTTCTAAAATTTGTTGTTTTAATTTATAATGACATTTATTTCTTAAAAACTTACTTATTAAAATCGATGAGACCTGCGAAGATGGAGTACGTATGTATGTAAAAAATGTACAAAACCAAACATGTGTTTACTTCAAAAGAAAATTTATTGTAGAATCTACTCTTGTAGCTAGTTCTTTAAGGAAATGTCAAATACCGTAAAAACGAGAATACAAGGCGTATTAACAAGGTGAGTGCGTGAGTGAGTTAATACGCCTTGAGATAATCACTATATATGTATGTAGTTTGAAAGCGGTGATGATATTAGGTTAGGTTAGGTTTTCCAGGCAGCCACGAAGTAAGGAAGAGAGAAAGAGCAGCTCACATGGGTCCAGCAATGGTCCTTTTGTGTTACCTGAAAGTAGAAGAAAGAAGAAGAAAGAGGGACAGATATAAGTGAAAAAGGGAGAAGAAGAAGATTGAAGAAGTTAAGGAGGAGATGTAAGAAGAAAAAGAGAGGGAGGAGATCTTGGAGAATTTACGTGCCAATGAGTCGGCGATCATTGGGTCACTCTAAAGTGATCCCCGTGTCTGGTCTTTTCAACCAATTACTTCTACCTATAAAGGCACTAATACCCTCAAGCCTCATATTCGAGAGCTCAGAGAGACTATCAAGGGAACGATGCCCCAGAAACCTTAGGCGTAGATCTCCTAATGCCGGACAATGACAAAGAAGATGAAAAATAGTTTCATCCTCCTCCTCATTTTGACAACTTCTGCAGAAGTCGTGGTACGGCAAACCAAGTCTCCTAGCGTGGTTACCAAAGGTGCAGTGTCCAGTTATGACCGCCACTACACCACTCAATTGTGAGCGTGTAAAGCCAAGAAGATGAATTGTCCGTCCCCGATTTAGTCGGGGCCATATCGTCCTGGTCATAGTGCATGTGGGTTCACAGTCCCATCTTGCCTGAGCGAGCTCATAGTAGAAGTTACTAATTTGTAGCTTGCATTTGGATAACGGAATCCCACATAGGAAATCTATGTCTCCGTCAGGTAACATGGCGCCTTTTTTCGCCAGATCATCGGCAACACAGTTGCCCGTAATAGTAATATCCCCGTGTCCCCGTACCCACTTGAGTACGACTATTGAATGTCTCGCCATCCTGTTTAAGGATGCCCGGCATTCCTGGACTAAGTTAGATGTTGTGTATACACCTGTCAGGGATTTTATAGCTGCCTGACTGTCAGTATATATACAAATATCCCTGTCAGATATCTTGTTATAACTAAGCCAGTTAGCCGCCCTTTTGATGGCCGATAATTCAGCCTGAATAATGCTACATTCATTCGGAAGTCTGAAAGATAACCTAATATCGAGTTCCCGAATATAGACACCTACGCCAACTCGATCTCCCTTCACAGAACCGTCCGTATAGACTGAGAGACCCGTTGTGTCATGTAAGGGCCCGTTCATTGCTTCCGTACCGCACGGAATTGAGAAATCGAAATTCCTCGCTATGAAGGGCCTAGAAATGCAGTAATCGATATTCTCCGGAAGAGTCTGAATACTACCTATTATGCTGGCGTGACATATGGAGCGTGTTTCCACGCACCAATCGCGTTTAGCCTAAAGGCAGAAGTAAATGCCATTTTTCTTGCCATAAGATCCACAGGGATCCAGTTCAATATAGTAAAGAGCGACTTTGTTGCGGTCGTTCTTAAAGCTCCTGTTATCAGGATTGCCATTCTCCTTAACACTCTCTCGAATAGCATACACGTCGAGCCACTGTCTAGTGCCTTCCACCAGACAGAAACTCCATAAAATAGTGTCGGCTTAATGACCGCATCACATAGCCAGTTGACAAACTGGGGTCTAATACCCCATTGCGTACCTATCGCCCTCTTACAGACATACATAGCCGTCAAGGCTTTTGACGTCCTTGAAAGGGTATTGGGTTTCCAGGATAGTTTACTATCCAGAATAACTCCTAAGTATTTTGCACTGTCCGATAGTGTTAGTTCAACACCATTTAATCGGGGAAGCGAGAAATGAGGAATCTTGTACCTCCTTGTGAACAGTACAAGTTCAGTTTTGCCTGGGTTTACACTCAATCCACTGTCCGTACTCCACCGACTCAGTATACTGAGTGCATGTTCCAGGCGTTGTGATATCGTGTCCAAGTGGATCCCAGAGACTGCCACCGCGACGTCATCCGCGTAGGCGACAGTTTTATAACCTGAGAGATCCAATTTCCTGAGCAGACAATTTATGGCCAAATTCCACAGAAGTGGTGATAAGACACCTCCCTGAGGTGTACCCCTAGTGGCCATTCTCGTGATCACTGCCGTTCCCTTTTCGGAGCGAATGATCCTGTATCGTAGAAGGTTTGTGATGAACCTTACAGTTGATTGGTCTAAACCAAGATCCTGTAGAGCTGAAACGATAGTTGCAGATTCTACGTTATTGAAGGCTCCTTCTATATCCAGAAAGGCCACTAACGAGAAATTACCAAATTCAAGGGATTTCTCAATATATCCCACTAAGGAGTGAAGTGCTGTCTCAACGGATTTGCCTTTCATGTAGGCGTGTTGAGAGGGAGATACTGATCCTTGTTTCAAAGACACTCGTATGTGGATGTCGATGATTCTTTCAAGGGTTTTCAGCAAGAATGATGATAGACTTATCGGTCTGAAATCTTTTGCTTTGGTGTGTGACGCTTTCCCCCCTTTCGGAATGAATGTCACAGTGCATTCGGTCCACCGTTTTGGTATGTAGGACCATGCAAGACAGGCATGATAGATAGTTATCAGCCAAGGAGTGAATAGATCTATATTATTCTGTAGATCAGCGGGTATTATACCATCTGGGCCCGGAGACTTGTAAGAGTCAAAACTCCGTATGGCCCATTTTATCAAATGTTCGTCAAGTATAATTGACGAAGTTGTCCGATTGTTCGGTTGGGATGCACTAGCAATATCTGGAGGCAAGTTCCCCAGAAAATGAGTGTCCATGAGTACTTCTAGTGTCTCACGTCCATCAGTAGTCCACCTCCCATCCTGTTTCTGAATATAACCTTGAACAGTTGGTGTTTTCGATAAGATCTTGCGCAGACGATTTGTCTCAGAGGAACTTTCGACGCCGCTGCAGAAATTCCTCCAGGACTTACGTTTCGCGCTCCTGACCATATTCTTAAATTTGTTCAACATAGACTTATACATTGACCAGTTGCCTGATCTTTTCGCCTCGTTGAATAGTTTACGACAATTACGCCTAGTGTTCGCTATGTCTAAAGACCACCATGGAGGTCTTACCTTTCCTCTGCGAGCAGAGGGAGTGCATGTACGTCTTGTGGCCTCACTGAGAGAAAGTGTGAGCTTTTCCACAGCGCTTTCAATGTCCCTAGTGTCACCTATAAGAGGGGGTGAGGGAAGTAAACCATCAAGGATCCGCCTGTGATCATCCCAATTGGTTTTCCTCCTATTTAGAAAAGGCTTTTCCTTCTCAACTTCCAATTCTATTAAGAATGTCAGATACCTGTGATCAGACAGAGAGCAATCATCTGAAACCTTCCAATTCCTTATGAGTTTCGAATGGCTTGCACTGACAAGCGTAATGTCCAGAACTTCTTGACTATTTGCTACCACAAAAGTAGGTTCTGAACCTCGATTGACAACTACCAGATTAAAGTCTAATATGAAGTCTAGAATGTACTCACCTCGTTCGTTTATATCTGAGCTACCCCAGATTGTGTGGTGAGCATTTGCATCAGCTCCGATAATTACCGGAGTTCTGGCCCTGTTTGCGGCACGCATCATATTAGATACCAGGTTATTCGGTGGTGGTTCAACCTGGTCGTGCGCCATATAGCTCGAAAGCAGCCACACCTTACCTGCACCTGTCTCCCAAGCAGCAGCTACTGTATCTTCATCGCTGTAATCAGGAAGAATGAAGATATTAAGATGGTTCTTAACCAAAATGCAAGATCTTATTTTACCTGTGCGTCTTATGTACAAAAGTTTGTACTTTTTGGCGTTGAGTCCACGAATTTCGCCATTGTGTATCCACGGCTCCTGGACCAACGCAATGTCCTCCCCATATCTAGCAATGTGGAGGAGCAGGGCAGCCGAAGCTGCCTTAGAGTGGTGAAGGTTCACTTGGATCGCCTTCACCATGGTCTGGATCATATATGACCGTAACGTCGATGTCTTCTGGGTCTGATTCCAGAAGAACATCTTCATCCTCCACATCACCCAGAGCGCAGAATAGGTCCCCAACCATACTGGAGTGTGATTGGGTCTCCATTTTGTCCTCAGAGCTTGCGGGGTCATCCAGTTTAATTTTGCAGTCCATATCCTGCGGAGCTTCCAGTTTAACACCAGAAGTTTCGGGGTCGAGCTTGTCGTCACCACGGTAGATGCGCAGCTTGATACTATCGAAACCATAGTAAATCTTGCTTTGCCTCTCACGTAGTGGCGCCAAGGATTCCTTGTTAAGGACTACGACCACCTTTCTATGCGCACCTTCAGGAGCGGAAACCTTAACCACCTTCCAGTTATGGGTTGGTAGATCGGGATTACCGCTCTGAATGTATGCCAGAATCTCCTCAGGTTCATGTGGTTCCGCCGGAATAACTGTGACTGATCTCGGTCTACGAGGTATCTCGTTTACCGGGATCACGTCCAGTTTCGCGCCAGGCCACAATTCCCCTAGGGACGCAATTGCTAATTTTAGCAGTAGAGCTGAGCGGTCATTGGTACACGCTAGCAGTTTTACATGACCTTGATACCAGCCAGCATCGTCGTTTTGCGGGGATGGACCGGGATTCTCCTTGAGAATCTTCCAGTATACCCCCAGCATACCCTGACGGATTTTCAGCCATTTCTCCTGGGATAGCTCCGTCATCAACACTCCTGTCGATAATAGCCCTTACAAGTGGATTGCGAGCAACTTCACTGTAAGGCCTTCTTATCACACGAGCCTCTTGCTTCGGACGTTTAGTCTTCGGCTGTGGGTTTTGCTGCTGGAGCAGCTCCTCCTCCGAGCGTTGCCGCTTGGGCCCAGCAGATGCGCCTTGGTTCGCTACATCTGCGCTTGGAGGAGGGTTTGAGCTGTCCAGCTCAGCTAGTTGGGCCTTAGCCCAACTTAGTTTCGACAATTCGTCGATGTTAAGCGCATCGGCAGACTTGGATCCAAGCCGGTCGATAATGCGCATGGCGGCATTAATGATGATATTAAAGATGCCACATTATTACTTACTTCATATTATACCAGATTTACGAATTTCTAATGATATGCTTAAACAAATTTTATGTTTTTTTAATTTTATATTTGGAAAATACATAATGTGTAGTTTTAAATTGCAAAAAATCCCTACAATTCGACAAAAGTAAAAAATCTTTCCTTTTTTCCCTACATGTGAAATTTTGGGAAAAAATCCCTACAAAAAGGGAAAATTCCCTACACTTGGCATCACTGCCCTAGTGTTACATGATCTTATTTTGACATCACCCTTGCTGTTGCCATAACATCTTCGTTGGCAGCTAACGATATCATCTCATCATGTTGCTCAAAGTTCATAAACATGTTGCGATTATTACACATATGCGCCGTTGCGCCGCTGTCAACATACCACCGTTCTTTCTGCAACGTATCAGCTACTGCTAAAATAGAAAACGGTTATTGTTGTTTCTTCATCTCACACTTTTTGCATAGTGACCGACTTTACCACACAAAAAACATTTCTCGTTCATCTAGAAGTTTTCGTTCATTTTTCGTACGAATACCAAACGCCTGTTGATTTGTAACGTCTATTTTCTCGTTCTTCTAGAAGTTTGTGCTTCAGAGAAATCAAACTGGTCAAATTGTCTCTGGTCTCCATTGCTATGACACAGTTTTCATACTGCTGCGGTAAACTGGACAATAAAATTATCCACAATAGTTCTTCCTGCATGTCACCATGTCCCCGTCTGCAACCATAGATAAATTTAGCAATTTCTTGTAGAGCGTCACCTTTTGTATAGGTCCCCGTGTCTGTACACCTACTGTAACTGCTGCCACTCTTCACACGACGTCGTACAATTCTTGACATAGTTCAACTGTGTCGGCTTTATGCTGAGACAAATAGTGGCCAACGCCTTTTCATCATCACACTTAATCTTCTCAAGCACGGCAGATTCCATACCAGCCTCCTCCAATTCCATACCAGCCTTTCCAATAGCCGCTTTGCAGCAGCACATTACGCATTTGGATAGATCAGTATTCGAAGTTGTTGCCGTCCAGCTTCTCAATTTGATATAACGATGAACTCATCCTATTTGTTCCTTCTCAACTAGTCTTAACTTATTATTTATAAAAAAGGTTTTTAAATTTTCCGCGAACACTGCGGCCCATAACCTGTTGAAGTTTATTATAAGAGTTTTACATTAAGACTAAAATACAAAGTTGAAAGTAATACTAATGTTACTACATTATAAGAATGAACATTAAGGTGGAGCGATAATGTATGAAATTTTTTTTGATTTCTTGTTTTCAATGGAATAGGTATAAAAAGTTGCCTTTTAATGAGTAAGTTAAACGTACGAAAGATTACTTACCTATTTTGATGTTTTGAGGTGCCCCAACACAATTGAAAATCAAAAAATTGCCTATTTTTCATATGGTCATTAAACAACCTTATACTTTATAAACTTTAGTTTATGTTGAATATAAATATGTTTATGTATTGTTAGGTCAATATAATTATATCCAATAATTAAAAAAAAACACATTTTTACTTGAAAACTAAATTCATAATTCATATGTTTTACAACCCACACATGCCGATGTGGGTATTTTTATACCCAATCCAAGCCCACTTTCCTGAGCTACAAAGTGGGCCTAATCATTTGGTTATTTTTCTTTTTACTGATAGAGGACATCCAAGGCTATTAGACATAAGGAGGACATTGGGGACTTCCACTCCCCCCGTTTTCTAGAGCCATTTATTTTTGTATTATTATAATGATGTGGGGGCACCTGTATATATACGATCCACGAAATGAAATTTTTTGTGTATATTTAGGAGTTAAAAAAGCAACTTTTAACAGGTATTCCAAAGCGACTACGAAAAAAAAATAAAAATCGCTCCACCCTAATGAACATGTAAAAATATAATAGAGAACGTACATGTTGCAATATAAAGGGTTGCCATATTTCAACCATTGTACATGTAAAAGTACATATTATATATGTGTCATTAATAGCCCTGACCAGCGTTGCCGCTTTGGTCCAATTGGACCAAAATTGGTAGTTTTAAGTTAACAAATTGACTTTTGGTAGTTTGGTTGGTTTGTTCCGATTTTTGTCGCATTTTGGTAGGTTTTTTTAAATAGGTATTTTTAAGAACAAAATAATAAAAATCATAAAAAAACACTATGTTACTCCAAAATATTAAAATTGTTTATAACATATGAAGACAGAATTATCTTAAATTTTTAGTTTAGTCAGGTAAATTTGTACGTAGTTAGTAGAGTTCAGTTCAGAAAATGACAAAGGGCTCGCAATACTTTTATTTTCTAACAATATTTTGTTCTGCTGTTTCAAAATTTTAGTTTCATCTGAAGCTTTTAACGTATTATACATTTGATTTACATATTCTAAATCATTCAAAATTATAACACATACTAGCTTGACCCGGTGCGCTTCGCTACCCCTGTTGAAGTAAAATAAAAAAATGTGAAAAGATTTTATAAGCAAATAAATGAATATAATTAATACCGGAATTTCTTGTTTGTGATTAATTGCATACTATGCCGTTGAAGGTATAAAAAATATCCAGTGATTTTAAAAAATCTTGAAGTTTTTTTTAAGACATTCGCCTATTTTTAGTCAGACTCCTTATAATGACATGAAAGCTATTTATTATAATAGTTAAAGCAATGCTTCAAATGAGTTATTGTTACCATTGTAGATAAAATATATAAATATTCGAATATCAAGTGAATCTAATTGTAAGTCTTTAAGCTTTGTGTAAATTACGTTGATGCCAGTGTCCTGTTATGCCACAAATTAAGAAGGGGTGCCACACCCCTTGTTCCCATCCGTCCCATTTTTGGATAAACTTCATATACTGATAAGAAATTGATTCGTATAAAGTTTGAAGTCTGTCGCAATAATAGTTTTGCAGATATTCGAAAATACTATATACTTTGCATGGGAAGTTCCACGACCACTTATCCACTGCCGCCAATTTTCATTCTATGTAAAATTATAAGGGAGCTATTCGGACAAAGTTGGAAAAATCAAGTAATTATAGATCTCAAGATATTTAGAAATAACTAATTACTTTGTATGGGAGGTGACTCACCCCGAGATCCGATCCTTCACATTTTTTTATGAAGTTTGAAGCCTTTCACATTTACAGTTCTCCAGATATTCTAAAATAACTATTTACTTTGTTTGGTATGTGCCACGCCCACTAATTTAATACCGCCCATTTTCAGCCAAACCTTGTAAAATGATAAGGGTTCTATTCGGACTAAATTTCAATACTTCCACAATTATAGTTCACCATATATTTAAATATTCCTAATTTTAAGGTAACTATTAATTTTGAAACGAATCCAAATAGCATTTCTCAAATATTTAAAATTTGGTAGGTTTTGGTAGTTTTTAATCAGAAATCTGGTAGGAAAAATATTTTATGAGTGGCAACGCTGGCCCTGACAGACATAGGATTTGTATACTATACTAGCGTAGTATACTACATGTGTGTCAACCTACACTATATTTTAACTATCAAACACTATGGTGTAAAGCTGGTGCATATACTATGAATATGTACGTAGTATACATATCGTGGTATAGAAACCACATGTCTGTCAGGGCTATAAGACAGCCGATGCAACCCGTCTTCTTATTGAGCAAGGTAAATGAATATTCAATGGATATAATCTTGAGATGTGGAAAAAAAGTTTTGAAAATATACTCATTTTTATAGTATGCTTTGAAATTGTTTTTTGGAAATGAACATTTTTCCAGACTTTAAAAATAATATTCGATACTTGTATTACAACTTTTATAATCCATTAATACATTTTAATAAACTTATGAGTTCACAATTTTAATAGGTTATGGGCATTTTATAATTAATATTGTGTGAGATCCGCGACAGAATTTTATTGCCTGAATTCCCACTGTGTAATTAGTTTTTCAATCCAAAACACTTAATAACGAAACTCAATCCTGATAATTATGAAATATGGAAGTATCGTATGATGTTATTGCCCAAGAAGGAGAAGGTATGGGAAGTAATAGAAAATGAAATCCCAGAAGTGGAAAGAGCTTGATAATGAAGCAACTTGTAGTTTGAATGGGTTGGTTGTTGATGAAACAGAAGTTTTTCGTATTGCCAACTGTAAATATGCTAGAGATGCTTGTAATGTTGAAAACAAATTGCTTGATAAATTTGAAAAACGTGAGAAGAGAGAATCTGTTGAACATTCCGCATTAAAAACCACAAAAAATTTAAAGACCATAACAATAAAAACATTGTATGAAGAAAATAATTGGTGTTTTGTTCTTAATGGAGAAGAAGGTGTGTGGGTAGTCGACTCTGGTGCTATTTGTCATATTTGTAGCAGTGAAATGAATTTACAAATTTTTATAAATCATGGCGTGAAAAGTTAATGGTGATGAAAAGTTAATGGTGATGGAGTTTATTCAAATGGTGACTGTAAAATAAAAAAAAAATGATAAATCAGCAAGGTGTTGAAAATGTTATTACTAGAAAATGTGACTGTAAAATAAAAATGATAAATCAGCAAGGTGTTGAAAATGTTATTACTGTCGAAGATGTACTTTATATTCCAACATTCAAATGTAACATACAATGTTTTATTTTTTGGTACAAACTGTAAAATTCTAGATTTGAATAACACTGAGGTCGGTGTTGCTGAGTGCGTCAAACAATTAAAAACTCAACCATGTCAAGAAGTTTATAAAGTTTTATGTAACTTGAATCAATGTTAGCATTATTACCATAAACTTTTTGGACACAGAGATTTCAATGCTGTAAAGGCCATGCAATCTGGTAAGCTAAACGAAGATTTTAAAATTATAGATTGTGGTATTCGAACTACATGCAATGTTTGTGCTAAATGCAAATTAACAAAGAATCCGTTTCCTAAGAAGTCAGAGGCAAAATCCAATATGTTC
The DNA here is from genome assembly GCF_958450345.1 of Calliphora vicina. Classification (NCBI taxonomy): domain Eukaryota; kingdom Metazoa; phylum Arthropoda; class Insecta; order Diptera; family Calliphoridae; genus Calliphora; species Calliphora vicina. The sequence goes on along the minus strand of NC_088781.1, from coordinate 91,922,487 downwards.
CGGGACCGATGAATTAAAAATTTCATTTCTATATTATATCAATTTAGGAGATATAAAGATTAACAGTACTACTGGTACTATTTTTACCCGTTTTGGCCACCTAGAATATCGAATTTCCAAAAAGTACCAGACACCTGTAGGTCCTTTTTTGATTAAAGATTGACATATTAAAAATTTTATTTATATGTATGAAATTCTCCATATAAAGCTAAAAGTTTGTGTCTGTTTTATAGTTAGATTGATATTTTAAACACCATTTTAATTCCACAAATGGTGAATTGGGTAAAGGACTATGTTTGAAAATAAAATTAGTATTTTATCTTTTTTTAATTTGAATAAATAATATCAAATGTCCTTGTGGAAATAATTTTCGAAAATTTTCATATTAATTATAAGTTAAAATTGCAATTAGAAAATAATAATTCTTGATCATTTTATTGAAAAAATAAATTTTAATAAAAAAGTACTAAAAACGGATACCATTTTTCCCCCTTGAAAATTCGAATTTCAAAAAAGTACCAAAACGGTTTCAACTCATTATTGTTCTGGGTCCGATTAATTACAAATTTTATTTCTATGTTTATCAATTTAAGAGATATAAAGGCTAACAAAGGGTCCTACTGGTACTATTTTAACACGTTTTGGATTTCCTTCGAATTTCCTAAAAGTACCAGACACATGTCGGCTCTTTTTTTTGATTAAAGGTGGACACTAGACCGTCTCAGTTTTTATACTTTTTCGAAATTCCTTCATGAACATCGATTTTCTTAATCTACTCTAAAAACCAAGAATTTTGGTGTATAACACTTAAATATGGATGAACGGGAAGTGGTCTCTCAAATCGTTTTTTCGTTTTTTTTAGGCAAAATGCATTTTTTCCAAAAAATTAAAAAATCCTGATTTAGTAATTTGCTTCTGACTCAAGCAATTCTTAACGGATTTGAACGTAATTAAATGCATTAGAAAGCTAATTAAATTTCCTAAATGTTTCTTAAAGCAACATAGCCATTTTGTTCTATGGTTTTTTATTCATAGCATTACAAATTCAGATTTTCAAATAAGAACTTAACATTTTTTTTTAATTTTTGCTTACTTTTTCTTATATAAAAATTGAACGAAGTAAAATTTTTATATTCTGTAAATGCAATATGGTAGGAAATTTTAAAATGAAGATGATGTAAATAACAGTAGCATTCGGTTAAGAAAAACTGCAGTTTTAGTTAAAATGATGAAATTACTAAAGTTGACTATTTGTAAATTTGCATCAATTTCATAAATACATTAATATAAAGTAAGAAGAGATTAATGTTGGTTTCTTATTTTTTCAAATTTGTTAAAATTGTACTTTGGTTGCAGTTTGGATGCATTTTGGGAAAATGCTAAAAAAAGACTTGAATCAAATCATTTAGCTCTCTGTCCGATCGGGATAAAAAATTTGACATGAGGGTAGCCAAGGAGTATTCGAGTTTAATGTTTTAAAATGCGCCCTACAAATGCTCTAGCGCTATGGGGCTCAAAGTAGGTTACCATCGACTTGTAAAATTTTTAAACACGTTCCATTTTTTGTTTCCCATCTGGTTTTTGGAAAGCGATTGGCTAGGTCTTGAAAAACGTGTTTACGTGTGCTATTTATCTCTTATAATTTCCGAGTTATAGGCATTTCAAAATTGAAATTTTAAAATTTTGCCATACCTTGGTCCGCTTTTTTAAAAATATAGGTCGTACTTTTGGACCGAATGGACTCGATTTTTTTTTGTTAGTTAGACAACAAAATCGCCAATACTATACAGAAGATGTTAGAGCAATATCAATTATGGATCCAAAAATAAACGATTTTCAATTTAAAAATTCAAAAAATAGTACATTTTTGCTGTTTTTTGGGCGAAAAGGTGACTTAACTCTTTCTTTGTTAAAAAAAACTTTCTTTAAGAACATATAAAAATTTTTGTGTGTTTCTGTAAAGTATGTTTACGGAGAAAATTTTTATATAAAAAACATGTCCTATTTTTCGACTATGCTGTCCTTACGCCATTCGGAATTTGACCTATTTTTTATCAAAATTTCAAATTTGGACCACATGTTCTATAATCCCAAAGCTGGGATCAGAACACGGAAAGCAGCCTTGGAAATCTCGATGTGTTCTCTATTTAACCATAAAGTATTTTCCCAGCCCCGATGGAAATGTGGGCCCTATTGGCAAAATTGTAAAAAATACCACTTTTGGGATTTTCGCTCCAATTTTTAGGAATTGTGGGCTTTCCTTTAACCGTCCTTCAAAAATAAAATTTTATCAAATTTGAAAAAATAAAAAACCAACATCAATCTCTTCTTACTTTATTATGAAATTGAAGCAAATTTACAAATAAACAACTTTAGTCATTTCATCATTTCAACTAAAACTGCAGTTTTTCTTAACATAATGCTACTGTTATTTACATCTAAATCTTCATTTTTAAATTTCCTACCATACTGTATTCACAGAATATAAAAATTGTTCCTCGTTCAATTTTTATAAAAGAAAAGGTAAGCAAAATTTAAAAAAAAATTATAAATTTGTATTTGAAAACCTGATTTTGTAATGCTATGAATAAAAAACCATCGAACAAAATGGCTATGTTGCTTTAAGAAACATTTAGGAAATTTAATTATCTTTCTAACGCATTTAATTACGTTCAAATCCGTTAAGAATTGCTTGAATTAGAAGCAAATTACTAAATCAGGATTTTTTAATTTTTTGGAAAAAATGCATTTTGCCTAAAAAAAAGAAAAAGCGATTTGAGAGACCACTTCCCTTTCATCCATATTTAAGTGTTATACACCAAAATTCTTGGTTTTTAGAGTAGATTAAGAAGAAAATCGATGTTCATGAAGGAATTTCGAAAAAAAATTAAAAGTTGGTCGGTGGACACATTTAAAATTTTATTTCTATGCTTATTAGTTTTGGAGATATAGATGTACAGGTTTTACCCGGTTTTTTTCCGATTTATCCCCCTTAGCGTTCGAATTTCCAAAAATCACTTCTTAGCGGATCTAAATTATGTAGAAGCGGTTTGGGCTGGCGATGCACAGTGGTTTTCCCCATAGGCCCAAAATCAAAGACAATAATGCTTTTTTTCTAAGCTTTATTGCACTAAATTTATTGACAACACTCTAAATTTTATGAATCTAACAAATTTTTTGTGTTTTCTGCGAGATTTAATATTTATGTCCGTTGAAAGTGGAGATATGTTTATATTTCATATATTGAGTTTACATAGTCAGAAAAGAAAACTCATATTTATCTAAAAAGTTATTCGCGATATTGTGGCAGAAGTATCCAAAAACCCTACAAACATTAAATTTTAACTTATTGTCTACCAAATTAAATAATAAAAGCTGGGAAAATATAAGCCCATTAAAAAATCCCCGAAGAATACTTTTTTGACCTTTCAAAACACACATTTTTAAAAAACTACTTTTTCACGTAGACTTTTAGTTATTTGGTCCGCATCTGCCCACAACATCTTATACATCAAATTGTAGATTAAATTAACAAAATATTGTGGCCGGGGGTTTTTTCATATTTTCGCATATGGATGTGATTGACATAGACATCCGACGAAAAATAAGCCACGATTTCGGGCCTAACCCGTTAAAAAGTTATCCTTGCAAGAAAGACGTGTAATCCAAACCAAGAAGATTGGAATGAACTCAAACGTTTTGCAAAATATTTAAAATTATATTTAGTGATAATGGTACAGATCGTAATTTACTAATTGGATACGGCGATGCCAACTGGGCGGAATGAAGAATCGATAGAAAATCGAATTCAGGATACTTTTTCTTGATTAACAAACAAACTACTGTTTCATTCAGTGTAGCCAGATGTGTGGATTTGTCCCCAAATTGGGGATTTCAAGATTTTTTTGGGGACAAAAAGGGATTTTAACAGGGATTTTAACAAAATTTGGGGATTTACATCCATTTTTAGGGATTTTACATTTTTAGATATTCTTTATTTTAATTTTATAGAGCTTATTCTCATTTTGAATAATCATATTTTATTTCTTAACCATTTTTATCTGTAATTAAAAATGTTAATTACATTTCGTCAGAATGTGATGAAAAACACCAAAATTTTAGATATACATTTCGAGACTTTTTATGTTCCCAGGACACTATTTACTTTGATAACACTGCGGAACAGAGATTTTGGTGCCCGAGATTTGAACTATGTTTTGTACAAGTTGATGAACCCTCATTACTATGTAATATTTGGTCTACGTAAACATATCCCAGCAAAAACTTTACTTACAAATAATTACTTACAAATAAGCCGAAAAATAAGGGGAATTTGACGATTCGACTACTTATTTTTCTACTGAAAGAAGTCATTATTTTTGTTCGCGATGTCCCAAAAGTAATCCTTTATATTTTAGCCGGAAATAAGTTGTTTTTTTAGTATAGTTATTTATAGAATTTTGTATTTGCAAACAAAAAATAAAAAAAAAAATAAATCGCAGCCACGAGTTGAACCATCAACCATCCGTTTGCTAGTCTGTTGTTATACTCACTACACCACTGCTTAGTTATTTTATTGTGCATCAAATAATGGTTTTCACACAGTAATGCAATATTCTTTTCTGTTTTTCTAAAAATAAACATGCAATAAAAAAATGGGCAAATTGAAAAAAGTAACAGTTTTTTTGTTTTGTTTGTTTATTTTATAGTAAAGTCTAAAAAACAAAAACATTATACCTTAAAAGTAAGTTATTAAAAAAGACATTACTTAAGTAGCAATTGTGGCTTTGTAAGCGAAGTTTTTGCTGGGATACTTCTTTTGAGTATAATAATTCTAATGGATGTTTTGGCATATTTGTCTGATCTTTCAGGAAAGTTGAAATTTGACTCTTTTAGCTTTATCCTTAATAAAATTGTGCATTAGGAAAATTTTAAATAAAAATTTATTACTGCACATTCGAACATGGTTTTTATTTAAAATGAAAAATTAGTTAAAAATTTAATGAAATATTTAGATAATATCCCAAAATTTTACATCCTAAAAAACTATTTTTTTTATAAATAAATTTTTAGGTAGTCATTAGTCTTATTTCTTAATACACATTTAAATCTAACTACAGCAATATAAATTCTTCATTTGACGTTTTTAAAATATTGCGAATTTTGTATTTACGTGATTTACAGTGTTTTTGGTGAAAATATCTTAACATTTTTTTTAAACACTAGTATTTTATAGACAAAAATAAATTTTTACAAACATATAGATTTATTTCTACATTATATATCCAGGAATTGTCTAAGTTGCGAATTTGAATACCAAAGTATGCAAATTACATTTGGAGAACAGTGTATGTAATTGATTTTCGCTGATCTTTTAACATATATTCGCCACAAATGTAACAAAACATATTAGGATCTTTAACACAGCATCTCATCTTACTGACCAGCATGAATAATATAACAAGAGAAACTATATTTATCAAAAAAAACAGGTGTAAAACATTCAAGTTACGAACATTTGTATAATTTTTTTAATACGAAATACATATGAAAAATACTGTATAACTTTGAGTTATTCGCCAAATAGTTTAGTATATTTTCAGAGAATTTTCAATATTTTTATATAAATTAGTTTATTGATATATTTTTATTGTATATAGTGAAAAAATGTTGAACCCTTTTACCATAGGTCAAACTTATAAGGATGAAACTGAAAAAAGTTAATTTTCAACATCCTTGCGATATCACCAATATATCATGAAACTTAGATAAACAAAATTGATGTCAAAGAAAAGATAATTTTGTGTAGAATACCAGTACAAAAATGCGTTTTTTTTTTTAGTCTCCATTTATGAAATAATCAAACAAAAAGAGAAAAAATACGGAATAACCAAAAAAAACCGCGATATCTTAAAAACAAGAGCTCCTAAGAAAAAACTAAAGATAGTTTTGACTACGAAATATCCCATACATGTTTTATCAAAAACATTTTCCGCGGCACCAAACCAAAATGTCAATTTTGTTCCTCTGTGTAATCTAAAAATTAAACATACATTTAGTAGTGATACCATTTCATATTTAAATAAGAAAAATAATATAGCACTGAATATAGCACTGAATAACTCAAACTGTATTTAAATAACACTTATTAAGTAAAAAAAAATTACAAACGGAATGACAAACTTATATATACCCTTCTCACGAAGCTGAAGGGTATAATAACTAAATAAGTATTTAAATACGAAGTCAAAAACTGGTCATAAATATACCAAATCAGGAATCAAACATAAATTATTGATATAGTATTCATCTTATTTATCAATTTCGTTTCAAATTAAGTTAGAGTTCTAAATTCGAATCTTAATTATGTACTAAAAGGTGAACTGAAATTTCCCTTTTTTATAAAAAACAAATTTTTTGCTTGGACTGTACAGCGCACAGTGGGGGATCTGAAAAAAAAAGTGGAAATAAATCTGTAACTTCTAAACGAATAGCCCGATTTTAATAAAATTTCCCATGGCTATAGAGGAGGTGTCGATAAGTTTAAGTTTTGAATTTGGGCTTAAACAACCAAGGGGGCCGAGCCACAATGCCCCAAAGTGGGGCACCTCGGGTATATCAAAAATTAAAAATGATGCCAAATTTTTGTTTGCGATCCGATTTGAAAGATTTTTATATATATGGAATGTACTAGACGAGATCTACAAAAAACATTGCTTTAGCCATCTCTTATAGTTTACGTGTTATTCGCATTTGAAAAGTAAAATTTTATTTTTTTTGCCTACCTTGGTCTGCCATTTTGCTTATAACGGATCCAATTCTTTCCCGATTTTGAAAAGATATACATATTATATATCAGCGTGTAGGAAATTATGTCCTCTTTCCAAAAATGTACAAAATTTTTAAGAATTAAAAAAATTATTGAAGACTTTTTTTAAAAATATGCGAATAAAAAATTATAGCTGATTTTTTTGGAAAATTTAAAATTTTAAAATGCAATAAAAGTTTTGTTTATGAATCGTTTTTAATGAAATTTTACACTTATATAGAAACGTTCGATGCAAATCCAAAAGTGAAAAAGATATTTGTGAATTGTTAATGACAATCCCACAATTCCCAAAAAACTTTCCAAAAATCCCAAAATTAGGATTTTTTTTGGATTTTTGGATCTATTGAAGGTACCAAGCTCGGGGCTATGAAATCCCTTTGCATGATATTGAAGAACAGATTGGGACATACAAAACTGGTCTTAATTTTTTGAAAGCAGCTATGCGATTTTAGAATATGTTGTCTAAAGTTGAAATTTACATAAAAATAGGTCTACTCTGGACCACGCAATAATACGAATTTTGATATTATTTTACTTTTATAATATTTCCCGAAATGTTATCTTTCAGAAAAATATAAACACATTATTTATTTTTTTCTCATTTTCTGTATAATTTTAAATTAATGTAGGTACTTTTTTCGAAAAAAATGGCGAAAAAACCACTTTTTTATTTTTTTTAAGTTTGAATTCTTAAGATTATTAATAAATTTGTTGTTAATTCAAAAAAGAAAATCGGGAATGAATTGGATCCGTAGGCAAAAAAAATAAAATTTTACTTTTCAAATGCGAATAACTCGTAAACTATAAGAGATAATATATGGCTAAAGCAATGTTTTTTGTAGATCTCGTCTAGTACATTCCATATACAGTGAATGTCACTTAAAATCGTACACCATCGTATTCAAATTTTATTCATTAGTTTTAGAAAGTTGATGTTTTATCCACAACTAAAAAATTTGGGTAAGACTGTCAGTGCCCAGAATATCAACGCTTCATTTAAAATCGTAAAGGCACTAAAAATAGCAAATGATACCCTACAAAGTATTAGGATTATTTAATATTAAAATTTTTTTTAATTTTTAAAGTTTTAATTATAATTTAATATAATTGTACGAATTTAAGTGAAATATGAATTTTGTGATGTTCTTTAATTTTCATTAATATTTTTTTAACGAATTGAGGTTTTGTTAACTTTTTTGTTGAAATACATATTTTTTGTTCCAATTAATAAAATGACTTTTAATTTTTTATATAATCACCTATTATTGCCTGTATAATTTCATAATATTTAAAAAAATATGTTGTACGATTTTGAGTATATAAAAATCTTTCAAATCGGATCGCAAACAAAAATTTGGCATCATTTTTAATTTTTGATATACCCGAGGTGCCCCACTTTGGGGCATTGTGGCTCGGCCCCCCCTTGGTTGTTTAAGCCCAAATTCAAAACTTAAACTTATCGACACCTCCTCTATAGCCATGGGAAATTTTATTAAAATCGGGCTATTCGTTTAGAAGTTACAGATTTATTTCCACTTTTTTTTCAGATCCCCCACTGTGCAGCGTTGGTTATAGGTCTTGCTCAGTACACTACAATTTGTTTCTAAAAATGTCAGAAGTTATTCTAAAAAAACTGTTTTTGTCAACTATTCGTCAACATATCGACCTGTAACTCAATCAGTTTTTGTCCAACTTTAAATTTTTTAACCGGATTGGAACGAAAACTGATTACGCTTTAAAATAAAAGATAAAAAAAAATCGGATGCAAATTTTAAAAGTTATTCAACTTTTCATTAACACCTTTTAGTATTTTCTCCTCCAGCGCATGTAAATAAAAAAAAATCAAAAACATGGTAAATTTTTTCGAACTTTTTTCGAAAAAGTTTAATAACTTTTGCAAATATAAGCCGATTTTAACAAGTAATGTCTCATTGTTGTCCTTAAAACACTGTTCAAAAAAATAGGTTTTCATAGAAAAAAAAATTAAAATAACTATTGTTGAATTTGAAAAATTATGAAAAAATTAAAAATAAAGCGAAACTTTTTATAAAAACTTACACAATTTTTTTGAACATACATTTTATGCATACATCTTATGAAAGCCTAATTCTTTGTTTAAAATTTTGAAATCGAACTAAAAATGTGTGAGTGAGCCTACCCAAACCTACCTACGACCTACCCTTTGAAATACTTACTTTGTTAAACTTAACATAGTAATTTTTTTTTATTAACAATAAATATAGACTTATGGGGACAAAATTGCAGATTTCAATTTTGAAATGGGGATTTTTTGGGGACATCGACTTTCAGATTGGGGAGATGAGGTCAACTTTGTCTGGCAACAGTGGTTTCATTATCGACAACAGAAGCTGTGTAGATAAGAAATATTTTAAATGATTTAAATTGTAAACAAACAAATCCTACAGTTATTTTTGAGGACAATAAAAGCTGCCTAAATCTTATTAAGGAAGAAAAACTTAACAACAGATCAAAACATATACTCTTTGTTTTTTTACTTGCTCAATTTTTAAATAATACTTGTAACTTAATTTTATATGTAGTATGTTTTGAAATTGTTTTTTGGAAACGAAAATTTGTCCTGACTTTAAAAATAATATTCGATACTTGTTTTACTACTTTTATAATTCATTAATAAATTTTAATAAAAATTCAATAAGTTATCTATAAGAAGACCTAGACATCACATTTTATTAACAAATTCAACAGGCGCAACATTAATTCATGCTGCCAGTATCGAATCCAAACTCCATTGTCAGATGCCCATAAATCATAAAAAAGTGGGCCAATTATTGATGGTCTATGGAATTGCGGGATTCCCTTTGACCTTTTGACAAGTGTTTTTACATTTTGTTATTAAGAATGCCAAATGTAAAAATCGTTAAAAATTTCATTGAGGTTTGTTAAAAAAATTTGCATCAACATTTTTTTTTTGTTTAGATAAGTTAATTTTTGGCTTAATAAAGAAAATTTCAAGTCAATATCTTAATTATATTCACTTTGGCACTTTAATTAAAACTCCGTTCTTCAAAAATATTGCACTTTTTCATACACTTGTCAAAAGGTCAAAGGGAATCCCGCAATTCCTAAAAATTGGAGCGAAAATCCCAAATATTTTATTTTTTAAATTTTTGCCCATAGAGTCCACATTTCATTCGGGGCTGGGAAAATACTTTGGGGATAAATAGGGAACACGCAAGGGTTTCGGGATTTTAGAACATGTGGTCCAGATTTGAAATTTTGATAAAAAATAGGTCAAATTCCGAAGAGCGGAATTTGACCTATAGGAAATCAAAATGTTCTCCGTATAGACACAGAAAACCATAAAATTTGTATATGAAAGTTTTTTTTTAATATTTTTTTAATTGAAAATCGTCTATTTTTGGATCCGTAATTTTTTTAATTATTGCTCTGAAATCATTTTATTGGTAATTTAGTTGACTAACTAACAAAAAAATTCGAGTCCATTCGGTCCAAATGAGATAAATAGCACACACAAGTATGTTTTTTCAAGACCGAGCCGAGGGGACCAAGGTATGGCAAAATTTTTAAATTTCCGTTTTCAAATGCCTATAACTTGGAAATTTTAAGAGGTAAATAGCACACATAAGCATGTTTTTTCAAGAACTAGCCGAGCGCCAAAAATGTAAAAATTATTGAAATCGGATGGGAAACAAAAAAATGGCACGTGTTTCAATATTTTACATCTCGAAGGTACCCTACTTTGAGCCCCATGCGCCGCCGCTGGATCATTTGTAGGGTCCATTTTAATAACATAAGCTCGAATACTCCTTGTCTACCCCCATGTCAAATTTCATCCTGATCGGATAAGCCGTTTAGAAATGCCAGATTTATTTCCAAAAAATTTCGATTCTGCCCCACTGTGCACACTTAGCCACACAAGAAACCTTTTTTACCCTATTCCTTTAGCCACAGAAAATTTTCTAATTCTGTGGCCACGAAGACTTCTTTGTATTGATATTAAATAAATCTATATATATAAAAATTAAATGGTCCATGTATGTAATGACATCACGTGAGAACGGCTGGAGCGATTTAGCTGATTTTATTCGATTCGAAATTTTCAGGAGATGGTTTGTAAAGAAAAAAATTAAAAAATTCGGAAATTTTAATTTTTAATTTCACTTCTCCTTAATAAGAGACATTTTTCGGAGAAACTTAAAGAACTAACATTAGTAAATAGCTACCGGGCGAAGCCGGGCGCTCATCTAGTAATGAATAATCTATCTTATTTAAAAATTCATTTGATATTACAGGAATTATAATGGAAATAAATGTTATTTTGTCTGTCCGATAAAACAATTGAGAATTATATTTTACTATTTGTATATACATACATATTTATGCCAAAAAAATCAACGTAAATTTAACAGTTTTTGTATAATATTTGGTTAAAACTATATTTATATGTGGAATATTACATTGACCGTAGATTTATGTACATATTTCTATATTCTATATCACCTAGCTAATAATAACCACTCATTATAAACTAATATTCATTATCAATGCTAATAAACTAACTATATTATTAATATTTCTACATAAACAGATTCAACAATTGCATGGAATTTTCAAACTAAGCGCAGCTATTGCTATAAGGCTGATAAGCCCGAAGAAAATACCAAATTTCAAAGCAAAAAAGATCAATTAAAAAAAGCTTTTAAAGATTATGGCTCAACAATAGTAATATTTCATGTTGCAATATCACTTGTATCTTTAGGCGGTTTTTACATTTTAGTTTCTAGGTACGTATATTTTACCCTCATTCTCCTTCATATGAATAATATACTAATATAATATAAAATAAATAGTACATATATAAAATAAATAGTACATATTGTCACATTAAAAGCAAAAGGCCTTAACGGAAATTCCAAATCGATTTTATTATAATTTATTGATATTCACAGTATCAATTATTCGGAAATTCCAAATCGATTTTATTATAATTTATTGATATTCGCAGAATCAATTATTCGCAAGTAGGAGTAAAAAAATATTAAAAAATAAGAAGTAATACTACTGGCCTACTGACCCACGAAAAATACCGGATGTTATTGATTTTAGCGTGATGAAAAATATCCCTAGAGAAATGATTCAAATTGAATCCTCGCTGGAACTATCTTCAGATCACTCACCCACTATTATTACTTTATTGAGCCCCCTAGAAATTGTTTCCCCGACTGGTAATTTAGCGATGGCAGGCACAAGAATAAATTGGCTCCAATATAAAAAATACATCAGTACACATTGCTCGGAAAACATACCGCTAAGAACACCAGAAAACATCGATCACTCTCTTATCAATTTCGATAAAAATCTCAAACTGGCTGCTCAACATGCTACCCAAACCCCCCGACAATTCAGATATAATAGAATTAATTCTGCAGATGTCGAACGGCTCTTAAATGAAAAAAGATTTCGAAGAGAGTGGCAATTGCACAGATCCCCCCAACTAAAATCGAAGCTTAAAGATTGTATAAAAAGACTTATAAAGCTCTTGGAATTTCGAAAAATGGAATCATTGACTAAATATTTAGAAAGCCTGGACGCAACTCCGCAATCGGATTACTCATTATGGCGAGCAACAAAAAATCTTAAAAGACCCGTTATATGTAAGTCCCCCTTGCGAAATTCAAGTGGTGGTTGGGCAAGAAATGATACTGAAAAAGGGAATCTGTTTGTTAATCATTTAAAAAAAGTATTTACACCGAACACATCAAACGAAGCAATTGAGTTGCCACCTGTTGCACCCTATTTTGGAGCAGCCGTACCCCTACGTTTTGAGATTCGAGAGATCGAAAATGCTATTGTTGATTTAAATCCCAAGAAAGCGCCTGGTATGGACAAGATCAGCAACAAGATGCTTATGGAGCTACCCCGGATAGCAATAAAAATAATTCTTTTTATTTTTAATGATATATTACGACTTGAATATTATCCTCCAGAATGGAAGGTTTCACTGGTTACCACGATACCCAAGCCGGGAAAAGATCACACAAAAGTATCAAAGCTATTTGAGAAGATACTTATGAACAAGTTGTACCCGATGTTAACTGAAAACAATTGTATTCCGAATCATCAATTTGGTGAGAAAAGCGTTTGAAGAAAATAAATACTGTTCTGCACTCTTCATCGACATCTCTCAAGCGTTTGATAAGGTATGGCATGCTGGATTAATATACAAACTGAGTCAAAATTTACCCGCAAACACACATAAGCTGTTGGAAAGCTATTTAACTGGTCGAACATTTAAGGTTAAAGAGGGAAACTTTTTAAGTATTGCACAACCCATTGAAGCTGGAGTCCCCCCTTGCGGACAAACGGCAAAATTGTATGATATTAGCTGCAATATATTTACAAAAATGACCAAAAATATGTGAAAATTATAAATTTTTTTTGAGGTTGTCCGATTTCGCTTAGTTTAGATTGTAAACTTCTACTTTATAACATGATCATAAAACCGATATGGTGTTATGGCATACAGTTATGGGGCACGGCCTCAGCGTCAAATGTAGAAAAGATCCAAAGACGCCAAAACAAGTTTCTAAGAATGATCACAGTTGCCCCCTGGTATATCGAAAACGTGAAAGATCTTAACGATCCCATTGTAAAAACTGTAATCTCGAAAAATGTACAAAAATATTTTAAAAAAAACTTGAAGTTCACCCGAACCCTCCTGGCCCGCAACATATTAGATAACCGTGGCCACATTCGATTCAGAAGGAGGGACACAGCAGACCTAATCTAGAAGGAAGAATGCCAATTTTTTCGTCCGGCACTGGCTGGACTAATTAAATAATAATTATTAGATATAAGATTTGAACCACTTATTGTTAGTTCATTAAATAATGAAGATACAATAAATAAATGATGAAAAAAAAGAACATTTTAGGTATAAAATGTATTCAGCAAATTTATGCAAAATTACGGAGAACATTTTTGTATAATATGTTAACTCCTCAAGGCATGGGTTTTTTGTCCGTGAAATTTTACTATAAGTCATAAGGTAAATTATCTACGAGTTAAGTTTTCCCTAATTAATTTGCCACGTAAAAAACAAGGTTGACACGTTATATATCAATGGACAAAGGATTTTGTCTACTTTTCAATAATGTATATAACTTTTGACAATTAAAAAATTCATGGAATACTTTTTTGAAAAATATGACAAAAAAATGCTTTTTATTGAAATAAAATTGTTATTTATGAATATTTTTTAATGGAATTTGACATTTATATAGACTTTTTTATTGAAAATGGAAAAATAAAAAATTAATTTTGAAATTTGTAATCAGGAATCCCGCAATTCCCAAAAAAGTATTGAAAAATTCCAAAAATGGGATATTTTCGTTTTTTGGCTATAATATCCATACCAGGTGCGGGGTTGTCGGAACCCTTTACAAAATAATTAAGAACATATTAGGCCATCTAAAATGGGTTACTATATTTTGATATCCATAGATTTGAGATTTTTTGCCCTAAAGTTGAATTTTACATAAAAAATAGGCGTTTTTTGAATGAACCTGGTCACCTCGGCATCAAAAATTATAACTTTTTTTTCATTTAAAATATTTGATGTGAAGTTAGCTTTTCAAAAAGTGCAAATTCGTTATACATCCTCTTAGAAATTTTTTAGATAACTTAAAAAGAATAAAAGTACTTTTTTCCCCAAAAAATATCGAAAAATTTTTAAATTCAAATGCATGTAACATCGGCCTCAGTCATGATTTTTAAACAATTCTTTTATTTGATATATTTGAAACAATTCCTTTATTTGATATATACATCTGTTGTTAATTCTATAAAAGAAAAATGCAGAAAATCGGGAAATATTTGGAACCGCGGTCATAAAAGAACTGGTGTAGGGTAGGTAAAAAAGTTGAAAATTTAATTTTAAAATGCGGATATCTCTTAAGCTATAAAATATAATTGATAGCTACGACGAGTTTTTATGTAGTACTCGATGAGAAGATTCTTTATATGTAATTTTTTTGAAATCGGAACACAAACGAAGAAATAGGATAATTTTTAAAATTGACCATACCCGAGGTGTCCTACTTTGGGGACCCCTTGCTCAGCTCCTGGTTGGCTCATGAGGTCCAGAGTCAAAACTAAAACTCAACAACACTTCTCCTTTGCGCATGTGAAATTTCATTAAAATCGGACTAAGGGTTTAGAAGTTACAGATTTATTTCCCTCTTTTTTTTCTCAAACCACTGTGCGCCGGATGAAATAGTAGATGAACACGATGGCAGTTCACGGTTTATATTATGTAGCAGGTTATAATGTTTTTGAGGACAATTATTTATACCACATACATGTTTGGCGTAACAGGATTTTTGTAGTAGATCTTTATATATATTTCATATTACTATTATAAACTTTGTTACTTTTAATTTAATACTCATTGAGATTATGAATTTTGTTAATTATTTTTTTGTCATATAAATATGTAAAAATTTTCATTCGAAACTATTTCTCAAACATACAGTGGTGGTAGGAATTTAAGACAAAAATTGTTTGCTAAATTCCACGTGATTGTCTATTATTTTTTCAAATATTTCCACAAATATGTATGCATGAGGACTGTTTTAACACACAAGTGTGTTTTATTCGACTGTGTCAATTCATACATATTCACCACGAACATATAAAATTTTTCTACAACATGACCAACAAATTTTTTTTTTTAAATAAACATATTTTCTCACATTTATATCATTATATTTTTATTATTATAAAATATTCGGACCAAATTTCGTATTTTTAGTTCCATTAGTTTCGGTCATATCGTGTTATTAACAGCGGATGTTCGCTGAGGTGGGTCAACGTATTTCCACATATCTTTGTCCATATATGTTTTACCGATTTTTCCAAACATTTTTCAGAAACTAGAAACATTAATAATAAATTTCATTCCCTTAGAAGTCCTTTTATTTTGGCTCTATCGCACTTAAAATTCAGTTGATGAAAAAAATTCAAGTATTTGTCTTAAATTGGTGGCCACCACTGTATAACATTAAAAATATTATTTATAAAAAATAGAAATATTAATTATAATTATTATTTAATATAAAATAATATTACCCACAATTTTAATTGATGATTTGGTTTTAAGCAACAAAAACACAAATGTAATTCTTCAACAATTTTCCAGCGATCGTCAACTTCCATGCTTAAAAACTTTTCACAATAACTAATATCATTCAGTTACTGGGGTCGGTGTCGGCGGTATTGCTTTGGCGATGGTTTGAATTTCTTGTGTTAATTCTCCAACTGTAGCTTTTGTCTGATTATTGTTGGCGATAATAAGATTTTGGAGAGATGTCATTTGGCGTTGAAACTCTCTCTGCATTTCAGCGATTTGCTTTGAAGCATCTGGCAGTTATCTACACGATCCTATTTGGACGTTAGATGTAGTATTTTTGGCGTCTGTGAATTGTTGGCTTCATTTTGTACAACTTCATGTGTTTGTCTAACACTATCAAGCTGTCTAGGTGTACCAGTTTGTGTATTTGGGGCAGCTACACTCTTTGGAGTATGCAAATTGTTGGCTTCATTTTGCGATTCCATTATGAAACGGGATGGTGGCAGTCCTTTTATTTCTCTATTACTTTTTCTAATTGGGACAGAATCTGACATAAGGCAAAAGGCAAATTATTTTGACGAAGAATAAAGCTGTCACTCGTTTAAAACAAAGTTCGACAAGAATAAACAAACAATATGACGTTGGCAAAGGCTCAGTTCATTCTCTAAAATTAATAAATTATTATTTATAATCAGAGATCGAAAATAACTCGTTCATATACCAAAAAACCCAAATTGTGATTTATATTTTTGTGATAAAAGTAAATCACTGCATCGTTTTTGTTGTTTTTTTAATGGTTTGGTGTGAGATAAACAATTCATCCCAGCAGTTAAGCAAGTAGTCAATGTATCCCTTAAAGATAGTAATTGCCACAAATGTCTTATCACTTGGCTGACTCCAATTTATATATTTTGGTCATTTGACACGTGTGTGCACTTTGTAGTGCAGATAGAAGACAATTGGTTACTTTATGCATCCCAAGTAATCTAGCGTGAAGACAATTGTCACTTAAGTGTCTCTAAGTAATCTAGAGTGTATTCACTTTAAATGTTTTGTGAGTAATTCGTACAAACTGGTTTTGTTACAAATTGTGTTAATATAATTCTCATACAGTTTATTTTTATTTTTGCTTAAGTATACTAATATCCCATGTAATATAGCATGAACTCAATAGTCACTTTACTGCCTCTTAGTAACCTATGGTGAAGTCACTTCAAACTTTTTTTTTGTACTGTACTTTATTTTACCCACCAGAAGCTTTGACTACTTTCGATCAGCTATCTGATAGTCATATTGTAATCAAAAGGGACATGCACATGTTAAAATAACTAGTCAAGTAGCTGATCATGTAACCAGTTACAAAACTAGCAAGGTTACTGACGCTATGTAACCAGTATGTGAATCCAATGCGTTGCCTACTTTGGTCCAGCTATTAGACAGTCCCATTGTAATCAAAAAGAGTCAATTGACCCTCTGCCTAGGACATGCCCGTGTTAAAATGACTAGTCACGTGGCTATTGAAGTAACTAGCTCCCACCCTAAATGATGGGTAAAATCACTAGTTCGGTACTGTCTCCTAGAACTGCTGGGTTCTTCTTCTTAATAACTGTTCTTGTTCTTAATAACTGTTACTTTCTCTTTTATTTACATACAATAACATATTGTTAGTAATTTTTAACAAATTATGGAAAGAATATGATAAATATGAAGTAATGAAGTCTAAGTAACAGAAATGAGAATTTTTTTTAATTTGTTATTAATAGATAGATTTCTTTTGATAGATTTTATATATTTAAGCGTTGATTTATATCAAATGCATTTTTGCGATTTATTTTTCATGTTCGCAAATAAAAGTCACAAGCTGGGGGGTTACTCTCTATTGCGATGCGAAAGAAAAACTGAACAATTGGTACCCTTTACTGCGTTTTCGCTATTGTTTATTTTGTGGTACCAGTGTTGCTTATTTTTCAACTTATTTTGCGAAAGCGTTTGCATATACGACACAGAATAATAAAATGTATTTATATCGCATTTACCTTTCGCATCGAACTTGCTTGCGCATCACAATAGAGAGTAACCCCCCTGACCTTTACGAAAACAATAAATTATAAATCACTCATTCAGATTATTTGTGTTTGTTTCTTTTCTGTTTCTCTTAACCCCAAACCTAAATGTTCTCGAATAAATCACTCTCAGTGATATATCACAAAAAATAATTTTTAAATGGCTGCGAATGAGAATTTACCATTGAAATGAAAGTGAAGCCGTTATTTTCGGTCTCTGTTTTAATATATCTTAAGGTTATACATAAAACTTACTCTGTCGATCTCTAGGCAAAGTATAAAGTTTAACAATTACGTGACAAAACTGACTTTAGAAATGGTTGCTTTGTAACAACTAACTTCTTTAAAAATGGTTAATTCCAATATATTAATTCAATTTTATATAAAATCTTAACTTTAATATACAATGACCGTAAGTATTTTCCCTTTGTTCATAAACATAAATAGCAGAAACATTTCGAACAAACAAAGATGCCACCTTATTACAAGCAACATATCAAACATGATTGCCATCATCGACATATATCTTCCCCTATATATAATTTGTCATATCTAGTGGAGGTGCCACGCCCACCATTTTTGACCTTAATAAGTATATATACAAATATTCAAGGCTTTAAATATCGCAATTATACAGATAGATATGAATTTAGTATTTAGTTTGTATGGGAGGTGCCACAGTTCGTTTTTACCTGCTTTTCACTTAATACCATTCTGCATATAAGTGCACAAAACTTGTATATTTATTTACCAAACTCCATATAAATTCGTTGATTTAAGTGCATTGTTCATATCTGCACATGTAAGATAAGTGCATAATACTTTTGGAAGCTATAACTGGTTTTCATGAAAAAATTTCATTTAGCTGATTAATATAAAATTAAATCAAAAAAAGACAGACAAATACGATTTTGAATAAAAAATTATGTTGAAAAATCGTAATCGTGCCGTAAATTATTTGCTTGGGCAGTAAACTTAAATGCACTTACCAGCATCAATGAGTAGGTAAGTGCATTACGGTTATCTGCATTTCTAACTTACCTGCACAAAATATCGTGCAAAGTTGGTTGTGCAGGTAAGTCAAAATTACGTATTATAAAAAAAATATTGTTACGCATTTACTTTTTTAAAACTGTGGTTTATTTCCTTTAAATAAACCGGATTCTTTTAAATTGCAAATAAAAGCGAACAGTAGTTTAAAAATTGGTAAAACTCTTTATTTATTAAAATCTACAAATCTACACTTTTATAATTACATGAAAACATACACTTAAATTACGGGTTTAGAACATACTTAGGGCCGTTTTCTCATTAGGTGATTGTGTTTTTTTTCCCAACGAAAAACTGCAGATTAAAGAAATTTGGTTTTCTCAATCAGCCCAATTATGAATAAAAAATTCCGCGGGAGTTTGTTCCCCGGGAGTTTTTTCCCGTTGAATTTGAATAGGAAAAAGGGAAAAACTCCCCGTGAATTTTTATTTATAATTGGGCTGAATGTCTCATTTGCTTCTATTCTGTAGCAAAGCTAACCCGACCTCATCTGCCAATTATTTATTGTACAGATAAATTCAATCAGCTGACTGCTGTTTTTATGTGTTTGAGTTTTTGTAAACGAAATAAAATAGATTTTATAAAAAAAGTTTAATAGAGGAATTAACATTAATTTAATGGAAGATCAACTCCAAGAACATGAGTTCCAAGTGAATCCTGAAAGAGTTTATCATGTCAGGCCTAACTACCTGGCAGAAATGCAGGATAATGAATTTATCAAAAGATTCCGGCTGTCGATGGCCACATTAAACAGCTGATTTATGTAAACATGATGTCACTTGAAGGCAGGGTTCCCAACTTTCACATCTATTTTGAGTGGGAGGTATTGCCATCTGAAAATAATGTTTTTTGTCGGTATATTCAGAAAACCAAAATTTTTAACAGACAGTTTATCGGCCTAATAAATTTATGTCGACATTTAGTAACCATAGATGTACATGAGTTGATTCGCTTTTTTTTCTATATGAATGAAATCACTGCATTTGTTGTGTTTTCAATCATCAACATATGCAAATTATATTGCTTGCAGTTCTTGCACTCTCACAATTGATTGCCATTTACACAATATTTTTTTTAAATGCCTTAACAATAACAACTCAAAAATGATTAATGTGTTTTGATTTGTATGCAAAGCATTCAAATGATTCATAAAAGCTTGATGATAAGTTGAATGCATAAGACAAAATCAGTACATTAATTTGTTTTAAATAAATATTCGTGCGAACTAAATTTCGTCTTATTTTGATACAATGAACTGCGAATAAAAAATATTAAAAAAATATAAATATGCAAGAAAAATCCTCCATATACAGTCTTAAATTAATTCAAACATACTCATATAGGAAAGTGTATATTTACTAGGGTATTCATTCGACTAATGATCGTTCGATTAATCGAATAATTTCTCACGAATAATTATTCGAAGAATTTAAAAATTACCATTTTCGAATAACGAATAATTCGAACAATTTTATGTAGAATAATCGAATAAAACGAATAAATGTTCATATATAAAATTGCTTAAAATTTTTCATAATTTCAAATTTAAATAAGTAATAATGACTCACAAAAATTGTATTGTTTCTGAAATTCGACAAATAACTAAAGACAAAGGAACTTTCGATCACTGTAGATGAGTGTTCCGATAGCTCCTTCTATAAATATATAAATATTACTGCAAAAAGTTACAATTCTAAAAACAAATCTTTCAAAATGTTTAACTTAGGACTTGAACCAATGATAATAAAAGGTACGGAATAAAATATTTGTTATTTAGCTGGCGAAATATTAGAAGAATCGCAATTAATAATCAAAATATTAACTTAGATTAAAGTGGAATTGAATGTGATGGATAATGTGATTTTTAAACGGTCGTCGAAAGTGATATTAAGGATGACATTTATAATGATTACATTGAAATAGATGAAGGCCATGATCTTAAAATATATTGTTACGTTTTAACCTTTTCAAAACGCTGGTTTATTTCCTTTAAATAAACCGGATACTTTTGATTGCAAATAAAATCCGTTTAGTAGTTTGAAAATTGTAACAACTCTTTATTTCTTTAAAATGTACAACAACAGAATTAAATAGCCACTCAATGTTTTTTATACACGTTTATAAATTCTCAGAATTACAGACACAATTTATAATACACACGAATTTGCTTGAAAAACACAACACACTTTAAGGCACTTAGATGATGTTTATTCGAAAAGCGTCTCTGATAAACTCTCTCACGACTGCAACCTCTGCCACTATTTATAACACTGCATTACCATCTAGAAAGCTCTTTAACTGTCAAAGTTCGAATATTCTAGATCATACGCAATCTGTGGTGTACTTTCTACAATGTTCTTTAACTGAATATTCGAATACAGCGTTGCCAACTTACAATAAAATCAACTGAAAGCTTTTATTTAACAATGCCCACAGATATATTACAGTCTGCCATTACAGCACTGTTATTTGAAAGCATTATGCTACTTTAAAATCAGCCCTTAAAATCGTTATATTTGAATTCAAGTACAATTTCGTAACAATATGTATATAAGTGATGTTGTTAACCGCGTACGTAAGTGTTTCAAAATATTTAATAAATCGAATGATAAATACAAATATTACAAACTAACTTACTAAACTAAGAAAATCATGAAAATCTTTGTTTAATATGGTAATAAATTTGTATCGTATTTGTAAATGCGTCATCATGCACTGCCTGACTTCAAATTAGCCACGTTCACTGACAATGATATCAAACTTTGGACAGATTCCCTTTATTGGGTAATTCCCCAAGACCACATTATTAAGCAAAGATTCGGCAACATTCATAGAGCTTGATGTATAATACAATTTGTTATAAATAATTTAGAAATAGTGAATAATTAACTTAATAAGGAATTAGTTACTCAATTTAAAACCCGAATTAATGAACGACATTAAAATGTTCTTAATACGTTTATATTGTATTTGAATTCGGGATCATGTCAAACTAGCTCAAATTTTTTAAAGCGTAGCTCCAAAACGGAAACTAAAGGGTTTGCTAGTCAATTGTTTTGTAGATTGTTCGGGAGTTAATCTGATCAGAATATTTCTGTTGAAAATTTAATGACGGACTTTGTTTTTGAATGTTTTTTAACATTATCAATACTTGAATTGTTAACTTTAACTTTATTTTTTGTTTTTCTTTAACAATAAAATATTAAAAAGCCGACATCAAAACTTCATTTTTTACTTTTTAAAAAAAAATTAAATTATTCGAATAATTCGATTAATTTTAAACGTGTGATCGAATTATTCGAACAAGTTAAAACCTATTATTCGAATTATTCGTTTTATTCGAACAAGAGAAAAATCGAATAATTCGAATACCCTAATATTTACTCAAAAAACTCTGTGTATATTCAAAACACTCATATTGATTCGCTGCTTTTTATACCCTTCACCTTCGTGAGAAGGGTATATATAAGTTTGTCATTCCGTTTGTAATTTCTACATTTTTCATTTCCGACCCTATAAAGTATATATATTCTGGATCCTTATAGATAGCGGAGTCGATTAAGCCATGTCCGTCTGTCTGTCTGTCTGTCTGTCTGTCTGTCTGTCTGTCTGTCTGTCTGTCTGTCTGTCTGTCTGTCTGTCTGTCTGTCTGTCTGTCTGTCTGTCTGTCTGTCTGTCTGTCTGTCTGTCTGTCTGTCTGTCTGTCTGTCTGTCTGTCCGTCTGTCTGTCTGTCTGTCTGTTGAAATCAGTTTTCTGAAGACCCCAGATATCTTCGGGATCCAAATCTTCAATAATTCTGTCAGACATGCTTTCGAGAATTTTGCTATTTAAAATCAGCAAAATCGGTCCACAAATGGCTGAGATATGAGGAAAAAACCAAGACAACCTCGATTTTTGACCTATTTTTTACCTATATCTGGATTACTAAGACATTAATATAGACAATATGGATATCTAATGATAGATATTTCAAAGACATTTGCAACTACGTATATAAGACCATAGTAAGTTGGACCTACAATGGGTCAAAGTCGGGAAAAAAATTTTTAACCCGAATTTTTTTTAAAAAAAAAAAAAATTGAAAAAACAAAAAATATTTTTTTAAAATTTAAAAAAAAAAATTTTTAAAATTTAAAAAAAAAAAAAAATTAAATTTAAAAAAAAAAAATTTTTAAAATTTAAAAAAAAAAAAATTTTAAATTTAAAAAAAAAAAAATTTTAAAATTTAAAAAAAAAAATTTAAATTTAAAAAAAAAAAAATTTAATATTTAAAAAAAAAAATTAAAATAACAATCGAAAAAAACATTTTTTCCAAAAAATTTAAAAAATGGAAAAAAAAATAAATTTTGTTTACCTAAAAATATTTAAAAGTTTGAAGTATAATTTGGTGAAGGGTATATAAGATTCGGCACAGCCGAATATAGCACTCTTACTTGTTTGAATGGTAAGAGTTTACAGAATATGCAAGCAATTACATGCAATTTGTAACAAAACACTTGCTGTAATGAATCATGCAATGACAGTATTCGTTTAACTCAGTATTCATTTTTGCAAAATAATAAATATGTCATTTGAATGGTATGTGCATGAACATCTCTGTTAGTAACATGCAGTTTGTCGATACATTGAGAAAACGGGCCTTAAATTGTTAATTCATTTGATGTTTTCTCAATCAAGAGTAAACATCTGCTAGCAACATTCATCATGTTTATAGATAAATAAAGGTTTTTTTTCGAAATTTCATCCCATTCTTCATTCCAAAGTTGAATCCTTTATTCACTGACCTGTAAGTTTAAATATAGTGCATACAGCGGCCGTTGCACTATTTATTTTTTTTATTTTCTGAATTCTAATCGAAAAATCTCATTTGGTTTTTTCTGAAATAAAATTGTTCTTTTCTAAATCAGCTAAATCTCATTTTAAAGTGATCTTTTCTGAATTCTATATGAAAAATCTCATTTTCATTTGTTTTTTTCCAAATATGAAATGTAAAGTTCTCATTTTGAACATGTAGTTCTGATTATACTATGTTCAGATACACGTGTTTTTTTAAACACATAATGTTTTTTCATTAGACACCTTAATTCTGACTTGTTTTTTTATACATTTCCAATATTTGATAAATATGAAATTTTTAGGTGTCAATATTTCAGATGAAATTCCCTTTTCTCATTTTTCGTTCATAAACTTTCTTCAAGTGAAAAAATTTCCCATGTCGTGAAATTTTTAGATGGAATTCCGTAAACAATAAACGCTGTTACGAACAAAATTAACTATTGTGAATGAAAAGTGTAGGGAATATCACGATAGCAATTTTCCCTTCGAGGGAAATGGATATTTCATGGGAACATAAATGTCACATGTTTTTCACGATAGGGGTGAATAAAACATTGCTCGCAATTGAACGAGTTCACTCGAAGGCCTTGTGGCTCATTGTGGTACCCTTAAGGCTAGCTTAGAAGCCCGTTGATGGAATGCAACCGTAATGTTGACATAACGTAACACTTTAGTGCGATTATACATAGAACATTAAAAATATGTAACACGAATTTGACATAAAAATTATATAAAATATAAAACCAATATTTGAAAATCAACCGTGTTAGTAGATGTCAAGAAGAACCGTAATGAAATTCTGTTTTTAACAGGTTCAGACGTTACAGTTACGTAACTACTTCACACACAACAAAAACGATCAGCTATTGCGTTTCGTTAAGGATACATTACGGTCGGCTAACCCAGCCTTTAGAAAACTTTTACCTGGTATGCTGAAAAGCATACATGAAAAGAGAATGAAAAACACGTTAAAATTTAATTTTTTTTTTTTGCAACAGGGATGATTTTGTATAATAATTTTAATTTGAAAGAAAAACTTCTCAAAGAAAAAATGCAATAACTAAATCATAGCTGTGTATTGTGAATATTTTTATTACAAATATTTGCCAAAACATAATTAGTTTTTAATTCTAGTTATATTATAAAAAAATAAATTTATATTGAAATCATATTAAATATTATTTGATTTCAATTGAATAAGATATTAAATAAATTATTCTTAAAAGTTTTGAATGAACATTTATAAAATTGAACTAATAGCATTTGTATTTTAGTAAGAATAAGTTTTATTTTATTTATTATGTGATAGACTTGCCAACCGTCCAGTTTTCGTCGGGACATACCAGATTTAGAGTCGAATGTCCCGTGTCCCGGAGATACTCTGAACGGGACGTCATTTGTCCAGTTTTGAAAAAAACATAACTTTTTCATTAATTACCACAAAAAATAAATAAAAATTGGAAATACCTATAGACAAGGATGCTTTATTTTCTGAAATATAGTATTTTCTCAAAACTGAATATCACTATTTAACAATATACTTAGTGCATTAACTTCTATGAGTTCTGAAAAAACTCATTCAATTATACATATATCAAAAAATGTTTACAGTATACTGTAAACATTTATTACTGGTAACAAATTCATCTGATATATGTAATATAAACATTTTAAAAATTGATTATGAATGAGGGCGTAAATATTTAACAACTAATTATTGTAAACATTTTATAAAAAAGTATTTTTGTGTGTGATTTCGTGAATGAGCTCGAACGATGAAGATTTTTCTTCTGATGATTACGAAAAATATCCTTACTTGAAATGTTAATTTTACTGATTTAAATGAAAAATTTAATAATTTTACTGATTTAAATGAAAAATTTTTTTCATTTGTTTATTAATAAATTAGACAAATAGTTTATTTAACTAATAAATAATTTGAAAAATAAATATTTATAATTGAAAACAAAAACTATAATAATAGAAAAAATTTTATATTTTTTATTTTATTCACAAGTTACAGCTATGAACTAAATATTTAAACGGTAGTGTTTAAACTCTTTAACTTTTTTGAAAACCAGGCATTCAACACGTATGTCTGAACATGGTATTAGATTCGTTCTAAAACTAGTTATTTTTGAACAAGTGTTGGAACAAAATAATCTAATTTATATACATAGTTTTCGTTATAATCGCCGTCCTTTTAATTTTTCTAATATTATATTTATTTTCTTTTCAGCGGAATAGATCTAATTTCAATACTCGAACATCTGGATTTCGCACCAACGGCATTAAAAAATAGCATCGCCTTAGGTGCAAGTAACTTTGTGATAGCTTATGCCGTACATAAAGTATTTGCACCAGTTCGAATAAGTATAACTCTAGGAGCAACACCATTTATTGTGCGATATTTGCGAAGCAAGGGTCTATTAAAATCTAAAAATAAATAAATATATTATATGCATTTTATTAAATAAATATTGTTTTATTATTATATCAGATGAATTTGTTACCAAAACAAATTCACCAATTAGTAAAAAATACTTAATAAATTACATTAATTTAATGACAACACTCGTAAACTTTTTACGAGATTGAAAACTATAGATAAAACCGGAAGACCAAATAAATTTGTTCTTCTGTAGATTCGGAACATCGCCTTGATTTTACACTTTGTCGTAAAACGAAATGCGCAAGATAGGATTTGATTTTAGACCTATGGTTTCTTGGGGAAAATTTCTTAGAATTTTCCATAGAATGCGTTTCTGCTATACGATTTTTCGCCAAAAAAAATCGATCAACCCTAATATATATACATTTATATTAGAGTGTCCCTTTGAATTAAATTTTTTGAAATGTAATGACCTAAAATACCACCAAAAATATGTTTAGCTTGTTCTAAGAAGGGCAACCCGTGCCGAAAAAATAAATTTGTTCAGTTTTTTTTTAATTTTTTGCCATTAAATAATTACTTTTGCAATTTAATTTAACAGAATAGAAATGTGCACGTAATTGTCGTTCTAATAAGATATAAAAGACAAAAATTGGTTAAAAAATGTTAGTTATTAAAAAATCGCCAGGCCATTAACGTGTCTCAGGTCACTAGAACAAGAAACGTAGGAACATAATTAACATATTTTGAGAAATATTAAAACAAAAGTTTATTCTTACTTAAAATATATCCATATTTACTTGTATATAAGTTTTTATTTTCATAGGATACATTTAAAAAAAATATTGTTTTTAACGGCAGTTTCAAAACTCCAATTAAAAATTTTTTAAATTTTTGTTAAACGAATTTCAGAATTTTTTGATCATCACATGGGGATTTATTGACAATATAATAGGGAATAAAAATGTGAAAAAGTATGTCATATAGTTTTCCGTACCTGCGATATAAATTTTGCAATTTTCGAGAAAAACTAATTTTTTGGCCATATTTTGGCGAATGAGCTCAATTTCCTTACTGTTATTAATTTTAAGTATAATCTGTTCAGAATATTATAGTCCAGGTAATTTTAAATATAGTCTAAAAGTTTTCCTAAAATCGGAAAACGCTAACCCTTAAATCGTGAAGGTCAAATTTTTCAATATTTGGAATTTCTAATGGAAAGATAGCGAAATATTATATATATTTTTGGGCCGATTTTGATGAAACTTAAGAAAAAATTAAATCTAGTATTTACAGTAACAGTACAAAAATGGAAATTAACCATTAATAGAACTAAACATACACATATATCGAGCCCTAACCGCAAAAATAACGTAAGCGACATTTTTTTCAAAATTGACCTTTTAATGAAAATCGATAGAAAATTGTCGTGCGCATCAACACCCGAAATAATGAAAATTAAGTGTTTATATATACAGAGATAACGCAATTTCAATTATATCGTAAGCGACTGTTGTTATGTGCTAGTTTCGACCTTCAAAAAGTTTTGAATATGCCTCATAGTAAAACAAGTAAGAAAGTATGGTTGGTCAAGCCCGACCATATAATACCCTACACCAAGAAAAAGAGCAAAATCATTTTTCTTTTAAAATTTCAATAATTTATATTTTTGAGTGATTTTCGAAATGGGCCTTATATGGGAGCTATGAGCAATTATGGACCGATCACCATGAAATTAGGTCGTGTAATTTATGTTTACATGAAAGTTATTTATGTTGAATTTTATGTGTATACCAACATTTTTAAGAGATTTATGCACGTTAAAGTGATTTTTGGAAGCGGGTCTTATATGGGAGCTATAACTAATTATGGGCCGATCATATCCATATAAATTAAACATTTGTGACCAATAAAGTCCAATTTCGGAAGGGCTAGGTGAAATAATGGACCGATTACAGCCAGTTTCAATAGGTTCCGTCCTTGCTCCGAAAAAGTTATATGTACCAAATTTTTTTAATCGCCTAAGAACGTGATACTGAGTCGATCGGTATACTTTAGATTTTATATAGGCTAGATTTTTGGCGTTACAAACATCTGCACAAACGCATAATACCCTCCCACTATGGTGGTGTAGGGTTTAAATATTACATTGTTTTATTCAAGAAAATACTAGTATTACAATTTAAAGACGGCAAACGATGTTGTAATGAAATTTGCACTGCAATGTACAAATATCTCCTTATTTTAGATGAACGGAAAACTGTGAGCGATTTAAGTTTGTATTGCGATAGCTCCTAGTTAGTGGCCCACAGTTATTTGAAGTGCAAGAACAAACCCTTACGGTAATGAGTGTTTATCGTTAAAGCACTCTGATTTTTTAAACTGGAAAATGTTTTCTGATCTGCTTCTTTCAAAGAAAATAAAATTAAGTCCGATGCGGTCTGCAATTTTTGATACAACCGTGATTACAATTAAATACGGCTATTTAGACAATAGCGAGGAAAAGACTATTAACATTGATCTATACAACACAGAATTAAAAATTTCGTCACATAAATTCAATGATCTAAAAGCTCTTTGCAATAATAATAGTATTCCTGAATATTTGCATAACGAATATATTGGCCTAAAACATTCCCAAAATATTAAAGACGCCTTAAACGAAACATATGAAGAAGATGTGCCTTATTTCCTAAGCACCTACTATCTTTACTATGATTAGTAAGACAATATTTTTTCTTTGTAAAGCATTTATCGTATGCGACACAATCTAGTCTCAGCTGCCTGTAATAGAGACGGTAAAAATAACGTAAGGTCCAAAACAAATTTGTTGCTGACAAAATTAACTTAAAAATGTATTTATCGCATGCATGATACCATTAATCGACTACATTTCAATTTTCAAAGAACAACTCAAAAAAAAAAAAAAAAACTATCTCCTATAAAATTTTATTTTTGGCGCTTACGTTATTTTCGCTGTTAGGGCTCGATATATTTAAATAATAATACTCAAAAATAATATGGGAAAAATAAATTTTGCTACACCACAATTTAAAATTCTTTATAAATCCATTTAATTTTTTATTTTCAAATAATTTGGAATTGCTAAACAAACAAAAGATATGAAATGAAAATTGAATTGAATAAGTGAAGAAACAACGCAATGAGGGTCAACAACACAACTCTATGAAAATGCATTGAAGAATCGCTTTCAGATATGTTCAAGGTTAAATTATTTATTTATTTTTTAATATTAAGGTGTTTTAAATTACACTTTAATAATGCACGCGACAAAAAAAATATACATAAACATATGTAAATGTTAATAGTTTAAATAATATGGAAAAAAGGAGTTTATGGAGGAGGAGGATGAATTCCTTCTTGATATAGAATTTTGATTTTATATATTAAGAGATATATTTTAAATAAAACTATAGTAATTAAATGGATATAAAAAATGTGTTTATTTAATTTTGTCAACCCTGAAACCACTACGCCGATAGACAACCCTGACAAATAAGAAATATACAACTCTGTCGTTTGGCGTCTCTGAATTTTTAAAAGAAACGGATATATATAATTGGGGCATGTAGCAAGCTTGTCGACAACGTAGAAACAAGCTATTGTAAAACGCGAAGTATTTTAATGAATTGAATAATTAATTTAAGTTTTGTTTAAATAATAAATGTTTCCTTTTAATTAAACTAAAAGCGTATTGACAATTATTTAATCAGTCAATCTATCAGTTGACAATTATTTAGAAGTGGGATCTGAATTCCAAGGAAACACGATGGAGAACTTGCGCACATTTACTGTGAAGCAACTTCAGGCAAAGTGCCGTGAAATTGGAGTTTCATGTTCTAGAGGCACTAATCTCGAGTATGCGAACGCAAACTGATCGTTACAAAACATCGGATTTTGATCCAACAGAAGCTTCCTCGCCCCAACAAACGTTTATGACGCCTGAGGAATCTCCACCTCAATCGACAACTAATTTGTTTCATAGTGTACCAACGACATCTTCGTCTGATGGCCCTCAAGTACACATGATTCCGTATACTTCGTCGCAGACGTCATCTGTTAATTTGTTTCGTGGGGTACCAACGACATCTTCGCCTGATTGTCCTCAAGTACACACGATTCCGTATAGCTCATCGCAACCAACGTCGAATAATATTTCGTTTCATGGTGTACCGACAACATCTTCGTCTGATTGTTCTCGGGTGCAAGTGATTCCGTCTACCACATCGTACTCGTATCCATTCGTCTCGATTTATGCAGCACCTCGATCTGTGTATAGCCATCAATACTCAACTGCCGGAGGACGCCGTCCAGTAATGACAACGAATAATGTTTCGTCGAATACTAACGCTTTTCCCTACGTTCAGAATATTTTGCCACCATTGAATTTGGGACAACAGGTATCGCCACCTACGACTTATCAAGACACACCCTCCGACACGTTTGGCCAACAAGTACCCGTAGTGAATGCATTCGTCACACAAGCGTCGCAACCTATGTCATTCGTTTATCAACCGTATTCATCGTCAAGTGGCTCGTACGTAATGCCACAAATTCCTCCGCCTACTCAACCGGTTTTGCAGTCCGGTTTTAATACGGGCAATCCCTATGGCCACGTAAAGGAAATTATTTCCTTATTGCCCGATTTCAACCCTATCACAGATGAATCTGTGAATTCGTCACAATTCGTGAAACGTGTTGAAATGTTGAAAACCGCTTATTGCTGGGATGACCAGTCAGTAATATTTGCTGTACAGCAGAAAATGAAAGGACCAGCGAGATATTGGGTCGACTCATTACAGGAAGTGTTCGTGTCCTGGTCACATTTTGTGAATAAATTTCTTTCAGATTTTCCCGACACGGAAAATGAAGCCGACGTACATATCAAAATGTCTACAATGGTGCGTGATCCACAGGAAACACCACAGGAGTATTTCTATAGAATGTTAGCCTGTGGAAAGAAGGGTCGTCTACCCGAGACGGCAATTATCCGACACATTGTTAATGGAATTAACGACCACGGTTTAAAGGCGAAAATTTCCAACGAATATGCAACATGTAACCAGCTCATTATTTGTTAGGTGACATTATTTGTTATTGTAATTACAACGAGATAAGAACTCAACCAGTAGTTGCACACAAACCGAAAAGGAACGACAACACCGTATCACCCAGTGCAACATCGGTCAGGAACGAGAACAACAATCCGGTGAGTAAGATAAAATGTTACAATTGCCATAACTATGGACATTATTCGGTAAAGTGTCCCGAGCCGCAGAAGAAGGATCGTTGTGGAAATTGTAATCGCACTTCTCATAGAACAGCTGAATGTAATTTGCCGAAGGAACGAAGAACAGCAGATGTGAACAAAATTGATGATAGTACTTCAAAGCCGCTTGAACTTTGTAAAGCCGTCAAGATAAACGGTGTTGACACCCTGGCGTTTATTGATTCAGGCAGTGAACGCAGTTTAATTAGAAAATCGTTTTCAGAGAAAATCGGTAAGACCATTGAATGCGAAATTATATTGAAAGGGTTTGCAGGTGGTGAATATATTTGTGTGGGTAAGGTGATCGCACTCGTATTAATTGATGACACGAATACAGAGGACGAGCTGTTTATTGTTGAGGACGAAATGATACCAACGGATGTGCTTTTTGGTCGTAATCTCTTGTGTCAAGAGGGTAAACGTACAATTATAGAAGGTGATGTGTGTTGGGTGCAGAATATAAGGAAAATTGATTTTGCGGAAGATTTGACGGTTAATGAATGTGAACGACTCCAGACGATACTGGAGAATAATGGAACTTGTTTTTCTGAGAACATAGGCGAATTAGGTAAATGCAATTTGGTGAAAATGAACATTGAGGTAAATAAGGTCGATCCGATATGTTCGAAACCGTATAGAATCCCATTTGCAAAACGTCCCATTGTGTCAGCCATCATAAAAGAGCTTCTGGATAACGAGATTATACGTAAGTCCGATTCACCCTATGCATCTGGTGTAGTGCTGGTGGAGAAGAAGAATGGGGAGCACCGGTTGTGTATTGACTACCGCCAACTGAACAAAGTCACCATTAAGATACCTTACCCTATGCCGATAATTGAGGAACATTTCGCCCAACTCGCTGGAAACCGTTTTTTACAACTCTTGACTTGCGGATGGGCTACCATCAAATTGAAATAGAGGAAACGTCTCGGGAATATACGGCTTTTGTCACATCTGATGGCCATTATGAGTACAACCGTATGCCATTTGGTCTTGTAAATGCCACTGCGGTGTTCCAAGCGGTAATGAATCGTATTGTTGAATTAATGGAACCAGGAGAGGTACTCGCATATCTGGACGATGTAATAATACCCAGTAAGACAATGGATGAAGGCTTAGAACGCCTTAATCGATTTTTGAGAATCCTGAAGGACAGCGGACTGACCTTGCGCTGGGATAAGTGTAAGTTTTTGGCCAAGGAGATCTCATATTTGGGTCACAAGGTGAACATATCGGGTATTACGCCTGGAAACGAAAAAGTAAGCGCCATTAGGAATTTTAGAATACCAACGAACGTTACAGATGTTCGCCGATTCCTGGGGTTAACAGGATTCTTCAGGAAATTTGTTGAAAACTACCACTTACCGTTCTATTAAAGAATGAAGGGAAGAATTTTATATGGGATGAACCTCAACAACAAGCGTTTAATGTATTGGTGGAAATACTTTGTGGACAACCTGTACTGGCCATTTACGATATAACGGCCAAGCATGAAGTCCATACGGACGCTAGCAGTTTAGGGTTGGCAGGAGTTCTCCTTCAGTCGAGTGGAAATGATAAGTGGCACCCAGTATTTTATTTCAGCAGACATTGTTTCGAAACCGAGGCGAAGTACCACAGTTATGAACTAGAGGTATTGGCCGTGGTAGAGACCCTGGAGCGTTTCCGCATTTACCTACTAGGTAAACCATTTCGTGTAGTGACTGACTGTGCTGCAATTACAAGGGTAAAAACCACCAAGGAACTCCAGCCAAAAGTGTCCCGATGGCTAATGAAATTGTTAGAATTCGATTGCGAATTTATACACCGTGAGGGCTCTAGGATGACACATGTTGATGCTTTAAGCAGATCACCGGATTTACCTGCAGTCGAACCTGAACCAGCAGGCTTTGTCATGAACGTGGAAGCCGACAGTGAAGACTGCAGCTAAAGGATGACAAACTGAATCATATAATAGGCGTCCTAAGGGGTAAGATAAAATTCGACCAACACAAACAATTGAGAACCGATTTTGTCCTACGGAACAATCGTCTTTATCGGAAGACTGATGACGGACTCAGATTCGTTGTACCCAAGGCCGTGCGTTGGCGTATAGCCAAACATTCACATGATGACATCGGACATTATGGTCTCGACAAGACTCTAGATAGGGTTAAACAAGCGTTTTGGTTTCCTCGTATGAGGAAATATCTACAAGAGTATGTAGCCGCATGCACTGAGTGTTGCTACAACAAGGTGAAGGGAGGTAAGACCGAGGGAAGTATGCATTACGGTGTATTGGATCCACTTCCGTTCCGCCAGATACATGTGGATCATTTGGGACCTTTCATTAGGAGTAAAAAAGGCTACACACATATTTTGGTAATAGCGGATGCGTTTACGAAGTTTGTTATTGTGAAGGCAGTTAGGAGCACTAAGACGACACCCGTCATAACTGTATTGAACGAACTCTCCAGTTATTTTGGTTTACCTCGCCGTATTGTATCCGACCGTGGTACTGCATTTACGGCGAAGGCTTTTGAAGATTATTGTGAAAGCAATAATATACAGCACATAAGAACAGCACTCCACGTGCCAACGGTCAGGTTGAGCGAGTCAACCAAACCGTTTTATCATTTCTGCGTACCACCATCGAAGATCCGAAGGTATGGGATGAATCGTTACACATATTGCAGTGGTCAATTAATTCGCAAAGGAACGCAACTTCTGGATAATGAACTAATCTTCGATTACAAGCCCATCGATTTAGTACAGAATCGGATACTAGCTGCCATACAGGACGATACAACTAATGAATCGACATCATCGATCCATGAAAAACGAAATTTAGCTGTACAGAATATCGAGCGTGAACGTGAAAGGTGGAAAAGGAGATTTGATAGCAAACACAGCCGCCCTACTATTTATGACGAAGGTGATTTAATTCTTATACGACATGAGCCTCCAGCAACAGGTGAATCAAGGAAACTCGAACCTAAATATAAGGGTCCGTACCAGGTGGCGCGAGTCCTTGGGAACGATCGCTACCTTATTGAAGATATTCCTGGTTTGCAAATAAGTTCACGTAAATTTTGTTCCGTGTTTAGCTCAGATAAGATGCGAAAATGGTGTGATGGATCTCCCGAGCTTGATGATATTGATGAGGAGGAAGTCGAGGACGACTTATAATCAGGATTGGCCGAGCTGTCAACCCTGAAACCACTACCCCGGTAGACAACCCTGACAAATATGAAATATACAACTCTGTCGTTTGGCGTCTCTGAATTTTTAAAAGAAACGGATATATATAATTGGGGCATGTAGCAAGCTTGTCGACAACGTAGAAACAAGCTATTGTAAAACGCGAAGTATTTTAATGAATTGAATAATTAATTTAAGTTTTGTTTAAATAATAAATGTTTCCTTTTAATTAAACTAAAAGCGTATTGACAATTATTTAATCAGTCAATCTATCAGTTGACAATTTTTTAAAAAAGTTAGTAAAAAAGTTATATATATAGTATAATTCAAATATTGCAGGACCATTTGGTGATTGACGACCTTTGTAAATAATTGTCCACTTTTTATCGCCCATTTTGTTTAAATATGGATCTTTTTTATTTAAATATTTGGTAATTCTTCGTGGGAACCAATTATTGTTTTCTAAGTATGCAACTACTTTTGATCCATATTGAGTTTCTTTCCATTCAAAACTCAAGATTTTATAAGGCTGTTCTATTGGAATGTCATCAATTCTTGTATACTCTGGCTTAATAAATAATGCGATGTTAATCATTTGTTTAAACATCTGAAAATTGTTTATTATTTAGTATACTATACTTATTAATTTTTAAACAAGGAGCTACTTACGATGATATTAGGTATTCTCTATTATATTACCAAGATTAATGATAGAAATATTCTAAAGAATGGCTTTTTATATCAGCTGAGGGAAGAAACTGTTTCTCTATTAACATATTTAATTTGAAAAAACACTCAAGGAGGTGTTTTACATTAATACATTAAAAAACATCACACACAAAGATAGGAAAACAAACCAAACAACACAATTTACAAAAAAAATATGACACTCAAAACTAAATTTTCTCTCACAAATTCTTGAAAAAAATCATCTTGCTAATTTACAAGTCACACAAAAATTAATCTTCCCTATAATTAAAATTGTTTACCCTAATGTAGACTAATTAAAAGAAAATAAACCCTCCTATTAAAACTGCATTAAAAGCCTCTACACAATAGTACAACAAAACTAATGAAATAAAACAAGCATCAGAGCTAGTGTGTCCCAAAAAAAGTTTTTTTTCTTATTTTCATGGGTGCTCAAGCATAATTTGAAAGCTTATAGGGTAGAGTATTTTTGAGATTTTTTCTTTTAATTTTTCGGAAGTGGTTTAGAGGTCGCTCAAGTCGTGTTTTTGCCAAAAATCGGGTTTGTCCGCCTTTTTTTGTGTTTTATTCATATATATATACAAAAGTCATGTCACCAAATTGTATAACGATCGGTCCATAATTAGGCATAGCTCCCATACAAAGCCCAATTCCGAAAATCATTTTAACGAGCACAAATCTCTTAAAAATGTTGGTACATTTTAAAAGAAAACTGTTAAAAGAAAATTGTTGTCCCTAAATTATTAAGAATTAATTGATCTTTCAAACTGCAACGTTAGTTTTTTAATTTTCATAAAAATTTTAAAAGTTTCATTCATTGCAAAAACTAAAAATGTTTGCACACAAAAATAAAGCATGGACATTTTTCTTTTAAACTGTGTCCTCAAAAGTAATGAAATTCGTGGGTCTTGACAAAGTTATGAATAAAACTCAAAAAAAGGCCGACAAACACGATTTTTGGCAAAAACTCGACTTGAGCGACCTCTAAACCTCTTCCGAAAAAAATCTCAAAAATACTATACCCTATAAGCTTTCAAATTATGCTTGAGCCCCAACAAAAAAATTTTTTTGTGACACCCTAATATACCCTTCACCAAAGTATACCATAATTGTATGTTGAAAAAAAATAACAAAAACAAAAAAACCACACGCACTCAAATACATACAAATTATGCACGCGTGTGTTTGATTTGTAATTCTCATTTCATTCCACATTGTAGATTCTACCCAACAACAACATTCTACAATGTAGAATGTTGTTGTTGGGTGTTTGTGCTGTTTACGTATGATAGAGTTGCTCATATGAGAACTCATTATAAACAACTCTCTCTATTTTGTTAGAGAATAAGATTTACAAAGAAACAAAATAGAATTGGTGAATATACTCTATGTGTATTACACACATCTACATACATATATACACACAACTAAACTTTTGTTTTATTTTTATTATGCTATTATTTATTAATTAATCCATATTGTAATACAAAAGCCATCCAGGCCAAAAAAACATATTACATAATATTACAATCCTGAGTATAGTTAATATAATTATACATTAAGCTTAAAACTATTTTTATTTGTTTGCTTTTATAAATTATAAATTTTTGGCTCCCCAGCCTTAATAAAAAAATTTAAGAAATGACAAAAATACACGAATGAAATATAATTTTAGTATCCGGTTATCATTAGAACAACTCCAAAGTTTAAAAAATTTAAAATTTAACGCAAAAGTATTCTTATCTAGAAACAAGTCATATATAAGTAACAGAGAAGCGTCTCAAGAGTTTAAGGCGTTATTGGACTGGGAGAAAATTCTCAATTCATACGGTAGGCAGTTCCACCAACGAGCAATCCTAACGACAAACGACCTGCCAAATGTTGAACATCTTACTCTAGGGATCAGAATCTGTTTATTCCTAGTCGAACGAGAAAAACAAAACCGATCACAAAACTGTCGGATTATGCCATCCTTCATTAACCTGTAATAGAAAAAAATGTTTCGATACCTAACAAACTCAATAAATGGGCAACCCAGAAATCTCGTAACAAACTCGGAGATATGATCACGTCTACGAACATTATACACAAATCTTGTAATTGAATTCACAACACGACCAAGTTTCCGTAGGTTAACACAAATAGTGCCCGATACAACCTCCAATCCATATAAAATTTGAGGCATCAATAATGCCTTAGCCACCCTAATCTTTACCCACAACGGCAAGTAAATATTCATCGAATACAACCTACGTAGAATATAATTAACTTTCCGATATATGGACCCAATGTGGGACTCAAAATTAAGATGACTATCAACAATTACACCTAATCATTTATGTTGGCATACAAGCTCAATCCGATAATCAGAAATATGAATATTCAAATCAGAAACAAAATGATTAGATGATCCAAAAAGCATAGCCTTTGTCTTTGAGGGTTTAATAGCAAGAGAATTAACCGAAGTCCAGTTAGCAACATTCCCAAGACAGAAGTTAACATTACTTTCCAAAACATCTACAAATTCTCGATCTGTACTAAATAATAGCAAAATGTCATCAGCAAAGAAAAATGGCTTACACATACTACTGTCCAAAACATCAGGGAGATCATTAATATATAACACAAATAACAACGGACCTAATACTGATCCCTGTGGGACACCAGACCTAAGCATTAGACTTTCAGAGCCAATTCCATTTAACTCTACAAATTGTTGTCTTCCACCCAAAAAAGACATAACTAACTTACAGGCCGATTTAGAGAATTCAAACTTATTTTTCAACTTAACTATTAAAGTAGAATAGCAAATAGAATTAAAAGCTTTAGTTAAGTCAAGGGAGACAAGAAGTGACAATTTTCTATCATTCTCACAGGTTCAAATATCATCCGTCAAGTTCAGCAACAACGATGTGGTGCTATAGCCCCGACGAAACGCATATTGCGAATCAAAAATTTTTCTCTCGACAAAAGACATAATCTGATTTTTAATTAAATGCTCCACCACTTTCGACATAGCTGGAAGAATGGATATAGGTCTAAGGTCATCTAAACATCTTACCGTACCGGATTTGGGAATGGGTACTACTCTCGCAGTCTTCCAAGCTGTTCGTTCGTATTACTATTAAAATTGCAATGCTATTCTGCAATTTTTAGTAGCAAACACAATCCATTGCATATCCACCAAAATATATGTTCGTGCTTTAGTAGCACACACAGTTTTTTTGTCGTGCTAATATTGCACTCCATTCGTTTTATTT
Organism: Calliphora vicina; assembly: GCF_958450345.1. Classification (NCBI taxonomy): domain Eukaryota; kingdom Metazoa; phylum Arthropoda; class Insecta; order Diptera; family Calliphoridae; genus Calliphora; species Calliphora vicina. Next base: position 91,883,745 of record NC_088781.1, on the reverse strand, counting down.
TGTTGTGCTGGCAAACTTTTCTAGCAAAAATACACACTTCTGTAGTTGTGCTATAGCACAATTGACATTTCTGCAATTGATGCTATCAGTTGCTGTTCTTGATAAGTGCAGAACAACATATCAGTAAACACACCCAATGTACAGTTGGGCAGAATCAAAATTTTTTTGAAATAAATCTGGCATTTCTAAATGGCTGATCTGATCAGGATAAAATTTGACGCGGGCGTAGCCAAGGAGTATTCGAGTTTAAATTATTGAAATGGGCCCTACAAATGCCCCAGGGGCGGCGCTATGGGGGCTCAGAATAGGGTACCTTCGACATGCAAAATTTTTAAACACGTCCCATTTTTTTGTTTCCCATTCGATTTCAAAGAGTTTTATATGTTTATAAAGCGCTCGCCTATGTCTTGAAAAATATGCTTGCGTGTGCTATTTATCTCTTATACTTTTCGAGTTATAGGCATTTCAAAATTGAAATTTTAAAATTTTGCCATACCTTGGTCCGCTTTTTTAAAAATATAGGTCGTACTTTTGTGCCGAACGGGCTCGATTTTTTTTGTTAGTTAGACAACTAAATTATCAGTAATATACAAAATATTTCAGAGTAATATCGATTATATATCCAAAAATAAACGATTTTCAATTTAAGAATTCAAAAAATAGTAGATTTTTGCTGTTTTTTGGATGAAAATGTGACTGAACTCTTTTTTATTAAAAAAAAAATTTCTTTAAGAACATATAACAATTTTATGTTTTTCTGTAAGGTAGCTCTACAGAGAACATTTTGGTATAAAAACATGTCCTATTTTTTGAACATGTTGCCCTTTCGTCCTTCGGAATTTGACCTATTTTTTGACTATTTTTCAACTTTGGACCACATGTTCTAAAATCCCAAAGTTGGGATCAAAAAACGGAAAGCAGCTTTAGAAACCTTGATGTGTTTCCTATTTATCCCCAAAGTATTTTCCCAGCCCCAAAGGAAATGTATGGTTAAAATTGTAAAAAATACCATTTTCGGAATTTTCGCTTAAATTTTTAGGAATTGTGGGATTCCTTTTGACCTTTTGAAAAGTTTTTTTACACTTTATAATTTGACAAATTTAAAAAACGTTGAAAATTTCATTGTGTTTTGCTAATAAATAAAGATTTTATTACATATTTATTGAGTTTCTAAAACTAAAATTTTTATCAAAATTTTAATAGGATTGCAAATACATATTAGGAACAATTTGATCCACATTTATTCCGAACATTTTTTTTTCTTGTTTAGATATTTTAATTTTTGGTCTTACAAAAAAAATGCAAGTTAATATATCAGTTAGATTCAAAAATATTTACACTAATGAATAATCGTTATTTCGTATTACATACTTGACAATAAAATAACTAGCAGCATCCAAATAGCCAAAAAACAAGAAATATCAATTCAACCATAGCACAGCAACCAAAGAAATGTAAATTGCTGCCAGAGAAAATTGCTAGCACAACAAAACAAAAACGAATGCTGACGCGCAATATAGCACGAAAATATATTTTGGTTGTTGTGCTACAATAACGAGTTGACAACTGTTTGTATCTGCTACTAGAAATTGCAAACTAACATTGCAATTTGTATAGTAATATATGAATAGTAACAGCAATTTATATTAGCAGAGTTATACAAAATTATAATAGTAACTATATTTTTAGTATGCAGATTGATAAAAATGTATATTTACTGCAATTGACCGCTAATATAGTAGCAATTGTAAACACTGACTAAGAATCAATCATATAACATCAATTACGGTAGCATTTACATTTCGAAGTTTATTACATCCAGCAACATCATAAACATCAACTTCTTGTAATGGTTAAACATATAAACAAAAACTAATAAAAATTGATGTGATGAGAAAATTTTTCTCACGGTGTAATAAAAGTTTGGCAACGCGAAATATTAGTGCATTTTAACGAATGCAACCATGCAAAAATGAATGCAATTTACAACTGTGCAATTTTTGACAGACGCTATGTTGGCGGCACTGCGAAGTTTTTTTATAACATTAAAATGGAGGATTTCCGTTCCTTTTTAAACACAACGTGGTGGCGTGCAAACGTGGCATCGACCATAAAAAAAAACCCAGTACAGCTTGGGGAGGTTTTTATAAATTAACAATAGAGACGATAAATAAAAAGACAGGTGCTGTGACACAAACAACCATCTCGTGTCAGCGTCTACAACCACGTCTGTTTGTTGGCTGGATTAGCTGCACCAAACTACCACCTCGTGGCAACATCAACTACCGCGTTCACTGGAGTGTTGTGTTAACAAAAACATTCGTGGCAGCAGGAACCATCACGTTGTGTTGAGCGGAGTGCTGTGTTAACAAAAACATTCGTGGCAGCATTAACCGCCACGTTCTGTTGTGCGGTGTTAACGAAAACACTCGTGGCAGCAACAACCACCAGGGCTGTTTGTTTGTTTGAAGTGCTGGGTTAAAAAGAAAAAAAAAAACAAAAACATTTTCGTGACAGCATTAACCACCACGTTATGTTGTGCTGAGTTAGCAAAAACACTCACGTGGTAGCAGCAGCTATCAATTGTGGAAGCAGTAGCCAAGATAATGTTACTAGGGAACAGAATTTTTATCTGCCAGAACAAGTTCCCAGTAACAACGAAATTTTAACAAAAATAAGTTATCTGCCAGAACAAGTTTCCAACAACAATAACTTTTTACATGCCACGACAAGTTTCCATTAACAACAACAATTTATCTGCCAGAACAAGTTTCCATTAACAACAACAATTTACCTGCCAGAACGATTTACCAGACTGAACAATTTATCAACCACAACAAGTTTCCAGCAAAAACAACAACATTTTACCAGCTATGACAACATTCACCAGCCATGACTTTTTACCAGCTATACCAACATTCACCAGCAACATTTTTTGGTATCATCAACAAATTTAACGGCTTCATCTATAATTTTTTCAACAGCACATCAAGTTTACATCTGTCTATATCAACATCCTAGTCATCAGTTTCACCGATTCAAAACAAACAACAAAAATAGATAAGTACCAAGAAATAGAAAAGTAGCATTTAGATTTACATTTTTTTTACACTCTTTAATCAATAGGTTATAAGCAATAACCGGCCATTTTATAAATTCCCGAATGACTACTAGTAGTCGCAAATAATAATAAAGTTCGAATGTTTATTATCATTTACTACGTTGAGAACTTTAAATAGGTATATTAATCATTTAAATGTTTGTAACTTTTTGAAAGGGAATATCTCAGTACAATATTTCATAGCTAGTAAACCTGACATACCATTTAATTTCTTTTATATAATAGTACACTGTTTTTTTAATTTTTGATTTGACCTAATAGACATAATGGTTGTCAAAGACCCTAAGTTTTTAGTTGATTAACTAGCCACTCGATGAACAACAACAAAAATAGCGCTATTTTTTAGTTGAATTAAGTATAGTGGACCCAAAAGTAGGGATATAATCAACTGGAAGGTCGGCAGGTTCAAATCAGGAAATAAAAGAAAAGATTTTATGATCATATACCCTAATAGCCATATTTATCTTGATTTAGTTTTATATACTGCTATATAAGCCTTATTTAAGAATAATCTTAAGAATGAATTTGAATATATAACTGGAACTAAAGAAATATATTGTTTTGTAATGAAGAGATAGAGAGTGAGAAAACAAAGGCAGGTATTTGGGAGTGAAATGTCGGATTAGGGGTGATACCGGTAGAAGGCAAACGTGTACACCAAATGGACGAACGTTGCTTGATAGCAATATGTGGGAGGGACGCCAAGTAGATAACTAATACCTAATATCTACAGTGAGTGCATTATAAAACAAAATCGTGAGAATTCGAGCCCTGTCTTTTATATTTTTGTATTGTCGGTAGCACTGGCACAACTTAACAGTGCCCATAACCCATATGTATATGTGCAACGAACACCCGCCCAAGCCCGCTGAGTCATAGCCGCACAAAACGACAAGTTGCCAGTGTAGCATATGTCATATGGTGACAACCCTAAGGTTGGACCGGGACAGTTAATGGCGCCCAACGTGGGGCCCGAATTTTGAATCTCTAGATAATTATTTTTTTTGAATATTTAAATTTTTTTTGAGAACTTAAATAAAATTTTGATCGGTAAACTCGGGTTTAATCAGCTTGTAAGTCACTGTTGATATCATTTATTGACAAGTTAGCGACTAGTCACGATTAAATCGCCTAAGTATATCTTTCTGTAAGTCTGGTGTTTTTTTTTAGAAATTGAAAACATTATCGCGACAGAAAAGATTGACTTGCTTATAATGGGAATTTTATGTAGGTCTATGACTGTGATTCACTTCATATGCGACATAAGAATTATCATACTGACGGTTCTAAAGAAAAAAAAAAAATTCGAGACATATATATATTATAGATATACGACTGATTTTGTAAACTTAGCACTTTTATTTTCCACATTTCACTACCAAATACCACCTTTTATAATGGATCATAATTATAATCGTTCATATTGGGTGAGAAGCCTGTAATAACACGATAAGTATTCTTACATTTGATTTTTTGTTTCAATTTCATATTCATTTCAGTATTATAGATTTTCATTTTGGTTTACAACCACAACTAACATACATTAGATTTGCCAATTTGATTCACAGTTTCATATGTGGATTATTTTAAAGTTGAGTTGAAATAACATTTTTCATTTTTCATAAATTTATATTTTATTTTATTGTTGATTTGATTTAGTAGATTTTTCTTATATTTTTTATTTTTTAATATTTCTGAAGTTAATTGCTAGGATACTTGATCAAAATTTTCTACTGTTTGAAATTTTACAAACATCTGAGAGTGTTGATTTTGTATTCAGGCTACATGTATTGTATTGATTTTTGGTAAACATTTGCTGTTTTCATTTTTATATTATATTTTTCATTAAAGTTTCACACGTAAGTCCAATTTTGATTATTTCAATTTATATTTTTTATAAACTTTCGGGTAGGCGATACGAGTTGATTTTCTTGGAATTGTTGAAAGAAAAATATTGAACTCCAATATTCTAGTAGAGATCTAATATAGACTATTAGGTAACTACTTTAGCTTATTGGAGTATCAACGGGTAACGCGACGAAAAAAAAAGGAAACTGGTTATATTTTGATAAAATTTTTGAGGAGTTGCGCGAGTCAGATAGTCATTGCCACGGGTAGATTTTCAAACATTAGGTAGTAGGTAATAGATATCCGAATAGTCATGTCACCTCCGATTAATCCTACAACAAGTTCAGATACAACGACAGTTGATACTGCTTCTACGACTACAGCGAACACTTTAGCTCAAACATTAGTGCCAGCTACTCCGGGAATAAGAACTTCAGCTTTAGAACAAACTCGAACTACAACTGTTTCACTAGATGCGTCGACAGCTACAGATTTCCTTGGTTTTGAGGACACATTGCGAAGTAGCGGGGAGTCTTCTGGAAACACTACGATAAACTCACCGGAATATATTAGTCAGACCGCAAGAAAAGTTAGGGAGGAGTTTCAACATCAACCTAGAAGTGTCATTCAACGTGAACAAGTAACAGCCCTAGAAGGACTTAAACATGTGGAGTTAATGCGAACATTGGAAGAGAAGTTAAAAGCAATAGTTCCAGGTATCATTTGGGAAACGGTTAACACCATTTCACAACAAGGGCAGAACTATACAACACAACCTCCAACTAATGTCACCAGTCACCAAGCAACAGAATCCCAGCAATACCGAAATTACACAGTACCTCCGCCTCCGTTGAATCATCAAGTTTTATCTTCTGCAGACCCAAGAACTCGGACAAATTTACAAAACAACACTTCGTTTACAATTCCAGATCGACAAATGCCCTCGTACAGTAATACTCCAGCTACAGATCGAAGCATTCAGCCTAGCAATTTTAATATTCCGCCACCGTATACACATCCACACATACACCCTCAAGCTACTCATTCTTTTGGTCCACAACAAGCACCAGTGTTCAATAATCAAACGCCACAATGGAATCAACAGCCTTACCAGCCTAACAATTTTCAGAATCGATATCAGAATCATTCAGTTGACTCTTCAAGGGGTATAGAAAAATGGGGACTAGAATTCGATGGTACTTCAAGAACACCTAGCGTCGAAGATTTTGTGTTTAGAGTAGAGACCCTACAGGCATATTTTAGAGTTCCGTGGACAGATGTTATTAGAAACATGCACCATTTTTTGAAGAAAACCGCTCATGACTGGCTGTGGGATTTCAGGAGGATGAATCCAAATGTAAATGATTGGTCAATGTTTAAGAAATCTTTAGTCGCTTATTTTCATCGCTTCGAGAGTGATTTCGACATACAACGGAAGATTTTAGATCGACGTCAGCTAGACAATGAAACATTTGATGAATTTTGTAATGTGGTTTTACATTTGAGGAATCAACAGACCAACCCTATCAAGGAACAGGACCTAGTGGAGATTATGAAAGGAAATTTAAAACAATCGATGGTACAATTATTATTCGCAGTAAGACCGATTGGATTAGATCATTTCAGAACAGAAGCGAGAAGGGCCGAAAATATACTGAACAACCACAAATTATTTCAGGCTCGGTATACAAAAAGACAAGTTAATGGATTAGCATTTGAACCAGAAAACGAGACTGAGGAGATTAATGCAATTACAAGAGAACGAAAGCTAGTATGTTGGAATTGCAAAGATGATGGTCACATGTTTATGGATTGTCCGTCCGAAAGGAGAAGGTTATTTTGCTATAAATGTGGTCACGACAACACGGTTACACCTAAATGTCCGACATGCCAGGGAAACCGGAACGCGAACGAACTTCGGGTTGGGTTAGAAGCTCGTTCGAAGAACACGATGACTCAACACCTGACAATGAACCAATAAATTTCGAAAATTCAAGATGCACGACACCTACAAATTTAGTAACAATAACACATAATGATATTTCGCCCAGGAGAAAGTTACCTTGTGAAGACAACCTAGTTCCAGGGAAGGTTACCATTCTGGAGAGACATGTACCAAAAACAGTGGAGAAAGAAACGAATGAGATTTTGATTAGGAAGCCATGGCATGTTAGAATGAGAGAATACCAAGAAGTGAGAAGAAGAATTTTCGGGCAACCATCCAAAAGAATTTTGAAGACGAGAGAACGGTATAGGAGAAGAAAACGTACTCGGTTGGAGATAGCGGCAGCGAAAATTTGGGAAGGCTCTGATGCAAGAATTTATACCACCATCAATATCAATGGACTACCTGTGCAGGGAATGCTAGATAGCGGAGCAACAGTATCATGCTTAGGAAAGAATTGCCTAGATCTGGTCGAAAAAGGAAAACTGATAGTTCACCCAATGTTGTCTGAAATTAGGACTGCTGACGGCCGTCGTAATGCTATAATTGGACGCGTACGAGTTTTAATTACCTTTAATGGAATTTCGAAATATGTTGATTTTTATTTGGTGCCAACGCTGAAGGATAACCTTTACCTTGGGGTACAGTTTATGAAGGATTTTAACCTGTTACGATTAGATATCTGTGGTTTAACAACAAACAATATAGTTTTAGATGAAGAAGAAGAAAGTGTTTATCCACGTATGCATGACTTAAATGAAGTTCAAAAGGCTAAATTGGATCAAGTCATAGCATTATTTCCGTGTTTTACAGAAAAAGGTTTAGGTAAAACATCTTTAGAAGTTCATGTGATAGATACAGGAGATGCAGTGCCATTCAAGGAACGTCATTATCCAGTTTCGCCAGCGGTGCAGAAGCTCATGTATGCGGAATTGGATAGAATGATATCACTTGGCGTCATTGAGCCGAGTGAAAGTCCTTGGAATAGTAGAGTTACCTTGGTGCAGAAAGGGGATAAAGTTAGGATTTGTTTGGACGCACGTCGGCTTAATGACGTCACAGTGAAAGATGCCTATCCTCTTCCGCATATAGAGGGACTTCTCAGCCGTCTGGGGGACACCCACTACATTTCCAGTATAGATCTTAAGGACGCGTTTTGGCAGATACCGTTAGCAGTTACCAGTAGGGAAAAGACAGCTTTTACGGTACCTGGAAGGCCTTTGTACCATTTTACTGTCATGCCTTTTGGGTTGTGCAACGCGGCCCAAAGGTTATGTAGGTTAATGGACAAAGTTGTTCCAGCGCGCCTGCGGGAGCGTGTTTTTATCTACTTGGATGACTTGCTAGTGGTATCTCCAAACTTGGCCGAACACATGAATATTCTAATTAAAGTTGCCGAATGCTTGAATAAGGCAGGTTTAACAATAAATGTTGCCAAGTCCAAATTCTGTTGTCGAGAGCTGAGATATCTAGGATATATCGTAGGTGAGGGCGTAGTAAGACCAGATCCGGAAAAAGTGAAAGCAATTTCAAGGTTCAAATATCCAACAACTAAAAAGGAAGTTAGAAGCTTCATGGGTACTACTGGTTGGTACCGAAGATTTATCGGAGAATATGCAACCATTACAGCACCAATTTGTGATACCTTAAAAAAGGGGAATAAATTTGAATTTACAGAAGAGGCAAAGGTAGCATTTGATACGTTAAAATCGTGCTTGAGCTCTAGCCCTGTGTTAACTCACCCTCAGTTTTCAAAAACTTTTTATGTGCAGTGTGACGCATCCGACGTAGGGATTGGCGCAGTGTTATTTCAAGAGGACGACGATAGCGGAGAGCATCCTATTGCTTATTTCTCAAAAAAACTCTCGTCTGCTCAGAAAAATTATTCAGTCACAGAAAGGGAATGCCTAGCGGTGGTGTCTGCAATAAAACGTTTTCGACCTTATATTGAGATGATGAAGTTTATTGTTATTACGGATCACTCCAGCCTCAAGTGGCTGATGACGCAAAAAGACCTAAGCGGGAGATTAGCAAGGTGGAGTCTGCTACTACAAGCGTATACATTTGAGATTCAGCATCGTAAGGGAGCACAAAACATAGTACCCGACGCATTATCAAGATATGCTATTGAAGTGTTGGACGTGGATGTTAGGTCTTTAGTGGATATGTCGTCAAAAGAATTTCAATCACCCGATTATTTAGAACTGATCAAAACTGTAGAAGCAGAGAAGTCTTGTTTACCAGATATACGTGTTCTGGAGGGTTTTGTGTACAAACGTACGAACTTTTATCAAGGAGATGTGTTACAAGAAGATCACGCTTGGAAATTGTGGATTCCTGCTGCTCTTACGGAAAGTGTCATAGATAATGCGCACAAACCACCAAATACGGCTCATGGAGGAATATATAAAACAATTCGACGTATAAGAGAATACTTTTATTGGCCTCATTTAAATATACAAGTTCGGGAATACATTCAGAGATGTGACACGTGCAAGGAGACTAAGCCATTAAACCAAATTTTAAAACCACCGATGGGAAAGGAAACCGATGCGACTAGGCCTTTCCAACGTGTATATATTGATTTTCTTGGACCGTATCCCAGATCAAAGAGGGGGAATACATTCATCTTTATAGTGCTTGATTACTACACAAAATTTGTTTTACTTAAAGCTATGACAAAAGCTACATCTCAGAAGGTCATTGAATTTCTCATGCAGGAAGTATTTTGTAAGTTTGGTTGTCCAGAAACACTTATTTCAGATAATGGAAGGCAGTTCATTGGGAGAGACTTCGCCACACTAATGAAAAACTTTGGAATTCATCATATAAAAACAGGAGTTTATGCGCCACAAGCAAATGCTTCGGAGCGAGTCAATCAATCCATCTTGAATGCAATTCGGTCATATTTGGAAAACAATCACCAAGAATGGGATGCACATTTATGTGAGATAGAGTGTGCGCTACGATCATCTGTTCATTCGACTATAGGCATGACACCGTATTTTGCATTGTTTGGCACGAACATGATCACTCATGCTTCAACGTATAAATTGGCACGACAATTAAATTTAGTGGAAGATCCTGAGAATAGGTTCGAAAATAAACACGAGTTTTTGGAATTAGTACGAGCAAACATCAGAAACAACCTACACAGCAGTTATGAAAGTAACGCGAAACGATATAATCAGAGAGTAAGGACTACCAAGTTTGTAGTAGGACAAGAGGTGTTCAGACGGAATTTTCAACAATCAGATTTCGCAAAACAGATTGCTTCCAAGTTATGTCGAAAATTTTTAAAGTGTCGAATAGCCAGAGTTGTCGGAAATAGCCTATACGAATTAGAAACACTACAAGGAAAGTCACTAGGAGTTTTTCACGCAAAAGACCTAAAGGCGTAATAGAGACATAGTCAAAATTCCTTTTATCATATTCGCAAAAGCGTTTGCGAATATGATAAAATCAAAACCACCGACGAAAGGGTGTGTGTAATGGTTAAACATATAAACAAAAACTAATAAAAATTGATGTGATGAGAAAATTTTTCTCACGGTGTAATAAAAGTTTGGCAACGCGAAATATTAGTGCATTTTAACGAATGCAACCATGCAAAAATGAATGCAATTTACAACTGTGCAATTTTTGACAGACGCTATGTTGGCGGCACTGCGAAGTTTTTTTATAACATTAAAATGGAGGATTTCCGTTCCTTTTTAAACACAACGTGGTGGCGTGCAAACGTGGCATCGACCATAAAAAAAAACCCAGTACAGCTTGGGGAGGTTTTTATAAATTAACAATAGAGACGATAAATAAAAAGACAGGTGCTGTGACACAAACAACCATCTCGTGTCAGCGTCTACAACCACGTCTGTTTGTTGGCTGGATTAGCTGCACCAAACTACCACCTCGTGGCAACATCAACTACCGCGTTCACTGGAGTGTTGTGTTAACAAAAACATTCGTGGCAGCAGGAACCATCACGTTGTGTTGAGCGGAGTGCTGTGTTAACAAAAACATTCGTGGCAGCATTAACCGCCACGTTCTGTTGTGCGGTGTTAACGAAAACACTCGTGGCAGCAACAACCACCAGGGCTGTTTGTTTGTTTGAAGTGCTGGGTTAAAAAGAAAAAAAAAAACAAAAACATTTTCGTGACAGCATTAACCACCACGTTATGTTGTGCTGAGTTAGCAAAAACACTCACGTGGTAGCAGCAGCTATCAATTGTGGAAGCAGTAGCCAAGATAATGTTACTAGGGAACAGAATTTTTATCTGCCAGAACAAGTTCCCAGTAACAACGAAATTTTAACAAAAATAAGTTATCTGCCAGAACAAGTTTCCAACAACAATAACTTTTTACATGCCACGACAAGTTTCCATTAACAACAACAATTTATCTGCCAGAACAAGTTTCCATTAACAACAACAATTTACCTGCCAGAACGATTTACCAGACTGAACAATTTATCAACCACAACAAGTTTCCAGCAAAAACAACAACATTTTACCAGCTATGACAACATTCACCAGCCATGACTTTTTACCAGCTATACCAACATTCACCAGCAACATTTTTTGGTATCATCAACAAATTTAACGGCTTCATCTATAATTTTTTCAACAGCACATCAAGTTTACATCTGTCTATATCAACATCCTAGTCATCAGTTTCACCGATTCAAAACAAACAACAAAAATAGATAAGTACCAAGAAATAGAAAAGTAGCATTTAGATTTACATTTTTTTTACACTCTTTAATCAATAGGTTATAAGCAATAACCGGCCATTTTATAAATTCCCGAATGACTACTAGTAGTCGCAAATAATAATAAAGTTCGAATGTTTATTATCATTTACTACGTTGAGAACTTTAAATAGGTATATTAATCATTTAAATGTTTGTAACTTTTTGAAAGGGAATATCTCAGTACAATATTTCATAGCTAGTAAACCTGACATACCATTTAATTTCTTTTATATAATAGTACACTGTTTTTTTAATTTTTGATTTGACCTAATAGACATAATGGTTGTCAAAGACCCTAAGTTTTTAGTTGATTAACTAGCCACTCGATGAACAACAACAAAAATAGCGCTATTTTTTAGTTGAATTAAGTATAGTGGACCCAAAAGTAGGGATATAATCAACTGGAAGGTCGGCAGGTTCAAATCAGGAAATAAAAGAAAAGATTTTATGATCATATACCCTAATAGCCATATTTATCTTGATTTAGTTTTATATACTGCTATATAAGCCTTATTTAAGAATAATCTTAAGAATGAATTTGAATATATAACTGGAACTAAAGAAATATATTGTTTTGTAATGAAGAGATAGAGAGTGAGAAAACAAAGGCAGGTATTTGGGAGTGAAATGTCGGATTAGGGGTGATACCGGTAGAAGGCAAACGTGTACACCAAATGGACGAACGTTGCTTGATAGCAATATGTGGGAGGGACGCCAAGTAGATAACTAATACCTAATATCTACAGTGAGTGCATTATAAAACAAAATCGTGAGAATTCGAGCCCTGTCTTTTATATTTTTGTATTGTCGGTAGCACTGGCACAACTTAACAGTGCCCATAACCCATATGTATATGTGCAACGAACACCCGCCCAAGCCCGCTGAGTCATAGCCGCACAAAACGACAAGTTGCCAGTGTAGCATATGTCATATGGTGACAACCCTAAGGTTGGACCGGGACATTCTTTACCATTCAGTAGAGATAACTCCGCTCGTAGTTTATCATTGTTAAATATTTTGTACCTTTTAATAATATTGTCATGCCGCAATTTCCTGCATGCTGCATTTAGTTTGCTAGCTGCCGGCGAAAAATTATCATTCAGATAAACCCGATCAGCAAATTTTCCTCCAGTGGCAGCAACATCAACAACATCAGCAACAACACCATCATTCAAAATATCATCAATAATATTAGATCTTCTTAGCATTCGAGTTTTGAAGTATTCCTTCATAATGTTATCACAGATCATCACATTGTTAAAAATATAAGGTGTTTGCGGTTAATGTAACAGACATGGTTAATATCGTGACCAGCAACAGGTATGTTATAAAATGCACCAAGGGCAACAACAGCAGCAACAAGATCTGGTAATCCAGCAGGCAATCCCCATATGACAATATTACCACGATTCAACCTCCTGTAGAGAACATGATTCTCAATTTCCAGGGCCGAAATACTAGCTGAAGTATTGGACTCAACTTGATTAATACGCTTATTACAAGTCTCAACGTCAGATCTCACTTCCTTCAAAAACAATTCCATTTTAGAATTAATCTCAGTGACAGCGTTAGTAAAAGCATCCTTCATACAGGTCATGTCATCTTGGCTTTTGTTTAACATTTCATCAAATTTTCTATTCAATGTACGAATTCCATCATCAACGGTTTTATCCTGGACAGTTCTATTCTCACAAGTGGAACATATAAACTTCAAAGACTTATTTTTGCTAAGCAATTCGAGATCATCATCAGACACATCCGTACAAGATTGGTGAATCCATGAAGTACAAACATCACATTGTATGCAATTCTTTTTTCCGATGGATTCTTCACATATGCCGCATTTATGAACTCTAGGCGCCATTTTATGTTTAATTTGTTTTATGTGGTAAACAACAACAAATGCAAGTACACGCCCACACAAAAGTAGTTTATTAACCAAATTTTCAAAAATATTAATTTTCTTAATAAAACAAAGAAAATTTAGTTACGGCAACTCAACAAAACAACCAATATGAATTTCTAAGCAGCAGAAAGTTTAAAAAATTTAGTTTAAAATAAAATTAGGCATAGCGTTGCCACTATTCATTCATATATATATACATATGTACATGATTTCATGAAACACTAACATAATACATGGGTTTTGGACCAATTTTCTCGATTTTAAATAGCAACCGAGCCGTAAGAATTCCGGAGATTTTGATGTATCAATCATGTTTGTAAGTTATTTAGGAGATTTGGAAAGTTTATTTCAACACACAGACGGACATAGATATATCGACTCCGCTATCTATAACGCTATCAGAATATATATACTTTATGGGGTCGCAAATGAAAAATGTAGAAATTACAAACGGAATGACAAACTTACATATATAAAAACAAAATCAATTCCACACAATACAATACACAAAGCATTTTTCTACATTACTCAAATTACCTGAAGCAAGAAAATAAAAATTTACAAATTGTCGCTGCCTTTTTCCCTGTCGAAAATTCCTCGTCATCAAATTTTCGCTGCCTTTTTCTCTGCCAACAATCCCTCGTCATCAAATTATCGCTGCCTTAATTTCAGAAAATGCTCTTCAATATTCCTCATAAGAATTTTCAATATTCCTCTTCTCTGCCAGTTTAGAGGAAAAAATTCCTCTAAATCAAGCCAGAAACCCTATATTTATACAACTAGCTTTATTTACAACTTTGGTATCTTTAGTGACCTCCACTAAAATTTTCCGGCAAACAATTTCGTAGAATATTTTGAAAGAACTTTTTTTGATTATCTAGAAGAAATTGACCCCTAAAGAGTGGAGATAGAGGGTTAAGATCTTCCACAAAAATGATCCCCATAAAATTCCACAATATAACTCTGACAATAAGAATTCTCTCAGATATTAACTTACAAATTTTTTTTTCAGTTAGTCCCTTCGTTCAAAAAATTGAAACATACACCCACTGTAAAAAAAATTCAGACAAGCTGGACTATAAGTTTATTCTACAAAAATGATCTACTAAATATGCCCTTTTAGAATTATAGGGTCGTTATTCTGTTCCAAACAAAAAGTCTCAATTTGTTGGACAGTGAAATTTCTTAAACGTGTATTTTGAAGTCTCTCAGCGGGAGCTAGTTTTTGATTTTAGACCCATAGTTTATTGGGGAAATTTTCGTAGAATTTTTCGTATATTACGTTGACCAAAAAAATTTACCCACCTTAATATTTATACACTGTCTCAAACAAATGTCCGTACCCCATACAGCTGAAAATACATTTGATTATAATTCAAAAAAGATTTACCCAATTCGAATAAAGTAAATGTTTTTTCAAAGTCCAACAAGTGATTATTTAAATTGCCAATTAATGTAAAATAAAAAAAGGTTCACATTTATTTTTAACAAAAAAATTAAAAATAGTTCCAAATATTAATTCAAAAAATTGTCCGTACTCTTTAAATAAATTTACATATCTATTAAATGCATATTATAATGATGTATGATGTCCTTAATATGGAATGTGGTGTCATTTAGCAGCAATTAAGTCTCTTAAGCGATATTTCATCGATAAAACCAGTTTTTCTGTAGTTTCTGCACCAATATTGCACCATTCTTAAACGATGACATATTTCTGCATTTGCTTATTAGTTATTTTATGCTGGCGAGTTTTTTTCTCCAAAATATCTCATTGATGTTCTATGAGGTTTAAATCTGGTCTCCGGGGAGGGTGAGGCACCACTTCCTTAGCGTTGTAGAAGAACTATTCTCGAACAACCATGGAAGTGTGCTTCGGGTCGTTGTCGTGCAAAAAATGATAGTCGTCTTGTATGCCCAAATTAGTGGCACTAGCTTTCATATTTTCTTTTAAAATATTCAAATAACCAAATTTGTCCATCGTCGTTTCCACAAACATGAGGTTTCCCACACCTCCAGCTGCAATTACACCCCACACCATCACCGAGCCACCCCTAAGTTGTGACGGTAACGATGTCCACAAATAAAGACCAACACAACAGAATGTCTTATTAGCAGCGAACCATTTGTTTCCTGTGCTGTTGAACTTCACTTATTGGGAACAATCTTTCATTGTAAGGACACTCAACACCTTCCAAACGAGCCTGAACACAAGAATATTTCACATGAAACAAGGAAATGATCTTATTTTTGTCTTACTTTAATTATTCAGAAGAGTCCATATCACTTACTTATATTCAATATACTATTTTATGCATTCATCTAAATTTATGTACATACGCATAGATTGCCTGTCATTGCTGTCATTTGTCCGTCCAATTAAAAGAATTTTAATATCCCTAGTGTTCTTGTGAATGTTATTTGTTTTTTTTTATTTTGTTATTCAACCTGGCACGAACAATTTAAATGTGACCAAACTATTGTGGAAAGAACCTACCCAGTCCGACGAGCTAGCGTCGTGCAACCACCAGCCTGCCATCTCCACATACAAAGTATAGGTTTGTAACATTTTGGCGCCCAACGTACGAGCATTTTTTTAAAAAATGCCATACTACACAATATATTGTCTACTTATAACACCATGCCTATGTTGCGGCGTTTTTTTTTCTAACCATTAACATACAGTGGTCGACATAAGTCTACGTACGACCACAATTTTTGCCACTTTATGAGAGAAAACCCGGTAAATAAAAAAATAATGCAGTTTTGTTTGAAATCTATTTTTATTGCTATGCACCAAAAAAATGTTGTTGCAATATAAAATTGCAAAATTATTCATAAAAACAATAAAAAAAAACATTGACAAAAGTCTACATACGACCACAGCATGTCCTGGTTTTTTTTGAATACTAACAGATAAGCATGCAATTTATTAAGTCTACAGTTCAAACAATATTCAGTAACTTTGAAAACACTGGTACAGTTAAAACAAGCTGCGAAGTGGTCGCCCAAAGAAACTACATCGTAGAGATGTATACTTTATTTTAAAAGAAGTCAACAAAAACCCAAAAGTAAATACCACAAAATTGGCCGAAGAACTCGCAACAAGATCGGAAGTTATTGTTCATCCACGAAGAATTCAAAGAACCTTAAATAATAATGGTAATTAAAGCAGAACTCCTCGTAAATTACCGAACGGATCGCAAACATCTTTTGGAATTCGCCCAAAAGCACTTTGAAAAGGACATGGAATTCTGGAAGCGAGTTTTGTTCACTGATGAGTTGAAGTAAAACATATTTGGAAGTGATGGGAGAGATAAAGTATGGCACAAAACAAATGGACCAATGGATCCGAAAAACTTACTCGCTACAGTTAAGAATGATGTTGGCAGTGTGATGGTTTGGGGTACTGTCGCTGCTTCTGGAGTGGGAAAGTTAGTGTTTATTGAGGGTAATATGGATCGTTATCAGTACAAATCCATTTTGGAACAAAATTTGAGAGCATCACACAGTGGTATGAGAATAAAAAAAGAGGGAAATAAATCTGTAACTTCTAAAATTTTTTAGATAACTTAAAAAGAATAAAAGTACTTTTTTCCCAAAAAAATTGCGAAAAATCGCCTTTTTAAATTTTTTTAAATTCAAATGCATGTAACTTTGGACTCAGTCATGATTTTTAAACACTTCTTTCTTTATTTGATATATACATATATTTTTAATCCTATAAAAGAAAAATGGATAAAATCGCGGAATATTTGGAACCGCGGTCACCAAAAAGCTGGAGTAGGGTGGGTAAAAATTTTGAAAATTAAATTTTCAAATGCGAATATCTCCTAAGCTATAAGAGATAATTGATAGCTACGAAGAGGTTTTATGTAGTGCTCGACGAGGAGATTCTATATGTGTAATTGCCTACTGTCCTACTTTGGAAACCTCTGGTTCCGCTCCTGGTGGGCTCATGAAGTCCAAATTCAAAACTTAAACTCGACTACACTTCCTCTTTGAACATGTGAAATTCAAATCGGAGTAAGGGTTTAGAAGTTACAGATTTATTTCCCTCTTTTTTATTCTCATACCACTGTGCATCGGTTAATATTTGAACTCTTGGTTAAAGTTGGATTTTTCAGCAAGATAACGATCCGAAACATACGTCTCAAATTGTCACTATTTATTTATTGTTTTCGTTTTAATTACATTTCTTTTTCTTTTCAGCAAAACAGTTATTTTTTACATTTTATAAATTCAATGTTGCCAGAAATTTAGATTTAAGTTATGTTAATTTTAAGTTTAGTTTTATGGGTTAATATAATTAATTTAATAAAATTTATATAAAAAAACAACAATAACATTGTTATTATTAAAAAAAATATAAAATAAAAAGATTAAGTAAGTATAATAAAAAATGGTAAAAAAAAGAAAACCGTCAGTGGCCTAAAAACTCCAAAATGCGCCAACATTCCGGCCCCATTGAGGGACCAAGGGTCTTCAAGAAATTGGTAGTGGTGCTAATTTAGTAATAGGGCGCTTATATACGCCGTCTTTGGTTTTTACCTCCGCCACTCTGACCTTGCCGTCTTGACCTTCTATTACGCGAACGACTTTCCCGGTCAGCCACTCTTGTCCTCGTGGACTACCACTATCTGCACTGGTTGCATGTTGGGTTGTTCTTGGTGCCACTTGCCTTTGTTCTGCAACCCCAGGACGTAATCTCTGGACCAAGCTCGCCAAAACCTCTGCTTGAGAGCGTATAGCATCTGCCATCGCCTCAGCTTGCTGTCGTTGACGTCTCCGCCGGAACCTGGTGGCAGCGAACGCAGACCCTCTCCTATTAGAATATGCGCTGGAGTTAAGGCATCTCCGTCGTTCGGGTCTGGAGACAACGGTGCTATGGGCCGGCTGTGAGCACTGCCTCTACATCCACAAAAATCTACGCCAACTATCAAGAATGGCCGTAGAGCTCTCACCCTATCGATGGGCACATTTCCCATTGTCTGAGTCATAAGCTTTCGTTTATAGCGATAACAGTGAACACATTTACGTATTATTCTGCTACACTCTTCTTTGGCGTTTATAAGCCAAATGTTTTCCCTTGAAAGGGCTATTAAGGCCTTTATGCCTGCATGACAATTCTCGAGGTGCAGCTTACGTAAATATCGAGTAACAAAGGAGGTTTTCATTGGCAACAAAAATTGGGAATTTAGTATTATAAGGTAATGGTGCGTTTAGCAACCTCCCACCTACCCTTATTAGTGAAAATGTTCGCTTTTTCTCTATAAAGTTATGTATAAATGGTGTAAGCCTCTGAATATTCGAAGGCAACACCAGAGATTTCTGTAATTTACAAATCTCCTCAGAAAAACTTTCTCTCTGGACAACTTCTACTAGTCTATAAAAGGACCACTTCATTTCCTTTGCAGTAGGGTATTTTAATTTGGAAATTTCACATTTCCTACAACAATCAATGAATCTTACCACATAGCATGTGATTCTTAAAATCTTTTTATATGAAGAGTGATCTTCGATCAACTTCAATAAAGCATTCTCCAAATTCATAGAATTCTCTACTGCCATGAGAACATTCGTTTTTCTTCTTTCTAAAGTCGTTTGGTCCTCTGTTAACTCAAAGTGATTATTAACAGGCCACATTGAATTATCATCTAAAAGAAATGAAGGACTATTACCAAATCGATTGTTTCAAATCGTCTACATCACATCCTCTTGATACAAGATCAGCTGGATTGTGCCGTGTAGGCACATGGCGCCATGAAACGTGTTCCGACCATTCTTGTATCTCAGCAACTCTATTCGAAACAAATATTGCAAGAGTAGATGGATGAGTTTTTATCCAATGCAAAGTGATCCGAATCTGGCCAGAAAAATACACTCTCGATTTCAAAGCTAATTTTTCTTTTAACTCGAGTCCACAATTTTGCCAACAAGTGTGCTGCACACAACTCAAGTCTCGGTAGAGATTTTGTCTTGAGTGGTGCTACTTTTGATTTTGCAGTTAGCAATCGACAAAGACTTCATTTGAGTCAAAACTTCTTATATAAATACAGCACCCATAAGCCCGAATTGAAGCATCCGAAAAGCCATGAATTTGGACTGATGCTGTTGAAGTGGTGTGGACGAATCTTGGGATTTCAATAGAATCAATTTTCAATTCTTTAAAATTGCCCCAAGCAGTGTTAAGACGCAATGGTATTGATTCATCCCAGTCTAATTTCTGAATCCAAAGTTCTTGAAATAACATTTTGGATTTGGTTATCAATGGGCATAAAAGTAACAAATCGTCAACATAAAAATAACATTTGCCCCGATGGGCAAAGTCTCTTTGTAAAGATCACTCATATAAATAAGACATCTAATCGCTAAGAATGGCGCAGAAGATGTTCCATATGTTACGGTATTTAACCGAAATGCCTGTAGCGGATCAGAAGAATTTTTAAATCAAAACTTGACGATACATTTTTTCTATATCAGCAGTGATTACAAATTTGTGAAATCGAAAACGGATTAGAGTTGCATACAATTCTTCTTGCACAGTATGCCCAACCATCAATAAATCATTGAGCGAAGTTCGTGAAGAAATGCGACTCGAAGCATCGAAAACTACTCTGAGTTTAGAGGGTGTACTTTGAGGTCTTAAAATGCGGTATGAAATAATGAGGAAAATTCGCTATCTGATTGCTTGCAATTGACATATGTCCTAAGTCGACATACTCTTTCATATAATCGTGGTACATTTCTATCATATTTTGGT
The DNA here is from genome assembly GCF_958450345.1 of Calliphora vicina. Lineage (NCBI taxonomy): Eukaryota > Metazoa > Arthropoda > Insecta > Diptera > Calliphoridae > Calliphora > Calliphora vicina. The sequence continues at coordinate 91,863,412 of NC_088781.1, read as the reverse complement.
CATTTGATAGTTTGCGCTTTAGTGCTAAAAATAGCCGTTTTGCCATATCAAAGGATGAACCCAAGAGTTTTGTATCCGATTTGAAAGGGAGTGAGACTTCAAACCGCCCTGACGGTAAACGTCGAACTGAATCTTTAAAATTGTCCTCACATTTTTGTTGTTCCTCATTGTACATCAATTCTTTTTCTAGAGAAACTTCTTCAAGTTCCCAAAATTTTCTAACTATTGAATCAATAGCTTCCTCGTTTTCTATTATGTTGCTAACATGATATGCTTTTGAACTTGAGCCCTTTGACTGATTGCATTTTCCAGCCACTATCCAGTCAAGAGATGTTTTCTGAAGAACTGGTAGACTCGGATTAGACTTAATTTGTCCAACACATATAATAAATCAACTTGCTGTGATCTATAAAAGTCAGGATCTGCTAATTCAATATTTTTTGGAATATTCCAATTTGTTGTGTAAATAATGCGATCAGGTTGAAAGTTCGTAATTGAACTCAGTACCCAAAATTTTGAAAATAATTGGGTAGAATTAACCCTCTACATAACGGAGATCTCTACATTTGACTTAGCAATAGAATTAACTTCACCTATACCTGTTAAATTTAATCTGCCTCCTGCCTAAGCTTTTGAGTAAGTTCCTCGGTAATCAGATTTGTTTGAGAACTGGAATCATAGTCGCCAGAGCTGCATTTCACCTTTACCACAGTTGTGGCAAGAATTACATTTTCATGAGATGATGAGTGATTTACTGCAGCATTTGAACTTGATGGCATATCAGTTAAAATTTCTGAAGTTGAAGCTGCATTTGCATTCTGATATTCAGAACTATAGCGATGTAAAAGCTTATTATGTGTTCCACCGCAAACTCTATACTTTTGAGCATTGCACCTTGCTACTGTGTGACATTTTTTAAGGCAATTTATGCAGGCAGGCGCAACTTTTACAAAGTCAAACCTTTGAAGAACTGGCACTGTTGCGAAGTAGGAGCAATTGTATATATTGTGGTCAGCAGATTTACAAAATAGGCATTTTTCTACAGACGGTTTTGATTTTGTAACATTCATTTTTATTTTTAAATATGTTGGGCTTTGCGCCCGAAGACTCATCAGCAGAAATGTGCTGGTACCTTTTATTTAGCATAGCCTCGCAGTCAGACCATAATGGGAGCTTTTCGAAGTCAAGCTGTTCTTCCCATTTGGATTTAGTGACTGGATCAACTTTCGACATCACTAAATGAATTAAAATCGCATTAGAAATCCTTTTATCATCGCCAATTGACAACAATGAATCATAAATGGCGGAAACCGTGTCAATCATGCTTCTCAAAGCTGTAGCCGGAGGTTTACTAATCTCAGGGAGATCAAATAATTTTGAAATATTTTTTAGAAAAATTAGACAGTCATTGTCGTAAACTTTCTTCAAACTCGCTAATGCTTTGGGATAATTTTCTTCGGTTACCTGAAAGGCTTTTACTGTAAATTTGTCTATATCTGTTAATGTTGGGTCATTATGTACCAAATTCTCAAATAGGCTCATGAAATTTTTGTAGTCGGAATATTTTCCGCTGAATTTAGGTAGCCGCATATTTGGAAGCCTAGAATGATGAGGTTGCATGAATGAAGTTTCCTGCAAGCTCGGTCTTATATTCTTGACCTAAAGATTTAACAATAAAGAATTCGTGGTAACACATAAAATGAAACTCAATAGCTTGAGCGATATGGTCTTTTAAAATTTCCAATCTACACTCGATCTCAAAGGGATTAAAGGAAATAGTTTTCTCAAGTATAGATCTTTTTATTCTTCCAATATTTTCAACTACTTTAGCCTTTCGCTGCATCAGTTTTACCAAATTTTCTGATACAGGATCAACTTAGTGTTTCCCAACTAAATTCAAAAATTTTCCCAAATTTCTCAAACAATTATTTTCCCTTTATATATAAAGATAAACCTTGAAATTCTGTAACGCAATTAAATAAATTATAATGCGCTCAAAAACGATTTAGTTCAAATAAACTTTCTCCTTTTTTTCTTTTTTTAATTTACAACTGACTGTGAAAAATTCAACAATATCAAATCGTTTTTGGAACCGATTATAAATTGAAAAATTAATCAAAATTACTAAATTTAAAATGGTTTGGATTCAATCAAAATTAATCTAAATCAATTTTAAGCACCGTTTAATTATAATATTAATAGCGACTCAAACATTCACAATAAATTTAAATTATTTATCTCGCCAGTAAAAATCGCACAAATTCAAATTGATTTTACACTAAATTCAATGTTTCCTTTGTCATTTTAATTTCACAGAAGAAAAATTACTTTAACGTCGTCACTTTGTTTCAGTTATTATTATTTAAAGAAAACCTCGTTCTTAAAAATTGAAAATTAATTTATAATTTTTATTCAAGAAATTTTAATTTTTATTCCTACTCACAAATTAATTGTTCTCAAATTAAAATAATAATTTCTTCACGTGTACCGTAAGTTACACAATGGTGGTTAATCTGGTAGCACTAAATGAATGAGATTAGTGGCCACTCTAAACCATAGAGAAATATACATAGAGACGAGACACTCCGATTTGTCAAACAAAAATACAATAAATCAAATGTCTGATACAAAAACAAAATACATTGACTAGCATGTATTTTGTTGTAGCCAGAGATAGGTTTTTGACAACAGACTTAGGTTTTTGACAATTACGTCTCGTCTCTATGTTACCCTATGCTCTAAACTATTTGTTTGTAATGGCAACTCGGAACGAACGGAATGAAACAAACAGTGGTATGAGAAAAAAAAATCTGTAACTTCTAAACCCTATATGTGTAATTTCATTCGATTTGAATGAAATTTCACATGCTCAAACCATAGAGAAATATACATAGAGACGAGACACTCCGATTTGTCAAACAAAAATACAATAAATCAAATGTCTGATACAAAAACAAAATACATTGACTAGCATGTATTTTGTTGTAGCCAGAGATAGGTTTTTGACAACAGACTTAGGTTTTTGACAATTACGTCTCGTCTCTATGTTACCCTATGCTCTAAACTATTTGTTTGTAATGGCAACTCGGAACGAACGGAATGAAACAAACAGTGGTATGAGAAAAAAAATCTGTAACTTCTAAACCCTATATGTGTAATTTCATTCGATTTGAATGAAATTTCACATGCTCAAAGGGGAAGTGTTGTTGAGTTTAAATTTTGAATCTGGACCTCATGAGCCCACCAGGAGCTGGGCCAAGGGTCCCCAAAGTAGCAAATTCATTAAGGAAAACTTAACAACTCACAGAGAATATACCTAACATAGAAATTCATAAAAAAGCATGTTGCCTACATAACAACATTTTTATGAATGTAAATAACAGTGCTAGGTAAATTATATGCGAGTTGTTAAGTTTTCCCTAATTAATTTGTCACGTAAAAAACATAAGGTAGACACGTTATATATCAATGGATAGAGGATTTTATCTACTTTTCAATAATGTATATAACTTTTGAAAATTAAAAAATTCATGGAATACTTTTTTGAAAAATATGACAAAAAATGCTTTTTATTGAGTTTTTGCATAGATACAAATTTTTTAAATTATAATAACATTTTTATTTATGAATATTTTTTAATGAAATTTTACACTTATATAGATTTTTTTATTGAAAATGGAAAAATAAAAACAAATTTTGAAATTTGTAATCACGAACACCGCAATTTCCAAAAAAGTATTGAAAAATTCCAAAAATTGGAATTTTTCGTTTTTTGGCTATAATATCCACACCAGGGCGGGGTTATCGGAACCCTTTACAAAATAATTAAGAACATATTGGGCCATCTAAAATGGGTTACTATATTTTGATATTGACTATGAGATTTGAGAATTTTTGCCCTAAAGTTGAATTTTACATAAAAAATAGGCGTTTTTTGAATGGACTTGGTTCCCTGGGTATCAAAAATTATAAATTTTTTTTCATTTCAAATATTTGACGTTAATTTAGCTTTTCAAAAAGTATAAATGTATAATGTACTAGCTGACCCGGTGCGCTTCGCCACCCCAATTAGAAGAAAGAAATAGTAAATAGTCAAGTCTCACTTTGTGAATCTAATTGAAAATGTCTAATTTCATATTTCTGGGTCCATTATTATAGAAAATGCAAAATGTGTTCCTAATTTTAAATTTTTAGGTTTATTATTATAAAATATTCAAAAAGTACCATTGCAATAAGGAAATAGTACCATTGATTATCACTTTTAAATTCGCATTCACTAAACCATAACCCGTCAAGTTTGAATTTTAGATTTGTATATCATATCCTATATTATCAACTAATTTTGTTTCTATAATACTTAAGATTTAATAAATTATCACAAAACCGAAACCGATCGGTTTTTAATTTTTTAAATCCGAAACCGCGGTTTTGAAATTCTTCGATTTTTTGGAAAATCTAGGTCCATTATTATAGGAAATTCAAAAAAGTACCATTAGAATATATAAAAAGTACCAAAAATCCCCCACTTGTGGTTTCCCACTCACTCGGGTCCATATAAGCTTAATTTCATGGCTTTAGGTTCATTGGTGAAGAAATTACAAAAAGTACCATTCCAATAAAGAAATAGCATTAAAAAGTCTCCCCTAGAATTCTAACTCACTTAGGACCATGTATGCTTAATTTCATGTTTTTAAGTCCATTGCTATAGAAAATAAAAAAAAAGTACCATTAGAATAAACAAAAGGTACCATGAGAATATATAAAAAGTACCAAAAATCCCCCACTTGTGGTTTCCCACTCACTCGGGTCCATATAAGATTAATTTCATGGCTTTAGGTTCATTGGTGAAGAAATTACAAAAAGTACCATTCCAATAAAGAAATAGCATTAAAAAGTCTCCCCTAGAATTCTAACTCACTTAGGACCATGTATGCTTAATTTCATGTTTTTAAGTCCATTGCTATAGAAAATAAAAAAAAAGTACCATTAGAATAAACAAAAGGTACCATGAGGTACCGCTTGAATTTTCAATCACTTAGGACCATATACGCTTAATTTCATATTTCTAGGTCCATTATATTATAGAAAATTCAAAAAGTACCATTAGAATATAGAAAAAGTACCAAAAAGCACCCACTTGTAGTTGCCCACCCACTCGGGTCCGTATAACCGTTATTTAGGCCCTAATTTTGTAAATCACGTCACCAAAGTGATGTTTATGTGCAAAGCAAAAACAACATTTCACACATTTTAAAAATTTGTTTTTGTTTTGTGTACACAATTTTCAAATTATGAAAGGCAAATCAACGCTTGAATTTTTGTGCGTTTGTTTGGTTCACAATTTGTACATAAAACAAAAACAAATTTTTGAAATGTGTGAATTGTTGTTTTTGCTTTGCACATAAATATCACTTTGGTGACGTATTTTACAAAATTAGGGCCTTAATGTTTCTAGGTTCATTGGTGAAGAAATTACAAAAAGTACCATTTGAATAAAGAATAAGTACCAAAAAGCCTCCCCCTAGACTTCTCACTCACTTACGACCATATATGTTTAATTTCGTGTTTCTAAGTCCATTGTTATAGAAAATTCAAAAAAGTACCATTATAATATAGAAAAAGTACTAAAAAGTATACACTTGTGGTTTTCCAGTCACTCAAGTTCATATAAGCTTTATTTCATGATTCTAGGTTCATTGGTGAAGAAATTACAAAAAGTACCATTCGAATAAAGAAAAAGTACCAAAAAGTCGCCCCCTAGAATTCTAACTCACTTAGGACCATGTATGCTTAATTTCATGTTTTAAAGTCCATTGCTATAGAAAAAGCCCACACTTGTGGTTTCCCACTCACTCGGTTCCATATAAGCTTTATTTCATGTTTCTAGGTTCATTGGTGAAGAAATTACAAAAAGTACCAATCGAATAAAGAAAAAGTACCAAAAAGTCTCCCCCTAGAATTATCACTTACTTAGGACCATATATGCTTAATTTCATGTTTCTAAGTCCATAGTTATAGAAAATTCAAAAAGTACCATTAGAATAAAGAAAAAGTACCAAAAAGTCTCCCCCTAGAATTCTCACACACTTATGACCATATATGCTTAATTTCATGTTTCTAAGTCCATAGTTATAGAAAATTCAAAAAAGTACCATTAGAATATAGAAAAAGTACCAAAAAACCCACACTTGTGGTTTCCCACTCACTCGGTTTATATATAAGCTTTATTTCATGTTTCTAGGTTCATTGGTGAAGAAATTACAAAAAGTACCATTCCAATAAAGAAAAAGTACCAAAAAGTCTCCCCCTAGAATTCTCACTCACTTATGACCATATATGTTTAATTTCATGTTTCTAAGTCCATTATTATAGAAATTTCAAAAAAGTACCATTAGAAGAACAAAAAAGTACATATAGTACAGTTCACACATTTTGGTACCTAAATATTATCCCCTATTCCTAACACTAACTTCACTCAAATACATATCAGCTAACTTTAATGTCGATAACTGAAATAATTTAAAATGTTAAAAAAGTACCATTAGGAGAAAAGTACCAATTTCCCTTTTCTTACTTGAACACCCCTCAAGTTTGAAATTTAAAAATATTCCATTTTGCCAAAATTGTTTATGCTACAGGCATGTATCAAAATATTAAAATCTGTGTTAATGTGCCCAAGAATAAATATGTTTTAAAAAAAGTACCAAACTGTTTACCCGGATTTGGCCCAATATACACCTTGGCACTCGAGTTCCAAATAACACCCTGTTAGTTAATTTTTGTATGAATCCAGGAACCAACGTTAAAAAAATTATCAAAATTGGCTTAATAATTTCAAATATAATGTATTTTCCCGATTTTATTCCCTTTTTGGTACCTTTTTTATCCCCATTGAGGTGGTACAATTTCATTCAAATAAATTTCTGTAACGTGGTGGGAGCTCATAATAAAATATTCGTATGTCTATGTCAAATTATAGAAAAACATATTTTATGAAAAAGTACCAAAAATTAACACAATTTTTATCCCTTAAAGGTTCGAATTTCCAAAAAGTACCAAACTTATATTTTTTATTTTTTGTTAATTAAAGAATACGATTTAAAATTTGTTTCTATGTTTATTGGTTTAAAAGATACATAGGGTGCAAAAAAAGTACCAAAATACAGTTTTTACCCGTTTTCTCCCCTAAAAGTTTCGAATTTCCAAAAAGTACGAAACACCTGTCAGCTTATTTTTTAAATTTTTTTGTATCTTTATTAGTTTTGAAGATATAAGGTTACCGAATTTACCCGTTTTTACCCTTTTTTACCCCCTAAACGTTCGAATTTCCAAAAATCCCTTCTTATCGGATCGTTTTGGGGAGGGAGGAACCCACAGTTAAAATTTCGTGATTCTAGCTTCAGCCGTTTGGGCTGTGCGATGATGAATCAGTCAGTCAGTCAGTCAGTCAGTAACGTTACTCTTTTATATATATAGATAATGACATCCTCTTAGAATTTTTTTAGATAACTGAAAAAGAATAAAAGTACTATTTTCTCAAAAAAATAGCGAAAAATCGCCTTTTTTTGATTCAAATGCATATAACTTTGGACTCAGTCATGGTTTTTAAACAATTCTTCCTTTATTTGATATATACATCTGCTGTTAATCCTATAAAAGAAAAATGGAGAAAATCGGTATATATCGGTAATATTTGGAACCGCGGTCTTCAAAAAACTGGAGTAGGGTGGGTAAAAATGTGGAAATTTAATTTTCAAATGCGGATATCTCCTAAGCTATAAGAGATAATTGATAGCTACGACGAGGTTTTATGTAGTGCTCAATGAGAAGATTCTATATATGTAATTTTTCGGAACACAAACGAAGAAATAGTATCATTTTTAAAATTGACCATACCCGAGGTGTCCTACTTTGGGGACCCTTGGCCCAGCTCCTGGTGGGCTCATGAGGCCCAGATTCAAAATTTAAACTCGAAACACTTCCCCTTTGAGCATGTGAAATTTCATTCAAATCGAAGTAAGGGTTTAGAAGTTACAGATTTATTTCCCTCTTTTTTTTTTCTCATACCACTGTGTGACGGTGCAGAAAAAAAGATTAAAAGCCGTATTTATAATTAAGTATAAAAGTTAATTTTGATTTATATGTATGTGTGTGTATGTTTGTTTTTGTAATTATAAACACTAGCGAACTTAGTTTCACAATAAAGGCGTTTTGTTCACAATAAATAAATATGTATATTTCAAATGAAGCGTAAATAATATTTTTGTGTTTACTCGCAATAAGCGGATAAAATTCTAAATAAATTATAGAATTATCCTGAATAACAGGTTTATAAAAAAAAAACACAATATTGTTTACGCTTTTTACCTCTGTTTCGGTCAATCCAGAGTCACTACTTCCCTGTCTGTGTGTTGGACGGCAATTTCGGCAACGGCAACGACGAGGCATTTAGCAGATTTAGACGAATAAATCGCGCACAACACTTCACTTTAATATTTAAAACAAATTTTAAAATGTATATTTTCAATTTTTGAAATAATTTATCAAAAATTTGTAGTTCATAAAATTTTTTTAATGTGTCCCTGCTCGGGCGCCAAAATGTTGAACCTTAATAGTTTTTAAGGTTTCTTTTTAAAAACAAATTTAAATTCAAATAATTTGTGAATTTAAAATGGTGGGCAAATTAAAAAACTTTTTATGCGAAAAAGGAAAAACTGGTAAGTAAAAACGACCGTATTGTTTGATATATAAATGCAAACTGTAACTATTTATTTATTGTTTTCATTTCAATTACATTTCTTTTTCTTTTCAGCAAAACAGTTATTTTTTACATTTTCTAAATTCAATGTTGCCAGAAATTTAGATTTAAGTTATGTTAATTTTAAGTTTAGTTTTAAGGGTTAATATAATAATTTAATAAAATTTATAAAAAAAACAACAGTAACATTGTTATTATAAAAAATATATATAAAATAAAAAGATTAAGTAGGTATAATAAAAAATGGTAAAAAAAAGAAAATTATGAATTTAAAAAAAAAAAACAATTTTTGGAGAAAACCGTCAGTGGCCTAAAAACTCCAAATGCGCCAACAGTCATTATATGGAGTATTCAGTCTCATATCATGCGCACCAATCAATCAGTGCCCCGTAAGCACTGATATCAGAGCTCGTAACCTAACCCGTGGTAACGCCGTGAGGGACATTGACCTTTGATGTCAATCGAGCAATTTGTCAAATTAGACCATCTGAGCTGAGCAGACTCAAATAATTTACGCTGTATGATTAACTTACAGCAAGATAGCGGTGTACCGACCAAATGATCGATCTCATCACTTTGTAGATGTGAGCCTCTTTTGGCCAGTTCATCCGCAATAGCATTGTCAGGTACACCAGAGTGACCAGGCACCCAGAATAACTCCAGGTTAGAATGTCTCGCCATATCATTAAGAGATACCCGGCATTCATGTACCAATCTGGATGTCGAGTAGACGCCAGATAGAGATTTAAAGCAGGCTTACTGTCGGTACAGATTCGGATATTCACACCAAATAGCCTATAGTACTTCATCCAGCGTATTGCCCTTTTAATCGCTGAGATCTCAGCTTGAATTACACTACATTGATCATGTAGCCTGAAACACGCCCCCCTATGAAAATGGGGAATATAAAAGCCACCCCAACCGCAGACTTTGAGCCATCTGTATATATGACATACGTGTCCCTAGAAGAAGGAGACTCGCCCACCAACGATACAGAGAAGCGTCTGTCAATAAAGGGTAATAGTCAATGTTAACAGAGAGATAAGATATACTTCCCAAAATAGACGCATGGCCATTACAACTAGACCTCTATGTTCCTACAGTACTTAACCTAACCGCCGATTTTATGGCCAGTTGTTTGACCATTAGATCAGCCGGTAGCCAGTGCATCATTACAAACAGAGCACGAGACGGAGTTCTGCGCAGCGCACCCGTAATCATTAGTGCAGAGATACGCAGGATTCTCTCAATTATCCCACAGTAGGTGGATTTACTTAGAGCCTATATGTTGAGGACAGCAAATTTAACAAGTCCAAAATAAATGAACCACAAATTTACAATTAATGATGCATATACTTGAGCAACCGTTTATTTCTAAAAAGAGAACTTATTACAAAAAAAATAACTTATAAATACATTAAACGACTTACCACAGTCTTTATCCCCAACAAACTAAATTTTAATTCTAAAGCCAGTAATTACTGAGCCTACAAATTTATTTTTGTTTATGTATTACAACAGTTCATTTCCAAATAAATAAACTGAACGAAAATACTGCAGTATAATTTAAGGACAAAAAGTGCGATTAGTTCGTAAACAAATATGAACAAAAGGGAATACAAAACAATATAAAAAAATCCTAACGGACCAATGAACCAAACAACAATGATCATACAATTGGTAAATAAGACAATTTAAGTAAAAATTAAAGTAGCTCACAAACAATAAATATAAACAAACCAAAATAATTCAAAATTAATAAAAAATAAAAATCGTAATAAATTTAAATAAATGAATATATTGTCACCCCCGTGGATCGGCAACGATTCACTACTCCAAATCAAGGACTGCTAGTTTGGAAACTGGCCGTTTAAGTATTCCACTACTTGTTTGGACATCAGCTCTTCGGATTACACCATCACTGCCAGGAAAAACATTTACGACACGACCTCTATTCCAATCTCGACGGGAAACAGCTGGATTACAAATTAGTACAAGATCTCCCGGGGCCACAGGCTTCGTATATTCGCACCATTTGGACTGTCTTGTAAATGTGGGCAAATATTCCACTATCCATCTTTTCCAAAAATGATCTCGTAGCTGTCGAGCAATTCGCTACTGCTTCTTCAGTACCACTGGCTTTGTAATTTCAATACCTTCTGGCGTTTGAGCCGTATTTGCAGAACCCAACAAGAAATGATTAGGCGTAAATGGTTCTTCGTCTTCCGGACTGACAGGCAAGTGAGTCAATGGGCGAGAGTTCACGATGTTTTCGGCTTCAATTAAAAAACTTAGCATGCTGTGCTCTTTTGAGGCGAATTCTTTTAGGGTTACTCTTAAAAACTTTTTAAAACATTGAACCATTCGCTACCATATTCCACCTTCTGCTGGATTATGTGGACAATTAAACTGCCATTCAATGCCCCTTGTGGACAACTCATCTTCAATTTTAACCAGATCAAATACTTCATCAAATCGCTGGGCTTCTTGGTTAACTCCAACAAAATTCTTTCCGTTATCACTCCGAATCTTCAACGGATGTGGTCTTACTCAACAGATTTCGTAGTCGTGGTATCCAGAACCTTTTCCTTATTTCCTTATGGGCTACAAACAGTTGTGTAAAGCGGTGACAGGGCGACAAAATAATGGGGTGCCTGGCATTTAAAGGCAACCAACTCCCAGCATCAATACGACCGCTCACTTGAAGTAAATTATTTTCATCAAAATAAGGCGAAAGGGAAAATAACTCGTTGTCCTTTTTTAAAGAACCACCAGATTTTAAAACGGCGAAACACTCTTCTTGGGACAGACGACACAGACTAGTTTCAGCAACCCTTAACCTTACATTTATCATATTTTCAGCAGCGATTGATAAATCTCAGAACCCAAGCCATTGTTCGTTTAAGCCTGAGAAATGATGAAAAACGATTAAAATCAATAACTAAATTTGTACTAACCAGCATGACAAATTTGGGCCGTAGTTCTTCTTCACACAAATCATCAGATTTCTCAGAATTCTTATTCGTCCAGTCAGCTTCGTTTTCATACAAAAATTCTGGCCCTTGGAACCAACGTGTTTCAATGGAAAAATCAACTTCATTTTTAGCTCTTGTAGTATCATCGGCAACATTGAGATCTGTAGGCAACCATCTCCAATCAGTTGGGCGTGTTGAATCAAGTATTTCGGCAATTCGGTGGGCAACAAATGGTTTATATCTCCTGCTTTCAGAACCAATCCAATTAATGAGTCACTCCAACAGATTCGACGAGAAACTTTGAGTTCATGTTCCTTCATTATAGTGTCCATCAATCGGGTCCCCAAAACGGCGGATTGTAGTTCTAATCTGGGAATGGTCATACATTTCAATGGGACACATTTCGACTTGGCAGATATAAACGATACTCATTTTTGTCCATCAGATGTTGTATATCTGCAATAGGCCACTGCACCGAAGGCATCTTCACTGGCATCAACAAAAATATGCAGCTCTAACTCCAAGGGCAAACCATTTAAAAAAAAAATTGTGGAACCTTCACATGGACAACATTTCTTAGGTTTTGGCGCCATTTATTCCACATCGCTTGTAATGACGCGGGCAACATCTCGTCCCAAAGTACACCAGACTTCTCTCATCAAAAGTTTGGCAGTTATCATAAAATGGCACAAAAAACCAAGTGGATCAAAAATGGACATTACGACACATAATAACTCACGCTTTGTGGGACACCTTTTACCAAGGATGACGTCAGACGAGAAACTGACGTCACCTGAGAAACTAACCTGATGATCTGAACATCCTTCTAGAGCCACAACCACCTCCGATGAATTCGATGTAAATTTACGCATTTCAAAACCAGCAGCTTTATGTATTTCACGAACTTGTATGGCTATTTCAATGGCTTTTGACGGATTTACAAAACTGTCTACAAAGTCATCTACGTAATGATGGTCCAAAATTGACTTCACGGCTCTAGGGAAACGATTTCGATGCTCCATTGCATTTGTTTCCTTCACATAATGGGCAATACAGGGCGAACAGGCAGCTCCAAACGTCATCACAAGCATTTCATACACTTCCGGTGGACCACTAGCATCATCTCGCCACAAGAACCTCTGCGAACACCTGTCTTCCTCAGCAACAACAACTTGATGAAACATTTCCTTTATGTCCCCACAAACAGCTACGGAACCGATTCTAAAATTAAATAAAACTGATGGCAACGGTTTGTATTGCTGAGGGCCTTTCAATAACTTTGAATTCAACGAGACACCTTCCACCTTTGCTGCTGCATCGAACACCATACGAATCTTCCCTGGCTTATTAGGGTTTACGACACCAAAGTGGGGCAAGTACCATGTTCTCGGATGAAACGTATCGACTTCACTCAATGATAATTTGCATACATACCGCTTCTGCAAATATTCACTCATTATTTGTTTATAGGCCGCACCAAATTCAGGATTATTTTTCATTTTTCTTTCTATTCCAAAAAATCTATTAAGGGCCATGGAATAGCTATCCGGCAGGACTACGTCATCATTACACCATAGTAGTCTGGATTCAAATCTTCCGGCAACCCTCTTCGTCGAATTTCTCAATATCTCTCGTGCACGTAAATCATCTCTTGACTCAATCACTGGTAGAGCCTTAACACCAAAATTTTCAGTTTCAAAATAATTTGCCACCAAATTATTTAAATTATCCAACTGTGTCAGCAAACAAGTTTGTGTTCCAAGGCGACCTCCTTTCACGTTTCCAAAAACAACCCATCCAAGAGGAGTATTGGCAGCATATGGACCAGCATCTTCCAAAGGTACTATTTCATCGGGCAATCCTAAATGGCAATGGTCTAAAACAATTAGTACCTTTGGAGCCACACATTTTTTTTTTTTTTTAAAAAAAAGAGAAGTAACACTCAGGCAATTAATATGCCTATATATAAATGTGTTACTTTCTTTGGAAAGGGGATAGAGTGTAGAGGAAAAGGTGGTGAAAGGAGGAGAAAAGCTTTTAATTGACAACTCTGAAATTGCGCGTTATGTTTGTTATTAGTGCAGGTTGCAGCTCCTCTGGTGGTGAGATGGCGCCTTAGTCAAGCCAACAACCTTTATTTAATTATTTCACTTCGGTGGCGTTTTAGTGTTATACCACCGAAGGAGGGCGCTGTGATAAATATTAGTTATTAGTAAACTAATAATTATTATAAACTGATGTTGTTGATTGGCAGCGGCTGGGAATCGAACCCAGGCCACAAATAACATATCATGCTTAATGATCAAACGCGCTAACCAATTAAGCCACAGCTCACTCCGCATTAAAACTCTGACTAGGCAACTTCAAATTCGAGACACCATACACATTTTTCAAAGCATATTTCCTCTTCTTATTAACACCGCTCACATGAAGATCCACCACCATAACTGGTTCTTGTGCCGATTTACCACCATACCAACTCAAATTCAATTGACTGTTGAATTTGTCTCAAGCTGTCTCACTAAAGAGCTATCCATCATCGTGACCGAAGAACCTTCATCTAGGAGTGCATAAGTTTCAATACCACAATTTGGTCCATAAAGAACCACTGGGAGCACTCTGAACAACAAATCACTTCTTTCACTAGCACTGGAAACACAACTAAGCACTGGCTCGACTGTTGAAGCTCTCTCTGTTGGCGGCACATTTACGGATCGTTCACTTGGTTCATTAGGTTTAGATTCATGCAATAATTTATTGTGATTTCTTTGGCACTTTTCCATTGGACACTGCTTACGCCGACGACAATCTTTACTTGAATGGCCACCACTGAGACACAAAAAACATAACTTCGATCTCTTCACTTCACTCCATCTATTAGGCACACTCAATTCTAAAATTTCTTACAATCAAAAATTTTATGTGGGCCAACACAATAAAAACATTTTAACTGACGTTGTGGGCCATCAGAAGCATATAAAACCACTTTTCGTTTTGCCACTTGAACTGCTTATTTGCACACTTCTTACCAAATTTGCAACACGCATGTACTAAAATCCAAAATAGTCGGCAACTGAGGTAAAGTTGAAGCAAACTGGGCCCAATCCAAACGTTTTCTCATTGGAAGCTTCTGGACTAACTCCTCCATGAGTGTTGGATTCGACAAATGTTGATAACCATTGGCTGATTCCAAAAATGCTGCTAAATTTCTGACCTTAATAGAATATGGCACCAATTTATCGATAGCGTTTTCTGCTATGGGCTGAACTTCCTTCATCTGTTGCAATTGGCATCGAATAAGCAACTCTGGGCGACCATATTGTAGCTTTAATTGCTCTATAACTATTGGCACATTATTTAGGTGGATGAACAACGACTTCACGAACTCTCTGGCTTCACCTTTCAATCTCAAACAATTTTCAAAATTATTATATGAATATGCCGCTGTCGAATGTTCAAGGGCAGACAAAAACATTGGCCAGTCCTCGGGAGTACCACAAAATTCGGGCAGATCATAAATTTTGCGTTGTACTGGCATGGGCACTGTAGCAGGGGAAACAATAAGAGGCTGAGGTGTCATCAACTGGTCTGACTGACTAACATAGGAATATGGCGTTGGATTCCGGCGATCAACCATGTCCTCAGGGCCACTGCTAAAACTTTGGATGACTGGCGCATTATGTCCAATAACATTCGGCGTATTTAAATTTTGATTTGCTCTTAAAGCACGTTGAGCGTTTGCCAATTGAGCTTACAGGATGTCAATTTGTCGTTGCAGGTTCTCATTATCAGACGATATGGTTTGTGGTGGCGGTGTCGGTTCTCTAGGGGTACTTTTAGATGCATTAGTTACCGTTGTTGTTGTTCCGAGGGCAACAGAACTGACATTTTGTACCGACGGCATTTGAGAAACATTTGCTGAACTATCTGTTCCGGCATGTGTGGAACTTTTCACATTTTGGCTCGTTGCTGTCTGCAAACGAGAGCTTTTTCTAGCTGGCGACCGTTGCATCATGAATCACAAATGTTTTCAAAGGGCACACAAATTCACAAATATTAAACAGCAACACACTCCAAATATTTCACAAAAAATTCACAAATTAATTGCTATTCACTGCAGATTAAAATTTAATTCCTGCGGCAGCCAAGGAACCACACAATTTATCACAAATGAAAAACACAATTTGTTCCAGCAGGACAGGTTACAATTTCACACAAATTCAGCTTAAAGATTTACTCGTTCCGGCGTGTAAGGAACCACAAAAATTTCATACTTTTAATTTAAACACTTGTACTGGCAGGCATGGAGCTGTTTCACAATTATTTCTATTTGTTCCGGTAGGCAAGGAACCACAAAATCCAATAAAATTTGTTCCGGCGGGCAAGGAACCACAAGTTCGCTCAAAGGTTGTCCCAAATAAATGAACCACTTGAGCAACCGTTTATTTCTAAAAAGAGAACTTATTACAAAAAAAAAATAACTTATAATACATTAAACTTATATACATTAAACGACTTACAGCAATCTTTATCCCCAACAAACTAAATTTTAATTCTAAAGCCAGTTATTACTGAGCTTACAAATTTCTTTTTGTTTATGTACTCTTACAACAGTTAATTTCCAAATAAATAAACTGAACGAAAATACTGCAGTATAATTGTGCGATTAAACAAAAGGAAATACAAAACAATATAAAAAAATCCTAACGGACAACTGAACCAAACAACAATGATCATACAATTGGTAAATAAGACAATTTAAGTAAACATTAAGGTAGCTCACAAACAATAAATATAAACAAACCAAAATAATTCAAAATTAATAAAAATAAAAATCGTAATAAATTTAAATAAATAAATATATGAGCCATCGGCGACAATTAGTATGGGCTTAACCACCATATCGAAAAGCCATTTCGCATTCCTAGGGCTTATTCCCCAGGTATAAGCCCTACAGATCGTATGTAGACTTTTGTCAACATATTTTTTTTAATTTTTTGTGAATAATAGTTTAAATTAATTATAAATTTAGCGATATTTTTTTGTTATATTACTAAAAATGCATTTGAAATAAAACTGCATCATTACTTTTACTTATTATGGTTTAGAAGTCCGCGACTTATGAAAATAATGGTCGTACATAGACTTTTGTCGGTCACTGTATTGAGGAACTAATCAATTCAAATCTAAATGTTTATGTTAGAGTAAGTCATAAACCATACGACTAAAAGTCTTGAGTTTATTTGCGACTTTAACAAATTTCTTTTGATGAGATTTGAAAAGTTCTCTTTTTGTTGTAATGTCCTGTGAAAGTTGTTTATTTCTATTTATGACTGCAAAATTCAATAAGAAAACAACACTCATAATCTTTTCAATCTATGCAATCAAAGTTTATTTAATTTTCCAAAGGCAAATTCCAATAAAATTTATATTTTTAAATTGAACAGTTTAAACATTTAACTCATGATTAATTTCATATTATTTAAAAATGTAATAAAAACTGAAACAATAATTTAAAAATAAGCTGATCCCAAGATTCACCAATCATAATAAACTACCAGCAGCATCATCGATTCACCAATCCAACCAATCACCAATCATCAATACCTGAAATGAAGTAAAAAAAATATAAAAGAAGAAAATTATTTATAAACAATAACACTTATCTAAACTAACATATTATTTTGTTATTGAATCATACTAAAACGTTTAAAATTAATTAGTAGATTATGTTTTGTGACTATTTTTGAGGGTTTGTGTTTAACATTACAAAAACAAAAAAGAAAGAGTAAGAGTGCTATATTCGGCTATGCCGAATCTTATATAACCTTCACCTTTGTTGTGAATGCATTATTATTTTTTATAATAATTCGTATATACATACGAACACCAAAAAACAAAATACGCAAAGCAATAAAACCAACACACATTCAAACATACGTTTTGTTGTATAAAAAACAACAACAAAACAAAAACAAAATACGCAATGCAATCAAACCAACACACATACAAACATACGTTTTCTTGCTTTTTTGTCAAAACAAAATACGCAAAGCAATAAAACCAACACACATCCAAACATAAGTTTTGTTGTATAAAAAAGAACAACAACGCCAAACGAAACAAAACACAAAAAAATACGCAAAACAATGAAACCAACACACATCCAAACATACGTTTTGTTGCTTTTTTGTCAAAGCATGCAATAAATAGTCTTTTTTGATGAAATTTTCAGAGGTTGTCTCGGATTTTTGCTCATATCTCCGTTATTTATGGACGGATTTTGCTGATTTTAAATAGCAAACTTCTCGAAAGCATGTCTGACAGAATTATTGAAGATTTGAATCCCGAAGGTATCTGGGGTCTTCAGAAAATTGATTTCAACTAACAGACGGACATGGCTTAATCGAATCCGCTATCTATAAGGATTCAGAATATATATACTTTATAGGGTCGGAAAATTATATTGTGGAAATTACAAACGGAATGACAAACTTATACATATATAACCTTCTCACGAAGGTGAAGGGTATAAAAACTTATACAATACAAACGTTGACTGAAAACTGATCGTTATACATACATATTTTATTTATTTTTTTTCTAAATCTAAACATTTCCTTAATAAGAATTAATCTTATATACAATTTTTTTCCCATTATCTATAAATATAAAAATTAAATGGTCCATGTATGTAATGACATCACGTGTGAACAGCTGGAGCGATTTGGATTCGAAATTTTCAGGAGATGGTTTGTAAAGAAAAAAATAAAGAAAAAATTCGGGATAAAAATCGGAAAATTTTTTTCCAGTCCAGTCAACTGTAATAAAAAAGCTCCCTAAAGTATGCAGTACAAATTTAGATATTTTATTTGCAAATAAGAACAGGCAGTTGTATGTGGGTTGGAGAAACTTGAAGAACTAACATTAGTAAATGTTACCGAAGCCGGGGCGGTGAACTGGTAATTTATAATTCTTTTCATATCAAATAATCAAACTTTTTCACACTTGGTCGTTAAGTCTTTTGTTTTATTTGTTTATTTACTAAAATAAGATAAGTGTTTAATAACACAATATTTTTTTTTAAATGTTTTTTCGAATTTTTATATTAAATACTTTTATTACATTCAGTAGAAACTTAGTTTTAGATGTTTATAAAATTTTGTGTTGGCACAGAGTTAGAATTTTACCTCACGTTAAACTCGATAGGAAACTAAACAGCAACTCCGTGGGTTCGGTTTAGCAATGGAAAAATTACATTTGATGATTAAATAGAAGAATACACCAATGTGTAAAGTCTAACCACCAAATTTACGGCAACTAAGTTTAATAACAATTTTTCCCAATTATTTCATTATAAGGATAAATAACAATATGTAGTTCTTTTAAAATTCTTAGCATGCTATCAAATAAACAAAATTAAATATACTAAAACATAGAAGTCCTTATAAATGTCTGTATGATTTCAATCAAACTGTAATTAACTCCATGATATAAACAAATTACAAGGTAGTTTCATTTATATTTTTTTGACAAGAAAGGGGATTTTTTAAGTTTATTTTATTTGTAAATATTCAGTGAAGCGTTGCCACATTTAGAAAAAGGTTACAATACTCCGAGAAATTTTCAATGAAATATGTGTAGTATGTAACAGTTCACAATACTGTGTAATTTATATAAAAAATAAATAAAACACGGATTAATCTAAGACGTGTGCCTTTATATCACATAGGCACAATCAGACTTTAAAAAAATGGATTTTTTTAATTTATCCGAGGAATTCTAAAGTTGTCCTAATTGTTGCATCAAAAGGATTTTGTAGTCGACTTTCTTTTATAAAACTAGCCTGTGCTACAAACGTGTTACTGCAGTCTTTACTGGAACTACTTTATGTGTTGGCTAGAGATTTGAGAGAAGACTTTTATCCTTATTTTCAACGTGTCCTTGATAGATTAATAACCAATCTATCAAGGACCAATTGGTGTGGACTTTTAGTGTGTTTCGCTTATCTATTTATGGTTCATAAGCCTTATTTGAAATGCAATATTGGCTTTGTCTTCAATTGTATACCACCCTTGCTGGACGAGAGACGTTATGAAGAACATGTTACCAATTATGACGTTTTCGTAAAATTGTTCTCTTATTCGTGGAGGTGCAAGAGGTTTGTGCCGGCAATCAAGCATAAACTAAATCCTTATGCTAACGATAATAAGGAACTGAAAACCCTGGCCAGAATTGTGTTGCTGCTCAGTGCATTGAATAAAAGCTAAATAATATTTTGAATAAAATTTTTTTGTATTTACATATATTTGAAGTATCTATACTTCAATAATGACAAAAATCAGATTAAGTTTAATGAATATGGTAGCTTTGTTTTAGACATAAACTTCAAATCCTCTTTATTGTCAAATGCTTAATTAGGTTGACATGAAGAGAAAATGAAACTACCTTGTTTTTTATATCATGATTAACTCATTAAAAATGTCAGTATTCATTCCAAAAAACTAATATTTTACTTTATACCCAATTTTGCTTTATCAAAATGGAATTCGACCAATCTTTGAATGATACAATCTTTCGTTAATTCGAATATAAGATAAAGTAAATTAAAAAAAATATATTTTTATTCATCTTCATTTTGTTATTAAACATTTAAGGCTTTATTCATAAATAATTTTTAAATTTAAACAACGTTTTAAAATCAAATTGTGTATGAAAATTTTGTTGTTTAAGGGTTTTTTTTTAGATATTTAGTAATTTATTTAAATTAAAGAAAAAATTGTATAATTCAATAAATACGATAATTAATAAAGCGCCAATACAAAAAATGTCATAGTTTCAAATAATTAGACCACATTAAACACCCTATTCACAATTAACATAATTCAAAATTGTATAAATTTAAACATTATTTATGGTTTAAAATTTACTCACCAATTCACAAAACTACTATT
This sequence comes from Calliphora vicina, assembly GCF_958450345.1. NCBI lineage: Eukaryota > Metazoa > Arthropoda > Insecta > Diptera > Calliphoridae > Calliphora > Calliphora vicina. Next base: position 91,842,725 of record NC_088781.1, on the reverse strand, counting down.
AGATTCCATAAGGTAAATCGTACGTAGACATCTTATACATAAATGTGTAGATACCTGTGAAAGATTTTCAAAAGTTGAGTAAATATATAAATTTAAAATGGAAAAGTAAAATAATATTTTAATTTCTCACCGTACTCTAAGTAGGACTCCACCAAGCTTTCGTCACAAACCAAACAGTCAGTAGAAGATATGACAAACATCTATTAACATATGAATGATTTAGGTATGAGAGACAAATAAACATCGATTAACTTTTCTAAGACTTACCATAAATGTTACTCAACTTCTTCCAGATTCTATTGTAAACTTAATAGAAAATCAAAATATTCTTGAATGTCAAGATTTAGTTCAATAACACTGCAATTACATAAAATATACACTTTAATTGATCACATTAACTAAAATTTTAAAGAAACTTTTTTACTCATCACCTGCTGTTTGCAGTGTGACCATTTTGCCATTTTTGCAGCTAGATTTAGCATTTTTTATTTTGATTTAGCTGCAAATTTTCGATTTAGCATTTGGCATTTTTTTTAGCATTTTTTAATAATTTGTTTAGCTTCAATTTATTTTTCATTTTTACCCCTGTTACAATTAAAATTTAATTGATTGTACAATGTACAAGTTACAAAACATTTATTTTGATATACAGTAAAACCTTGTTAATCCGGACGTCGTTAATCCGGATTAGCCGGTAATCCGGACACCATTTTTCATTACAATATGTACTCTATAATCCGGATTGATTGCATCTTTTTAACTTTATAATCCGGATTTCATACAAACTTGGGAAACAAGTTTGAACAGTTCTCGACACACATAATTGAATGACTATTTTACCAAGCAAAATAAATATCTTTAATATTTTTATTGTTATTTTAATGACTTGTGGAATTGAAATATGTTAATACTTTTTTTATAAAATGTACATAGATACTATAAATGTTCTTTTTAAATGTAATCTTTTATTTAAATGATACATAAATATAATATATCATTAGATATGTATTTTAAAAGAATTTTTAATACAATAACAATGTTTTTAATTTTTATTCGGTAATCCGGATAATTTGACCTCAGCTTTCTTTTGAGCAAAAAAAAATTAAAAAAGGGACCATTTTGGAACAAAGTTAGATTTTGCAAAAAAAAATCAAAAATTTTATGTCTTGAGTTACAAAATATTTATTTTGATAGATATCCCACTCGCATCCCACTAAGCGACCACAAAAGTCTTCAAGAAAAAAACCTAAGCTTTCTTTGGAGCAAAAAAAATTAATTAAAAAAAGGGTTCATTTTGCAAAAAAAGGTAACAAAGTTTTTGATTTTGCAATATAGCCATTTTGAAAAAAAGTCAAAAAAGTTTTTGATTTCGAAAAAATATTAATATTTTTTATTTTTTTTATAATTATTTTTTTTTCAAAGATTGAAGAAAGGGCTATCTAAACTATTTGGGACACATTTTGCTAAGAACAATATGTAATAAGTTACATGGATAAAAATAAATACATGTTCGGCCAAAATGTCAAATTTTGACCCCCTCTAACTCAGAGAGTTCTTGCCCGATCTTGTTGAAAAATTGTGTCTGAATTACTATTCAATAGGTCTAACCTTTGTGCATCCCGATCGGAAGACATCGATTTTAAAAGTTGGTTCACTTGACGTGAATGTCATCACTAAATTGTTTTTTTTATATTCCGTCACGACAAATTAAAGATTTTTTTCTTTTTTAATCGTTCCCGGGCTGTGTTCATTTCCCAACTTTTGTTTCTACACAGGCTTCGAAACAAAAGCAGGCTTTATGACAGTAACGATGTCCACAAATAAAGACCAACACAACAGAATGTCTTATTAACAGCGAACCATTTGTTTCCTGTGCTGTTGAACTTCACTTATTGGGAACAATCTTTCATTCTAGGGACACTCAACACATTCATCTGAATTTATGTACATACATATGTACGAAATTAGGGGTTCCTAGCAATTCTAATATGTGTGATCAGGAGCCAAGGATGACTGCACAATGTCATACCAGGGGAGGGCAACCCGTGAAGGTCATAACATCTGCCCTTCAAAGACTCTCAAGATCAGTCCAACGCATAGATTGCCTGTCATTGCTGTCATTTGTCCGTCCGATTAAAATAATTTCAATATACCTAGTGTTCTCGTGAATGGTATTTGTTTTTTTTTTTTTATTATTTTGCTATTCAACCTGGCACGAACAATTTAAATGTGACCAAACTGTTGTGGAAAGAACCTACCCAGTCCGACGAGCTAGCGTCGTGCAACCACCAGCGTGCCACTATCAGTGTTCCAACAGCTAAGTGAAGTTTGTAGACATTGTGATGTGTCAAGATGTTTCCCAGAAACAGCATGGAGTATGATTTCATGAGCAGAATATTAATGGCAAGATTCCACAGGAGTTACGATAAAACACTTCCCCCGGTTCGCTAATCTAATAAATAACTATTGGTCAGAAGTCTACCTATGAACAGTGTTGCCGTTTTGGTTATTTATAACCAAAATTGGTTATTTTTTTTCCTGATGTGTATTTATTTTTCATTTTGGTTACTTTTTTCAAAACATTTTTTTATAGCCAGATTTCTCAATATTTAAATATACGATCCTAACAAGATAGGATATTGAAAAATTTATACGTTTTTCATATATTGGATGCAAAATGTGTTAAACCGGGGAAAATGTGTTCCAAAAACTGAGTCTTTTTTAGAAAAGTGCCTACTGTGACATTATTTACCGTATGATAGTAAACAAATTTTGCTTTGTCTTTTTAGAATATTTTACTTAAATCTAATTTTTTTTTTAAAAAATTGGTCAAGTTTGGATAGGTCTCGGGTGTGTTGTGTCCGCTTAAAATTTACTTTACACGCTTTTGCATTAAATTCTCTTTACGGATCATATTAAAATTGTATATAGTTCCGAAGAAAATTTTTTTACAAAAGAAAAAATATATAGGCCTTTTTGGGAAAAAAACCTAAAAATTACAGCACTTTTTACATGTTCCAACTTTCCAAGTTTTTTTTTATTTACAATTAGATCGCCAATATAGGTGACATTTAAAAAAAAAAAATTCGAACCTCCGTAGGCCCGCCACATCTAAAATTTATTTTCATAATATTCTAAATGTTGAAATCTTGACATAAAATTTATTTTGAAATATAAAAACCTGTGTAAAATGTATTAAAAAAAATTAAATTTCACCCCTGTGCAAATTTTTTAAAAAAATGTTGAAAACATGACGTCTGCAATAAACTCTTTTTTGGTTACTTTTTTAGCATTTTGGTTATTTTTTTAATCAAACTTGGTTACAAATATTTTGAGGTTGTGGCAAAACTGCATATGAATAGACTGATATACAGTCAGAGTCAAAATTTAGTATGCAGCACGAATTTTCATCTATGAAGCTAAATATTTTAATTATAGATAGAATTATATAAGTTTGATGAAAGTTAAAATTAAATTTGGAGTTTAATCTTTTATTATTTTAAAAAACTTTGGAAATTAAAATTAATTTCGCGGAAAATTTATGGGACAAAGCAAAAAGTACCTTATAACAACAGTTTAGTATGCAGTTGACGGATAACGATATTCAGTTATATCTTTAGTAACTTCCCCCCTCTCTTCCGTCAAAGAGGATTCTGAGTTCGTCCTTAGATGAAATGCTTCGTTTTCCAATATTCCGGACTAAAATTTCCGACAGGAGCTCTATTGGGTTAAGGCCTGGAGATTGCGGAGGTGAATATAACTGCTTATGCACGTTATACAATAGTCACACCTTAACAATTATTGCGGTGTGCTTTGGGTCATTGTCTTTCTTGACGAGCCATGGTGTTACAGGACCTAATTTTTCAGCACTTACTTTCAGATTGTCCTTTAAAATTTGTAAGTAGTCTCGGCTGTTCATTGTAATTGCAATGAATACAAGATTGCCAGGTCCTGCAGCTTCAAGAGGAAGGACGGTAGACTAATAGGTCTAAAGTCCTTTGGCCTAGTATGAGAAGCCTTCCCTCGCCGGAATATGTGACCAAGCTAAGCAGGCCAAAGATATGTATACGTGTCAACCAGCCTGGTTGAACCAGGTAAGTTTACAATTACAAAATATTTGATACAAGAAATAAAAAAATTTTCGTTGTGCTTAAATATACAGCCTGTCACACAATTTCGAAAAAATCATGTTTCAAACATATTTAAGCGGTGGCAAAGTATATTTATAAAGTACATGCAAGTGATCAGCTGTTTATTTCATTTTCCTTTGTAAATACTTGTGAGACTGTCAAAATTTTTTACTTTGTCGTTTTTTTTCTATGTTTGTCAACAGTTTTTGACAATCTCACCAGTTTTTACACAAACAAAATGAATGTTGTTTTTTTTATTGTTGATTTGTTGTAGAGTTGCATGTACTTGTATAAATATACTTTGAGCGGTGGCAACGAAAATAACTAACAAAGCAAAATACAGAAACATATCACACACGCTGTTCAAAAGTGACGCAACTCAAAATCGATTTCTCGGGTTTATATGCTTAAACTATGGACAATACACTTGTTTATCTATAAAAAATAATATCAGTGTATTTTATTGTTGTTAACTGTAGCTAAAACAACAGTTATTTATTTCATTACGTTTCAATTTGTATATAATTTTTTGCGATTTCTGAAAAATTAAAATTTTGAGTTGTGTCACTTTTGAACTGGGTGTGGGTCAATAATTTAACGAATAAGTTAAATTCATCGAAGCAGCGGCAGGAAGAAAACCTGGGTTGGCTGGAAAATTTATGTCAAAAATAAAGCAGAATTTTTTACATCAGTTGAGAGCATTGTTGGCTCCATAGACTTTTCTGAATCTGATTTAAATTAACTTTTGAACTATGAGACCGAAAATAACGGGGTCACTTTCATTTCAATGGCCATTTAAAAATATTTTTTGTGATATATCACTGAGAGAGTGATTTATTTGAGAACATTTTAGGTTTGGGTTTGAGAGAAACAGAAAAGAGACAAATAATCTGGATGAGTGATTTATAATTTATTTTTTTCGTAATGCTTAAATATATAAAATTTATCAAAAGATTAATAACAAATTAAAAAAATTCTCTCTTCTGTTACTCATAATTCAATACTTCATATTTATCATATTATTTGCATAATTTGTTAAAAATTACTAACTAACCATTTAAATAAAAATCATTTTATAACTGTTATTTTCAGTGATTTATTTTTATCACAAAAATATAAATCACAATTTGGGTTTTTTTTTTGGGACGATTTATTTTAAATCTCTGCTCAATACATTCAATGTCTAATAGTGCACGAAAAACTGTTGAAAATAATAATAAATTAAATGACATTATGTCTACCATATCAAAGATGCAGATCAGTGTGACACTATAGGTAGACCAATTACACTGCACTTGAATATGAAAGAGGACCAGAAGCATCCCTTAACGCTTTTCTTCGTAGTTTTTCAACCGCATTTAGACGTTTCTGTTCATTTAACACATCAACAATTGAAATTGCGGCCGTTTTTAAATACAATTTTTTCTTTTGTCTACTTTAATGCGAAATTTTTATGTTAGGTTAGGTTATAAAGGCAGCTAGTTATCAACCAGCTCAATAAAACGAATTAATGTACATGTCGTCGCCTAAAATGCAAAACAACGTATCATTAAAAAATTCGAAATTGATTTTATTATTGATTACGATTCACTACATCATATTTCATATGTGTACACAATTTTAAACTTTTACTATCAAAAATAACCAAGTTATAACCAAAATTGAAACCAAAATATCATCAAGTATATGATTTTCTTGAACAAAATAACGTATACGCTTTGAGTAATTAATTAATAAAACGTTTTAACATATTTTAGGTAGTATCCTATTTTTATACCCTTCACCTTCGTGAGAAGGGTATATATAAGTGTCGCTGGCTGCGACCTGAGCCTATATGTTGAGGACAGCGAATTTAATCAGTCTCAAATAAATGAACCACAAATTTACAATTAATGATGCATATACTTGAGCACCGTTTATTTCTAAAAAAAGAACTTATTACAAAAAAATAACTTATAAATATATTAAGCGACTTACAGCAGTCTTTATCCCCAACAAACTAAATTTTAATTCTAAAGCCAGTTATTACTGAGCCTACAAATTTATTTTTGTTTATGTACTATTACAACAGTTCATTTCCAAATAAATAAACTGAACGAAAATACTGCAGTATAATTTAGGGACAAAAAGTGCGATTAGTTCGTAAACAAATATGAACAAAAGGGAATACAAAACAATATAAAAAAATCCTAACGGACAAATGAACCAAACAACAATGATCATACAATTGGTAAATAAGACAATTTAAGTAAACATTAAGGTAGCTCACAAACAATAAATATAAGCAAACCGAAATAATTAAAATTAATAAAAATAAAAATCGTAATAAATTTAAATAAATATATGAGCCATCGGCGACATTCCCACCCCCGTGGATCGGCAACGATTCACTACTCCAAATCAAGGACTGCTAGTTTGGAAACTGGGCGTTTAAGTATTCCACTACTTGTTTGGACATCAGCTCTTCGGATTACACCATCACTGCCAGGAAACACATTTACGACACGACCTCTCTTCCAATCTCGGCGGGAAACAGCTGGATCACAAATTAGTACAAGATCTCCCGGGGCCACAGGCTTCGTATGTTAGCACCATTTGGACCGTCTTGTTAGTGTGGGCAAATATTCCACAATCCATCTTTTCCAAAAATGATCTCGTAGCTGTCGAGCAATTCGCCACTGCTTCTTCAGTACCACTGGCTTTATAATTTCAATACCTTCTGGCGTTTGAGCCGTATTTGCAGAACCCAACAAGAAATGATTAGGCGTCAATGGTTCTTCGTCTTCCGGACTGACAGGCAAGTGAGTCAATGGGCGAGAGTTCACGATGTTTTCGGCTTCAATTAAAAAACTTTGCAAGGTGTGCTCTTTTGGGGCGACTTCTTTTAGGGTTACTCTTAAAACCTTTTTAACACATTGAACCATTCGCTCCCATATTCCACCTTCTGCAGGATTATGTGGACAATTAAACTGCCATTCAATGCCCCTTGTGGACAACTCATCTTCAATTTTAACCAGATCAAATACTTCATCAAATTGCTGGGCTTCTTGGTTAACTCCAACAAAATTCTTTCCGTTATCACTCCGAATCTTCAACGGGGTGCCACGACGATTTCTAAAATTCCGTATAGCCAAATTACACGAATCAGTAGATAGATCATAGGCCACTTCTAAATGTACAGCTCTGATTGTAAGGCACGTAAACAGGGCAACCCAACGTTTTTCATGGCGTCTACCAACAGTCACATTTAATGGGCCAAAATAGTCAACACCAGTATAAGTAAATGGCCGGACATATGGAGTTAGTCTATCACTTGGCAACGATCCCATAAAAGGAGCTACTGCAACAGCACGACGAATCTTACAAATGTTGCAATTTGATGTGGTCTTACTCAACAGATTTCGAAGTCGTGGAATCCAGAATCTTTTCCTTATTTCGCCTATGGTAGCCTCAAAATTTTGATGTCTCATTTTATTATGCACATGGGCAACAAATAGTTGTGTAAAGCGGTGACAGGGCGACAAAATAATGGGGTGCCTGGCATCTAAAGGCAACCAACTCTCAGCATCAATACGACCGCTCACTTGAAGTAAATTATTTTCATCAAAATAAGGCGAAAGGGAAAATAACTCGTTGTCCTTTTTTAAAGAACCACCAGATTTTAAAACGGCGAAACACTCTTCTTGGGACAGACATTTATCATATTTTCGGCAGCGATTGATAAATCTCAGAACCCAAGCCATTGTTCGTTTAAGCCTGAGAAATGATGAAAAACGATTAAAATCAATAACTAAATTTGTACTAACCAGCATGACAAATTTGGGCCGTAGTTCTTCTTCACACAAATCATCAGATTTCTCAGAATTCTTATTCGTCCAGTCAGCTTCGTTTTCATACAAAAATTCTGGCCCTTGGAACCAACGTGTTTCAATGGAAAAATCAACTTCATTTTTAGCTCTTGTAGTATCATCGGCAACATTGAGATCTGTAGGCAACCATCTCCAATCAGTTGGGCGTGTTGAATCAAGTATTTCGGCAATTCGGTGGGCAACAAATGGTTTATATCTCCTGCTTTCAGAACCAATCCAATTAATGAGTCACTCCAACAGATTCGACGAGAAACTTTGAGTTCATGTTCCTTCATTATAGTGTCCATCAATCGGGTCCCCAAAACGGCGGATTGTAGTTCTAATCTGGGAATGGTCATACATTTCAATGGGACACATTTCGACTTGGCAGATATAAACGATACTCATTTTTGTCCATCAGATGTTGTATATCTGCAATAGGCCACTGCACCGAAGGCATCTTCACTGGCATCAACAAAAATATGCAGCTCTAACTCCAAGGGCAAACCATTTAAAAAAAAAATTGTGGAACCTTCACATGGACAACATTTCTTAGGTTTTGGCGCCATTTATTCCACATCGCTTGTAATGACGCGGGCAACATCTCGTCCCAAAGTACACCAGACTTCTCTCATCAAAAGTTTGGCAGTTATCATAAAATGGCACAAAAAACCAAGTGGATCAAAAATGGACATTACGACACATAATAACTCACGCTTTGTGGGACACCTTTTACCAAGGATGACGTCAGACGAGAAACTGACGTCACCTGAGAAACTAACCTGATGATCTGAACATCCTTCTAGAGCCACAACCACCTCCGATGAATTCGATGTAAATTTACGCATTTCAAAACCAGCAGCTTTATGTATTTCACGAACTTGTATGGCTATTTCAATGGCTTTTGACGGATTTACAAAACTGTCTACAAAGTCATCTACGTAATGATGGTCCAAAATTGACTTCACGGCTCTAGGGAAACGATTTCGATGCTCCATTGCATTTGTTTCCTTCACATAATGGGCAATACAGGGCGAACAGGCAGCTCCAAACGTCATCACAAGCATTTCATACACTTCCGGTGGACCACTAGCATCATCTCGCCACAAGAACCTCTGCGAACACCTGTCTTCCTCAGCAACAACAACTTGATGAAACATTTCCTTTATGTCCCCACAAACAGCTACGGAACCGATTCTAAAATTAAATAAAACTGATGGCAACGGTTTGTATTGCTGAGGGCCTTTCAATAACTTTGAATTCAACGAGACACCTTCCACCTTTGCTGCTGCATCGAACACCATACGAATCTTCCCTGGCTTATTAGGGTTTACGACACCAAAGTGGGGCAAGTACCATGTTCTCGGATGAAACGTATCGACTTCACTCAATGATAATTTGCGTACATACCGCTTCTGCAAATATTCACTCATTATTTGTTTATAGGCCGCACCAAATTCAGGATTATTTTTCATTTTTCTTTCCATTCCAAAAAATCTATTAAGGGCCATGGAATAGCTATCCGGCAGGACTACGTCATCATTACACCATAGTAGTCTGGATTCAAATCTACCGGCAACCCTCTTCGTCGAATTTCTCAATATCTCTCGTGCACGTAAATCATCTCTTGACTCAATCACTGGTAGAGCCTTAACACCAAAATTTTCAGTTTCAAAATAATTTGCCACCAAATTATTTAAATTATCCAACTGTGTCAGCAAACATGTTTGGGTTCCAGGGCGAGCTCCTTTCACGTTTCCAAAAACAACCCATCCAAGAGGAGTATTGGCAGCATATGGACCAGCATCTTCCAAAGGGACTATTTCATCGGGCAATCCTAAATGGCAATGGTCCAATCCAATTAGTACCTTTGGAGCCACACATTCATATGAGTTTAAACGCACACCATGATTCTTTACTAAATTCGCATTAAAACTCTGACTAGGCAACTTCAAATTCGAGACACCATACACATTTTTCAAAGCATATTTCCTCTTCTTATTAACACCGCTCACATGAAGATCCACCACCATAACTGGTTCTTGTGCCGATTTACCACCATACCAACTCAAATTCAATTGACTGTTGAATTTGTCTCAAGCTGAAAGAGCTATCCATCATCGTGACCGAAGAACCTTCATCTAGGAGTGCATAAGTTTCAATACCACAATTTGGTCCATAAAGAACCACTGGGAGCACTCTGAACAACAAATCACTTCTTTCACTAGCACTTGAAACACAACTAAGCACTGGTTCGACTGTTGAAGCTCTCTCTGTTGGCGGCACATTTACGGATCGTTCACTTGGTTCATTAGGTTTAGTTTCATGCAATAATTTATTGTGATTTCTTTGGCACTTTTCCATTGGACACTGCTTACACCGACGACAATCTTTACTTGAATGGCCACCACTGAGACACGAAAAACATAACTTCAATCTCTTCACTTCACTCCATCTATTAGGCAGACTCAATTCTAAAAATTTCTTACAATCAAAAATTTTATGTGGGCCAACACAATAAAAACATTTTAACTGACGTTCTGGGCCATCAGAAGCATATAAAACCACTTTTCGTTTTGGATCACTGTTAGATCTATTGCCACCTGAACTGCTTATTTGCACACTTCTTACCAAATTTGCAACACGCTGGAGCCAGGTACTATAATCCAAAATAGTCGGCAACTGAGGTAAAGTTGAAGCAAACTGGGCCCAATCCAAACGTTTGCTCATTGGCAGCTTCTGTACTAACTCCTCCATGAGTGTTGGATTCGACAAATGTTGATAACCATTGGCAGATTCCAAAAATGTTGCTAAATTTCTGACCTTAATGGAATACGGCACCAATTTATCGATCGCGTTTTCTGCTATGGGCTGAACTTCCTTCATCTGTTGCAATTGGCATCGAATAATCAACTCTGGGCGACCATATTGTAGCTTTAATTGCTCTATAACTGTTGGCACATTATTTGGGTGGATGAGCAACGACTTCACGCACTCTCTGGCTTCACCTTTCAAAGCCTTCTGCAATCTCAAACAATTTTCAAAATTATTGTACGAATATGCCGCTGTCGAATGTTCAAGGGCAGACAAAAACATTGGCCAGTCCTCGGGAGTACCACAAAATTCGGGCAGATCATAAAGTTTGCGTTGTACTGGCATGGGCACTGTAGCAGGGGAAACAATAAGAGGCTGAGATGTCATCAACTGGTCTGACTGACTAACATAGGAATATGGCGTTGGATTCCGGCGATCAACCATGTTCTCAGGGCCACTGCTAATACTTTGGATGACTGGCGCATTATGTCCAATAACATTCGGCGTATTTAAATTTTGATTTGCTCTTAAAGCACGTTGAGCGTTTGCCAATTGAGCTTGCAGGATATCAATTTGTCGTTGCAGGTTCTCATTATCAGACGATATGGTTTGTGGTGGCTGGGTTCTCACATTAGGACCGGGCACTAACGTCGGCAGACTAAAGGGCTCTTCACTTGTTGAACTGAAAATGTTTTGCGTTGATACAGCAGGTGTCGGTTCTCTAGGGGCACTTATAAAGGCACTAGTTACGGTTGTTGTCGTTCCGAGGGCAACAGAACTGACATTTTGTATCGACGGCATTTGAGAAACATTTGCTGAATTATCTGTTCCGGCAGGCGTGGAACTTTTCACATTTTGGCTCGTTGCTGTCTGCAAACGAGAGCTTTTTCTAGATGGCGACCGTTGCATCTTGAATCACAAATATTTTCAAAGGGCACACAAATTCACAAATATTTAACAGCAACACACTCCAAATATTTTACAAAAAATTAATTTGTTCCGGCAGGCTTGGGGCTTCACACAAATTCACAACTTAATTGCTATTCACTGCAGATTAAAATTTAATTGCTCCGGCAGCCAAGGAACTACACAATTTATCACAAATAAAAAACACAATTTGTTCCAGCAGGACAGGTTACAATACACACAAATTCAGCTTAAAGTTTTACTCGTTCCGGCGTGTAAGGAACCACAAAAATTTCATACTTTAGTTTAAACACTTGTACCGGCAGGCATGGGACGGCTTCACAATTATTTCTATTTGTTCCGGCAGCTTGGAACCACAAATTCACATAAAGTACAAGTAAAATGTTCCGGCAGGCAAGGAACCACAAGTTCGCTCAAAGGTTGCGAAATATAATTTGTTCCGACGGGCAAGGAACCACAAGATCGCTCAAAAAATTGCGAAATAAAATTTGTTCCGGCAGGCAAGGAACCACAAGTTCGCTCATAGAGTGCGAAATAAAATTTGTCGCTGGCTGCGACCTGAGCCTATATGTTGAGGACAGCGAATTTAACCAGTCTCAAATAAATGAACCACAAATTTACAATTAATGATGCATATACTTGAGCACCGTTTATTTCTAAAAAAAGAACTTATTACAAAAAAATAACTTATAAATATATTAAGCGACTTACCGCAGTCTTTATCCCCAACAAACTAAATTTTAATTCTAAAGCCAGTTATTACTGAGCCTACAAATTTCTTTTTGTTTATGTACTATTACAACAGTTCATTTCCAAATAAATAAACTGAACGAAAATACTGCAGTATAATTTAGGGACAAAAAGTGCGAGTAGTTCGTAAACAAATATGAACAAAAGGGAATACAAAACAATATAAAAAAATCCTAACGGACAAATGAACCAAACAACAATGATCATACAATTGGTAAATAAGACAATTTAAGTAAACATTAAGGTAGCTCACAAACAATAAATATAAGCAAACCGAAATAATTAAAATTAATAAAAATAAAAATCGTAATAAATTTAAATAAATAAATATATGAGCCATCGGCGACAATAAGTTTGTCATTCCGTTTGTAATTTCTACATTTTTCATTTCCGACCCTATAAAGTATATATATTCTGGATCCTTATAGATAGCGGAGTCGATTAAGCCATGTCTGTCTGTCCGTCTGTCTGTTGAAATCAATTTTCTGAAGGCCCCAGATATCTTCGGGATCCAAATCTTCAATAATTCTGTCAGACATGCTTTCGAGAATTCTGCTATTTAAAATCAGCAAAATCGGTCCACAAATGGCTGAGATATGAGGAAAAAACCAAGACAACATCGATTTTTGACCTATTTTTTTACATATATCTGGATTACTAAGACATTAATATAGACAATATGGATATCTAATGATAGATATTTCAAAGACATTTGCAACGACGTATATAAGACCATAATAAGTTGGACCTACAATGGGTCAAAATCGGGAGAAAAAAAAACAATTTTAAAATTTAAAAAAAAAATTTTAAAATTTAAAAAAAAAAAAATTTAAATTTAAAAAAAAAAAAAAATTAAATTTAAAAAACAACTGGAAAAAAAATTAAATTTTGTTTACCTAAAAATATTTAAAATTTTGAAGTATAATTTGGTGAAGGGTATATAAGATTCGACACAGCCGAATATAGCACTCTTACTTGTTTTTAATAAATTTGTTGCAATTGAATATTTTTTGCAGTCTTAATGAAAATTTAATGAAGAAACTTTTTTAGTTTAAAAAAGTAGTTGTTAGTAATTAAAATATTTTATTTAAGTTTGAAAGCAAATTTTTAATTAGGCTTAAGTTCATTTTTATTATAATTTATTTGTAATAATTCAAAGAATATCACTGAATACTAAAATTTTAGACAATTGGCAAATTGGAATGCATTTTCTACCCTGCCAAGGACGTCATCAACAATCTTCATTGTCAAGGTCTTATTGTAAATTTTACACTAATAAAATAATAAATTTGTAATAATAAGAATACACATATATAATAAAAAATATTTCAAATTTCGTCTAATTTACAAATAATATAAATATGAATTTGGCTTCCCATATTCTAATTCCTAATAATAGTAAGTTAAAAAGATGAAATTTACAATAAGACCTTGACAATATAGATTGTTGTTGTTGTTGATGCTTTGAAAAAATTATTTTTTTTTTTCATAAAATACAAGGCGAATTTATTTTACAGGTGGCGTTAAACTGATCTACTTTTTTTCGCCTTGGGGATTGACTTGTCAAAAGTTGTTTATAAGGCGAATTTATTTTACGTCAAAAGTTGATTTTTCAATTACAAAAATCAGTTATTTTCAAAATTTAATTATTTTAAATTTGATTTTAGTTTTTGTGAAAATAAAATGAAACATTGTTGTATATGCAGAAAAAAACAAAAACCGGGAAACGTAAGCTTTTTGCGGGTACCTAACGATGACCGCCGGCTTAAGTAGAGCAAAATTTGCAGTCTGGACTTCTCCCGACAAGCCCTAGTTTGTTCGGACCACTTTGCGCCATCACACATGTTGAAACTGGAAAAAAGTATTTCCTTGTTGCCATCATTCAACCTGCACCCCTAACAGCACCCATGTTATCTTTTTTAGATGCCAAATACAACTACCCATGACAACCAATTGCCCTTTTCAGGGCTACCAAATAATTTAAAAAAGAGATAAATTTCAACAAAATAATAACCGATGTAGTCAAGTGAAAGTCCAAAATCATTTTATTAAGTTATTATAGTGAAGAATTTACAAAATATTATAAGTTACAATATATTAATTAACTCCATTCTTGTAATAAAAAACCTTATGTAATACAAACTGTTATCTAAAACATAATTGGTATTTATAACATGCAAAAATGTTAACACTATGCGACAAATGGAAAGGTCAGTGATCGGCAGGGTTTCTGCCCACCGGGAAATGTTTGATCGGTAACATAACTTTGCGATATTTGGACATTTAGATGATCAAAAAGTATAATAAAAGGCAAAATTTACAATTTTTCCTATACGATACATACTAATTTCAAATCGAAATACGCCTTGATATATTTCTAGAGCAGAGCCCGGCAACACAATAGGGTTCTATAAAGGTAGGATCACACGATTGCCGCAATGCACCAATTATTGGTCTATTTTATACGTCAATCGTGTGATTTCACAACTCATTGGCTCATATGTCAAACCACAACAATATTGTGCTTATTTGGCCCAATCAAATGCAACACTGGTGCGGCAATCATGTGAATGCTTGATAGGCAACATGCACCAATAAAAAAGTTAAAAATACAACAATATTTATTGTGTTCTAGTGCGGCAATCAAAGGAGACAATTAGCGCCAATATTAATTTTTGTAAAAGAAATATTCTTTTTGTGAGCCACTCTTTGACCCACATACATCTTTTAACATTTCTTTATTAATTTTTTATACGATAATTAAGGCCGACGCAATTTTCTTTTTTTTATTTAACAAATAATTTTTTCACAATTAGATTTTTTTACATTTATGTAAACAAAACAAAATTTAACATCTAGACAACAGCTGTTTCTCTGAGTTGCCGCAAACTAGAACAATCGTGTGACTGGAATGCGACAATTATTGCCACTATATCGCTTTGCGCCAATTAACGACAATCAAATTTATATAAAATGAGGCAATCATGTGACTGCAGAGAATTTGATTGGGACAATTTCTTTATTGGGCCCCAATTCAGCACAATAAAAATTTTATTAAATTGGTGCATTGCGGCAATCGTGTGATCCTACCTTAAGTCGATTGTTCGAACTATCGACTTTTTGCTGAAAAAAGTTGAAAAGTCGAAATCGACTTTTGGTCAGAAAAAAGTCGAACAATCGATTATGTTATCTCAAAAGTCGAATAGTCGATAAAAGTCGAAAATAGTCGATAAAAGTCGAAAAATTCGAATAGTCGATAAAAGTCGAAAATAGTCGATAAAAGTCGAATAGTCGATAAAAGTCGACTTTTTAGATTGTTAAAAAAAAATTTAATTGCAACATTATACTAAAACTATAGCAATTTGGTACACTTGCATTTTTTGTAGTATATGCTAATATAAATAATAAATAAATGTTTATAAATTAAAGCTTTTTTCTACACAACATTCTTCTAACTATTATCGCCTTGATAAATTTCATTTTTATTGCTAAACATTACAAAAGGCGCATCAATAAATGTAGAAACTATATATTTTTAACAAGAAATGGCAAAAAGTCGGAAAGTCGAAAATAGTCTGAAAAAGTCGATTTAACTAAAAAGTCGAAAGTTCGAAAAGTCGACTTTATAAAAAACGAAAAAAGTCGAAAGTTCGAAAAGTCGACTTTTTAAAAAACGGAAAAAGTCGAAAGGTCGACTTTTTGTTTCAGCTATAGAACACTACAACACATGTGATTGGTCAGTTCAAGGCGAATTTATACAAGGTGGTGGTAGTTCTACAAAAACAACAAATGGTCTTAACAAATGTTAAAAAACAGAAATTAAAAATTAAACAAATATTTATTAAAACTAAATATAGTGTAGATAATTGAATAGTGAGGGCTTTACTTATTTATGCAAAATATAAATATTTTGTTAATTAGCTTAGAATATGTAGATATTGAAGTATAAAAACAAGCTTTGACAGGTGTTAGAACTAAACAAGCGAAAAAAGAGTAATCAGCTGATTGACTGACTCCACCTTGTATAAATTCGCCTTGGGTCAGTTGTTGCAAGAGCGAAAAATAAGAAAAGAGAAAAATGTATACTCTCATATTCACTACAACACAGACATGGACATTTTAATTTTCAAAAGGGTGGTATTTTAATTAAAAATAATATTTGTTAATTTAAAATTTCTGTTAGACTTCTTTATTTATATCGATTTAAGAAAGCAATTAGATTAAAATTCGTTAAAAATAAGTTTATTTAGCAAAAGTTTATAATTCTAAAAACGTATACCATTCTTTGATGTTAAAAAATATTGTTTTCCATCCCTGGAGTAGTAAAAAGCACAACCTTCTTTAATGAACTAGGGTTCTACAGATGAAACAAAAAGTCGACTTTTCGACCTTGCGACTTTTTCCGTTTTATAAAAAGTCGACTTTTCGAACTTTCGATTTTTTTCGTTTTTTAAAAAGTCGACTTTTCGAACTTTCGACTTTTGGTAATTTATAAAAATCGACTTTTCGAACTTTCGACTTTTTAATTAAATCAACTTTTTTCGACTTTTTTAGACTATTTTCAACTTTTTTAGACTATTTTCGACTTTTTTCAACTTTTTACCATTTGTTGTAAAAAATACATACATGATGCTCCTTTTGTAATGTTTAGCAATAAAAATGAAATTTATCAAGGCGATAATAGTTAGAAGGATGTTGTGTAGAAAAAAGCTTTAATTTATAAACATTTATTTATTATTTATATTAGCACATACTACAAAAAATGCAAGTGTACCAAATTGCAATAGTTTTAGTATAATGTTGCAATTAAATTTTTTTTTAACAATCTAAAAAGACGACTTTTATCGACTATTCGACTTTTATCGACTATTTTCCAATTTTATCGACTATTCGACTTTTTTCGACTTTTATCGACTATTTTCGACTTTTATCGACTATTCGACTTTTGAGATAACATAATCAATTGTTCGACTTTTTTCCGACCAAATGAATTTCGACTTTTCGACTTTTTTCAGCAAAAAGTCAATTGTTCGAACAATCGAACAATCAACTTATAGAACCCTAGCTTGTACTAGGGTTCTATAAGTCGATTGTTCGAACATTCGACTATTTCCTGAAAAAAGTCGAAATCAACGTTTTGGTCGGAAAAAGTCGAACAATCGCTTTTGTTATCTCAAAAGTCGAATAGTCGATAAAAGTATAAAAAAGTCGAATAGTCGATAAAAGTCGACTTTTTAGATTGTTAAAAAAAATATTGCACTTGCATTTTTTGTAGTGTATGTAATAATAAATATGTAAATAATAAATAAATGTTTATAAAATAAAGCTTTTTTCTACACAAAATTCTTACAACATTATTCTAACTATTATCACCTTGATAAATTTCATTTTTATTGCTAAACATTACAAAACGCGCAGCAATAAATGTAGAAACCATGTATTTTTTACAAGAAATGGTAAAAAGTTGAAAAAAGTCAAAAATAGTCGGAAAGTCGAAAATAGTCGAAAAAAGTCGGTTAACTAAAAAGTCTAAAGTTCGAAAGTCGACTTTTCATAAACTACCAAAGTCGAAAGTTCGAACAGTCGACTTTTTAAAAAACGGAAAAAGTCGAAAGGTCGACTTTTTGTTTCAGCTATAGAACCCTAGCTTGTACTGAGCCACTTCCCACGTTTCCCGTAATAAATCAGAAACGATTTTTTTTGGCCATTTTGGAGAAAAAAATCACACGTATTTTAGCACGATTGGCACATTTTGTTCCAAAAACGGTCTACTTTCATAATATATACGGCTTGAACCAAGCCACTACCCATATTATTTATAAATGTGTATTTTTACTTCCCGATTTTCTTAATTCGACGCAGAGTTAAAAATACCCATTAATTGGGTATTTTTACTTCCCGGTTTTTTAAATACCCAAAATCGATACTATCTCGTCGACGCTATCTTGGCTCACGTAACATGAGTAGAGCAAAAGACAGTCAGCTGGCCATGGCGTAATGATTATAAGGTGTATGCGTTACGGCAACAAATACAACAATACAAAAACAAATAACTTTTATAGTGTCAAAAACAACTGACATAATGTATACAAACTAAAGCAAAAAAAAATTTTGACAAGATTGAAGTTGTAAACAAACTCGAGCAAAAAAATAATCAGCTGTTTGATTAATGTCACCTTGTATATCATTACACCATGCAGCTGTCGTTACGCCGCCAACTGGTTAAATACGCCTTGATTTGTTGTGTTTTGCAACTAACTTCACTATTAACCCATTTCTTAATAATAAAATGTATGAGGCGTTTATATTAAGGTTTGGTCTCTTACCAACAATAAAATATTTTTGGAAAATTTTCTCAAGCCTGGCAAGTGGCATAGATGGTGGTAGTGCACTAATTTTGCAGTTTGCACTAATACTTAGTGATAGTGCAAAATTAGTGCAATCATTTTGTTCACTAAACATTAGTGATAGTGAGTTAAAAAATTTTTTCCCCTCAAAATTAAATTAGTTGATTTAAAAAATGCAATCATCAGTTTATTGCAACTTTTTTGTATGTACTAATTTGAGTGCAACTTCAAATTGTGCACTAAATTTTTAAGTTCAAAATGGTTTACGTTTATTTCTGTGCACTAATTTAAAACTTAAAACTAAAAGACCCATCAGCCTATTGTCTAATATATCAAAGCTATTTGAGAAGATACTTATGAACAAGTTGTACCCGATGTTAACTGAAAACAATTGTATTCCGAATCATCAATTTGGATTTAGAAGAAAACACAGTACTATCGAACAAACCCATAGACTTGTAAATATGGTGAGAAAAGCGTTTGAAGAAAAGAAATACTGTTCTGCACTCTTCATCGACATCTCTCAAGCGTTTGATAAGATATGGCATGCTGGATTAATATACAAATTGAGTCAAAATTTACCGGCAAACACACATAAGCTGTTGGAAAGCTATTTAACTGGTCGAACATTTAAGGTTAAAGAGGGAAACTTTTTAAGTACTGCACAACCCATTGAAGCTGGAGTCCCCCAAGGCAGTATCCTGGGACCTTTTTTATATTTGATGTATTCGTCTGATATGCCAACTAACAATCGCACTCATACATCAACATTTGCTGATGATACTGCTATTCTAAGCATTCATGAGAACCCTCAAGAAGCGTCTCGTTACTTACAAAACCACATATTTGAATTAGAAAAATGGTTAAAACAATGGAAAATTAAAGTCAACGAGCAAAAATGTACACACATTACATTTACATTGCGTAGAGAATCATGCCCCC
Source organism: Calliphora vicina (assembly GCF_958450345.1). Taxonomy (NCBI): domain Eukaryota; kingdom Metazoa; phylum Arthropoda; class Insecta; order Diptera; family Calliphoridae; genus Calliphora; species Calliphora vicina. Next base: position 91,822,967 of record NC_088781.1, on the reverse strand, counting down.
TATTCATATCAATAACCAAACAATAATTCAACAATCGGAAGTGTAATACCTCGGAATACATCTCGATCGTCGCCTTACATGGAAAAGTCATATAGATGCAAAGTTGACTCAAATGAAATTGAAATCAATTCAAATTAATTGGCTTATTGGCAGAAACTCCACGCTTAGTTTAGATTGTAAACTTCTACTTTATAACATGATCATAAAACCGATATGATGTTATGGCATACAGTTATGAGGCACGGCCTCAGCGTCAAATGTAGAAAAGATCCAAAGACGCCAAAACAAGTTTCTAAGAATGATCACAGTTGCCCCCTGGTATATCAAAAACGCGAATATACACAAAGATCTAAACGTGCCCATTGTAAAAACTGAAATCTCGAAAAACGTACAAAGATATTTAAAAAAAACTTGAAGTTCACCCAAACCCGCTGGCCCGCAACATATTAGATAACCGTGGCCACACTCGATTAAGAAGGAGGGACACAGCAGACCTAATCTAGAAGGAAGAATGCCAATTTAACCAAAACAACCATGAACACAAAATTTTTTCGTCCGGCACTGGCTGGACTAATTAAATAATAATATTAGATATAAGATTTGAACCACTTATTGTTAGTTCATTAAATAATGAAGATACAATAAATAAATGATGAAAAAAAAAAAAAAAAAAAAAAAAAAAAAACTTATATTTCATTAAAAATAATAAAAAAATTTTAAAATTTTTATTTTTCGATTTAACAATTTCATGACTACTCATTTTTGAAAATTTAGTGATAGTATGTTTAATGCAGCCTTTTTTGATTTCATTATCACTAAAAGCCTAGTACTCTGTTCATATTTGCGAAAAATTATGGTTTTTTCATTCGAAAAAATTTATATGCTGTTTGACAGCTAGCTGTTAGTTTTAATTTCGTGCGAAAGAAGTGCTGCATATGTTATTTCGTGTGGAAAAATAAGGTTGCCAGATGTATTTCACATGTTTTCCACAATAAAAACAGAGTACTGCTTTTGCGAAATTATATCGCATATATTTCATTCCAAATATTTTATATGTAGTTTGACAGCATTTCGCACGCAATTTTGAACAGAGTACCTAGCTAAAGCTGATAAAATAGTGCAAACTAAATTTTTTGCAATTTTAGTGAGTGATAGTGCAATGCTGATTTCAATCAACATTTAGTGAACTACCACCAAATATGATAAGTGGTGATTGAAAAAGGGTCCAAAAATGGACTCTTTTTAAATTAATTATATAATATATATAAAACAAGTAAGAGTGCTATATTCGGCTATGCCGAATCTTATATACCCTTCACCTTTGTTGTGGATGCATTATTATTTATTATAATTAGTATATATTGTTACGTTTTAACCTTTTCAAAACGTTTGGTTTATTTCCTTTAAATAAACCGGATACTTTTGATTGCAAATAAAAGCCGTTTAGTAGTTTACAAATTGTAACAACTCTTTATTTATTTAAAATGTACAACAACCACAGAATTAAATAGCCACTCAATGTTTTTTATACAGGTTTATAAATTCTCAGAATTACAGACACAATTTATAATGTACACTTGAAATACACAACACACTTTAAGGCACTCAGATGATGTTTATTCGAAAATCGTCTCTGATCAACTCACTCACGACTGCAACCTCTGCTACTATTTATAACACTGCATTACCATATAGAAAGCTCTTTAACTGTCTAGAGGTTTCTAATACATACGCCATCTGTGGTGTACTTTCTACAATGTTCTTTAACTGAATATTCGAAATCGAATACAGCGTTGCCAACTTACGATCAAATCAACTGAAAGCTTTTATTTAATAATGCCCACAGATATGTTACAGTTCTACAGCACTGTTATTTGAAAGCATTATGCTACTTTTAAATCAGCCGTTAAAATCGTTATATTTGAATTCAAGTACAATTTCGTAACAATATGTGTGTACATTGCCCACTTTCAGCGTACAGCATCCTAAATTTATCAAGAACACAAAAAATAACAACAACGCCAAACGAAACAAAACACCAAAAGAAAAAACAAAATACGCAAGGCAATGAAACCAACACACATCCAAACATACGTTTAATTGTATAAAAAACAACAACAACGCCAAAAGAAACAAAACACAAAAGAAAAACAAAATACGCAAAGCATGCACATTAGGGTGGGTCAATTTTTTTGAGTACTAAGCGTATAGCAAATTCCTAATCTACGAAAAATTCTAAGAACTTTTCCAGAAGAAACCATGGTTCTAAAATCAAAATCGAGCTTCCGGTTTTTTACGAGAAGATTTGGAGCTCAAGACCTCTTTTGCTAGGAGACCTCGGGTATGTTCAATTTTAAAAATAATAATATTTCTTCGTTTGTGTTCCGATTTCAAAAAATTACATATATATAGAATCTTCTCGTCGAGTACTATATATAACACCTCGTAGCTATCAATTATCTCTTATAGCGTAAGAGATATTGGCATTTGAATAATACATTTTTAACATTTTTACCCACCCTACTCCAGTTTTTTGATGACCGCGGTTTCAAATATTTTCCGATTTTCTCTATTTTTAATTTATAGGACTAACAAGAAATGTATATATAACATGAAGAAAAAATTGATTAAAAATCATGACTGAGTCCAAAGTTATGCTTAAATTTCAAACAAATTAAAAAAGGCGATTTTTCGTTATTTTTTTGGGAAAAAGGTGCTTTTATTCTTTTTAAGTTATCTAAAAAAATTTCTAAGAAGATGTATAAAGAATATATAGCTACGAGATGTTATATGTAGTACTCGACGAGAAGATTCTATATATATGTAATTTTTTTGAAATCGGAACACAAACGAAGAAATATTATTATTTTTAAAATTGCACATACCCGAGGTCTCCTAGCAAAAGAGGTCTTGAGCTCCAAATCTTCTCGTAAAAAACCGGAAGCTCGATTTTGATTTTAGAACCATGGTTTCTTCTGAAAAAGTTCATAGAATTTTCCGTAGATTACGAATTTGCTATACGCTTTACAACGTTTTTTGGGCCCGAACAAATTGACCCACCCTAATGCACATCCAAACATACGTTTTGTTGCTTTTTTGTCAAAAAAACCAACACATAACCAAACAAACGTTTAGTTGTATAAAAAACAACAACAACGCCAAAAGAAACAAAACACAAAAAAACAAAATACGCAAAGCATGCACATCCAAACATACGTTTTGTTGCTTTTTTTGTCAAAGCATGCAATACATTGTGTTTTTTGATGAAATTTTCAGAGGTTGTCTCGGATTTTTGCTCATATCTCCGTTATTTATGGACGGATTTTGCTGATTTTAAATAGCAAAATTCTCGAAAGTATGTCTGACAGAATTGTTGAAGATTTGGATCCCGGAGATATCTGGGGCCTTCAGAAAATTGATTTCAACAGACAGACGGACAGACAGACAGACATGGCTTAATCGACTCCGCTATCTATAAGGATCCAGAATATATATACTTTATAGGGTCGGAAAATTATATTGTGGAAATTACAAACGGAATGACAAACTTATATATACCCTTTTCACGAAGGTGAAGGGTATAAAAATCAGAATTATTATATATGTATTGCCGTGTGTTACTAAATCTCCAAAAAGGAACCTAAAGCCATTTACCCAGCGTACTGGTGAATATACAAGCCGCTAGGTGGCAGCAAATACCGGCGTGTGTTTCACCACACGTTGGTACTGATAGTGACATTGGTAATTAAATATTTTTTGTAATTACGACACAATCGATCTAATGGTAACCTTGGTTTACTTCTAACTACTTTGAAACATTAATTTCTAATATACTTTCCAAAATACATACCATAAACAACATAAATAACTAAAAAAATTGTACCGAACAAATGATTTCAAAACACTTAACAGTACCAACGTGTGGTCAAACACACGGCAAAAACTATGCGTCAAAAACAAAATTTTTTTTCCAAAATTGGATTTTCCAATTTCAAAGCGTTGCCATAGCGTTGCCGCCGCGTTATTTCGGTATGGTACATACAAATTGTATGGGCATAAAAATTTTTGACAACTAAAAAACGCTTGCCGCCCGTGTTTAGATATGCCAGTAAAGAAAAAAAGCAAATTGTGGTGGAAAAATGGAAAAAAAAATTAATATCATAATTAGGATATTTTGGGTCTAATTTTATTGATAACTGTTCAACAATTGTAAAATCTCTGCCAATATCTTGCATCATAAACATTTTTGACTTTTTGTCGAACTTTTTTATTTGGTGATGCTGTTGTTAAATGAGGTAAAAACAGCTTCAGCTAGTTTTATATTTACAGTCGACTTTAACGTCAAAAGTATATTATATCTTGTCTATGGTAGACCTAAAGTCCACTCTTAATTAAAGACGACTTTATTTCTCTTAAAATATACTTTATTTCTGACTATGATTATGGGCCATAGTAATTATTTTACCATAATCCAGGAAATTTTTATTGGACAACTCTGTTTCTTTTTTTCATTCTTTATTGCAGAAAGTGTAATAAATTTAAAAAAAATTATTATTTTTAATGTATAATCAAATTGAGAGTAGGTAGGATTCTGTAACGGAATGAATAAATAAAATAAAATCACTGTACAGCTAAATCCACTAGACAGTGAGCTGCAGGTGGCTGCATATGTGATTGGGTTAGTATTAATGTTATGATTTTTTCCAACTGTTACTTGCTTGTGTAAAGTTCCCTTTTACAATGCAGAAATTGAAAGGACATATTTCTCATCCTCTTTTGAACTAACCTAAACCTGTGCAATTTACATTAAGACTTTTCAGACGTCTGTTTTATCGAATTCCCTTTTGAGAATCTTCCAAAAAATCATGAAATTGGCGCATATTCATAAACGATCACCAAGTGTTAACTTTTTTAAGTACCTATTTAAGTTATTCACAATTGGTTACTTTCAGCACAATTAGTTAGCACTTAATCATGGGTAAAGTTGTAACTAAATGCCAACTAACTAACTAATCCATTAAAAAAAACAGCTGATTGATTTCATTTTAATACATCTATACAAAAAGAAAATAATCTAGAGATGTGTTTTTTTTTTGTCAACAACATTCTATTGAAAAATTTAATTTTACATGCCCTTATTTTAATTGATTTGCATACATACTATAACTATACATTTTGTATGTACTTTTTATACCCTCCACCACCATAAGTGGTAAATGAGGGTATATATAAGTTTGTCATTCCGTGTGTAACATTGAGAAATATTCATCTGAGACCCAACAATGTATATATATTATTGATCCTTATGAAATTTTAAGTCGATTGAGCTATGTCCGTCTGTCTGTCCATCTGTCCGTCTGTCTGTCTGTGTAAAACACGCTCACGTTCAAAATAGACAAACAAAATGGTTTAACTTGCAAGAAAAATGTTTATTGCTAAGCAGTTTGGTATTGAAAATCAGCAAAATCGGTTCAGTGAAACCAGAGTTATGAACCTAAATGTGAGACAACCTAAAAAAAACCATAGCCCCCATATAAAGTTCAATTCCGAAAATCACTTAAATAAGTATAAATGTCTTGTTAATATCGCTATTAAGTTTAAATTCGTCATAAATAGTCCCAATATATACCAAAATCGATATACCTAATTCTATGAAGATCGGCCAATAATTGGTTATAGTTCCCATATATATGTACATAAATATCTGAAAAATATCAATATCAAAACAAAATTTTATACAAATCTCTAATTTATATTTTGAAATCATACTACGGGATTTTGTGAATATCGGTCCATATTTGACCATAGCTCCCATATAAGGTCCACTTCTTAAAATCAGTTCAGTACTCATAAGTCTCTTATAAATAGCTTTATCATGCTAAAATTCGACAAAAATAATAAGCATATATATATAGAAATTACTGTACCAAATTTTACACAGATTGGCCGATAATTGGTCATAGCTCCCTATAAGGCCCATTTCCGAAAATGATATTAACCTTAATAAATATTTAAAACAAATTGATATCAAAATGAAATTACGCACAGATCAGTAATTTGTATCCAGCAATCATACTACTAGATTTTGTGAATATCGGTCCATATTTAACCATATAAGGTCCACTCCCGAAAATCACAAAACTCCTCATAAATTTCTTACAAACATAGTTATCAGGTTGAAATTCGAAACAAATTTGTTCTATATATGCAAAAATCGATGTACCAAATTTTATGATGATAGGCCCATAATTGGTCATAGCCTTCATATAAGAATCACTTCAGGAAAACACATTAACCTGCACAAATATCCAAAAAAATCTATACTGAACCAAAATAGTACACAGATCAGTAATTTTTAAAATGATACTACAGAATTGTGTGAATATCGGTCCATATTTGGCAACAGCTCCCATATAAATACATAAAAATCACGTTAAAATATTTTATGACAATCGACTCATAATAGGTCATATCTTCCATACAAGTCCCACAACCCAATATCTTGAAATTTGTCTAAATATATTTGTATACCCTTTTTATACCCTCCACCACCATAAGTGGTGAATGAGGGTATATATAAGTTTGTCATTCCGTGTGTAACATTGAGAAATATTCATCTGAGACCCAACAAAGTATATATATTATTGATCCTTATGAAATTCTAAGTCGATTGAGCAATGTCCGTCTGTCTGTCTGTCTGTGTAAAACACGCTCACGTCCAAAATACGCAAACAAACTTAGTAGAGTTGCAAGAAAAATGTTTATTATTGTCCTAAGCAGTTTGGTATTGAAAATCAGCGAAATCGGTATAGTGGAACCAAAGTTATGAATGAAAATGTGGGACAACCTCAAAAAAAATTTATAATTTTCACATATTTTTGGACATTTTTTGTAAATATATTGCAGCTAATATCATAAAATTTTGCACTCGTTACTTTTATGATAAAAGGGGTTACTCTGGTGAAAATATTAAGAATCGGTTCATGATTTCTCCTAGCCCCCATACAAATTTCTTCCCGAAATATGGTTCTATGGTCTATAAATGCCTACAGAATAGGAATATCCACATAAAATTCAGCAAAAATAAGTTTCGTGGTAAAAGAAAATATATTGCAAAATTTTTCGTGGATCGGCCCATATTTGACCCCCATATAAAGCACACTTCCGAAAATCTCTTAAATAAGCATAAATGTCTTATAAATATCACTATCAAGTTGAAATTCGACTTGAATAATCCCAATATATACCAAAATCGCTGTACCTAATTCTATGAAGATCGGCCGATAATTGTTTATAGCTCCCATATAAGGACCACTTCCGAAAAACACAATAACCTACATAAATATCTAAAAAATATCAATATCAAAACAAAATTTCACACACATCCGTAGTTTATATTTAGAAATCATACTACTGGATTTTGTGAATATCGGTTTATATTTGACCATAGCTCCCATATAAGGTCCACTTCCAAAAATCAGTTAAGTACTCATAAATCTCTTACAAATACATTTATTATGCTAAAATTCGACAAAAATTATACTCCTATATATAGATATCACTGTACCAAATTTTATGGAGATTGGCCGGTAATTGGTCATAGCTCCCCTTAAGGCCCATTTCCGATAAAAGATATTAACCTTAAAAAATATTAAAAACATATCGATATCAAAATGAAATTATGCACAGATCAGTAATTTGTATCCAGTAATCATACTTTTGGATTTTGTGAATATTGGTCCATATTTAACAATAGCTCCCATAAAAGGTCCACTCCCGAAAATCACTAAAATCCTCATAAATTTCTTACAAATATAGTTATCAGGTTGAAATTCAAAACAAATTTATTCAATATATACAAAAATCGATGTACCAAATTTTATGATGATAGGGCCATAATTGGTCATAGCCTCCATATAAGACCACTTCAGGAAGACACTTTAACCTGCACAAATATCCAAAAAAATCTGTACTGAACCAAAATTTTACACCGATCAGTAATTTGTATCCAGGAATCGTACTAAAAGATTTTTTAAATATTGGTCCATAATTTGGAATAGCTCCCATATAAGGTCCACTCTTGTTAATGGCGTTGTTTATATTAACTTCTACAAAAATAGCCCTCAAATACTTAGGACCATAATAGGTCATAGCTTCCATATATTGAACCAAAATAGTACACAGATCAGTAATTTGTATTCATAATACTGAATTTTGTGAATATCGGTCCATAATTGGCCACAGCTCCCATATAAATACATAAAAATCACGTTAAAATGTTTTATGATAATCGAATCATAATAGGTCATAGCTCCCATATAAGTCCCACAACCATTTTTATACTCTGTTTCTTCAGTTGAAGTTAAAAGGGAAAAATGTTGATCCAAACGTATTAACTAATTACACTATGAGACAATAAAAACTAAAGTAGAAATACCTGGTAAGTAATACAATTTTTCTGATAGGCTTTATCGAGTACAATAAGAATATGTTTTTGAATTTGCAAAACACCTCCAAAATCTTGAGTTACGGGTAAAAAACCGATTTTTCATACCTTTAAGCACTTATAAGCCATTAACTAAGCTGATTCTCAATTGATTTTATTTTAAAGAAGGAAACGTGGCCTTTCCAATGGAATATATATAGTATTTCGTTTTAAATATTCATTTATTTATTAAAATTACATTTCTGGCTCAATTAAAATAAAAGGTATTAATACAAATTTAGTGGATGGTAGATTTTGTCGCGCACCTACAATGTTGATCGGACTAAACTGCGTACAAGACTAACGTTCTGAGGGAGTTACTTGCAACATCCGCTCTCCCTTCAATAAAGCTTTCTACAGAAGCTGCAAGTTCGCTCCCACATCTCGGCCATCCTGCGGGTTATCAAAATCATAATCATCATAGCACTCATTAGGCCAAGGCTTCATGTACTCAGCACAAGTGGTTGTTCGTTTTGGACCCTCACAATCACCATACTTTAGCACATCGTAAGTGTCATTTGGCTTCATCTTGACAACTTTATAGGGTCCTAGATATTTGGCCTTTAGTTTCAGTCCTCCTCCAAGCTGGGTTCTTTTAATGGCTACAAGGTCGTCAATTTTGTACTTCAAGGCAGGTTTCCTCCTTCGATTAAAAGTTTTGCAATTCTCGGACTGGACCTTCAAAATCTGTTGCTTGGCTGCGTCTCGTAGCTCATTACGCCGGTCATCAAAATTAGCTATCAACTCCCTTTCAAGTAAATCTTTCAATTGGATGTCATCCTTACTTCGCATCTTCGAACCGACCAATAGCTGAAATGGCGTCGTGTTGATACTTCGATGATACGTCGAATTAATCATCTGCTGAACCTTGTTGACATATCTGTACCATTTGCTGGGTTCCTCAATACTCAATTTAGCTAAAACGGAAATTATGGAACTGTTGAGTCTTTCGACCTGTCCGTTAGCTCGTGGTAAACCGGTAGTGATCAATATGTGGTTAATGTTCTCATCCTCACAATAAGTTCTGAAGTCATCACTGGTGAACGCCGATCCACGATCAGAAACTATTTGGAACGGGTTCCCAAATATGGCACTTTGCATCTGCAAGCGTGTAATAGCGTCCTTAGCTGAGGTTGTCTTAGTTGGGTATAGCCAGCAAAACTTCGTAAATGAATCTATTGCCGCAAAAATGTGCCTATAAATTTTACTCGTCGATTCAAGTGGACCCAGATAGTCCACATGGTAAGTATGTAGGGGTACGTCCTCCTTCGGTATGGGGTGAAGTTCTCCCTCTTGCTTACCCCTCTTACGATTGGCTATAACACAAGGAATACAATTTGCAATGCACCTGTTGATTTTCACATCTAATTTGGCTATAAAATATTGGCTGCAAATTAACTCTGCAATCGGTAAATAACTTTACAAACTCAATGAGTAACATGATGCAAGAAATGCTTAAGATGCAATCAATGTTATTGCAGGCTGTGCTTAACAGACCATGAACTGCCTAAGAATATGTTTTTGGAATGCAAACGGCATACGCCAATACAAAAACGAACTCGAATATTTTTTAAGAAACCAACAAATTGATGTAATGCTGGTTTCTGAAACTCATTTGACGTCCAGAAGTTCCTTTCGAATAAATGGATATGTAATATATGACACCAAAGATCCCAGAGGTAGAGCATGCGGAGGCTCGGCAATTTTAATAAAAGCTCGGATAAAACACTACTTAATGTGTGATTTTTGCGAAGATTATCTTCAAGCTACTACAATCTGTCTTGAAGATTTTCATCGAAACTTAGTGATTTCATCGATATACTCACCCCCAAGATTCTCAATTACAGAAAGTCAATATAATCGATTTTTTAAATCACTAGGCCCCCGTTTCCTGGCTGCTGGCGATTATAATGCTAAGCACACATTCTGGGGATCACGACTGATTACCCCTAAAGGTCGTGTTTTGTTCGACTCAATTTCTAAAATGGGTTTGCATGTGCTTTCGAGCGGCCAACCTACTTACTGGCCTACTGACCCACGAAAAATACCGGATGTTATTGATTTTAGCGTGATGAAAAATATCCCTAGAGAAATGATTCAAATTGAATCCTCGCTGGAACTATCTTCAGATCACTCACCCACTATTATTACTTTATTGAGCCCCCTAGAAATTGTATCCCCGACTGGTAATTTAGCGATGGCAGGCACAAGAATAAATTGGCTCAAATATAAAAAATACCTCAGTACACATTGCTCGGAAAACATACCGCTAAGAACACCAGAAAACATCGATCACTCTCTTATCAATTTCGATAAAAATCTCAGAATGGCTGCTCAACATGCTACCCAAACACCCCGACAACTCAGATATAATAGAATTAATTCTGCAGATGTCGAACGGCTCTTAAATGAAAAAAGAAGATTTCGAAGAGAGTGGCAATTGCACAGATCCCCCCAACTAAAATCGAAGCTTAAATATTGTATAAAAAGACTTAAAAAGCTCTTGGAATTTCGAAAAATGGAATCATTGAATAAATATTTAGAAAGCCTGGACGCAACCCCGCAATCGGATTACTCATTATGGCGAGCAACAAAAAATCTTAAAAGACCCGTTATATGTAAGTCCCCCTTGCGAAATTCAAGTGGTGGTTGGGCAAGAAATGATACTGAAAAAGGGAATCTGTTTGTTAATCATTTAAAAAAAGTATTTACACCGAACACATCAAACGAAGCAATTGAGTTGCCACCTGTTGCACCCTATTTTGGAGCAGCCGTACCCCTACGTTTTGAGATTCGAGAGATCGAAAATGCTATTGCTGATTTAAATCCCAAGAAAGCGCCTGGTATGGATAAGATCAGCAACAAGATGCTTATGGAGCTACCCCGGATAGCAATAAAAATAATTCTTTTTATTTTTAATGCTATATTACGACTTGAATATTATCCTCCAGAATGGAAGGTTTCACTGGTTACCATGATACCCAAGCCGGGAAAAGATCACACAAAAGTAGAATCATTCAGACCCATCAGCCTATTGTCTAATATATCAAAGCTATTTGAGAAGATACTTATGAACAAGTTGTACCCGATGTTAACTGAAAACAATTGTATTCCGAATCATCAATTTGGATTTAGAAGAAAACACAGTACTATCGAACAAACCCATAGACTTGTAAATATGGTGAGAAAAGCGTTTGAAGAAAAGAAATACTGTTCTGCACTCTTCATCGACATCTCTCAAGCGTTTGATAAGGTATGGCATGCTGGATTAATATACAAATTGAGTCAAAATTTACCGGCAAACACACATAAGCTGTTGGAAAGCTATTTAACTGGTCGAACATTTAAGGTTAAAGAGGGAAACTTTTTAAGTACTGCACAACCCATTGAAGCTGGAGTCCCCCAAGGCAGTATCCTGGGACCTTTTTTATATTTGATGTATTCGTCTGATATGCCAACTAACAATCGCACTCATACATCAACATTTGCTGATGATACTGCTATTCTAAGCATTCATGAAAACCCTCAAGAAGCGTCTCGTTACTTACAAAACCACATATTTGAATTAGAAAAATGGTTAAAACAATGGAAAATTAAAGTCAACGAGCAAAAATGTACACACATTACATTTACATTGCGTAGAGAATCATGCCCCCCTATTCATATCAATAACCAAACAATAATTCAACAATCGGAAGTGAAATACCTCGGAATACATCTCGATCGTCGCCTTACATGGAAAAGTCATATAGATGCAAAGTTGACTCAAATGAAATTGAAATCAATTCAAATTAATTGGCTTATTGGCAGAAACTCCACGCTTAGTTTAGATTGTAAACTTCTACTTTATAACATGATCATAAAACCGATATGGTGTTATGGCATACAGTTATGGGGCACGGCCTCAGCGTCAAATGTAGAAAAGATCCAAAGACACCAAAACAAGTTTCTAAGAATGATCACAGTTGCCCCCTGGTATATCAAAAACGCGAATATACACAAAGATCTAAACGTGCCCATTGTAAAAACTGAAATCTCGAAAAACGTACAAAAATATTTAAAAAAACTTGAAGTTCACCCAAACCCGCTGGCCCGCAACATATTAGATAACCGTGGCCACACTCGATTAAGAAGGAGGGACACAGCAGACCTAATCTAGAAGGAAGAATGTCAATTTAACCAAAACAAAAACAACCATGAACACAAAATTTTTTCGTCCGGCACTGGCTGGACTAATTAAATAATAATATTAGATATAAGATTTGAACCACTTATTGTTAGTTCATTAAATAATGAAGATACAATAAATAAATGATGAAAAAAAAAAAAAATTAACTCTTTTGTCTTCTTCGTAGAAAAGTGACCTTTCTCATGGGCCTTTCGGATCATCTCGTTCTGCATACCCTTAGGTACGACCAACAATTCACAGTCATCAACAATTCTATACAAAACATCAGACTTCAATAAATAATCCTTGTATGTTGACTTTTCCTTCAAAATTTCCTTGATGGTGTTTAACTCTTCGTCCTGGTCTTGCAATCTTACAATTTTGGGAGGCAAGTCGTCCTGCGTTATCATCATTATTGGGTTTCGACTTAGAGCATCGACGTGCCGCATCTGTGTTCCGGGACGATGTTCAACAACATAATCGTACTCCTGCAGGAACAATATCCATCTTGCCACTCTCGTGGAAAGATCCTTTTTATCCAATGTTTTGGTAAAAGCATTACAATCCGTAACTAATTTAAACTTAACACCAATAAGATAAACACGAAACTTCTTAAGGGCTTCTATGACTGCCAAAACCTCAAGTTCGTAGCTGGTATACTTTCGTTCAGGATCTGTTGTCTTTCTACTCATATAATTAATGGGGTGTAATAGGGTGTCATCTGGGATTTTCTGTATCCGTATCCGTGAATTGAGGCGTCTGTGTGCACTTCTCGTAATTCGGGTTGTAAATTCCCAAAACTGGGTTCTTACTCATGGTCGTCTTCAAAGCATCAAACGAAATCATCTGCTCATCTCCGAATTTAAACTTAGCGTCCTTCTTCTTCAAATCGGTAAGTGGCTTCGCAATTATAGAAAAGTTTGGGATAAATTTCCTGAAGTATCCGGCCAAACCAAGAAAACTTTCCAACTGCTTCATATTTCGCGGTACAGGGTATTTTATCATAGCTGTCGTCTTATCCGGTGATGGGGATATTTTCTGGTCTTCTATTACGTGGCCTAAGAATTGAATTCTTCTTTTCAAAAAATGGCACTTCTTCACATTGATGTCAAGACCATAGTCTCTACATAGCACCAAAACCTTTTGTAAATTATTTAGCGCGTCGTTCTCGTTTTCAGCTGGTATTATGACGTCGTCAACATAAGGTAAGGCTATACCTTCTCGTGTCAGGTCTCTAAAAATCGCATTCACGTGCCGTTGAAATACGCCTGGAGAATTTGAAAGACCGAAAAGTACTTTCTTAAATTGGTACTGTCCATTATGGGTTACGAAGGATGTATATTTCCTACTATCCTCGTGCACGGAAACATGGAAAAATCCATTACGTAGATCTATCGTACTAAAAATCTTCGCCTTCTGTAAACGATCTAACTGGTCCTCAATTAATGGAAGCGGGTAACGATCCTTCACTATGACCTTATTCATTCGTCTGAAATCTACACAGAGTCTAGCTGTTAAATCTCGTTTCCTCGCCAAAACAATCGGACTGCAGAATTCGGATTCTGACGGTTCAATAACGTCTTCACTTAACCATTGCTCGATCTGATCCTCAACAATTGTCCTCTCCTTTAACGGTAGACGTCGTGGATTGCAATAGATCTTTAAGGACTATACGCATTTCCACATTCGTAGTCCTAGTCCTAGCCGGTTCATAATTTTCAATCACTAGCTGTCCCGTCAATATCCAATTCAGGTTTTTCTACGAGGTCTATTTTCATAATCGTGTGTACTTCGTCATCCTTGGTGAATTTCGTAATACTGAGACCTTCGGGTGTAATTCGTACGTCGGCTAATAGACAAAGTGGTTTGCCTAACACTACACTAACATCCATGCAATCATCGGGTACGACATGAAACGTTAGGTCGAAGTCTTCCTCACCAATTGTCACCAAAAAATCAGTATTGCCGATAGGTTTAATCAAATTATCCTTTCTGTCGTGACCAAAACCGCTCAAATAAAAATTAGATTCCGCCAAGGTACAGTCCGGTGATGATCTCTCTAATTCGCTGAATATCGATTTTCGGATAACGTTAAATTTACTGCCGGTGTCGAAAAGAGATTTCGTCGTTACGTCGCCAATTCTAATTATCTTCATCATGATGTCATCGCCGTAATCATTTAATAATCGAATATTACTGGACTCACCTTTTTTCCGCGGACAATCTTTGGAGATATGGCCAAATTTTTCACAATTAAAACATTTGGTACCTTTGGATTTACTATCACAATTATTAGACTTATGTCCTTTTCCGCCGCAGTTAAAACATTTTATTTCGGTATCTTTGTCCTTGGGTAAATCTTTCTCGTTCTTCTTAGTATAAATCGGACGCTTCGTGGATCTGTTCATTGTCTCGTTACACCGCAACTTATCCTTAAAATCCTTGGAATTATCTGCACCATACAAAATCATCTTATTCACGTCGCTATCGTTTATGCCGTCGATCACGTACTGTATCAGTGACATGTAGTCAATATTGCCCCTAGCAGCTAATTCCCTCATTTTCAGGTAGTACTCATGAACATTTTCATCTTTTCCCATCTTGCGTTCGGTTTCGAATTCATCAAGCAATGCGTTCTTCAATATATCGTATGTTGTTATTCCCTTTTCACTTGAGATAAATAATTTTGCCACACCTTTCAAAGATTTCTTCGCAAATACAAATCGTTGTAATTCATCCCATCCCATTACAGCTGCTGTTTCCTCGAACTCTTCTATCCAGGCATGAATTGGTAGAACACTAGTTCCATCAAAACTACGTATAGAATCTTCTATATCCCTAAACTCATAGTAAAACCTCGTCGGGTAGTTTGTTGCATATAGCCGTCGTTATAATCATAGAAATTATTATGGCGTCGTAAAGTCTGTCGCCCGTCGTCGTCGTTGTAATCATTCAGATTACTCACACGTCGTTGTTTCATATTGCCGTCGTTAAAATCATTATTGCGTCGTTGTTGCATATAGCCGTCGTTATAATCATTATTGCGTCGTTGTTGCATATAGCCGTCGTTATAATCATTATTGCGTCGTTGTTGCATATAGCCGTCGTTATAATCATTATTGCGTCGTTGTTGCATATAGCCGTCGTTATAATCATTATTGCGTCGTTGTTGCATATTGCCGTCGTTATAATTAATCAAATCATCCTTGCGTCGTAAAACATTCCTTGAGTATAAGCAGTACTCTTCATTTGGTATCGCCTGTCGTTTGCCGCCGTCGTTGTGTTGATAAGCATCAACAGTCAAACCACTTGTACCACCTGCACACATTTCCAACATATTATTTGCTGCCGTCGTTTGTCTATTGTTGTTCTGCACAATCGTGTTCTCTAAAGCATCATTATCACCGTCGTCATGATCATCATCTTCGTCGTCAACGTCATCAACACTTCTCGTACATAACAACTGTCCCACACGCAAATTCATATATATGTGTTCAAACAAGTTGTCTGCGTTGTAGTCTATGACAAGCAAATTACATATACAAACCAAATCTGCTGCACTCAAATTCTCCTCAACATACTTTTTCTTGGTCTTGTACTTCTCATCATTGTCTGCAAACCCGTCAAATTCACGCAGACGTTGTCTGTTGCCACGATCACCCTCGCCTTCAAATATAAACTTATGCAGAGCAACCACTGCTGCACGACCATTTGTTCTCAATTTCTCACGCACACAATCAAAATCATTTAAACACGTCATTGTCTCTACTTTATTTTCTTTTTCTTCCACGCTTAGTTACCGAAATATACGTTACAGTCTTTTCAATGTTCAAACAGTCACTTCCAACGTTCATGAAAAATACGTTAAACTTCTTTCCCCTTTTTCCTTTTCCTCAACAACAATGAATGTGTTTTTTGCAAATGTTCTATATCGAAAGCTCAGTCTCTCTCACTGGGGTTGTCCTCATACATGCAACATGTGTGTTCATCAAAGTTCTTCCCCCTTTTTACACATATACAATAACAAGAGCTTTCGTTTCATACACAATCAAACACAATGAGACGATCAAGAGAGTATTCCCCTCATGCACTTTCCTGCTCACAAACACAATCACTTTTTTCGTATAATTTTTGTTCCGTTTTTTTTCTTTTTTGCACGTAAAAGAAGTTTCTATTTTCACTATTTTGGTTGAGTCCCCAATTTTATGGTATTTCGTTTTAAATATTCATTTATTTATTAAAATTACATTTCTGGCTCAATTAAAATAAAAGGTATTAATACAAATTTAGTGGATGGTAGATTTTGTCGCGCACCTACAATGTTGATCGGACTAAACTGCGTACAAGACTAACGTTCTGAGGGAGTTACTTGCAACATCCGCTCTCCCTTCAATAAAGCTTTCTACAGAAGCTGCAAGTTCGCTCCCACATATATATATTATTTAAGTATTTTCACAAAATTTGTGTGCATTTCATCAGCAAACATATTTATGTTTTTATTTGTTCACCATTTGCCATATTCGGCCGTGCCGAATGTTTATCTATGTTTGTTTTATATATATATCGTTTCCATAAAGGGAAACACGTGTAACTTACAAAAAAAAGGATGTATATATATATATATATATATACATATATATATATCGTTTCCATAAAGGGAAACACGTGTAACTTACAAAAAAAAGGATTTTTAGAACAAATTTCAATACAAAATTTGTTTTGTAAATTTTTTTTTAATAAAATTGTTTATTAAAACAAACATTTCTTTATGAATAAGAGCTTTAATTATTACGTGCTTTCCCTTACACGTAAAATTTTAAAGTTTTTTTCGTTTAGTCTGACGATATGTAGATATAATGCTCGTAATTTCAACAAATATATATCTACGGTGTAAAATACCTGGTAGATAACTTTAGCTAACAGGTAACTATTTATATTTACCCCATATATATATATATATATATATATATATATATATATATATATATATATATATATATATATATATATATATATATATATATATATATATATATATATATATATATATATATATATACTATATATATACTATATATATATATATATACTATATAATTTGGTGGCATGTCACACTGTCCATTGACATAATGTCCATGGACATTATGTCACTCCAAAAGATGACATTATGTCCATGGACATTATGTCATTTTGGTAGTGTCATAATGTCCATGTATAAAGTGTCGTAAAGTCCATGGACATAATGACAATTTTGGAGTGACATAATGTCCATGATATTTAAAAAATAATTTAAGTATTTATGTTTTAATTTAATTTCTATCGAATTTACCGTTGTAAATTTAAAGTAATAATAATACGATAGCTGCGATTTTTAGTTATCTGAATTTTGTGGAGTTCAGACGTCACAAATTTAAAGTTTAAAAAAGTAAAAGTTTTAAAGTGTTAAAATGGGTAATGTAAAATATAAATATGAATTTAGGAATAAATTTGACAAAAAAAGAGAGTTCAATAAAAAATTTAAGAACTTTCACTTCAAAAAAATACTTTTTAATAATTTATTTACAAGAAAGGCTTTATTTAGCGAAGCCGCCTTCCGCGTTATATGGAGAAGAAAGTCCCTAAGAGCGACCGTAGGCAGCCACGTAGAAAAACTTTATTTACAAAGACAAGTTTTTTGCACTCAGTATCCTGGCGAGCAACTATTCGGTATCGCAGAAAAAGGTATTTCTTATTGGCAGCCTGCGGCCGCTTTTAGGGGCTTTCTCCTCCATGGAACGCGGCAGGCGGCTTCGCTACATGAAGTTTTCTAATATATGAAAATATAAACTGTTACTAGGATCAAAAATTTTATAAAAATTAGTTTTTCTGAACAAAATTTGGACATTATGACACTTTCAAAAGTGTCATAATATCCATAAGCAAAGTGACATAGTGTCCATGGACATTATGACACTACCGAAATGACATAATGTCCATGGACATAATGTCACTTTATGGGGTGTCATAATGTCCATGGACATTATGTCAATGGACACTGTGACATGCCACCTATAATTTCAACAAAGTACAAACGCATTTCAAATGAATTATACTATAGTTTTTAAAAAATCAATAAGGGTACTCATTTAAACGCTTAAGTTTCCCATTTGTGCAAATGGGCAAATTTGCGCGACATGTTTCATGAACCCACCTTTTCAATTTTGTGCAAGTTTATACAGAAAATTTATATTTGTCAAATAAAAATACAAAAATTCAACAAAAGCTTTAATAATTTTTTTTCAAATTGTATAAATTTTAATTTTAAAATGTTGAATGAAAGTTAAATCTTTGGAACAAACGGTGGTATACATAGTTTGGAGGACTTTGTTTATGTTCTAGCTGTTGGTTAATGTTTTCATACACAATGTCATTTAATACAATCATTCTGTTCCAAAGTTACACAATTTTCACATGCACAAAATTTTTATATTTTATTTGATTTTTATTTCTTATAAATAAAAGTAAACAAAAGCAACTGATTCATCAAATGCACAATAAATTCAAGTTTGCGAGTCTAAATTGTCGCGCAAACTTATCGGAGTTGTGCAAACGAATTTCCATACATTTTTTGACATTTCATTTGCGAGAGTGTAAAAATGCACAGATTGCACAGTTTGCGAGGCTTTTAAGCGTTTACATGAGGACCCTTAATATAAATTTAAATTTGTTCAAAGTGCAAAAGCATTTACAGTGAATTATTTAAAAAATAATTCTATTAGATGTGTAAATTAATTTATTTTTATTGAATTAATATATATTTATTTTTTATTACATCTGTAAATTTTTTTTTTGTTTTTTACTAAATTAGATATTTTATATTAAATTTAACGAGTTAAGATTTACCAAATGAAGTGTTAACTCCACTATTGATTTAAAGTACAAAACTAATTTAATGAATTACAATATATTAGTATATATGTATTTTATTTAATTAATGTATTGATTTCTTTTTTTAATAAATATACATAAATAACACGAATAGTTAAAAGAAATACAAGTACAGAATTAATGAAATACTCCACTTTGTGTAGTACGAAATAATCTCTAGAAATAAGCATTAATGAAAGCTGTCCTATATGCATTTCCTGAATTTGTTCTGTTATCAGTTTGATTTGAAACGTTGCTGTTTCAAAATTCGAAATATGTGATTCTGGTATATCAGCAGGAAATGAAGCCGAAACTGTAAAAGTAAAAATATACAAATAAATTAGATAAAATAACAAGTAAGAGTTCTATACCAAATTTTTCAATTTGTTACAAACGAAATGACAAAATTAATATACTATATGGTGCTATCAGCGCACCTTATGTAATACCAGAACAGCAACCAAAAATAAGTAAGAAAGTATATGGTCGGTCAAGCCCGACCATATGATACTCTACACCGAGTATATGATTATAAACAGTTTTCTTTTGATATGAAACTTATTTGTATTGAATCTTATTTAAATAGCAAATTTTTAAGAGATTTATTCTCGTCAAAGTCAGCTTCAAAAGTGGGCCTTATATGGGAGCTATGACTAATTATGGACCGATCGGTACTAACTTTGGTAGTGTGAGTTCATCTTATAAAAAACTTATTTGTGCTGAATTTGGTTTGGATATTATCATCTTATAAAAAACTTATTTGTGCTGAATTTGGTTTGGATATTAAGATATTTATGAGAGCTTAATTATTTTCAGATAGATATGGGGGCTAGGAAAAATAATGGACCGATTTAAACCAAATTCAATAGGTTTCCTCCTTTGAAATTGCGACCTGTAGTTTAATTACAAGGTTTACATGGACGGACGGACATCGCTTAATCGACTCAGAAAGTGATCCTGAACAGATTGGTATACTTTTAGGTGGGTGTTGGGACAATATTTTTGTACGTTACAAACGTTTGCGCAGATGGCCTCATATAACTTTTTTGGTGGTGAGTATAACAATAAAACGGTTTGAAATTTTAAAATGTTCTATTTTACTAAACTTACATGAAAAATTTCTTTCTTTTGCAACATTGTGAAGTACAGCAACTACAATATTTTTTGCAGTATCCAGGTCAACACGAAGCCTTTCGAATATAGAACGAAATTTTGATTTTAACTGCCCATTTAAACATTCAATTTTGCTTCTAGTTGCGATTTGACTTTTATTGTACCTATAAAGGATTTATTTAAATATATGATAACAATAGGTCCTGCATTGCATCGATTTTTTACAAAAACTCACTTTTCTTCTTTGGGTGTAGAGGGATTTCGAACCGGGTGTTAATAAAATTGGTGACAAAGGGTAACCACCATCCCCCAGTAGAACTCCATTGTGTTGCCTTTTACTGAGCTCTAACTTATTTTTGAGTTGACACTCACCCCAAATTCTAGCATCGTGCTTAGAGCCTCTAGATCTTGCTACAATATCTATTATTTTGCAGTCTGCATCGCATACGATCTGATGTAGGTACATATCGATGGCTTAATATAACAAGTAAGAGTGCTATATTCGGCTGTGCCGAATCTTATATACCCTTCACCAAATTATACTTCAAAATTTTAAATATTTTTAGGTAAACAAAATTTATTTTTTTTACAGTAGAACTCCATTGTGTTGCCTTTTACTGAGCTCTAACTTATTTTTGAGTTGACACTCACCCCAAATTCTATCATCGTGCTTAGAGCCTCTAGATTTTGCTACAATATCTATTATTTTGCAGTCTGCATCGCATACGATCTGATGTAGGTACATATCGATGGCTTAATATAAAAAAGGCGTAACTAATTTTATTTTATTATAAAATTTTAAGGATATTATAAAGTTTTTTCCTTCTCCTGTAAAGTAACACAAAATCGAGTTATGCCTTTTTTATATTAAGCCATCGATATATAAGAATTTATTTAAAGTATAATAATATCGAAACTTAAAAAATCACACAATAACTTACCTGAATATTCAAGGAATAAAAACCTTTTCTGTTAAGAAAGTGACCTGCCATTTCTTGACCCACATTTTTTGCGGGACATTTTATGCGAACGTGCGTGCAGTCGATAGCTCCAATTACTCTTGGAAATCCAGCCAACTGATAAAATTTCCTCTTAACTTCAGCGAGTTCAGAATTATATGGAAATTTGATAAAGTGTGGGAGCAATAAAGCAATTTTTTTTGGAATGCTTTTGATTATTCTTCCTACAGTGGCCTGAGACATACCATGCAGATCCGCTAAAAAAGCATTTTTAAGATTTCATATGTAATGGGTAATAAATTTACTTACCAATGTCACTTTGATGAGCATTTCTTCCAAGAAATCGTAGTGTTGTTAATACTTGGAGGCTTATTGGAATTGGTAATCCTCTGTTGTTTTTTGGTTCCTCTGTTGTTTTTTGGTTGGCTTATTAAAAAGCGAGTAGTGATTTTGTCGAATCTATATCTGGAAAAAAACTCCCCGTCATCAAGACAAAACGGACTAAACCTCTCTTTGTATATTTTAGATTTTCTTTCTTCCTGTAGCAAAAACAGCTGATGAGATAACTTTAAGTAACTTAAAACCAACTTCAACTAGTTTTAAATTTAAAACAGGTTTTTACGCATAAAGTATATTTTTGCTTGTCTATAGTAGACCTAAAGTGTGAATTTTTCAAAAGTACATTTTAAAATTCTTAAAGTATATTTTGTAGTTGACTATGATTATGGGCCAATATCTTTTGCGAAAACTAGTCTTTCTAACAATTGTTATATTATTTCAGTTGTTATACCATCATATTTAGGTGGAGGGTATTTAAGATTCGGCACGGCCGAATATAGTACTCTTACTTGTTTATAATCTGTTTCTTCAGTGAAGAATCTTCACTTGAGGTTAAAAAGGAAAAATGTTGATTAAAACGTATTAACTTATTATTAAGTATATAAATTGTTAAATTTCATACGTTCTAATAGGAATTTCAATTATAAATTGCTGAATTAGAGCTGCGTAAACTAGTCTTACTATCAATTCTTTTATTATTTCAGTTATTATACCATCATATTTAGGTGGAGGGTATTTAAGATCCGGTACGGCCGAATATAGTACTCTTACTTGTTAAGAACAAAATTAGTTTTTAATAGCTTTATAAGCCTTTTAATTAATTACAGTACATATCGATCAAAATATTATCGACATTTTGTTTTCTCTACTTGTGAAAGCAGTAACTAATTTAGTTATGAATTGTGAATAAGATCTACAACTATCTATGAACTATTTTTTAGTTTCTGTTTTACTAGTTCCGACTTTAGTTATGATTTATGAATATGCGCCATATGCTTGTCTTGTTTTTGACATTTAATTGTTGATTCTCTTTAATTGTTTATTCGTAATATTTTTTTTTAACGAAAACATCTTATTTGATAATGGAAAATAAATTGGACAATTTTTTAAATTTTTAAAGTAAATTCAAAATGTGTGATGAAATAATTGAAGAAATGTTTGATTTAACTTTAAAACAAATTTCTCTTTTAATATAAATGATGTTTTCACTTCAACAAACGAAAAATTATAAAACATAATAAGAAGAATACGAATGAGTGTAAAGAGGAATGTCAAAAAGAAACATGAAATACCGAAATCATGTTTGTTCTTCTCTACCCGCGCACCAGCAATCATCGACAAACATGAAAACATACGTCTGGGCAAACATGAAAAAAATCATCATGAAAATTGCGTGTATACATACTCTACCTCTTCAACCCCTCGCAAACAAACTTCGTCCGTCTGTATGCCTTTCAATTTCTACATTGTTAAAGGCGACAAAGTAAATTACCAAAAGTCGAAGGTTCGAAAAGTGGACTTTTTAAAAGTCGAAATGTTGAAAAGTCTACAGTGAAGGCCATTTAAAAAATAAGACGTGGTAACACTACACCTGATTAAAAATTGTTATCAAAGTAAATTAATAAAGTAGCGACAGTACTACAACAAATACAACATTTACAAAAACAACAAGCAATTTTGTTTTTGGTTTAAGGTCTGAGCCAAGGTGCATTTAATAAGGTGCCATCGGCAGCACAGCTGATTATAGAAATAGCACGCACAAATGTCAAACTACATATATAAAAAATATCCGCCCGTACGCCCGTATGTCAAACTCTATATATAAAAAATAAGTGAATTCGCCTGAATTTATTTCAATTCGCCACTGCTGTCACCTTGTTAAATACGCCTTGGTCTGAGCTGTAAAAGTTGCCTGTTGTTGTTTTTGCTTTTGGGCTTGTTGTATTTTTCGCCACAACAACCACAAGTGAATTGACAGTTCAGACTGAATAAAAAAATAGTCAGCTGTTCTACTGCGTCAACTTTATTAATTTACTTTGATTGTTATTTTTATTTAGTGTTTATATTTGGCCAAATTTAATTATTTTAAAGTTGTTGAGTTTCTTATACCATGTTCACACGACGGCATTATTCGTCATTCAACCCCCAATTACGAACTGAATTACATGATTCGCCATACAAAATTTCAAGTGCGAATTACCTTGTTCGTACGTAATTCAGTTTGAATTATAGGGTTTTTACACTAGCGCACATCTAACATCTACCATCAATTTGCAAAGATGTTAACATCTTCCTATAAGAATTATAGGCTTTTTACACTGAGCTTCATCTTTCATCTCTCATCAATTGGCAAGATGACAACATCTTTCCATAAGAAATATACAGAGCAAAAAAGCGTCATCTTTCATCATCTTCACAAGATGTTCCTATCTCATTTTGTTCCAATCATCATCTTTCGATAATTTTAGTGTCATCACTAAAAAAATGACATTTGTTTATATGTATAAAAAATTAAACGTCACTGTGGAAACCCCAAATCTTCGAATCCTTGGACGCACTCTTCAACCTTCGCAGCTGTTAGAAAATTTGTTGGAAGGAAATCATTTGCCAGATTTTCAATCACTGCCCTACAAAACTCATGCAAAATAATGCAAACACTACTAGTGGAAATACCAAAAAGTCTCCCTATAGTGCGATACTCAGATGAAGACCCCAGCGTATATAGAGCTATGGCCACACGTTTTTCTAATGGAATAGATTTCCGACAGTTTGTGTCCTTTTTTCTTAAACACTCCAACCGATTGACCAGTAATAAAAATGTTGTCTTATCAACCCGAAAGCTTTCTTTAAAAAATTCTGGACTACTATTTGGAACGTCTTTCTCCCAGAAAGTTCCATACCGAATCTAAAGTTATAAAAATATATGTGTATTTAAAAACAAATTTAAGAATTGCAGATATAAAAAAAATTATTACAAATGACCAAAAACTTCGTCGATTTGAGGCACGTGCAATTGGTAAGATTTCTTCATCTTCCATAATAAAGTCATTGTCCATAATAACATCAAGCAGATCTATATATTGTTTTAATAATTGATTTTGCTCTTCAAGTGCAATTATTAATCCGATAATTGAAGAATTTTCCATTTTATTTTTTTTCATTAATTATAAGCAGATTTTATGTATTTAAAATGAAAGATGAGAGATGATACAAGTGTAAACAACTTTTTTCATTTTCATCATCTTCCACTCATTCCTCTAATACCATGTTCACACGACGGCATTATTCGTCATTCACGCTCTCATTCGTCATTCAACCCCCAATTACGAACTGAATTACATGATTCGCCATACAAAATTTCAAGTGCGAATTACCTTGTTCGTACGTAATTCAGTTTGAATTACCTTATGAATTACGAACGAATGACTGTCATCTCTAATTTTTATCGATTATTTATGTATCAATATCAGCTGTCCAAACAAAAATGTCAATACAAAACAAAATAAAGTAAAAGATTTTTGTATTAAATAAATAAATTAAAAGAAATAAAAAGTCTGATTAAAGTTAAATTCATTTGTAGAAGTAGCAGCTCTGCCATTCTTTCAGCTCACACCTCTAATAAAGCCCGCTCGCTGCCCTGGTCCCACTTGCTTGCACTTTTCTTTTTTCTAATAATGAAAAAAAACAAAACGTGTAAACAGAAGAAAAAAACAAGAAGAAGAAATAAATGTCAAACTGTATTACGAATGTTGTCGTGTAAACAGGTTGATTCGCAATCGTAATTCAAAACGCGAATTAAGTAATTCAGACTGCCGTGGAAACATGGCATTAAGGGCCTGAATTTCCTTAATGTAAATAATTTTTGTTCATACATTTCTCTATGTGTATCGGACAATTACCAAGTTATCGTCAATTACATCAAAATAATACCATCTCGAATTATTTGTCATTAAAAGTTTTTGTTTACCAATAGACGAAAGTGTATGGTGCTGTATCTTATAATTTTATATATTATTGTAATGTAACAATATTATTAGAAAAAAAAGCTAAGAAGTCGAATTGAAAACAATTATTTAAAATAATATTGAAAAAGGGAGACTTATTAGATTGATTGTGTTGATATCATCATTGCCTACGGTTATAAGTGAGTCATAAACCATTTGTATTTTAGATGTAAAACTATTTATCTTCCTGAAAGTTAAAATTGTTTGGAGTTCATAATATAATAAAACCCTCTGCGCAATAAAAAGGTGCGACTATAAAGAGTAGATGGCGTAATTCCTTTTTGGGGAGCATCATAGTTAATTTTTAATTAACATGCATGAGCGAATATGAACTGGATTTCAACAAAAACGAATGTGTCTTCAGTGTACTTCAGTTTGGCTTTATATTACTAAAATTAATAAAATGCTTACATATATAAAGATAGCTTATAATTTAAAATAATTTGTATAAAATTCAGATTTTATTTTTGTCGTAAAATGTTTGTTCATTTAAACATATGTATGTATGTGTAGGTATTTGCTCATATATTTGTTTGTTTATTACATGTTTAGATTTAATAGTCCAATATATAATTAATGAATGTGTTCTTATTGTTTGCAATAATTTAAAGTATTGGCTTTGCCAGGCACAAGGCGAATTCATATATGAATTCGCCTTGGCCAGGCACTTGTTAGTCGTCATTAAAACTCCAGTCAATATTGTCGGATTTGCCGATTGTAATCATAATTTAAGAACATACTTAAGGTAGGGTCTCACATGAGAAATATTTGACGAACAAGACGTAACCACTAAATTAAATACATTTGAAGTCATTTATTTATTTCAAAAATTTATTTTACTTAGGATGACTCAAAACAAAATATTTTGTTTTATTTGATGCTGTTTGATCTTACAAAACATTTGTAAGAGTAAACACGTCAAACAAATTTGTGATAAAAAAGTGGTTACGCTTTTTTGAGCAAATATTTGCCATGTGTGAACCTACCTTTAGCCTTTTTATACCCTCCACCACCATAAGTGGTGAATGAGGGTATATATAAGTTTGTCATTCCGTGTGTAACATTGAGAAATATTCATCTGAGACCCAACAAAGTATATATATTATTGATCCTTATGAAATTCTAAGTCGATTGAGCCATGTCCGTCTGTCCGTCCGTCTGTCTGTCTGTGTAAAACACGCTCACGTCCAAAATAGGCAAACAAAATTGGTAGACTTGCAAAAAAAATGTTTATTGTTCTCCTAAGCAGTTTGGTATTGTAAATCAGCAAAATCGGTTCAGTGGAACCAGAGTTATGAACCAAAATGTGAGACAACCTAAAAAAAAACTTGATAATTTTAACATAGTTTTCGTTATTTGTACAAATATATTGGAGATACCATAAAATTGTACACACGTTATTTTTATGTTAAAGGGACTATCTCTGGCGAAAATTATAAGAATCGGTCCATGATTTCTTCTAGCCCCCATACTAATTTCTTCCCGAAATATGGTTATATGGTCTGTAAATGCCTACAAAATTGCAGTATCCGCACAAAATTCAGGAAAAATAGCCCCCAATATAAAGTTCATTTCCGAAAATCACTTAAATAAGCATAAATGTCTTATAAATGTCGCTATTAAGTTGAAATTCGCCATAAATAGTCCCCATATATACCAAAATCACTGTACCTAATTCTATGAAGATCGGCCGATAATTGGTTATAGCTTCCATATAAGGACCACTTCCAAAAAACACATTAACCTACATAAATATCTAAAAAATATCAAAACAAAATTTTACATATGTAGATCCATAATTTATACTTAGAAATCATACTACAGGATTTTGTGAATATCGGTTCATATTTGACCATAACTCCCATATAAAGTCCACTTCCGAAAATCAGTTAAGTACTCATAAATTTTTTATAAATATCTTTATCATGCTAAAATTCGACAAAAACAATACTCATATACATAGAAATCACTGTACTAAATTGTATGCAGATTTTCCGATAATTGGTCATAGCTCCCCTATAAGGCCCATTTCCGAAAAAGATATTAACCTTAAAAATATTTAAAACATATCGATATCAAAATGAAATAACGCACAGATCAGTAATTTGTATCCAGTAATCATACTTCTGAATTTTTTGAATATCGGTCCATATTTAACCATAGCTACCAAAAATCACTAAAATCCTCGTAAATTTGTTACAAATATAGTTATCAGGTTGAAATTCGAAACAAATTTATTCAATATATACAAAAATCAAATTTTATGATGGTAGGCCCATTATTGGTCATAGCCTCCTGTTATCGCTGGCTGCGATGGTCGTCCATAAGGGGCGAATTTAACAACACCAAAAAAGAGACACAAACAATTTTCAATAATTTGCAGTAATGTGCGGTGCGACACGGTGCGTTTATTTCTATTAAAAAAAATTAATTAAAAGAAATACAAATAATGTTCAACTACTTTAGGCCTTCTAAAAGGCATATTTACTCATTCTAAAAGATCCGATACTCATTCCACACTGCCTGCTCTTAGAAGGCGTTCAAGAAGCCCTATGAATTCCCTTCTAATAACAAGTGAGTAAATGAAAAATTTAAATGATTTTGCATGCGGCTAGAAGTCCTTGTGTCTGCAAAATGAGGCATTTAGGAAGGCCTCTTTACTGCATATTTTTATTACAAAAACAATTAATAACATTTCTGCTCGATTATGAGCCATTCGGCGACATCCCCACCCCCGTGGATTGGCTACGATTCACTACTCCAAATCAAGGACAGCAAGTTTGGAAACAGGGCGCTTTAGTATTCCTGTACAGGTACGTACATCAGCACGACGAATAACACCATCTCTACCTTTAAACACCTCTTCCACTCTGCCTCGCTTCCAATCTCTACGGAACACGGCTGGATCACAAATTAGAACCAAATCACCAATAGCAATAGGCTTCGTACGTTGACACCATTTGGAGCGTCTAGTCAACGTGGGCAAATATTCTTTTATCCACCAGTTCCAGAAGTGATCGCGTAGCTGACGGGAAATGAGCCACTGCTTTTTTAGTACAACAGGCTGTTCTTTTTTTGCTCCGAGTTTGCAGGAGTTTGTGTTGTATTAGGGCAACCCAACAAAAAATGTGTGTGTTCACGAGGGGCGGATTCTTTCACATTGTACCATCCGTTCCCATATACCACCTTCTGCAGGATTATGTGGACAATTAAACTGCCAGTCTATACCTTTAGATGTAAGTTCATCTTGAATTTGAGCCACATCAAATACTTCATTGAACCTCTTGGCAACTTTATCAGCACCAACAAAATTTGTACCATTATCGCTCCTCAGTCTTGTAGGCAGGCCTCGTCGATTTATAAAATTGCGTATGGCAAGAATACACGCATCGGTTGACAAATCGAAAGCGACTTCCAAATGAATGGCCCTTATGGTCAGGCAAGTAAATAAGGCCACCCACCGTTTTTCATGGCGACGACCAACGGTTACAATAAGTGGACCAAAATAGTCCAATACAGTGTAGGAAAATGGACGAATATATGGCGTCAATCTGTCTTTTGGCAAAGAACCCATAAGTGGTGGCACCGGCAATGTACGACGAAATCTGCAAATATAACAATTAGAAACACGTTTACGTAAAATTTTTCAATTTTAATCATTTCAATTTCAGGGCTAAATTGATCTCGTTGGGCTTGACGACAAATGTAAATTTCAGCAGTTTCTAATTCTGCATCAGTTAAACCATTTCCTTCTTCAGGACCAATCTTCTTTTGGCAACGATTTATAAAACGTAACACCCAGGCAATCGTACGTTTTAATTTCAAATATGATGAAAATCTATTGAATTCAAAAACAACAGGGATATTTACCAGCAATGCAAATTTCGGGCGAAGTTCTTCTGTATCTAGGCTACAAGTAGGTATTTCCTTCGTTTTTGGCCATTCATCTTCAAAATCGTATAGAAATTTAGGTCCCTTAAACCAGCGACAATCATCTGAAAAATCAACCTGGCTTTTCATTCTGGTAGTTTCATCGGCAACATTAAGATTTGTTGGCAGCCATCTCCAATCTGCTGGGCTATTAGAATCAAGAATCTCAGTAATTCTATGGGCAACAAAAGGTTTATATCTTCGACTTTCAGATCCAATCCAACTAACTACGGTGGTTGAATCACTCCAGCAAACGATTCTTGATACCTTAATGGAATGTTCCTTCCGTTATCATATAGTAGCTCAGGAAACCAAGTGGATCGAAAACAGACATAACCACACTTAACAGCTCGCGTTTTGTTGGACACTTCATACCTTCTATAACATCAGCATTCACATTGTGGAACTTCAAATTGAACCTGAAAGTATCATCTTTAGGTTGCCAATACATACCAAGTATCTTCTCTGATTGTAGCTGGTTGACATCGCTGGAAAAATTCACCGGACTTTTCACTGTACCTTTAAGAGCCACAATTACTTTTGAAGAGTTCGACGAAAAATTACGTAGTTCAAACCCAGCTGCTTTATGAATGTCGCGCACTTGTTTGGCAATCTCAATGGCCCTTGCTGGCGTCGGAAAACTATCCACAAAATCATCTACATAATGATGATCAACAATCGACTTCACTGCACGAGGATATTTATCACGATAGCTTAGGGCATTTGTTTCTTTCATATAATGGGCTACGTAAGGCGAGCAAGCAGCACCGAAAGTCATGACGAGCATTTCATAAGAAATAGGTGGTTCTCTAGTGTCTTCGCGCCAAAGGAATCTTTGAGAGCATCTATCTTCAGGAGCTACAATAACCTGGTGAAACATTTCTTTGATGTCCCCACACACTGCTACAGCACCAACTCGAAAATTAAATAAAACCGATGGCAGAGGCTTATATTGCTGCGGGCCTTTTAGCAGTTTAGAATTCACGGAAACACCTTCAACAGTTGCGGCAACATCAAACACTAAACGAATTTTTCCTGGCTTATTAGGATTAATCACTCCAAAATGCGGAAGATACCAAGTCCTGGGGCACAAATCAGCAGCTTCAATAGGCGACAATTTACATACATATCTCTTGGACAAATAATCCTTTATAATGGATTTGTAGGCAGCACCAAATTCAGGACTTCTTTTCATCTTTCGCTCAATACCAACAAGTCTATTTAGAGCCATGGAGTAGCTATCAGGCAACACAACATCATCTGCACGCCACAAGAGCCGAGTTTGGAATCTACCATCAATCTTAACTGTAGTTTCGTTCAATATTTTTCGAGCCCGTAAGTCATCCTTTGATTCTATGACCGGCAATAATTTCACACCAAAATTCTGCGTTTCAAAATAATTTGCCACTAAGTCATAGAGGCTTTGCTCTGGCTGAACTGACAAAAGACACAAATTTTCGATAGATTGCTTACACATCATTTTCCCAAATACGACCCATCGTAATGGGGTGTTAGCAGCATATGGACCATTTTCATCCAGAGACACAATTTCATCAGGAAGTCCCAGAAGACAATGATCTAATCCAATCAGAACTTTGGGAACAACATCATTATATAATTTAATGAGCAAACCAGGATGGCGACTTAAATCCATATTGAAGCTTTGGGCCGGCAATTTTAAATTTGAAACTCCATAAACGTTTCGCAAGGCATATTTTCTCTGCTTACCAATTCCACTTACGTGCTTATCAACCACTGTTGCCGTTTCTTGTGATGCCTTACCAGCATACCAATTTAAATTCAATTGACTTTGATGCCCCTGAAGACCAAGTTTCTTCACCAAGGAGCTGTCCACCATAGTAACCGACGAACCTTCATCCAACAACGCATAGGTTTCAATTTTGTAACTGGGACCATAAAGCACAATTGGCACCACTCGGAACAACAACACACCTTTATCTGCAGCTTTAGACACACAGCTAAGAACAGACTCATTTTCATTTGTGGAACCACTTGGAGAAGGCGACTCAGACGAAAGCTCATTTTTTCCACCATCATTAATCTTGACATCATGTAATAATTTGTTGTGTTTTCTTAGGCAACCATCTACGGGACACGTCTTTCGATAACGGCAAAATCTACTCGAATGTCCACTACCGAGATTAACCTCATTTTTTCACTTCACTCCAACGATTAGGCACACTTAATGAACCAAATTTTCTACACTCAAATATTTTATGATTTGCCTGGCACATAGGGCATTCTTGTTGTTTACGTTGGCCATCAGCAGTATGAAGGACAACTTTTCTTTTTGGTTCATTATTTTGACGATTTCCACTTGTAGTTTGCACCATTCTTACCAAATCAGCAACATCTTTGAGCCATTTGCTAAAATCCAAAACGGTTGGGCATGGCTTTATTGTTGAGGCATAACGGGCTCACTCCATTCGTTTGCTCATTGGAAGCTTTCCGACCAATTCTTCCATTAATGTTGGATTAGCTAAATGCTGTTGTCCATTAGCAGTTTCCAAAAAGGCGGCAAGATTCCACACTTTAACAGCAAAGGGCAGAAGTTTATCCACAGCACTTTCACTAATGGACGCAATTTCTTTCACTGGTTGTAGCTGGCAACGAATAAGCATCTCTGGGCGACCATATTGAAAACACAATTGTTCCATAACCATACCCACGTTATCTGAATGGATCAGCAACGACTTCACACATTCACGGGCATCACCCTTCAAAGCTTTTTGGAGCCTTAAACAATTTTCAAAATTATTATAATTATAAACAGCAGTCGATTGGTTAAAAGCCGTTGAGAACATGGGCCAATCTTCAGGCGAGCCACTAAAATCCGGTAAATCATAAATTTTTCGATGCATCAATAACGAACCACCATTTTGAGACAATCGGAAATTTGGCGGTAACGGTTGACTTCCACACAAATTCGAAAAATTATTTTCATTGCAGCTTACCGAAGAAAATGGCGTACGACGTTCAGTGCAGTCAACGTTGGCTAAGGCAGAATTGTCAACGTTGACTTCGCTGGTACCCGTTGGATGGCTGTGGCATGGCGGCTGAAGAACTCGGCGTCGAATTAGCGTTTGTGGCAATCGACAACGCTCGCTGAGCATTTAACAACTGGGCCTTAAGAATGTTGATCTGACTTTGAAGGCCTTCCAAATTAAGCTGTGCAGAAGAGCTTAAATTATTTTCAGCAAAATGTTGTTGGTTATGTTGAACATTGGCAACTGTGGTAGCTATGGCATAAGTTGTTCCGGCGGCGGTGGAACTTGTAGGCACTCCGGCGACAGAAGGAGCAATTACAATTGGTTGATTTGTTGTGACGTCAATGGTACTTACGTTTTGTGGAGGCACTACAGCGGCGGAGGGAGTCAAAGATGTTCCGGCGATATGGGAACTGGCAGGCAAAGAAGAAACTCCGGCGACCGAGGGAGCCACTTCTTGAGAAACAATTTTTGTTCCGGCAGGCGAGGAACCACTACTAGGCTGGCTCATTGTTGACTGTAATCGCTGGCTTTTTCTTGCTGGGGAGCGATGCATTATGAACCACAAATAATCACAAGCGTTTCTCAAAGAGCACACAAAAATCACAGCAAATAAGCACCAAAATGTTTTAAATATATTTTTATTTGTTCCGGCAGAAAAGGAACCACTTAAAAATATTTCAGATTTAATTTTATTTGTTCCGGCAGACAAGGAACCACTTTAAATATTTTTAAAAAATGTATTTTATGTTCCGGCAGGCTAAGAACATCTTTAGGAAATTTTTAAAAAAATTATTTTATGTTCCGGCAGACAAGGAACCACTTTTGGAAATCTTCAATTCAATTTTCCAAATTTCCAAATTAATTTGTATTTGTTCCGGCAGACAAGGAACCACTTTGCACAAAAATCTGCAAACTTTGTTTTATTCCGGCAGACAAGGAACCACAAAAATTTAGCAAATATCAGCTCAAAAAGTGCGAAATAAAATTTGTTATCGCTGGCTGCGATGGTAGTCCATAAGGGGCGAATTTAACAACGCCAAAAAAGAGACACAAACAATTTTAAATAATTTGCAGTAATGTGCGGTGTAGACTTGCCAACCGTCCAGTTTTCGTCGGGACAGACCAGTTTTAGAGTCGAATGTCCCGTGTCCCGGCGATACTCTGGACGGGACTCCATTTGTCCCGTTTAAAAAAAACATAACTTTTTCATTAATTTCCACAAAAAATATAAAAAGTCAAAAATTGGAAATACCGACAAGGATGCTTTATTTTCTGAAATATAGTATTTTCTAAAAACTGAATATCACTATTTAACAATATAAGTACATAGGTACTTAGTGCATTAACTTCTATGAGTTTCAATAAACTCATTAGTAAACATTATTTAACTTTCATGAAAAATAAATGGCACGATACTCGCTCTAGGATGCTTGTACCTTTAGTTAAAGGTGGGTTGTTGGTCCATTGAAATGGACTGAGTTTGTTGAATTTATTACTTCAAATAATAATAATAAAAAAGCTGATAAATGCGATTAAAAATATAAATTTTAAATTAGGGACTGAAATAGGTAAACTTTATTAAATAACCCGTTGCGCTTCGTTACCCCTACGTAGTAAAATAAAAAAATGTTAAAGATTTTATAAACTATTTTTTAATGAGGTGAAACAAATTAGTTAAAATTATAAAAAATAAATTTTCAGACAAAGTTTGAAGAATCTCGCAATTTTAATTATCCGGATATTCAAAATTTGCTATGTACTTTGAATGGAAAGTTTCAAACCCACTGTTCCGATCTAGACCATTTTAGCTAAACTCATTACAGTGATAAGAATTTGATTCATACAAAGTTTAAATACATTACAATTATAGTACTCCAGATATTCGAAATTATCTATATACTTTGTATGGGAGGTGTCACTCCCACTAATCCAATCCCGACCATTTTACAGCCAAAATATGTAAAATGATAAGTGAGCTAACGGACAAAGTTTGAGGAATCTCGCACTTATAGTTCTGAAAATATTTATTTTCCTTTGTTTGGTAGGTGACTTAAACCTTGTTCCGATTCTTCCCAATTTGGTTAAACTTCATGTCGTGATATGAAATTGATTCATGTAAAGTTTGAAGAATTTCACAATTATAGTACACACACATTTTCCTCGCACATTTTCCGACAATCCACGATGGGGCCAATGACCAGTTTTTGAGGCAATAAATCACAGGAAACAGCTAGACCTTTCAAATTTCGTACAGATGATAATAAGAAGTTTCTAAATCTTCAGTAAAAAATGTAAGTCAATCGGACACGCCCATTTCCAGTAGGTGGATTAAAGTGCAACTGCGGATGCAGATCACTGGAAAATAATGAGTTTCTGACTTTCAATTAGGTCACATAAATGCTCACCAAAGACTTTAGTAATCATTTCAAGTCAATCTGTCTACTGCCACACCCACTCTCCTGACAGGAGATATATGCATGGCGATAGGCGGATCTTGAAATTAAGCGAGAAGCTATCACTAGTTATGGACAAATCGCCCTAAAATTAGGTGGCATGTTTTCTGTGTATATGAAACTTATTTGTGTTGAATTTTATTTTAATACGAACATCTTTAAGAAATCTATGCTCTTTAAAATGATTTTTGGAAGTGGGCCTTATATGGGAGCTATGATTAATTATGGACCGATCGTTATAAAATTTGGTGACATGATTTTGTATCTATAAAACTTATTTGTATTGAATTTTAATGGAATACCCACATTTTTAAGAGATGTATGCTGGTTAAAGTGATTTTCGGAAGTGGGTCTTATATGGGAGCTATGACTAATTAAGGACCGATCGTCACAAAATTTGGTGGTGCGATTTCGGCTTATATAAAACTTATTTGTGCTGAATTTGGTTTGGATAGATATCCAACTGAGATTTTTATGAGAGCCTAACTATTTTCAGATAGGGCAATCGTATGGGGGCTAGGAGAAATAATGGACCGATTCTAACCATATTCAATAGGCTTTGTCCATGGGACAAGAGAAAAGCTTGTACCAAATTTTGTCCAATTAGCTTTATAATTACAACCTGTAGTTTGATTACAAGGTATACATTAACAGAAGGACAGACGGACGGACGGACATCGCTTAATCGACTCAGAAAGTGATCCTGAGCAGATTGGTATACCATAAGGTGGGTGTTGGGACAATATTTTTGCGCGTTATAAACATCAGCACTAACCCAATATATCCTCTCCACTATGGAGGTTTTGGGTATAAATATCCAAATTTTTAAGTTATACGCTATCTGGAAATAAATTTTTATAAACAGCGGCAGATGGCGGCAGATGTTTTTTCCAAAAAATTATAGTAGACATTAGTACCTTTCTCCACATATAAATTGTTTCACGGATACGCTCGGATAAACAAAGTTCTATTCCAAAGAATATATGGTTGACAAGTTGACACAAAAAATTATTTACCACATCTAACTTATTTTTAAAATTTTTATAACATTTTAATTTACATACATTTACAAGTGTTTTCCATTTTACAAAATTTTTATAAACTTAAAAGTTTTTGTTTGACGACTAAAATTCCTTTGTTTTTTCATTAGCTCTGTTCAATAACTAAAAGTTGTTACTAGTTAGTAACAATTCTCACTGGAAAAGCGTTCATTAACTCAAAAACTTGCAAGTAGAGAAAAAATCAAGAGCGTATAAATTTTAGAGAGTGTTCTCTCGTTGCAAACTATTACAAGCAGGGCTGCCAGATGAATTTGGGAAAAATCGTCAATATCCCGATAAAAAAGAAAAAAATCGTCATTTCGAATTTTAAAAATCGTCAAAAAAATCGGAAAATTAAAATGGTCGAGATTTCTAACAAGAATTTTACATTTCTATATAAATAGTGAACCAAAACATCACATTTATCAAAAAACATTTCTTAAAATTGAAGTTTATAAATAAGGGATTACTAAAATAAAAAAGTAAATCTCAATTTAATTATAATATAAGGTTTCATTCAGAATTTTTTTTTAAATAAAACATACATATAAAATAGAATTTAACGTCTAAATCTTTATTATGACCCGAAAGAACAATCTCTGACATTACTTTTTAAAGATAATTTCATTAAAATATAGCAGTACGCTGTAGGTGGTCCATTCGGAAGGTAATAATGTCTGAGATTAAAGCATAAATTCGAGCTTGGCGGCTTCAATTGAATGGGGTAATGTCATTATATTCTGAATAAATTTTGTCAAAATAGAAAAAGTAGCTTTAGAATTTTTCCGTTTTATTTCAGTAATTTATTTACAAAAATTGATTTAAAATCTAAAAATTTTAATAGACAAAATTCAAAATCTAAATATTCACTAACAAAATGAGAAAATTCTTTACTATTCATAAAATAGTACCATATTTTCATAATGCAGAAAATCGTCATTTTCGAGAAAGAAATCGTCAAATCGTCAAATTGCTATTTTTGAAACCAAAAATCGTCAAAATGACGATAAATCGTCAAATCTGGCAGCTATGATTACAAGTTCTATTTTGAACTCGTAATAGTTAGCAGCTTATATCTTATATGTTTTGTGTTATTGTTTATTTATTTAAAATTTTATTTTTGTGGTGAAAAAATGCCAAAACAAAAGAATTTTCAATAAAATTAAAGAAAATGTGAGTATTTATACATTTTAAAAGGAATAAAATAAGAAAATTGTGTGTATAAAACAATTGTTACTGGAAAAGCGTTCATTTACTTTTTACTATTTTTGAGAAATTAAGAGAGTAATTTTGTAAATTTTGATTTTATTCTCTCGTTTCAAGTATTTACTGGGAAAGTAAATGAACAGACCTATTATGATTGAATGTCAGAAAATGTAGCAAAGCAAAAATTGGCAACTTTGGCAGCTCGGCATGTCGTCATGAGTTGCCACCTGACTTTAATTTTTTAATATTTGTGTGTTTCAAAGTGTTAAATATGAAATTCCGTTATTATTTTTTTAAATGGTTGACATGAAAAAAGGACTTTTTGCCTCAAAACCTGTCATTGGCCCCATCGTGCAATCTCCGTATAGTGACAAGAATTTGATTCATACAAAGTTTAAATACTTTACAATTATAGTACTCCAGATATTCGAAATGCCTAGGTGAGGACATGCTAAAACCGTTTTCAAAGATTTTGAACACCCTCAAAATTTTGAGTTATTTTGAAACAAGTGTTTTAGGGTAGGTAGTACTTCAATACCTCTAACTCAGACATTTTGAAACCGATTTCAAAATTTTAAAAAATTATGGATAGGTAAAAAATTAAGCTTTCATGCTATGCATGCTAGAGATGAGCGATCCCGTAATTTTTGAAGAACGTCGTTCTCAGTGAACGTGATTTATAAATCACTGTTCTTTTAAACCGTGATCACGTTTTGTCTATTTTAAGCATTCTTAAATCTGCTCGTATGTTAACCAAAAATTAATATTTGCTGACATAAAAACGTTTTTTTAAAAAAAATTGGAAAATAACAGAATTAAGCAAATGCAACACAATTTTAAGAGAATTAACTGATATGGTACTTAACATTTTATTTTATACACTGTGTTGGAGATAAATAAAATTATGCGCCTAAAAATAGGTTGTTGTTACCAGTGAATGTTGAAAAATATAAAGGAACGACATTTAACAGTTTGTTGAAATACGTAAAAGAACGATATTAAACGTACCTGTTACTTTCTGGTTTTGTTACCAGTGATTTTTTAAAAACGTTGCCAATGAATGTTGAAAGATATAAAAGAACGACATTTAACAGTATGTTGAAAAATATTAAAAGTGCCTGTTACTACAGTTGTTCCAGTGATTTTTCTAAAACGTTATCAGTGAATGTTGAAAAATATAAAAGAACAACATATAACAGTATGTTGAAAAATATAAAAGAACGATTTAAATGTACCTGTTACTTGCAATATTCAGTAACTGTTGTTACCAGTGATCACAGTGATTAAATCACAGGTATGGAAATATCGCTCATCTCTAATGCATGCATACAATGCATAATCTAAGAAATTGTTTAAGTTATTAAAAAAGTTAAATTTTTTTCGTAATTTTTCAAATTCAACAATAGTTATTTTAATTTTTGCTATGAAAACCAAATTTTTTGGCACAGTGCTTTAAAGACAATTTTATATAGACAAAAAAAATCGGTTTATATTTGCAAAAGTTATTAAACTTTTTCGAAAAAAGTTCGAAAATATTTACCCTGTTTTTTTTACATTTATATGCGTTGGGGGAGAAAATACTCAAAAAGGTATTAATGAAAAGTTGAATAACTTTTCATTAACGAAAAAAACGACTCAAATCAAAAAAGATCGTAACAAAAACAATACTTATAAGTTATAAGTATTGTAATTTAAATTTAAAGGCCCCGAGAGGTATTTTTTGATGATATTTTATATAAATATAAAGACACTTCTTCAATTAAGGTTATTATTTTCAAATAAAAAAAGTTTTCAAAAAAAAAAAAAAGGTTTTTCATTAAAAAAAAAAAAACGAAAATTACACTCTGATTTTTTTTACACTTTTACACCACAAAAACATATTTTGTTCATGTTTTTGTTGTGTAAAAGTGTAAAAAAAATCAGAGTGTAATTTTCCTTTCCACAAAAAAAAATACAATTTATTTTTGAATTTTTTTCTTGTGTTTGTTTTTTGAAATGTAAAAAAATCAGAAAAACAAAAATACAAAATTTTTAATATGTACTTTTTTCCGAAATCTAAAACTTTTTTGACTTTTTTTTCTCTGAATAAAGCTTAGGTATATTCCTTTAAGAGCTTTTTGGTCTTGTAGTGGGATGCGAGTGGGATATATATCAAAATAAATGTTTTAACTCAAAAATTGTATGCAAGGATATCATTAAAGAATCTGAGATGGATTTTATGATATTCGTGTTGGAACTAGCGATTTCAGAAAAGTTTCAAAAATTATAATTATGTACTTTAAAATTGAATCAAATAATTATTTTATATAAATTGTTTATTTTTATTAAAATGGCAGCATCAGCATTTATACTGATTTATTGCCATATTTAAGCCACAATTCGAAAAATTCAAAATTAAAATCAATTAACTCAATCAATTCTATTTTTTGTTTTCAGCGATATGGAGGACTATAAATTCCTATTTAAAATTGTGCTTGTTGGTAATGCTGGGGTGGGTAAAACATGTCTAGTTAGACGTTTTACGCAAGGTCTTTTTCCTCCTGGCCAAGGGGCTACGATTGGGGTTGATTTTATGATAAAGACAGTTGAAGTCGATGGTGATAAAATAAAGGTATTAATGTTAAATAAAATATTCCCGCCAATTGAACTTTAATATAATTCCTAATTTCAGTTACAAATTTGGGACACTGCTGGACAAGAGCGATTTCGATCTATTACGCAAAGTTATTACAGATCAGCGCACGCTTTGATTCTAGTTTACGACATCAGTTGCCAGCCTACATTTGATTGCCTTCCAGATTGGTTACGAGAAATTCAGGAGTATGCCAACTCTAAAGTATTAAAGATTCTAGTGGGTAATAAAACTGATAGAGACGACCGGGAAATTCCAACACAGATTGGTGAAGAATTTGCCAAACAACACGACATGTATTTTTTAGAGACATCGGCAAAAGAAGCTGAAAATGTTGAAAGATTATTTTATGAAATTGCTGCTGAATTAATTGATCAGGCCCGATGTAAAGACGGTTCATCTATCACTAATAAAAATTCTGGTGATTCTATAGGTTTGTCTTCTCTAGGTGCTAAGGCGTCTCAAAGCAGCTGTTGTAGCGGTTTTACCAATAACTCTAACGTCAATAATGTACCAAATAATATAACATAAAATATTAACAATTAATTCATTTTTACATTGTTCACTAATCACACTGTGAAAACGGGGAATCGCAATAACACATAGTAACTACATTATGTTAATTTTATTTAATTTTTATTGTTAAATACACTCCAGATTATTTTATGCGGTAGATGAGTTCGAAGAAAATCGTATAAATAAAATCTGCTTAAAAACTCAATCAGCATACACAAAAATCATCAGCATTCCAAATGCTAAATAAAAAAACGGATAACTGGAAAGCAATATGTCAAATTTCAAAAATATTTTTTTTTCTTTAACTATTCAATTATTTTTAATACCTACATATGAAAAAT
Organism: Calliphora vicina; assembly: GCF_958450345.1. Lineage (NCBI taxonomy): Eukaryota > Metazoa > Arthropoda > Insecta > Diptera > Calliphoridae > Calliphora > Calliphora vicina. The sequence goes on along the minus strand of NC_088781.1, from coordinate 91,781,864 downwards.
ATGTTATTTTCACAAAGCATGTATCCTCGTTCTAGTTTAGTGCTAAGACCAGTGATTTTAGTTTAATATTGTAGCCATAGAATAAACACATAGAACTGAAGGAGAGAGTAATATATATGGAAAAATTACTCTCTTTTCACACATACGGGTGATACAATAACAAAATACATGGAATACATTCTCATGAATTAGGTTTTTGACAACAGACTTAGGTTTTTGGCTCTCAGTTACCTATCTAGTTGTTGTCTATGATTGTAGCCTTCAAAAGTACTTCTAGAGAAGCAAAACTGGAAAATTTACATAGCAAACACATATTTGGAACTAGTTCATTTATAAGTGATGATTTGTATTATTTATTTTCTTCAATCATAGACTTATTTTTAGATGATACATTAGTATGTATATTAGAGTTCGTTTGTGACCAGGTCAATTCATTTGTTTTTCGGGTATCATCATTTTTCTGAAGGTTTTTGCGCAAATAAATTTTATTTTTTTTTAATATTTTATTTGTATCTTCACAAAATAATGTGAACTATCAATAATTTGTTCAAATCTTAAATCTAAATATTAATTTTTATTTGCGTCCCACCACAGTTGGACGTAAAATTATGTTTAATTTATAGATCCTATCATCAGCGCAGGTCTGTTGGATTCCTTCTTATTAGTCGGATGTAGCCATTACTTCTCATTAATGTTCGTGCAAGTGGGTTTGGGTGAACTTCTAACTTTTTCAAATATGACTCCGCTTGTTTTTTTATTTCATTTTTCACCAGGGAGGCACCTAGGTCCTTATGAATGTTAATATTTCTCAAATACCAAGGCACTGCTGTTATCATTCGTAATATTTTATTTTGTAATCTTTGAATATTTTCAATATTAGAAGCTGAGGCCGTGCCCCATAATTGAATTCCATAGCACCATATGGGTTTTATTATTGAGCTGTACAGCAAAAGTTTGCAATCTAAACTCAATCTCGAGTTTTTACCAATTAGCCAGTAAATTTGTAGTAATTTTAACTTCATTTGAGTGAATTTCGTATCTATATGCTTTTTCCAGGTAAGACGTCGGTCTAGATGCAGACCTAGATATTTAACTTCAGTTTGTTGAGGTATTATATGATTATTTATTAGGATTGGAGAGCACGATTCTCTACGCAATGTGAATGTAAGCTGTATACATTTTTGCTCGTTTACTTTTATTCTCCATTGTTTTAACCACCTTTCTATGTCGAGTATATGGTCTTGTAAAAGTACAGATGCTTCTTGGGGGTTTTCATGAATGGCTAGTATAGCTGTGTCATCAGCAAAAGTAGATATGTGGGTTCGACTGTTTGTAGGCATATCACAAGTATATAGCAAATATAGGAAGGGACCCAGTATACTTCCTTGGGGTACGCCTGCTGGTAAATATTGTTTTATTTTTATCGATAATCCTTCATGCCATACTTTGTCGAAGGCTTGCGAAACGTCGATGAAGAGTGCAGAACAATATTTATTTCTTCAAATGTCTTGGATATGATTTCTACCAACCTGTGAGTTTGTTCTATGGTGTTATGTTTTTTTTCGAAATCCGAATTGATGAGTTGGAATATAATCAAAATGATTCACTATCGGCTTTAACTTGTGCATTAACAGTTTTTCGAATAGCTTTGATATATTTGACAATAGGCTAATGGGTCTATATGATTCTACTTTACTGTGATCTTTTCCCGGCTTAGGTATCATTGTAACTAAAGAAACCTTCCATTCTGGTGGATAATATTCAAGGCGTAATATAGCATTAAAAATAAATAGGATTATTCTTAATGCAATTTGGGGTAGCTCGAGTAGCATCTTGTTACTGATTTTATCAATACCAGGTGATTTTTTGGAGTTTAAATCAACAATAGCCTTGTCAATCTCTGAAATCTCAAAACGAAGTGGGTCAGCTGCAGTAATATGGGGTAAAGTAAGTGGTAACTCTATTATGTCGTTTGACTCGTTTGGGGAAAATACATACTTTAGATGACTAACAAATACGTTTCCTTTTTCAGTATCGTTTCTCGCCCAGCCTCCACTAGTATTACGTAGAAGGAGATCTGCTCAAAACAGGTCTTTTTAATTTTTTTGTAGCTCGCCATAGAGAGTAATTTGTGTACTGGGGCGTTTGCGACATTTTCTAAGCTCAGTTTTAAGTTGAGGTCATCTGTATAGTTGCCACTCTCGACAAACTCTTCTTTTTTCAGCTAATAACTGTTCAATGTCTGCAGAATAGAGTCTATTGTATCTTATTTGTTGGGTTATTTGAGTGGCGTGTTCAACAGCAATTTTTAAGTTTTGTTCAAAATTGTTGAGTGAGATATCGATATCTTCTGGTGTTCTTAGCGATATATTGGCGTCCTTTTTTTTTGGAAAATTTTCACTCCTTGTGGTGGTTCAACGCACCTAAAGACGCGCATTTTGAGCACATTTTTCTGTAGAGCAAAAATCTGATTTCACCAGTCGATTGTGCATCAAAAATTAATACAATTGATGTTTTTTGAATCCTTAAAAATAATTCCAAACCCCACAACAGGAGGCGCAAATTTCATAAACAAAATAAAAAAAGTATTTTAGATTTTTTAAATATACACGATGAAAGGGCGTTTTAAGCTTAAAATGGCTTTGCATCGTACATGTTTAAAAAAACTAAAATTCTTTTTATAATTTTTTATGAGATTTGCGCCCCCTGTTGTGGGTTTTTGGAATTATTTTAAGGATTCAGTTGTATTAATTTTTGATTCAGAATCGACTGGTGAAATCAGATTTGCAATATATTCAACCGTTTTTGCTCTACAGAAAATTGTGCTCAAAATGCGCGTCTTTATGTGCGTTGAACCACCACAAGGAGTGAAAATTTTCCAAAAAAAGGACGCCATTATTTTTATTTACGCTAAAACCTTCAGAAAAATCATGATACCCGCAGATCAAATTTTTTAAATTAACTCTAATGTATATATGTTTTTAACAAAAAACATACAGTCTAACTACAAGGGTCTAACTACTTTCCGAACATCGTTCATCGGCGTCTATGTCAAAACTTCAACCACAAAGTATACAGAGGCGTCACGAGACAGAAAATAATCTCGTTTTTTATAAACTGCCCTTTTCAACGTTTTGTTTTGTTTATTTCTTTGTTTTAATTTCATTACATAGTCTACTATATTCGCGTTGTGTATAGCGTTTTGCTTTAACACATCACTGATATTGTAGTACAAAATAGTTGCTATCCCTTTTTAAGAGAACTGCCCTATCATATGATTTTGAATTTTTGAAAGGTCAAATTTGGCATCTCTGTATACCTTGTGCTTCAACTAAACTAAAACATTCAATTGCCTACCGCACTTGTCTGTCTGTTCTCAAATTCTCACTCAACCCAAAACCACTCAATCGTACGCTCAATCATCTGCACGCCTGACTGATCTTCTTAACCCTTGCACGACCGATCCTACATATATAAAAATGGATGGACCGATTTTAATGTAATTTTCAGGGAATCTTCAGAATAGCCTGGCGGGTAACAATTTAAAATCAGATTTTTGATTTTCGGTCTGTGGGTTGAGGGGCGTGGTAAAATCAAATTGTAACATTATACCGCTATGCCATCTATATACACCGTCTCAAAAATTTGTCCGTACCACATACAGCTGAAAATATATTTGATTATACAAATTGCCAATTAATAGTAAAATACAAAAAGGTTCACATTTATTTTTAACAACAAAATTAAAACTAGTTCAAAATATTAACTCAAAAAATTGTCCGTACCCTATAAATAAATTTACATATCTATTTATAAAATGCATATTATAATAATGTATGATGTCCTTAATATTAAATGTGCCGCAATTACGTCTTCTAAGTGATTTTTCATCGACAAAGCCAGTTTTTCTGTAGTTTTTCCACCAATATTCCACAATTCTTGAACGATGACATCTTTCAGCATTTGCTTATTAGTTATTTTATGCTGGCGAATTTTCTTCTCCAAAATAACTCATAGATGTTCTATGGGGTTTAAATCTGGGCTATGGGGAGGGTGATGCACCACTTCCTGAACGTTGTAGAGGATCCATTCTCGCATAACCATAGAAGTGGGCTTTATGTCGTTGTCGTGCAAGAACTGATAGTGATAACACTGTAAAGTCAGATTTTTTATATTCGGTCTGTGGGCGTAGGGTCGTGTAAAAATCAAATTTTTACATTATACCGCTAATGGCATACATTTCATAAAAATGGATGTGTGTATGTTCCTAATGGTGCCGTGAAATAAGGCCATAGGTAATAAGGCCATATGGCCTTATTACATATTGTGTTGAGAAATAAGACCATATGACTTTATTACCACCGATGGAGTGAAATAAAGTCATATTCAATTATTGGTTAAAGTGGAAATAAAGCCATATCAGTGCAAAGTAGCTTGTTATAATTACATACATACATATGTATAGTTATTATAGTGACAGGCTTCATTTAGCGAAGCCGCCTGCCGCGTTCCATGTAGGAGAAAGCCCCAAAGAGCGGCCGCAGGCCGCCAATAAAAAAACCCTTTCCTGCGAAACCGAATAGTTGCAAGCCATACTACTGAGTGCAAAAAACTTGTCTTCGCAAATAACGCTTTTCTGCATAGCGGCCTGCTGCCGATCTTAGGGACTTTCTCCTCCATGGAACGCGGCAGGCGGCTTCGCTAAATAAAGCCTTTCTTGTAAATAAATTATTAAAAAATACTTTTTTTTGGAGTGATCTTCTTTAATTTTTTATTGAACTTTCTTTTTTTGTCAAATTAAATAAATCATTTAGCCAAACAAAAAATTTTCTACGATGCAATAATGCCATAATGGCTTTATTTCGCTCCTACCATGGGAAATAAGGCCATATGGTCTTATTTCCCAACTAGTTGAGCAATAGAGCCATATGGTCTTATTGCCTATGGCCTTATTTCACTGCACCGTTCCTAATGGACTCTGTTATGTTTTCAGTAATTCAATATATATACATATTCACTTATTAAACTATAGTATACATCAAGAAAGCTAACTGTGTAATAACGTATTTGTTATAACTAGCAAAGAATAAGAATAAGAGAATACAAAGGAAAGAAAGATAATGAGCTTTGGTGTTGCCAGATGGTTGACTTCGTAACCATTGTTAGGGTTATCGTAACATCTCCCTTCTCAAGTTGAAGGCGGGCTCCCGGATTGAGTCTCCACTGGTTGTCTTCTAACAGTAATGCGTTTCGGAATGAAGTTTGTAGCAGGAGTAGATGGTGGTGTCAAAAAGGTTTCCTCAAGTGGTGAAGTAGATATATTAAATTCTCCCAGCAGTATATCCAGAGCTAAATTATCACTGGTCATTGTTCGCTGGTCGACATCATTCGGAACTCTTGGTCGTAATTGGTTGGCGTGTGCTCTGATAAGTTAGCGGTGGTCTTTAAGCTGGATACTGGTGTTATAAATGACATTTCCCACTCTTTCTATGATCTCACCAGGCACCCAAAAACTCTTGTTGTTTCTAAATTCCTTGACGAAAACAGTATCGCCATTTCTAAAGTTCTTCGACTTCGTTCCATGTTTCCTATTGTATTGAAGCTCCATTTGTTCATTTCCCCTGGTCGATGATGGTTGAGGTTTCTTTATAGAGTCCATGATGATGAATTATTCGGCTGGTGGGGCTCCATTTGGAGAATTTGTATTCGGGGTGGAACGATACACCTCCAGGAAAGTGTTAAGTATTTCTGTCATTGTACCTTCTCCCTCACATTTTTTTAAAGCTCGTTTCAATGTATCTACGAACCGCTCGGCCTGACCATTTGAGCTTGGATGGAAACGGACGGTTCTCGTGTGTTGTATTTCACGACTGTTACAGCAATTTTCAATATTCTCGGAACAAAATTGGGTTCTGTTGTCAGATACGAGCTGCTCGGGGTTCCCAAATTGACTGCAGTACTCATTAAGAAATTTCAGAGTGGCGAATGTCGTTATGGTCTTAGTTTCATATATTGCCGGGTACTTAGAATATGCGTCTATAATGATCAGGTAATAAGTACCCTTTACTGGGCCTGCATAGTCTATATGAACCCTTTCGATGCTTCGGACTGCGACTGGCCAGGAGTGTAAATCCGTCTTAACGGGCATGACTATACCAGTGTTAAGAAGTAAACAACCATCAACGAACGATAAGGAGTCCTTTCGATTAAAATATGGTGCGATTCCTGGATCAAAATTACTAGATTTATGTGGCCAACCAAAATTCATGTGATGTAAAATCTTCTGAAGAATTTCGTCGTTCTTTGTAGATTGAACAATCATGTTGTGCGTAATAGGAAGTGTCGATAAAGATTCGTTGAGATTATCCTGAAAATCTTTTTCCAGATTAATGGATTCGATAATGTAATCATCAGATGGCTTTTCGTGAGAGCTTATGAGTCGCGATAGGACGTCTACATGTCCAAAATCCAGAGTGTTTGCATATTTGATATCGAAATCGTACGCCAATAGTGTTAGCGCCCATCTCTGTAGACGATTTGCTGTATATACAGGAATACCATTTTTCGAACCGAAAATCGTCAGTAGGGGCTTATGGTCGGTATGTAAAGTGAATTTACGGCCCAGAATCATGCGGTGAAATTTCTTGACAGCAAATATAAGGGCAAGACCTTCCTTCTCTATCTGGCTATAATTTTTCTCTGGAGCAGTTAATGATCTTGACACATGGTATATGGCTTTAAAACTTCCGTCTGGAAATGTGTGATAAATAATTGCGCCAATCCCGTGGCTGGAAGCGTCGGCTGCTACGTGTATGGGCAGGGCAGGATTATAATGAGTAAGAAGCAATTCCGAAGTGAGAAGATTTTTAAACTCGTTAAGAGCTTTTTCGCATTCTGGTGTCCACTTAAAAGCATTATCCTTTTTAAGAAGATCGTCCAACGGTTCTCGCAACTTTCTCATGTTAGGTACGTATTTTCCATAATTATTAATGGATCCCAACAGTGATCTTACTTCTGAAATATTTTCAGGTATTTTTAGATCCTGAATGGCCTTAATCTTCTCTGGGTCTGGAGGAATACCAAATGTGTCTATTATTTGACCAAGATATCTAATTTGGTCTTTAAAAAATTTACATTTCTCAAATTTAAGTCGAAAACCAAATTCGTGAATGCGCTGGAGTAACTTCATTAAATTCGCCTTATGATCAGATAAGTTCTTGCTGACCAACATGATGTCATCGATGTAAGCTCTTGCCCCTTCTATGCCTGCACATAACTGATCCATGATGCGCTGAAAAGCACCAGGTGCAGATTTTATCCCGGGTGTTGGACGGTTGAATCGGAATAACCCCTTGTGTGTATTGACGGTTAATAACTCCTTGCTCTCGTCATCAATTTCTGCTTGTAAATAAGCGTCGGATAGATCCAGATGGGTGAAAATCTTGCAGTCATGTACTTCAGAAAGTATTTCGTCAGGTGTCGGTAGTGGATATTGATTTGACTAAATAACGTTGTTTAGACCTGTGGAGTAGTCTCCACATATTCTTATTTTACCATTACGCTTACTGACGACAATAGGTGCTGCCCATTTAGATGTGTCTACTGGAGTAATGATACCAGCGTTTTGTAGACGGTGTAGCTCTTCTTCAATTTCTGCCCGCGCAGCGTATGGGACTGGTCGTTTTGGAATAAAAATCTCCTTGGCTTGTGGTAGCAATTGGATGTGTACCTTTGTCTTGGTGCAAAGGCCTAAAGACGAGTTGTCAAAAATTGTACTGAAACTGGTTTTCAGTATTGCTATGTCGTCCTCAAAATTTATTTGACGGCACCACGAGGTTATAGGAGTGTCCCATAAATTGAATGCTTGAATCCAATCAATACCCATAATGTTGAGTTCGCTGACGTTGGAAATATAACAGCGGAGTGATTTGACAGAATCTCCAATAGATACTTCCGATGTAAATTCTGCTACAAGTTGAATTGAGTTTGAGTTAGCATCGTTGGCCGTATCCTTTGTGTCCATGATCTGAGGTTGGCCAATACGTTTCCACGTTTGTGTTGAAATTATTGTTATGTCGGATGCCGTGTCGACTTGTAATTGGACAGAATGATTATTAATTGAAACTTTGACGTACTTACGCAATTCCTTAAAATTTATAGCATTCGTAGAAAATACTGTCTTTGTGTGATAGTTCTTTTGTTGTTTAAACGATTTCTTCCTTGAATTGGTTGGTTTCCGTTGATATGAGGCAGCACAGTACCCATCCTTATGACCTGTTTGCTTGCAGTTGGTACATGTGTGATTAGAATACGGACAATCTCTGACGTAGTGAAGGTCGCCGCAAAACCAACATGGTGTCTTCGGAATCCTTTTGTGTTGTTCGGGAGGCTGAGCTATAGCATGAATAGCGTGTGGTTGTTGTTCGATCATCGTTGTGTCGCTTTTTAAATCTAGAATTTTCTGTGTCTCGTCAACCAGATTATCTAAATTTGTTGTATCATTTCCATCGTTGAGATATCTTAACAAACGTGTGCGAATGTCATTGTCCTTGATGGATTTCAATCCCAACACAAAAATCAAGCACTTGAATTGATCAACATTGAATTGACCTAGTTTGAATAGTTCGCATTGAAGGTTAACGCGGCTGGCGTATTCCTTAAAATCCTCGGCGTCTGATTTTGTGAGTTGGAGGCACTTGTAACGTTGGCTGACTTCAGTTTCCGTTCTGCCGAAAAGTTTGGTTAACTTTGCAATTGTCTCCGCGAGCGGTATGTCCTTCGGTTGTTTGGGCAAAACGTAGTTTTTGAAACGCTCATGCACTTGGTTCGACATCTTCCTCCATAGCAAAGATACCTTATTCGACTCATCGAGTGTATCTGCTTCCCGGTCAAATACATGATTGTATCGATTGTACCACGATTCAAAAACTAGGCCGCTTTCTGGTTCATATATGAAATCAGTCATTGAATTCGCCAGAGAATTACATGTGTCATTTTTGGGAGTCATTGCTCCTTGTGCAACGTAAAGTTGAGTAAGTTGAAACAGCAATTCCGTTTGTCTGTCCATAGCCGTTTGTTGGTCGGCGAGCAATTTCACAATTTTCTCATCAGACATTGCAATAACTTATTTTACGTGTGTTCATTAATGAAAAATTCGACTGGAATTTTATTCATTCACTATCCTCGTCGCCACAATTGTTATGTTTTCAGTAATTCAATATATTTATTCACTTATTAAACTATAGTGTACATCAAGAAAGCTAACTGTGTAATAACGTATTTGTTATAACTAGCAAAGAATAAGAATACAAAGGAAAGAAAGATAATGTGCTTTGGTGTTGCCAGATGGTTGACTTCGTAGCCATTGTTAGGGTTATCGTAACAGACTCAAAAATGGCTGGACCGATTTTGATGAAATTTTCACGATATCTTCAGAACAGCCTTTTGTGTAAGAGTATAAAGTCAGATTTTTGATTTTTGGTCTGTGATAAACAATTTTGTTTACTCTTGCATATTTGGTGCATGAATAAGAAATTTCAATATGAAATCTATTAAAACAAACAATATTTTAAATAACTCTCCGCATTTAATAAAAAACAAGCTCAATGATCAAATACAAATGAAAGTGCCTGGCGAAACAATAAACTCGATTGACACAGTAATGAACGAAGAACAAGCCGTTAATTATCATATTGAATTTTTGAATTCATTGGATCCACCCGGAATGCCACCACATGTATTAACATTGAAGGTTGGATCACCGACTTTGACCGACACTGTATATTAAAATCGAGATCGAGATGCAATATAAAACATATGTTTTCTATGGGTCAGGAATGCGGACCGGGTTCAGCTAGTTGAATATAAATTCGTTGTTGTTTTCCTTTGAGAATTGCCAATGAAGATCACGAAATGTAAGATCTCTCAGTCTTTCGGATCTTCAACTGTATTGCGAATGTTTGAAGATAGATTGACATGAAGGGGGTATACTATAAGAAATCCACTCGGAACTCAATGAGTAACATGATGCAAGAAATGCTTAAGATGCAATCAATGTTATTGCAGGCTGTGATTAACAGACCATGAACTGCCCATGTTCTGAAAAGCGCGTAAGAATATGTTTTTGGAACGCTAACGGCATTCGCCAACATAAAAACGAACTCGAGTATTTTCTTAAAAGTCATGAAGTTGATATAATGTTAGGTTCGGAAACCTATTTGACGTCAATAAGTTTATTTAAGATAAATGGATATGTTTTTTATGGCACAAATTATCCAAGAGATAGAGCATGTGGAGGCTCTGGAATTTTAATCAAAACCCGTATCAAACACCATTCAATGTGTGATATTTTCGATGATTGTCTTCAAGCTACGACAATCTGTATGGATGATTGCTATATAAACCTCTTAATTTCGTCGATATATTCACCTCCAAGGTTTTCGATTACTGAAAAGAATGGAACTAATTCAGGTTAAATCTTCATTAGAATTATCCTCGGATCACTCACCCACCTTCGTTACTCTATTGAACTCCCGAGAAATAGTATCTCCGACTGGTCACTCTGCAATATCAAGCACGCAAAATAAATTGTTCGAAATATAGAAAATATATTAGCATACACAGCATACCATACCTAATCTGGAGAGCTTAGATGCCACCCAGTACTCAAATTACTCTCAATGGCGAGCTACAAAAAAATTAAAAATACCTTCTCTACAGACCTTCTCTACGTAATTCAAGTGGAGGCTGGGCGAGAAACGATACTGAAAAAGGAAACCTGTTTGTTAGTCATCTAAAGAATTTATTTTCCCCAAATGAGTCAAACGACTTAATAGAGTTACCACTTACTTTACCCCATATTACTGCAGCTGAACCACTTCTTTTGAGATTTCAGAGATCAACAAGGCTATTGTTGATTTAAACTTCAAAAAAGCACCTGGTATTGATAAAATCAGTAACAAAATGCTCCTCGAGCTACCTCAAATTGCATTACGAATAATCCTATTTTTAATGCTATATTAAGCCTTGAATATTATCCACCAGAATGAAAGGTTTCTTTAGTTACAATGATACCTAAGCCGGGAAAAGATCACACTAAAGTAGAATCATATAGACCCATTAGCCTATTGTCAACTATATCAAAGCTATTCGAAAAACTCTTACCCCCATATGCATAAACAGTTTATAAATTTATCAAAAGTGCGTTCTTAAAGAGGGGGACTTCATAAGTTCACTACAACTGGGTCCCTTCCTATATTTGCTATATACTTGTGATATGCCAACTAACAGTCGAATCCACATATCAACATTTACTGATGACACAGCTATTCTAGCCATTAATGAAAACTACCAAGAAGCATCTGTACTTTTACAAGACCATATACCTCAGGTCTCGTTTTATGCGGATTCAAATTTATGCGATTTTTAAATTTTTTTAGAATTTATTTTTTTTTAATTCTTCATTTACATAACCGAGCCCTTAAGGTCCTTACCTTTTTACCATTTTAAACCAATTTTGCATCACTGATATAATGGTTATAAAATTCTTCGATTTCGTCCCCTACTCACTAGATTAATTCTAGTGATGAAAATGATATTTTACCATATGATGACAATATGATTATATCATCTAGTGATGAAAGTGACGTTGAACCAATTCCAAACCGATGCAGACAATTATTCAGTGATTCAGATTAATCAAGCATATTTACAGAATTTCCTTAAAAATGTGTTAGCTCATTTTTTTTGGATAATTTTCACCTTTTCTGTAATTATAAATGTTTTTGTTTATTTTTTTTAACGTATTTTGTTTTTATTGTTTAAGTAAATTAAATAAATATATTTTTGTTGATTTTTTTTATGCGACTTTGTTCTGATTTTTTAATTAAAATTTGAATTTATGCGGTTTTTCAGAATTTTGGAACGAATCATTAGTTTTTATATGAAGCTAGAGTATCGTTTTATGCGAATTAAATTTATGCGATTTTTTTGGGAACGCATCTATCGCATAAAACGAGACCTGAGTGTACTCGACATAGAAATGTGGTTAAAACAATGGAGAATAAAAGTAAACGAGCAAAAAGATATACATCTTACTTTCACATTGCGTAGAGAATCGTGACCCCCAATCCTAATAAGTAATCATATAATATCTCAACAAACTGAAGTTTAATATTTAGGTCTGCATCTAGACGAGGGATGCCACATTCAGATTCGCAAAAAGCTGGACATTGGGTTTTAAAAAGCTGGACAAATCAAAAAAAAAAAACTGGACATTAGAAATATGACCGAGAAAATGTTAATTTTGGTTTTGTGTAAATATTATTTTTTAATATCGAGGGTTTGTATTCAAATAGTGCTATACGACATTTTCTCGAAAATGAGTTTTTATAGCAACGTATTCCCTGACTAATTTGTCATCTGTCATTTTAATTTAAATAAAAAAAAATATTTCCAATGGTTTTTTTTATAAAATTTGTATTGTGCTATCTAACACACAATTTCTTTTGTTAGTAAAAAAGTGTTATATGCATATTGTTACGAAATTGTACTTGAATTCAAATGTAACGATTTTAACGGCTGATTTAAAAGTAGCAGAATGGTTTCAAATATCAATGCTGTAATAGCAAACTGTAACATATCTGTGCGCATTATTAAAATTGAATAAAAGCTTTCAGTTGACCATTGATCGTAAGTTGGCAACGCTGTTTGCTGCGGCCGTATATTCGAATTCGAATATTCAGTTAAAGAACATTGTAGAAAGTACACCACAGATGGCGGATGTATTAGAAAACTCTAGACAGTTAAAGATAAATCTAGAGTGCAGTCGTTGTGAGTTTATCAGAGACGCTTTTCGAATAAACATCAACTGAGTGCTGTGTTTTTTTCAAGTGAATTCGTGTACATTATAAAGTGTGTTTGTATTTCTGCGAATTTATAAACGTGTATAAAAGACATTGAGTGACTATTTAATTCTGTTGTTGTACATTTTAAATAAATAAAGAGTGGTTACAATTTTCAAACTACTAAACAGCTTTTATTTACAATCAAAAGTATCCGGTTTATTTAAAGGAAATAAACCAGCGTTTTAAAAAGGTTAAAACGTAACAATTGGTGTCAGAAGTGGGATTGCAAAGGTAATAAGGCAGAATTGCAGAGAAGGCTAATAGATAAATTTAAGCGGCGTGATATTGACATTGGAGCTTATGAATTCGAGTATAGAGAAGAAATGGAAGTTTCTGCACGTATAACAACAAGCAGCATGGATTTAAGCCCAATGTTTGCTGCTATGATGGAAAAATTTAAGGAAATTAAAGCTAAAGTTCAGGAAAATTCTAGAGAAGTTCAAGAAACTTCTAGAGTCAACAATGAGAAACTTCTTGCCGACAACGAGAAACTTCGTGCTGAGGTTAAAGCTGAAGCAAAGAAACTATCAAACACTTAGCTGAAATGGAAGCTAAACTTCAAGAATCCTCTCGAGCTACAGATGAGAAAATTCAGGAAATGTCTGAGGTTATTAACAGCAGAGTGGATATCATTGACAAAAAGGTGTCAGATTTAGAAAATGGTGTTGATCAAAAACTGCATGACCTAGAAACAAAGGTTAATAATCTTCAATGCCAAGATGTTATATCAGAAATATCGAGTAGAATAAAGGCTCCTAGTTTTGATGGCACCACACCATTTAATGTGTTCAGGTTCCAGTTTGATACAGTTGCCATTAGAAACATGTGGAACAATGAAGAAAAAGCTATAGAATTGATATTAGCCTTAAAAGGGAATGCTGTAGTAGTTCTTGAAAGCGTGCCAGCAAGCAACAGAAATTGTTATGATGACATAATGGAGGCGCTACAACGTAAGTACGGTGGCGAACATAAAAAAGAATTATACCGAATGGAATTGCGTGGTAGAGTGCAGAAGGCTAATGAGACACTACAAGATTTTGCGTTGGAAATCGAGCGTTTGCTACAGCTCACTTATCCAGGGAAAACAATCCATTTTTGGACCATAACAAGATAGATGCATTCGTGATCCTGAAATAAAACATGCGGTTTGTACTACACCTAAACCATCGTTTGCTGAAACAGTCTCATTTGCACAGGCGCAAGAAACGACGAAGATAATTTCAAAGCCCCAGATGTGTAATGTGCGGAAAATCGAGGTTGTCGCTGAAAATGATATAAGTATGGTCAACGAATTAAAGGAATTAAAAGAAGCAGTTTTAAAGGCTTTAAGTAAGAGACAAACGAAAGACAAAGTTAAATGTTATAACTGAAAGAAATCGATGGAACCAATTTGCAATGTAAGTCTACGCACCGCTACTGGAGAGCCTGCCGCTGTCCATGGTAAAGTTAATGTGAAACTAACTATTGGTGGTATTAGCGTAAATCATGTCTTTGTTGTTGCCGTTATTGTCCACGAAGTAATCATTGGTGCAGACTTCATGATTAGTCACAGCATTACTTTGGATATGGGACAAAAAGTCATATGACGTCGGATATGAGAGAAAGTCTAAAGTAAGAAAGTTAGTTTATGTTGAGCACAAACGGTTGCCACCGCAGTCAGAGGATTTGATTTGAACATGGTTTATAGAATACGGAAATGTGGAAGACCAATATCGGGAATTAAGGTTGAACATCTAAAACGACTAGCTGCCTATGAGAGAAGTGAATCTATGCCTATTCGGGACGAACAGGCTTAAGCGGGGGGCAGTGTTACGAAATTGTACTTGAATTCAAATGTAACGATTTTAACGGCTGATTTAAAAGTTGTTAGAAATATACTTTAAATATAAAACACTTCATAATTCAACATATATATTTTTAGTTTACTTTGAAATTTATGATATTGTAATTTGAAAACGTTTGAAAATTTTCTTCACACAACTTTTAAACTTTGTTCAGAATAGTTTTAACTTTATTAAATAAATATAATTTTGTATAAAAGAAAATTTCTTGAGAGGATTTTCATCAGGTTATGGGCCCAGACAGAGCGTTTGGGATAGAAAACTATTTGCTGAAATTATAAATTAAAATAAAGAAGTTGTACGAGATTCTTAAGATGGCATCGTCATCATTATACCAGATAGAAAAGCTGGACGACAAGAATTATGAAACATTCCGGTTTTTGGAAATACGTGAATGGTGAAGAACAAATAGATTCAACATGGAGTCCCGATAAAATATTGGAATGGGAAAACAATGATGAAAAAGCCTTGGCAACGATCATGTTAAGTGTGAAGTCCTCACAGCTGAATTATATCAAGAATTTAAGAAAATCCAAGGAAGCTTGGAACAAACTTAAAGAAGTCTATAAACCTAGTGGCCCAATGCAGAAGGTTTCCTTATACAAAAAATTGTTGAACCTGAATATGAAGGAAAATAAAGATATGGCTGAATACTTAAATATTTTTTGTGATACTACTGAAAAACTCGCTGATGTTGGAATTCTCCTACAAGACGAATTACTAGTCATCATTTTATTATCAAGCCTGCCGAAAGAATTCGAAAATTTTGTTGTAGCAATGGAAACAAGAGATGCCTTGCCTGTATTAGGAACATTAAAACTTAAATTATTAGAAGAGTACGAGCGTCGAAATCAACAAAATGAACCATCAACAGTGCAGCAAGCTTTCGGTGCTACTAAAAAGGAAGTAGGAAACAAGAATTTTAAAAATAATGAATCTGCAAAGGTAACAAAAGGAAAATGTTTCATATGTGGTAAGAAGGGTCATTACGCCAATAAGTGTAACTCAAAACGGGATCATCAAAAATCTTACTCCTTAATTGCAATGGCAAAATCTGAAAATGTAAGTACACCATTATCCTGGTACATTGATAGTGGAGCTACTAGTCATATGTGTGCAAATCGCAAATTATTTACGAAATTAGAAAAATACAATGACAATATAATGTTAGCAAATAAAAAATCAATGGTTGCCGAAGGAATTGGAACTGTTAATATTTTTGTTAATAATAGCACAGTTGAATTAAAAGATGTTTTTTATTCTCCAGATTTGAATGGGAATTTTCTGTCCGTCAGCAAAATTGTTCAATATGGTGGTAAAATAATGTTTAATGAAAATGGTGCAGTTTTTACTGATGTTCATAATGATTTAGTTCTAATAGCTAGAAAAGAAGACAACCTATTTGTTTTTGATGTTAAAGAACCAAAGGAGAAAATATGTGCAGTAAGTTCAAGCAATGAAATTTGGCATCGTCGGTATGGACATCTAAACTATCAAAGTCTGTATGAATTATCCAAGAAAAATATGATAAACGGTATGAATATAAATAAACAATCTGGAGAATCATGCCAAACATGTATGGTTAGCAAAATTCATGCAATTAAATTCCCAAAACAGTCAGAAAGTAAATCTGGTGAGTTATAAGAATTAATACACTCGGACGTGTGTGGTCCAATGAATATAGATTCAATTGGTGGTTCAAAATATTTCCTGATATTCATAGATGACAAATCCAGAAAAATTTTTGTATATTTTCTAAAACACAAAAGCGAAGTTTTCGAAAAATTTAAAAATTTTAAAGAAATGGTAGAGCGACAAACAAATCGTAAAATAAAATGCATTCGCAGTGATAACGGTGGAGAATACGTTAGTAATGAATTTAGTCAGTATTTAGTACAATATGGAATACAACGTCAACTAACTGTACCTTATACGCCACAACAAAACGGTGTGGCTGAAAGGGCTAATCGCACTATAGTAGAAATGGCTCGTTGTATGTTGGTAGATTCTGGACTTAATCAAAATCTTTGGGCTGAAGCAGTGGCAACAGCAGTTTATTTACGTAATAGATCTCCATCAAAATCTCTAGATGACAAAACGCCATATGAAATATGGACTGGTCGAAAACCAAGTGTCAATCATTTAAAAGTTTTTGGTTCGAATGTAGTTGTTATGAATAATAAAAAGAAAGGTAAATTTGACCCCAAAGGTTCACCTATGGTGATGGTAGGATATTCACGTGTATCCAAAGCATATCGAGTATATGATACGAAAAATCGTGAAGTAATTGAACGTCGCAACGTTTTGTTCGATGAACTAAATTTACCTGGTGAAGAAATTAAAAACAATAATGAATGTTTTGTTAATTTCGAAGAAATTTTAAATAATAAAAACACCAATAAAGCAGAACAACAGACACAGAATATTGATTGTTTAGAAACATACGATAGTTCTGATGAAGAAGACTTGTTATATTTTGAAGCAGAAGATAGAGATAGCGATAGTTCCATCGGTGAAGTGTCAAATGGTACAGTTAAACGTGGTCCAGGTAGACCAAAAATTGACAGAAATGGTAGACCAGGAAGACCTCGAAAAATTTTTCAAACACTGAATAATGCGGTGGAGGAACTGGTTCCAAAAACATTTGAGGAGGCATTATCCAGTCCAAACAATGAAAAATGGAAAGAAGCTATGGCAAAAGAAATACAATCTCTAGAACAGAAGGGAACTTGGTCATTGGAAGAGTTACCAAAAGGTGTAAAAGCAATCAAGAACAAATGGGTATATACTTTGAAGAAAAACAGTGAAGGCAAAATTGAACGATATAAGGCAAGACTGGTAGCTAAAGGGTGCAGTCAGAGGTATGGTTTAAATTACAAGGAAACATTTTCACCTGTTGTCAGATACGAGACAATAAGAATGGTTTTGGCCTTAGCTGTTGAACACAAGATGCACTTACACCAGTTAGATGTTGTTACGGCATACTTAAATGGTGATTTACATGATGTAGTTTATATGCAACAACCAGAGGGATTCGAGAATGAACAATATCCAAAGAAAGTTTTACGTCTGCATAAATCACTATACGGTTTAAAGCAAGCTGGTAGGGAATGGAACTTTAAATTAAACGAAGTTTTGTGTCAAATCGGATTTAAAAGTTGCATAATTTAATTATTGTTGCAGTTTACGTGGACGATATAATTGTTGGATGTAAAGATAAGAATGAAATCTTAACTTTTAAATCACAAATAAGCAAAGTGTTTGAAGTGACAGACAAAGGTTTAATGGAACATTTTTTGGGTATGAAGGTTAATCGCGATGGTGAAACTGGAAATATTGAAATCAGCCAAGAACTTTACATCAAAGATTTGTTGCAAGAATACAATATGGAAAATTGTAAGCCGTCATCAGTACCCTTAGATCCTAATTATCAAATTAAATGTGACGAAAAATGTGAAAAAGTCGATAGCACTTTATATCAATCTCTTATTGGAGCTTTATTATATTTGGGATTAACCACAAGGCCAGATATATTACATTCTGTATCGAAGTTAGCTCAAAGAAATGTAGATCCACATGTAGAACATTTTAAAGCTGCGAAAAATATACTACGATATCTAAAAGCAACACAAAAATTCAAATTAAAGTTTTGTAAAGGTAGCAGTAAATTGATTGGTTATGCAGATGCTGATTGGGGTGGATGTACAACCGATAGAAGATCGTATTCTGGATATATATTTTATCTAGGAAACTGTGCAATATCTTGGGAATCGAAGAAACAAACCACAACAGCTTTAAGCAGCACTGAAGCTGAATATATGTCAATTTCTAACGCGTCCAAAGACGCAGTCTACTTGAGAAGATTGTTACAAGAACTTGGATTTTTAAATGAGGATAGTATTGAATTAAACGTTGATAATCAAGGTGCCTTAAAATTAGCAACGAATCCAGTATTTCATAATCGTAGCAAACACATAGACATAAAACACCATCACATTAGAGAAGTTGTAAACAGGAAAGAGATCAGTTTGAAATATTGTCCAACAGAAGAAATGGTTGCAGATATTTTTACGAAAAATTTAGCTAAAGCTAAACATAATAAATTTATTAATTTGTTAAATTTGAAAGATTAATACTAATTTGTAAAGAATATACATGTTGAGGAGGAGTGTTAGAAATATACTTCAAATATAAAACACTTCATAATTCAACATATATATTTTTAGTTTACTTTGAAATTTATGATATTGTAATTTGAAAACGTTTGAAAATTTTCTTCACACAACTTTTAAACTTTGTTCAGAATAGTTTTAACTTTATTAAATAAATATAATTTTGTATAAAAGAAAATTTCTTGAGAGGATTTTCATCAAAAGTAGCAGAATGCTTTCAAAGAGCAGTGCTGTAATAGCAAACTGTAACATATCTGTGGGCATTATTAACATTGAATAAAAGCTTTCAGTTGACAATTGATCGTATGTTGGCAACGCTGTTTGCTACGACCGTATATTCGAATATTCAGTTAAAGAACATTGTAGAAAGTACACCACAGATGGGGTATGTATTAGAAACCTCTAGACAGTTAAAGAGAAATCTAGAGTGCAGATGGCAGTGTTATAAATAATGGCAGAGGTTGCATTCGTTAGTGAGTTTATCGGAGACGCTTTTCGAATAAACATCAACTGAGTGCTGTGTTTTTTTTTCAAGTGAATTCGTATACATTATTTCTGCGAATTTATAAACGTGTATAACAAACATTGAGTGGCTATTTAATTCTGTTGTACATTTTAAATAAATATATGGTCAATTCACAAGGTCTCTTAATTTGTCATATTGTCATAATGTCCTAATATTTCACAATGGTTTTTATTGTTTTTCAAGCAAAAAATGTTCTAATATAATACTACTCTGTATGCTATGTTTATTGTGTTATCGTAACTAACCAGCAGATACATTCGCCGAATGCCTAAGAGTCAGTTAAGCCAAGCTGCCGAGTCGTGATATATTAGGACATTATGACAATATGACTGATAAAAGACCTTGTGAATTGACCAATAGAGTTGTTACAATTTTCTACTATTTGCAATCAAAAGTATCCGGTTTATTTAAAGGAAATAAACCAGCGGTTTAAAAAGGTTAAAACGTAACAATAAGAACTACTCGTGTATATAATAAAATATTAAAAGTGTTTTTTATAAAATATAATATATATTACACCGTACGACACTCAATGCTAGACACGAACCGGTTGATATACATACGTCTAAAACTATAAATTAAATGGAGAAAAACTGTGTTTTCAGTTTTTAATTTCGTGATCCTGTTTCTTTTTAAAAGGATTTAAAATTTTCAGAGCAGTAAATTATTGAAAACATGTTTTAAAATACTTCTGATCATCCTACAATACCAAATTTGATGTCAAATGATCAAAAAGGGTTGTAAAATATTTCATATTATTTTGATTTTATCCTGTCAGGATCAAAAGATGTTAGAAATGTCCTTTCAAATTTTTATCCTTGAATATCCCTTTAGATTTCCAATAATTTTTTTCCAAAAAATAGTGAGTTAAAGATCCAAATATTGAATACCACATGACAAAATTTCATTAAAAATTTTCTATATTCACTACTTAGATGTTAAATAATATTTTAAATTTGCATTTGATTTTTTATATTTTACTAGTTGATCGCCCCGGCTTCGCCCGGTAGTATTTACTAATGTTAGTTCTTCAAGTTTCTCCAACCCACTCACACCAGCCAGTTCTTATTTATTTGCTAATAAAATATCTAAATTTTTATAGTTGACTGGACTTACAAAAAAAGAATTTGCGAGTTTTACCTGGAATTTTTGAATTTTTTTTCTTTACAAACCATCTCCTGAAAATTTCGAATCGAATAAAAAAAATCAGCCAAATCGCTCCAGCCGTTCTCACGTGATGACATTACATGTCAAAATTTCATTAAAAATTTTCTATATTCACTACTTAGGTGTTAAATAATATTTTAAATTTGCATTATTTGATTTTTTATATTTTACTAGCTGAACGCGGTCCGCGTTGCTGGCCCTTAGAAAACATCTCTTTTATATTGCATCTCGAATTTAATATACAGTTTCGGACAAAGTCAGTGATTCAATGAATTCAAAAATTCAGTAGGATAATCGACGGCTTGTTCTTCGTTCATTACTGTGTCAATCTATTTGTATTTTATTGTTTTGCTAGGCAGTTTCAATTGTATTTACTTATTGATCTTGTTAACATCATTATTTGTTGGTGTCAAAATTGTATGTTCCCACAGACAATGCGAATTGTTGTAGTTCGTTGTAAGACTTGGGAATACTTTGTTGACAACGTCTTGAATATTCATTTGCATTTGGCAGAATTCCGGAAATGAAATCTCATTTGTGGAGGGATCAATTGGAATTTTTCGTATCGTCATTGGAAAGCAATGATCCAAATCTGTGGTACATTTGGTCTTGAACTTTAAAGGTGGGCATGAAGCCGACATCATTTGAATGCATGTGTTGTACTTTTGGATAATTTGAAGGAAGTGTTTGGAAATAGGATTGGCGCCAGAATCGAGTCATTCGGGAGCAAACAACTATATGCTGTTGAGGTGTTTCTGCAGCACTCGATGAAGATGTACTGCGACGCATTTGCTGAAGCCGTCAATCTCGTTCTCTTCCCGTTTCTGCGACTCTAGACGTATATGCCCTTTCGAAAACAAATTTTATTTGAATAAAACCGTTATTTTTTAATAAAAGTGATATGCGGAGAGTTGTTCAAAATATTATTTTTTTAATAGATTTCATATGGAAATTTTTTAATCATGCACCTAATTTGCAAGAGTAAACAAAATTGTTTATCATCGATTGATAATATAAAAGAACTTCTATAGTACCGGACATGTGTTGGAATGTATTCCTTTTTTCTTTTACACCAAATCATTAATTTTTAGAATGATGTTAAGCAACAAAATTAAAATTGTCATTGTTTGAACGTTGGAAATAAAAAAAAGTATTTATGTATATGTGTTACAGTGTTACCCGCTATGCTTTTCTGAAGATTCCGTAAAAATTTTATCAAAATCGGTCCAGCCGTTGAGTCCATATGGAACATACATACGCACATCTGTTTTTATATATAATGGCATTAACGGTATAATGTAAAAATTAGATTTGTACACACCTCTCCGCCCACAGACCGAATATCAAAAATCTGACTTTACAGTGTTACCCGCTGAGTTATTCTGAAGATTCCCTGAAAATTTCATCAAAATCGGTCCAGAAGTTTTTTATACATATAGATGGTATTAGCGGTATAATGTAAAAATTTGATAATGGCACGCTCCTCCGCCCACAGACCGAAAATAAAAAATCTGATTTTACAGTGTTACCCGACAGGCTATTCTGAAGATTCCCTGAAAATTTCATCAAAATCGGTGGAGCCGTTTTTGAGTTCATTCGGAACATACATACACACATACATACCCACATACAAACATCCATTTTTATATATATAGACTAGCTGAACCCGGTCCGCGTTTCTGGCCCTTAGAAAACATATATTTTATATTGCATCTCGATTTTAATATACAGTTTCGGACAAAGTCGGTGATCCAATGAATTCAAAAATTCAGTAGGATAATCGACGGCTTGTTCTTCGTTCATTACTGTGTCAATCTATTTGTATTTTATTGTTTTGCCAGGCAGTTTCAATTGTATTTGCTATTGATCTTGTTAACATCATAATTTATTGGTGCCAAAATTGCATGTTCCCACTGACAATCCGAATTGTTGTAGTTCGTTGTAAGACTTGGGAATACTTTGTCGACAACGTCTTGAATATTCATTTGCATTTGGCAGAAGTCCGGAAATAAAATCTCATTTGTGAAGGGATCAATTGGAATTTTTCGTATCGCCATTGGGAAGCGTGAGCAATGATCCAAATCTGTGGTACATTTGGCCTTGAACTTTAAAGGTGGACATGAAGCCGACGTCATTTGAAAGCATGTGTTGTACTTTTGGATATTTTGAAGGAAGTGTTTGGAAATAGGATTGGCGCCGGAAATGTAACTTAGTAGCAACTCAGACGGCTCCATAACTGGTGGCAGAATAATTTTACCGTTCGAACAGCACATTCCCGGGAATTCCTTAGGGAACTTCAAAATGCTGCAATGTAAGTAATGTTTGTTCATTGCGCCAATTAGTACATCCTTGTGATGCCTGTAGCCATCATACTTATTTTAATAAAACCCGGGCAACTTTAAATCGATTCTTTCTCTTGATCGAGTCATTCGGGAGCGAACAACTATATGCTGTTGAGGTGTTTCTGCAGCACTCGATGATGCATTTGCTGAAGCCGTGATTCTCGTTCTCTTCTCGTTTCTGCGACTCTAGGCTTAGATGCCCTTTCGAAAACAAATTTTATTTGAATAAAACCGTTATTTTTTATTAAAAGTGATATGCGGAGAGTTATTCAAAATATTATTTTTTTAATAGATTTCATATGGACATTTTTTAATCATGCACCTAATTTGCAAGAGTAAACAAAATTGTTTATCATCGATTGATAATATAAAAGAATGGAATGTATTCCTTTTTTCGCTTACACCAAATCATTAATTTTTAGAATGATGTTAAGCAACAAAATGAAAATTGTCATTGTTTGAACGTTGGAAATAAAAAAAAAGTATTTATGTATATGACTTTACAGTGTTACCTTTTCTGAAGATTCAGTGAAAATTTTATCAAAATCGGTCCAGCAGTTTCTGAGTCCATATGGAACATACATACACACATCTGTTTTTATATATAATGGCATTAACGGTATAATGTAAAAATTAGATTTTTACACGCCCCTCCGCCCACAGACCGAATATCAAAAATCTGACTATATAGTGTTACCCTCTGGGTTATTCTGAAGATTCCCTGAAAATTTCATCAAAATCGGCAGAGCCGTTTTTTATATATATAGATGGAATTAGCGGTATAATGTAAAAATTTGATTTTGTCACACCCCTCCGCCCATAGACTGAAATTTAAAAATCTGACTTTACAGTGTTACCCGCTAGACTATTCTGAAGATTCCCTGAAAATTTCATTAAAATCGGTCCAGCCGTTTTTGAGTTCATTCGGAACATACATACCCACATACAAACATCCATTTTTATATATATAGATGGCATTAACGGTATAATGTAAAAATTCCCTGAAAATTTCATCAAAATCGGTCCAGCCGTTTTTGAGTTCATTCGGAACATACATACATACCCACATACAAACATCCATTTTTATATATATACAGTGAGTGTCACTCAAAATCGTACAACATATTTTTTTTTAAATGTTATGAAATTATACAGGCAATAATAGGTGATTATATAAAAAATTAAAAGTCATTTTATTAATTGGAACAAAAAATATGTATTTCAACAAAAAAGTTAACAAAACCTCAATTCGTTAAAAAAATATTGATGAAAATTAAAGAACATCACAAAATTCATATTTCACTTAAATTCGTACAATTATAATAAAAACTTTAAAAATTAAAAAAAATGTTAATATTAAATAATCCTAATACTTTGTAGGGTATCATTTGCTATTTTTTAGTGCCTTTACGGTTTTAAATGAAGCGTTGATATTCTGATTGTACCAGTATGATTGAATCGAGTGTTGTAAAATTTCCTCATAAAAGTTAAATAAAACCTAGATTTCCTTTGTTTTCTAGCAATTCCTTCATCCAAACGCGTTTTGTTTACTACTTTTTCGTTTTAGGATAATAGCAATAATAAATGCATTACAAATTTTATCGTTATTCATTACAACCTTTTTCACACAATTTTTGGTAAAAAATTTATTTTGTACCAGCTGGCTGGTGTTGTTGTTGTAGCAGCATGAACAATTTACAATAATCAATCTGGATGTTCTGGTGGTTCTGCATGTTGTTCAAGTCCAAGAAATTGAGCTACTTCAACAGGATGAGTCCATAAATCCATTGGACTGAGTGAAGTAGGGTTGGCTGAACAGTTAAATATGTGGAGGGTGTCATGAGGACCTTGACCACATGCTGGGCATAAGTTAAGGACGGCACGGTTTATGCGGGATCAAAAGGCATTAAGCCTGTTGCTCCATCCTGATCTAAGTTGTGCCAGAACGACTCTTCTCGGCGTCTGCTATGGGTGGTGGGCGACCTCCAAGTACGACATTCATACGGTATCCTGCTACCGCGGAATTGATGGCGTCTCTGTGAATGTCGTTCAAAGCTGTCATATACGAGCGGCGATCAAATGGATCCTGCACATACCTCTGTATGTTCTCCTCGTATTTCCGAAGGTCCTGTCGGACATGCCTCGGGGGAGATTCCAACTGTGTGATGTTGAAGTTTGGATGACTCCTCCGATGACATCCCAGAAGGAACTGTTGCGTCAACATGACATTGTGTTCCTTGACCGGTAGAACCTTGGTTTCCTCGTGAAGGTGGTGTTCGGAGGTTATTTGAAGGCAGCCTGTGACGGTCCTTAAGGCTGCGTTTTGACAGCTTTGAATATTTCTCCACTGAGTATCACTCAACGAAGGCGACCACACTGGAGCAGCATAATTGACCACTGACCGGCCAATCGTCTTGTAGGTAGCATGCAAGGTTTCTTTGTCCATACCCCAAGTACTGCCGGCTAGTGCTTTGAGGACCTTGTTCCTATTTCGCAGTTTATGCGTGATTGCAGTGGCGTGTGCTGAGGAGGTAAAAAGGCTATCAAAAGTGACACCCAAGATTTTCGGGTGGTTCACTGTCGGAATTTGTACGCCGTCGACCATGATGCCTAAATTCAGTTTTACCTTCTTCGTCCAGGTGGTGAAGAGTGTTGCTGATGACTTCGTTGGTGATAACTGCAGGTTACGTGCAGTGAAGAAATTGTGGATTTCATTGAGATAACCATTTACCATACCGCAAAGCTCATCAACGTTGTGACCTGTTGCCAATATAGTGCAGTCGTCCGCATACGAGATTATCTCTACGCCCTGTGGGGGCACTGGGAGTTTAGAGAGGTAGAAGTTAAACAGGAGCGGCGACAGGACCCCGGCCTGAGGGACTCCTTGTTTAACTCTACTGGGTTTTGAACATTTGTCTCTAAACTCCACGAACGACTGCTTGCCACTCAGATAGTTCACTATCCATCTCTTCGTGTTGTTGGGCATTGTGGACTGCAGGATGTCCTGGAAGAGTGTGGCGTGACTGACAGTGTCGAAGGCTTTCGACAGGTCAAGTGCCACTAGGATAGTTCGTTCACAAGGCCTCTGCTGGTTTAAGCCCTGTGAGATCTGAGTGACTATGGCGGATAATGCTGTGGTGGTACTGTGCATTTTACGAAATCCATGCTGGTGACGAGCAGCTGGTAGTTGACGGGTCAGCTGGGGGAGGAGAAGAGCTTCGAGTGTCTTCGCTACAGGTGACAGGAGGGAAATCGGCCTGTACGATTGTCCCTCATTCGCGATTTTCCCAGGTTTTAGCAATGGGATCACTCGACCCATTTTCCAGACATCGGGTATTGTTAAGCTCCTCACTGACAGATTAAAAACCATTGTCAGGTACTCGACTCCCCGCTCGCCTATTGTCCCTCATTCGCGATTTTCCCAGGTTTTAGCAATGGGATCACTCGACCCATTTTCCAGACATCGGGTATTGTTAAGCTCCTCACTGACAGATTAAAAACCATTGTCAGGTACTCGACTCCCCGCTCGCCTAGGTGTTTTAGCATCAGCATGGATATCCCTTCAGGTCCTATTGCCTGTGAAGGCTTAGCTGTGTTGATGGCTTCTGCAACTTCAGTTGGCGTGTAAAGTTGTGGTGTGTCCGAGACTGGAAGATCGTGTAGTTTGCGGACAATACTTCTTTTCGCCTTGTCTCTCTCGGGGTGCTCAATGAGTTGTCGGCAAAAAGCTCGCGCGCACCGTTTAGGGTCGGATATGGTGGTATCTGCAAACTTAATCGCGACCCTATCATCCTTCTTAGTCGGATTGGAGAGAGACCGAACTGTGGACCACAACTTGCCAACTCCAGAACTTAAGTTGCAGTTCTTCAAATGATCCAACCATTTGTTTCGCTTGTCCTCATTTACCAACCTGCTGATATCGCGGTTCATCCTAGGGTCGTCATGGTTGGTACTTCGGATGTCATCACGCTCATCTGCGAGTCCCGCTGCTTCTGCTGGGAAGTGCGGTCGCACTACGGATATTCTACCAGCGGGAATGAAGCGAGCGGCTGCTGCTGTGATGGTTTCGCGAAACTTCCTCTCTGCTTTGTGTACGTTGGAGGGAATCGGTAGACCATTGAAGATACGGTCGGTAAATTCTCTGAAGCCGTGCCAGTCTGCTTTCTTTTGGTTGATGTAAGTTCGGCACTCAGAGACGATGAAATCGTTGGGTCTATCCAGACAAACGATTATGGGTAAATGGTCTGATCCTAGAGAAATAACCTCACGCCAGGTTGTGCAGTTAATCAGACCAGGACTCGCTATGGTGATGTCTGGCGAACTTGCGCAATTGCCCATACTCCGTGTGGGGGCATCATCATTTAGTGTGCAGAAGGTGGATTCGTCAATCTGTTCCGCCAGTGACGCTCATCTCTGGTCTTCCCCAAGACTTGAGTGCCAGAGCTGATGGTGAGCGTTAAAATCCCCTAGGACCAAACGAGTATCACCATCTAGTAAGGTCCTAATGTCGGGATGGTAGCCTGTTGGACAACTGGCTACTGGCCAAATATACAACAACAGAATTAAATAGTCACTCAATGTTTTTTATACACGTTTGTAAATTCTTGAAAAACGCAACACACTTTAAGGCACTCAGTTGATGTTTATTCGAAAAGCGTCTCTGATAAACTGACTCCCGACTGCAACCTCTGCCACTATTTATAACACTGCCATCTGCACTCTAGATTGTTCTTTAACTGTCAAAATTCGAATATTCTAGATCTTACTAATACATACGCCAACTCGGCCGAAGAAATAGGATCGTTTTAAAAATTCCCTTCTTTAGGGAACCCTGACCGCACACCTCGTGGGCCAATGCGGTCAAAATTCAAAACTTAAACTCGACATCACTTCTTCTTTGCGCCTGTCAAATTTCATTTAAATTAGACTAAGAGCCAGTTTTTGACTTCGTATTTAAATATGAATTATATTTAAGTTCTATTTAAATACGAAAACGAGTTTATCAGTGCTTTTTTAAATGATACTTAAATGGCCAACGTTGGCCATTTAAATTCTATTTAAGTTTCATAAACTACCATATGTTTTTGACAGCTGACTTTTGTTGTTTGGTTTTTTTTCACTCTATTGTAGTAAAAAAAAAAACAAACAACAGCGTCTTGCTAAAAAAAGCGTCTTGCAAAAACTACAATTCCGATGCGGGGCAATTGGAGCTTCTTTTGTGCATTTTCCTACCAATAATTTTATTGTTTAATAAACTTTTATTTCTTATTGAGCAAAATGTATCAATTTTTGTTTTGGTTGAACAGCTGTTTTAAGCAAAACTATCGATAAATTTTTGATATTTAGTAGTGCTACCATACTTTTATCTTATTTAAATAAGACAAATTATGTAGCACTGAAAAACTCAAACTGTATTTAAATACAACTTAATTTTAAGTTAAAATTAACTAAATACGTATTTAAATAACAAGTCAAAAACTGGGCATAAGGGTATAGAAGTTACAGAAGTTCTTTGCGCCTGTCAAATTTCATATAAATTGGACTAAGGGTATAGAAGTTACAGATTTATTTCCCTTTTTTTTTCGTACCACTGTGTGGTGCTAATAAATATTGTTACGAAATTGTACTTGAATTCAAATATAACGATTTTAACGGCTGATTTAAAAGTAGCCTAATGCTTTCAAATAATATTGAATAAAAGCTTTCAGTTGACCATTGATCGTAAGTTGACAACGCTGTTTGCTGCGACCGTATATTCGAATTCGAATATTCAGTTAAAGAACATTGTAGAGTAGTACACCACAGATGGCGTATGTATTATAAAGCTCTATACAGTTAAAGATAAATCAGATGGCAGTGTTATAAATAGTGGCAGAGGTTGCAGTCGTTAGTGAGTTTATCAGAGACGCTTTTTGAACATACATCAACTGAGTGCTGTTTTTTCAATTGAATTCGTGTACATTATAAAGTGTGCCTGTATTTATGCGAATTTATAAACGTGTATAAAAAACATTGAGTGACTATTTAATTCTATGGTTGTTGTACATTTTAAATAAATAAAAATTGTTACAATTTTTAAACTACTAAACGGCTTTTATTTGCAATCAAAAGAATCCGGTTTATTTAAAGGAAATAAACCAACGTTTTGAAAAGGTTAAAACGTAACAATTGGTGTCAGAAGTGGGATTGCAAATTAATAAGCATGAAGTTTGAGGAAATAAAAGTTGAACAACTCTAGAAAGAACTGAGTAAGTTGGAGCTACCAACAGCAGGTAATAAGGCGGAATTGCAGAAGAGGCTCATGAATTCAAGCGGCGTAATATTGACATCGGTACTTACGAATTTGAGTACAAAGAAGAAGCTGAGATATGTACCCGTTCAAAAACGAGCAACATGGACTTAAACACAATGTTTGCCGCCATGATGGAGAAAATGAACGAAAACTCGAAGCTTCTAGCTGAAGTTCGAGAAACTTATAAAGTAAATAACGAGAAGCTTCTAGCTGAACTTCGAGTAAACAACGAGAAGCTGTTAGCTGAAGTTAAAGAAACTTTCAGAGTAAACAACGATAAACTTCTAACAAAACTTCAAGTATCTTCTAGAGCCACAAATAAGAAAATTCAGAAAGTGTCTGATGTTATTAACAACAGAGTGGATGGCGTTGATAAAAAGGTGTCGGACTTGAATAATGTCCAATGTCAAGAAGAGGCAGTTGTAGAGGCTTTAAATGAGAAACAATGTAAAACCAAAATTAAATGTTATAACTGTGGTAAAATTGGTCATATTTAGAGAAACTGTAGAGCACCAAGAAAGCGAACCAGATATGTTTCACCATCAAGAAATAACCAAGAAATAAGCCACCTTTAAAAAGAGCTAGCACTGAGGCAGAGGATTTGGTATGAGCCCGTGAGGAAGTGGAGGATTGTATAGACAATGATTTGTTGGTGTTGGAACCAGCGGATGTGAGAAGTAGCCATGTAACAATGGAGGCCCTCGTTGAAGAGTGTAACGACAGAATGGTTCCTGTTGGAGTGCTTGGTCTGCCCCGCAAGGAAAAGATCATCAGGTCGGGTTCCAAGATGGGTGAAGGTGCTTCAGCAGAAAAAGAAATGCATGAACTCGTTCGGAGACGAATTAAAATGACAAATGACCAAATGAAAACCAGATATAGCTCACAACGTAATAAGGACCACATAGGGTAGTTAAGAAATTGGACGACATGGTTTATAGAATACGGAAATGTGGATGACCGATATCGGGAATTAAGGTTGAACATCTAGAACGACTAGCTGCCTATGGGAGAAGTGAATCTATGCCTATTCGGGACGAACAGGCTTAAGCGGGGGCCAGTGTTACGTTATATTGTCAAATATAACGATTTTAACGGCTGATTTAAAAGTAGCCTAATGCTTTCAAATAACAGTGCTGTAATAGCAAACTGTAACATATCTGTGGGCATTATTAACATTGAAATAAAAGCTTTCAGTTGACCATTGATCGTAAGTTGGCAACGCATTTTGCTGCGACCGTATATTCGAATTCGAATATTCAGTTAAAGAATATTGTAGAAAGTACACCACAGATGACGTATGTATTAGAAAGCTCTAGACCATTGGTAGGCAAAAAGAGGCATTTAATTTGTGTGCTCTTTTGGGTAAAAAATAAAATATCCACAACAACATCAAGAAACTGAATGAATTGTGTGTATTTTTACGCTCTATTACGCTCTTTTGTTCACATTCGGGTTGTTTGACGAAAATCATCATAACCTGAACAATATGAACGCATACTGTGACTCTAGACAGTTAAAGAGAAATCTAGAGTGCAGATAAGATAAATAGTGGCAGAGGTTGCAGTCCTTAGAGAGTTTATCAGAGACGCTTTTTGAACAAACTTCAACTGAGTGATGTGTTTTTCAAGTGAATTCGTATACATTATAAAGAGTGCCTGTATTTCTGCGAATTTATAAACGTGTATAAAAAACATTGAGTGACTATTTAATTCTGTGGTTGTTGTACATTTTAGGTTAGGTTACGTGGGTTGATCGCAATTTAGCGAGTTCACTCGGAGGCCGTGTGGCCCATTGTGGTACCCTTAGAAATACTATACCTTTATGTTGAAATTTCGTACATAAAGTGAGAATAGTTTCCCTCCCTAATTTGGTTGACTATGTGATTCCTGTGGTCCCCGTGGGAACCAACCGGTACTTCTAATAAATCTGATCATATTTACTAGTGACACATCTCTGAGACAGTCCAGATCATGGAAAAGAGCTCTACCAAGATGTAGTAGTCTATGCTCTTGTAAGGCTGGGCATTCACATAGAAGGTGCTGTACCGATTCCTCCTTCTCTTCATCTAAACAACTTCTACAATAGCTATAACGTGGGTAGCCCATACGTTCCGACATATGTCCAATCATACAGTGCCCAGTAACTATACCCGTAAGAAGCCTAATCGAATTCCTGCTAAGAGACAAAATAGTCATAGTTCTATCCTCTGTCAGATTGGGTCAGAGCATTCTGGATATTCTACAAGTGATGATATTTGACCACCTGAGTTCCGTCTCGCTCAAAGCCCATTCATCTATCAATTTCGATACTGTCACCAGGGGAGTGTGAATATCCCTTTGCTCTAGAGATACGTCCAGGGACGATCCTCATTTCCCCGGATGCCCTCGTGTCCTGGAACCCAAATCAACTCGACGTGATGTTGTGTCAGTTGTGCCAGTGATTTGATATAATTGAGAAGACATTTTGACCTTTGGAGTTAAGAGCCTTGATTGATGCAAGGCTGTCAAAGTAGATATGTATGGTCGAATTTTCGAGATTGAGTTCCCGGATTCTTCTCGCGGCTGTATCGATGGCATAAATCTCTGCCTGGAAAACCGTGCAGGTATCGGGTAATCGAATAGACATCAAAAGGTCCAGCTCATCTGAGAAGATTCCCGAGCCCGTGCCTCTTTCTGTCTTTGAACCATCAGTGTAGATTGAGATCACGTCATCCCTTAGGACAGAGTTCGCGGCCCAATCATCCCTTGTCGGTATTCTGATCTTAAATGTTCTGTCAACATTCGGTGTAGGTATTATGTAGTACGTTTCCCGCCCTATGAATGGCCTGCCTATCTTTTTTAGGATGGTGCCATGACCAATACGATCATGCTTCAGTCCGCTCGACTGTTTAAGTCGTAGAGCAGACCTAGCAGAAATGCATTTGATATATACATATATCAAGGGGAGTTATATTTAGCATCGTCTCTAGACTGGCCTGAGGGGTGGAATTCATAGAGCCAGTAATTGCAAGACATGCTAATCTTTGCACCTTGTTTAGAATAGAAAGGTGAGTCTTAGTGTCTACCAATCTCCACCAAATAAGAGCCCCATAGGTCAAAATAGGTCTTATGACCGCGGTGTACATCCAGTGTACAATGTATGGTTTAAGACCCCATCTCTTCCCAAAGGTTTTCTTGCATATATAGAAGGCACATAAAGCCTTCATCATTCGACTCTCAGCATTACGTTTCCAAGAGAGCTTAGAGTCCAAAATTACGCCAAGGTATTTGGCTTCGCTTGAAAACTTCAGAAAAGTACCATCCAGTCGTGGAGGTCTGAATTCTGGAGTTTTATATCTCCTGGTGAAAAGAACCAGTTCGGTCTTGGCAGGGTTAACTCCTAGACCGTTTTCCTTGGCCCATGATAGCAGAACGCTGAGAGCTGATTCCATGAGTTCACTTATTGTGGGAAGAAACTTCCCTTGAATAAGAAGCACAACGTCGTCAGCATATGCACTACTTTGGTATCTAACCTGCTGAGCCTGAAAAGGATTTTATTTACGACGAGATTCCACAGAAGTGGAGAGA
Source organism: Calliphora vicina (assembly GCF_958450345.1). Taxonomy (NCBI): domain Eukaryota; kingdom Metazoa; phylum Arthropoda; class Insecta; order Diptera; family Calliphoridae; genus Calliphora; species Calliphora vicina. The sequence continues at coordinate 91,749,053 of NC_088781.1, read as the reverse complement.
TGACACCACCTTGTGGTGTGCCTCTTGTCACAACTTCCCTTGTCCTACCAATGCCCATATTAGAGTTAAAGGCCCTGCTCCTAAGCAATTTCTTATCCGCTGATCAACACCTAAGTCACCCAAAGCATCAACTATTGCGGATATGTTCACATTATTAAACGCACCCTCTATATCCAAGAAAGATGCCATAACATACTCCTTTTTGTCAAGTGTCCCCTCTATAGTTCCGACAACGTCATGCAAGGCAGTCTCGTGCTGTGCCCTACAGAAATTATCAGGGGAGAGGATGTTCCTGACATGGATATCGACCAATCTTTCCAGTGTTTTCAATAAAAAACGATGACAGACTGATCGGTCTATAGTCCTTGGCGGTACTGTGGTTTACCTTTCCCTCTTTGGGGATAAATACCACTGTAACCTCTCTCCATTCTTTAGGAATATATCCTGTTTCCAGGCTGTACCTAAATATAAGCCATGGCATGATGGTTAAAATCGATTTTTGGAGTAACGATGGGAATATGCCATCTGGCCCGGAGATTTATAGGCCTTAAAAGATGACACCGCCCACGAAATTTTCTCCACGCTAACAATGGAGCTAACTAATTCACTTATGTAGATTTGAGAAGCTGCAAGGTGCTCTGAAGCGGAGCCCTCATTTTCATCATCCCTGCAACCTGGAAAGAGAATGTCTCCATAAGCAGTGCCAAAGTTTCGGTACTACTTTCAGTAAAGTTACCATCCGGCTTCATCAGGAATCCAGGCGTACCAGGATCTTTGGATAGTACCTTTGGTAGACGCGATGCCTCCGTGGTATTCTACAGTTCCTCACAGAAACGCTCCCAAGATTCCTTCTTTGCCGTCTGGTTTCCCTCTTGAAAGTGTTGAAGCTTTGACGATAATCGTCCCAACTCAACAAGTCTTGGTCCCTCTTCGCCTTATTAAAAAGTTTTCTACATTCCTTCCTTAGCTGCGTTAGTCTAGGATTCCACCATGGTTGCCGGAATTTCCTAGGTCCTTGCCGCTCCCTACACGAAGCATAGTAGGCTTCCCTTAATGACCTGGATAGAAAATCTCCAAGTCCCGTGTGCCATTTAGTCCATCCATTGCTGGAGGTGGTATGGTGTCACTAAGATTACTGAATTTGACCCAGTCGGTTTTCCTAGGATTTCTAAAGGGTTTTTCCCTATCCAGTGTAAGCTGTATCGTAAAAACTATCCTGTGGTGATCGGAGAATGAGCACTCGAGTGAAACTCTCCAATCAAGAATTCTAACTGAGTCAGTGTTCCCTACCAAAGTAATATCAATGACCTGCTCCCTGATCCTATTGAAGAACGTTGCACAGTGGTATGAGAATAAAAAAAGAGGGAAATAAATCTGTAACTTCTAAACCCTTACGCCGATTTTAATGAAATTTCACATGCGCAAAGAGGAAGTGGTTCCCAAAGTAGGACGCCTCGGGTATGTTCAATTTTTAAAATGATCCTATTTCTTCGTTTGTGTTACGATTTAAAAAAAATTACACATATACAATCTCTTCGTCGAGCACTACATAAAGCTATCAATTATCTCTTATAGCTTAGGAGATATTCGCATTTGAAAATTTAATTTTCAACATTTTTACCCACCCTACTCCAGTTTTTTGGTGACCGCGGTTCCAAATATTCCCCGATTTTATCCATTTTTCTTTTATAGGATTAACAATAGATCTATATATCAAATAAAGAAAGAGAAATCATGGCTGAGTCCAAAGTTATATTCATTTGAATTTAAAAAAATTAAAAAAGGCGATTTTTCTCAATTTTATTGGGAAAAAAGTACTTTTATTCTTTTTAAGTTATCTAAAAAATTTCTAAGAGGATGTATAATGAATTTGTACTTTTTGAAAAGCTAACTTTACGCCAAATATTTTGAATGTAAAAAACATTTATAATTTTTGATACCGACGCGATCAGGTCCATTCAAAAAATGCATATTTTTTATGTAAAATTCAACTTTAGGGCAAAAATTCTCAAATCGCATACCCGATATCAAAATATAGTAACCTATTTTACATGGCCCAATAAGTTCTTAATTATTTTGTAAAGGGTTCCGATAACCCCGCCCCTGGTATGGATATTGTAGCCAAAAAGCGAAAAAATCCCATTTTTGGGATTTTTCAAGAATTTTTGGGGAATTGCGGGATACTTGATAACAAATTTCAAAATTTGTTTTCATTTTGAATAGAAAAATCTACATAACTGTGAAATTTTATTAAAAAATATTCATAAATAAAAATTATATTTCAAATTTGAAAAATTTGTATCTATGCAAAATTCAATAAAAAGCATTTTTTGTCATATTTTTCAAAAAAGTATTCCATGAATTTTTTAATTGTCAAAATATATATAATTTTTTGAAAAGTAGACAAAATCCTCTATCCATTGATATATAATAGACATCTGCAGCGAGTAAGTTTTTTTCTTCATGTGTGAAATTCGCCGTCGAATGTAGTATTTATTTGTACTCTTACTCAGAGCACAAGTAGGGAAGTGAAGAGGATGTTTGCTTATTAAATACGAATAAGTAAGTAGCCGAAGTTAATAGAGTACCGAAAAAAAAGAACATATGATATGTGAACAACAAAAAAAGAAGTACCTTAAAATTCATGTTCTCTTCATGTGGTACTGCAAGTATTTTTGTGTATTATACAGTAGAGATTATAGTAATGTATTAATGTAATTAACGGCATTTACATTTGTATATTGTGCATTAGAAATAAAACAATCCAAATTTCATTAAAATCATCAGATAAATACATATTTTATTCTTGATAAAGTAAAAATAAAAAAGAAACAATTCATTTGTAATTCACACGTCACAAAAGTTTCTACTTCTATTCCGCTGTCATCTAAAATTCCTGCGAATACCTCCCACACCTTACTTTTTCCGTTTTTATTAAAAGTTGTGTATTCACCTTCATATTAAATAAACCTCTGCATGAATGGATTTGTAGTTAAGTAGTATATGTGTACTTGTAAAGTATGTGCTCTTACTCGAACTATATTTAAAAATAATGTTCATATTTTTGGGAACAACAAAATTATCGAATATGTGTTTGTTTACTAGTTAATTACAGGTTTGTTTTACACTCGCACTCTCCACATACAAGAAGAGAACATATCGAGTATCAAGCTACAACCAAACTTCTCGAGGTACTTGCAGTACTACGTGAAGTTTGGCAAATACAATTTAAATTTATTATTTTGTTTACAGTGCAGTCTTCTTCATAAGAAATGGAAATAAATGAGGCAAGTTTATAATCTATTTAGTTATTTATTCACTTATGCATATTTTAAAATTGTTATTTATTAAAATTATAGAAATAAATATATTTATAAATCTGTAATATTTTTGATTTACATTTTTTTAACTAACGGGGTGTATATGTATGTATACATTTTTTTAATATTAGACATCTGCATATTAGACATATATAACATGTCTACCTTATGTTTTTTACGTATCAAATAAATTAGGGAAAACTAAACAACTGGCTGAGAATTAATTTTTTTTAAATTCAAATGAATATAACTTTGAACTCTGCCATGATTTTTAAACACTTCTTTCTTTATTTGATATATAGATCTATTGTTAATTCTATAAAAGAAAAATGGATAAAATCGGGGAATATTTGGAACCGCTGGAGTAGGGTAGATAAAAATGTTGAAAATTAAATTTTCAAATGCGAATATCTCCTAAGCTATAAGAGATAATTGATAGCTACGACGAGGTTTTATGTAGTGCTCGAGGAGATTCTAAATGTGCAATTTTTTTAAATCGTAACACAAACGAAGAAATAGGATAATTTTAAAAATTGAACATACCCGAAGTGTCCTACTTTGGGAACCCCTGGTCCCGCTCCTGGTGGGCTCATGAGGTCCAAATTCAAAACTTAAATTCGACTACACTACCTCTTTGCGCATTCAAATCGGCGTCACCGGTTGTACCAAGCTATATCCAGAAACCCTGTGGTAGATGGACTCTGAATAGTAAGGAAACACTTGAGGTCCTATTAGATACTCATTTTCCAGGTTGCCTTCCAGTCGATGATGAGACTATGAATGGGGCTGCCGATTCTGTTGCTCCGGGTGATAACTCTGTTCCGATAAACAGGGATAGAATCCAATGGGCAATCAAAAGCTTCGACCCGTTTAAATCTCCTGGGCCGGATGGCATTATTCCTGCTGATCTTCAAAAGAACGAAGAAATAGTTGTACCATGGCTCATTAGCATATACACAGCGTGTATTAGATGGACCTATATCCCCACATGGTGGACGAGATGCAGAGTAGTCTTCATTCCTAAAGGTGGTAAGGCGACTCACACTAAACCAAAGGATTATAGGCCAATTAGCCTTGCATCCTTCCTGCTGAAAACCCTAGAAAGGGTGATTGACGTATATCTGAGAATGACCATTCCGTCGGAACTCATCTCTAAATCCCAACATGCCTACACCAAAGGCAGATCTGTGGAAACAGCTCTACATTCGCTAGTTGGCTCCATTGAGGAGTCGCTAATACATAAGGAGTATTCACTTGTTGCCTTTCTCGATATTGAAGGAGCTTTTAATAATGTCAGGCCCGATGCCATCCTATCTGCGATGGATGAACTGGGAATTGATCTATGTGTTCGCCGACTAGTCGAAAAGATACTCGGTTATAGAGTCATTTGTGCTACTTTAGGTGGTGTAAGTGTTTTAAAAGTGGCCAATCGTGGAACCCCGCAGGGGGGTGTTTTATCACCACTTCTGTGGAATTTGGCTATGAATTCCCTGTTGATCAGGATGGACAACAGAAGGATCAAGACAGTCGCATATGCTGACGATGTTGCAGTTTTTATATCTGGTAAATTTCTGGATACAATATCCAGTTGTATGGAATCAGCATTAAGTACACTGAGTGAGTGGAGTATTTCATGTGGACTTAGTGTGAACCCACAAAAAACGGAACTGGTTCTCTTCACTAGGAGGTATAAGATCGATGACTTCAGACCACCTAGACTGAATGGAATCAGTCTTGAGATTAGAGATAATGCGAAGTATCTTGGCATCATTCTAGATAAAAGATTGTCCTGGAATTTGAATATTCAAAACAGGATTAACAAGGCTTATGTAGCCATCTACTCCTGTAAGAAGGCAATTGGTACAAAATGGGGTATTATGCCGAAGGGTATCAGTTGGATCTTCAAAGCAGTTGTTAAACCCATCTTGTTCTATGGAGTGTTGGTGTGGTAGCACGCCTTGGATAATGCTACTCACCGTAAGGCTGTGGAACGAGTTCTCAGGACTATTGCGATACTGATTACAGGCGCTATAAGGACTACCCCCTCTAAGGCACTTTTTACTATCCTGAACTGGTTACCAGTTGATTTGATGGTGATACAAATGGCTCTCAACTCTGCTGTGAGACTAAATGCTGGATGTTCGTGGTATGGTAAAGATCATGGGCACTCTAAGATACTGAACTACTATGGGTACTTACATAGTAATGTCGATTACTGCATCGCAAAACCATTTTTCGATATGCATTTCCATATTAAGATCCCGAATAGGGATTCATGGCAGCGCGGACTCTTACCCCCTGATGATGTCATAAGGGTATTCACTGATGGCTCAAAGAGGGGCAATAGGGTCGGTGGTGGTTTCTTTATTGAGAACTATGGGATTAAATCCTATTTCAGGCTACCTAACTTCTGTACGGCTCTTCAGGCGGAAATTACGGCCATTAAACGTGCATCCAACTGGCTGAGGTTTTATCAAATATCTGGTGATATATGTATATTTACCGATAGCAAGGCTGCCGTTAAAGGAATAGCGGGTGTCTTTACGACATCTAGGTTAACCGAGGAATGCCGGGTATCCCTTAATGAGATAGCGAGACATTCTAGGATAACGCTTATATGGGTCCCTGGCCACGATGGTAATCAGGGTAATTGTATAGCTGACGAACTGGCCAAAATGGGGGCGATGATGGATGATGATGAGATCGACCCCTTTTCTGGTATCTCCCTTGCTATATGCAAGATGGCTGTTCAGCGGACACTATATGAATCTGCACAAAGCAGGTGGACCAATGAGTCTTCCTGTGTTACAACGAGGTCTACTTGGCCCGTATATGATGCCAGCAGGACGAATCTACTTATGGAATTTCGTCGTGAGCAAATAAGGCTAATTGTCTCCTTCATTACAGGACACTGTATAATTGGGACACATGCTAGGAGATTGGGCCTACGGTATAATGACTACTGTAGGAGCTGCCATAATGAAGAAGAGGATGAGACGGTGTCACACCTATTCTGTCAATGCCCGGCTCTGATAAATCTGAGGGAACGTATCTTCGGAACACCATTCCTATCATGCTTAGATGAGCTATCAAGGATAAGTCTTAGACGAATCTACTCTTTCATCAGAGAATCTGGTTGGTTTAGCCTGGAAACAACGGACGTATAATTAATACCAAGATGTTTACCCCTTGGGTATCACAATGGGATCAGTTTTGAATGGACCCAAGTGAGCTGCTTGAAGAGTGGCTACCCATGGAACCTAACCTAACCTAACCTAACCTAAGGGTTTAGAAGTTACAGATTTACAGATAACAGACCACTGTGCGTTGGTCTGTTACCCCTATTGCAAACACTTAGGTTAGTAGATAAAAGATATTGAAGTAAACACTCACCCCTGTCATTTATATCCGAGCTCCCCCACAGAGTATGATGGGCATTAGCATCGCATCCTATGATGAGATCATGGCCCCTTGTGTTACACCAGTCTACAAGTGTGCGTACGGCACGTGAGGGCGGATTTACTTCGTCGTATGGTAGGTACGCAGATGATATGATTAGGGTTGGTAACCCTTGTCGCTCTAGTACAACTACCGTTAAATCACCAGAACTGTGAGTTGACTAAAATACAGCTCCTTACTTTACCTTCAGGGGTCGGAGAAAGGAGCACATAGTTTCGTGACCGGACGCCTCGAACTTTACTGGCTACAAGCCAGGGTTCTTGGATTAAGGCCACGTGGATAGCTTCCTTCTTCATGAAGCGCAGCAAATCGTCCGATGCTGCTTCGGAGTGGTGCAGATTAATCTGTACCACTCTCAGGCCGCTTGGGTTCATCACTGCGCTTCACCGCCCGTACTTAATGACACCTTGCGAAGAACGCAGGAGTCGGAGGGATTCTGAACCGATTTTGATCCAGAGATCCTTGCCTTCTCCTTTGTCCCTCGAGCGTCCTCGTTCGATCGTCCAGTCCTCTGTGCCAAATTCTTTGTTCTGACGCTTTATAAGTGTTAGCGCGGCTTCGTCCTCCAAAAGATTAGGAGGAACCCACACTCTCATCGTCGTACGAAAAGGTACTTGATCTCCAGTGGGACGATTTCGATTCTTGCATTGGGCCAGAGTTCGCCAACTCCTCGGATACAGTTTTTGAGAAAGCCTAGAGCCTTCTCGTTACCACACCCAATGATCTTGACACCCTTTAACCATTTGGCGCCGTCGAATGCAGTGAAGGAATCATCCTTACTGCATGCGAGTTCGTCAACTAGTGCCGGCAAGAACTTCTCCTCCAGAAGCAGCCATCTGTCCGTAGTCATTTTCCCATCAGGTTGACTACGATCTATGATGGCTACTTGTAGCTAAGGTGCTGATGTTAAGCTAGTTGATGGTTTCAGCCGCTTACCCTCAGACACCTGCGTTTCACCTGACCTTTGCCGCTTAATACTAGGCCTGCTTGCTGGACCTTTGGCAACCGCCGCGGTTACTCAAGTAGAGGAGATTGCGGACAGCACCTTCGGTGTTGTGCTAGCAGACTTCGTCGTGCCGCATTGGTCATCACCTCTCTTTGGTCCAGACGTGACTCTCTTTGATGTAGATGGGCGTACGTCAAGATCCTCCGAGACGGTGATCGTGTTCGGTCCAGTGCTGGCATGGGGCACATGTTTAGATGTGGTCACCTGCCTGCTCTCGTTTGGTTCGGTCGTAGTCTTGGCTGGCCTGACCTCCACAACAGTAGTTTTTAGATTAACTTCTTACTTCTGTATGTGGTAGGTATGTTTACGCCGTAAACGTTTTCCCTGGTGGTCAAAGACGCTGGATATCGTGAGTCCAACGTCCTGACATACCGGAGAGAGCGTTTGTAGCCCGCCAACTTTTTCCGTTCGTCCTGTTCTGAGTCCTGTTTCTTGTTTTTCTGTTCTGTGTCTCCCTTTGCAGGGTCATGGGCCTCCGGATTATGTTCACCTTCCTTCGCTTTTAGCGGCTCGGAGGACACGATGAGTAAGTCCTCCTCATCAGTCTCATAAAGGTTTAACCCTTTCAGACCTGAGAGGTTGTCGTCGCTGTCGTCCAAAGTCACTCTTTCCTGTCTTGTCAAAAAACGGTACGGTTTGTTGACCCCAGTAGCATCACCGACTACCTGACCCGGGGTATTCGTCTGATTCGTCGCAGTCACAGTAGCTCCAGTGGCACTCAGACCTGTGGCTTCCGCCTGAGTACTCACGTTACCCTTGGAGATTTTAGCACCCTCGACCAAGGACATAGGGCCGTCTTTTTTGTCTGACATTTCATGGGGGGGTCTACTATAGGTAGAGGTATAACCTCTACCGAAGATGGTCATATACCCAACAGCTGCTCTTAACATAGAGGACAGACGCTGTGAGGTATGGGGAGGGTAGTTCTTAGATCACATCCTTAGGATGCTTAAGCCCCTGCACCGTGCCTGAAGACTCAAGGTGACTACCCACAGCAGGGGCATTTTAAATAAATATAAATTGTTACAATTTTTAAACTACTAAACGGCTATTATTTGCAATCAAAAGTATCCGGTTTAAATAAACAAACGTTTTGAAAAGGTTAAAACGTAACAATATTTTAAGCAAGTTGAAAGTTTTATTTTTGGAATTAGGCGTTAATAGTTTGGACAAAATTAAATTCGTGACAGATAGGTGATCGAACGTTGTAAAGGCGTTAGAAAATATTGTACGTTTAAACTCTAGCAGCCACTTGTTCGCAAACGTTTAAAAGAAATTGTAGAAGCGTGCAAAAAAATTGTTAAATACTTTAAAAAAGCAAATTTACAGCACCACTTAGCAACATCTTTAAAAAATGAATGTCCCACAAGATGGAATTCAAACTTCAATATGTTCAAATCAATCGTGATTAATTGGTTTCAAATCAATGAAATTCTAAAAAAAGAAGAAAGTCAGAGATTGCTACTAATAAGTATTTCCACTCTTAAGCAACTAGTGGACTTATGTGGTGATTTTGATATCATATTTAAGAAATTACAACTTTGTAGCACACCTTCTATGTGTTTTATAATACATTCAATTACAAAAATAAAAAGACTATAGTAGTGTTCGCGTACTTGATAATTTGTAATAATTTGTACAAATTATCAGTGGATGTTACGGGATTCCATTCGTTTACTTTTAAAAACTTGTAACGAGAGATCAAGAGAGTGTTAAAAGTGACAGTTCATAGATAGAGAACATGATATTTTTTACTGGACATTTTTTGTCCAGTAAAAACATATTGTTACGTTTTAACCTTTTCAAAACGCTGGTTTATTTCCTTTAAATAAACCGGATACTTTTGATTGCAAATAAAAGTCGTTTAGTAGTTTGAAAATTGTAACAACTCTTTATTTATTTAAAATGTATAACAACCACAGAATTAAATAGTCACTCAATGTTTGTTTATACACGTTTATAAATTCTCAGAAATACAGACACTTTATAATGTACACGAATTCACTTGAAAAATACAGCACACTTTAAGGCACTCAGTTGATGTTTATTCGAATAACGTCTCTGATAAACTGACTTACGACTGCAACCTCTGCCACTATTATAACACTGCCATCTGCACTCTAGATTTCTCTTTAACTGTCTAGAGGTTTATAATACATACGCCATCTGTGGTGAACTTTCTACAATGTCCTTTAACGGAATATTCGAATTCGAATATACGGTCGCAGCAAACAGCGTTGCCAACTTACGATCAATGGTCAACTGAAAGCTTTTATTCAATTTTAATAATGCCCACAGATATGTTACAGTTTGCTATTACAGCACAGTTATTTGAAAGCATTAGGCTACTTTTAAATCAGCCGTTAAAATCGTTATATTTGAATTCAAGTACAATTTCGTAACACTGCCCCCCGCTTAAGCCTGTTCGTCCCGAATAGGCATAGATTCACTTCTCCCATAGGCAGCTAGTCGTTTCAGATGTTCAACTTTAATTCCCGATATCGGTCTTCCACATATCCGTATTCTATAAACCATGTCGTCTAATTTCTTAACTACCCTATGTGGTCCTTTGCAGTGATTCCTTAATTTGGATGACAAACCCTTATTACGTTGTGAGCTATATCTGGTTGTCCTTTGTCATTTTAATTCGTCTCCGAACGAGTTCATGCATTTATTTTTCTGCTGAAGCACCTTCACCCATCTTGGTACCCGTCCTGATCATATTTTCTCTGCGGGACAGACCAAGCACTCCAACAGGAACCATTCTGTCGTTGCACTGTTCAACGGAGGCCTCCATTGTTACATGGCCACTTCCCACATCCGCTGGTTCCAACACCAACAAACCATTGTCTATACAATCCTCCACTTCCTCACGGGCCCATACCAAATCCTCTGCCTCAGTGCTAGCTCTTTTTAAAGGTGGCTTATTTCTTGGTTATTTCTTGATGGTGAAACATATCTGGTTCGCTTTCTTGGTGCTCTACAGTTTCGCTGAATATGACCAATTTTACCACAGTTATAACATTTAATTTTGGTTTTACATTGTTTCTCATTTAAAGCCTCTACAACTGCCTCTTCTTGACATTGGACATTATTCAAGTCCGACACATTTTTATCAATGCCATCCACTCTGTTGTTAATAACATCAGACACTTTATGAATTTTCTTATTTGTGGCTCTAGAAGATTCTTGAAGTTTTGTTAGAAGTTTATCGTTGTTTACTCTGAAAGTTTCTTTAACTTCAGCTAACAGCTTCTCGTTGTTTACTCGAAGTTCAGCTAGAAGCTTCTCGTTATTTACTTTAAAAATTTCTCGAACTTCTTTAAATTGTGCCATCATAGCAGCAAACATTGTGCTTAAATCCATGCTGCTCGTTGTTGAACGTGTAGAAACTTCCATTTCTTCCTTATACTCGAATTCGTAAGCATCGATGTCAATATCACGCCGCTTAAATTCGTCTATCAGCCTCTTCTGCAATTCTGCCTTATTACCTGCTGTTGGTAGCTCCAACTTACTCAATTCTTTCTTGAGTTGTTCAACTTCTAGTTCCTCAAACTTCATGCTTATTATTTTTCAATCCTACTTCTGACACCAATTGTTACATTTTAACCTTTTCAAAACGTTGGTTTATTTCCTTTAAATAAACCGGATACTTTTGATTGCAAATAAAAGTCGTTTAGTAGTTTAAAAATTGTAACAACTCTTTATTTATTTAAAATGTACAACAAACACAGAATTAAATAGTCATTCAATGTGTTTTATACACGTTTATAAATTCTCAGAAATACTGACACTTTATAATGTACACGAATTTACTTGAAAAATACAGCACTCTTTAAGGCACTCAGTTGATGTTTATTCGAATAGCGTCTCTGATATACTGACTTACCACTGCAACCTCTGCCACTATTTATAACACTGCCATCTGCACTCTATATTTCTCTTTAATTGTCTAGAGGTTTCTAATACATACGCCATATGTGGTGTACTTTCTACAATGTTCTTTAACTGAATATTCGAATTCGAATACACGGTCGCAGCAAACAGCGTTGCCAACTTACGATCAATGGTCAACTGAAAGCATTTATTTCAATGTTAATAATGCCCACAGATATGTTACAGTTTGCTATTACAGCACTGTTATTTGAAAGCATTAGGCTAATTTTAAATCACTAATTGAATATTTTAATGAAGAAACTCCTATACCAATATCAACAAACACTGTGTCTGATCCTGTACCTTTTCGGAAATGCATCACTGCACTGCATTTGATGCGTATCTGTGTTTGCGATGCTGATGCAAATCAGCTGATGCTGTTGCACAGACAATGCATCAGCAATTTTTGTGATGCTTGTTTGATGTTTTTTTTGCGCATCATCTAATTCTCTGTTGCTTTTTAGAACTCAAGACATTTGCAGTGTTACCAACTTTTGCATTTTAGAACGTACTGCGCATCAGATGCAGCGCTGTGATGCATTTCCTAAAAGGCCCTAATTTCCAATTGTCATTGACCGATGACAATATTTCATCAGATTCCGAAGCAGAATCTACCAAAAAATCATTAAAAATATGTAGATACCCAGTTTTTTCCCTGATTTATTTAAAAAACCAATATCGAGTATTATAAAAACACCTGCAGAGGAGATAAATAGATATTCACCCTTATCGTGGTTGGCGTAAACGTCTTACGCCTACGACTGTTTCGTACTAGAATAAAGACAAAATGCAAACTGTGTCTTTAATCTAGTACGAAACTGTCGTAGGCGTATGACGTTTACGCCAACCACGATAAAGGTGATTACAATGAAACTGTTGATATTTCTGAGGACTTTGATGTACTTAATTTATTATCTAAACTTCCATACAAATCCATTCTATTCCTTCCAGCAGTGCAGCCGCCGAACGAGCTTTTTCATTGGCAGGATACATAATTGAGAAAAGAAACCGACTTGGACCAAAATCTGTTGACAGTTTGTTATTTTTGATGTACTTAATTTATTATCTAAACTTGCATACAAATCCATTCTATTCCTGCCAGCAGTGCAGCCGCCGAACGAGCTTTTTCATTGGCAGGAAACATAATAACTGAGAAAAGAAACCGACTTGGACCAAAATCTGTTGACAGTTTATTTTTTGTGCACTCATATTCTAAAAATTTCTAAAAATATTAATTTTGTTTGCCATGAATACATTTTTTTGTCATTTTATTTTTTGGATGAATATTCGTTGTCAGAAATAGAACACTTGTGAATATAAAAATTTACACAAATTTGCTGAAATTTTAAGGTTAGCCCTTAAATGCATTATTTTTAATTTTATTTTTCTATAAAGTATCAAATATTTACTTGTTCTAAAAATTCGAACTCATGTTCGAAAATATTTTAAAGCTGCTGAAAACTTTTTTTCGCAATATTCAAACTAATGTTCTATAATTTGTTAAGCTCCCAATTGTGTGTATACCATTATGTTAAAACATTAAATTTCAAATCATATACATATTTATATAATACTTTTGTATAGTATGTAAATTCCCAGCAAAAAAAAGCAGTGGTGTAGTGAGTAGAACAGCAGACTAGCAAACGGCTAGTTCTTTGTTCGACTCTTGGCAGCGACTTATTTTTTTATTTTTTGTTTGCAATTACAAAATTCTATAAATAACTCTACAACAAAACAACTTATTCAACTGCCTATTTCTAAGCGAGGGTGGTAAGTACTTGCCTCCAATGACATCACCGTGTTAAAATAATGAGTTAAAAAGCTATTGTGTAAGTAGTGAATAGTAGGTATATTAGCTTTTCAACTCATTACTTTTCATTGTAAGTTTTTGCTGGGTTGTTTTGCATTTTCTTTATAAAAGCAAAATGTCATACCAGTTGGTTATTGTCTTTTTTGAGTTTTTTTAATCAAAATAATCATTTTTGAATCGAACGAACCAAAGCCCAAAATAATTAGAATAAAGCCATGGTAGGCGTTCATATTGTTCAGGTTACGATGATTTTCGTCAAATATCCCGAATGTGAACAAAAGAGCGTAATAGAGCGTAAAAATACACACATTTCATTCATTTGCTTGATGTTGTTGCGAATATTTTATTTTTTACCTAAACATGCACACAAATTAAATGCCTCTATTTGCCTACCAATGGAATAAAGCATGATATAAAAAAATTACAAGGTAGTTTCATTTATAATTTTTTGACAAGAAAGGGGATTTTTGAAGTCTATTTTAATTGTAAATATTCAGGGAATCGTTGCCACATTTAGATAAAGGTTACAATACTCCGAGAAATTTTCAATGAAATATGTGTAGTATGTAACAATTCTCAATACTGTGTAATTTATCTTTAAAATAAATAAAAAACTGATTAATATCACATAGGCCATTAAAATGAAGAGCTGCCCGATGACAATGAAAGCTTTTTCCATCAGACTTTAAAAAAATGTATGGTTTTAAATTTATCCGAGGAATACTCATTGTAACGTTGCCCCAATTGTTGCATGAAAAGGATTATGTAGTCGACTTACTTTTATAAAACTAGCCTGTGCTAAAAACTTGTCACTGCTGTCTTTGCTGAAACTACATTATCTGTTGGCTAGAGATTTTAAACTTAGAATCTAAAGCCAGGGCACACTTAGAAAGGTGACTGCATCACTACAACAATACAAAAACAACAGGTACTTTGTTTTTGTTAAAAGGTAGATGAACTGTCAAAGTTGCCTGTTGTTGTTTTTGCTTTTGCGTTTGTTGTATTTTTCGCCACAACAACCACAAGTGAATTGACAATTCAAACTGAATAAAAAAAAATAATCAGCTGTTTCATCGCAGTCACCTTTCTAAGTGTGCCCTGTCTAAAGCCTTATTTGAAACGCAATATAGGCGCTGTCTTCAATTGTATACTACCCTTGCTGGGCGAAAGACGTTAGAACATGTTAGTTTATATGGAAACTATAGAGCGTGAACATGTTGATAGTGTGCAGGGCTGTGGACGTTTATTGATCGAGATAATGCGCTGCGTAAAGGGACAATTCCATTACCGGAGACTTTTTGCAGTTTATTTTCGAATCTTTGGTGAAGGATAAGAAAAAATCACAACAGAGCCAGCTGATGAATGATATAGGTTTGTTGCCGATATAACCAGAATCAAGCATAAACAAAATCCTTCTGCTAACGATACCCAATTTTATTTATGTTTGAAGTATCTTTACTTCAATAAAGGCAAAAATGGGATTAATTTTTATTAATATGGTAGCTTTATTTTATACATAAACTTTAAATCTCCTTTATTGTCAAATGCTTGAAAAAATTAAACTACCTTGTATTTGTTTATATCATGGAATAAAGTATGCAATGATTTTAATCAGAGAGCCAACAAAATGTACATGGCACAGTGGGGTAGAATTGAAATTTTTTGGAAATAAACTTGGCATTTATAAACGGCTAAAATTTGACGTGACCGTAGCCAAGGAGTATTCGAGTTTAAGTTATTAAAATGGATCCTACAAATGGTCCCAGTACGGCGTTATGGGAGCTCAAAGTATGGTACCTTCGACATGTAAAATTTTTAAACACGTGCCATTTTTTTGTTTCACATCCTATTTCAAAGATTTTTATATTTTTGGAAAGCGCTTTTATATTTAGGTCTCAATTATATTCAAAAATATGCCACTTTAAAATTAAGTCTATCAAAAATATTGCACTTTTTCATACTAAAGAATTTTTATAAATTTTCTTAATATTTTAATCAACACAAGTCATTGGTTCTGACTCAGTCACATTAAGAAAATTTATACAAATTTTTATACCCTACACCACCATAGTGAGGAGGGTATAATGCGTTTGTGCAGATGTTTGTAACGCCCAAAAATATTAGTCTAACACCCACCTTAAAGTATACCGATCGACAATCACTTTCTGAGTCGATTAAACGATGTCCGTCCGTCCGACTGGCTGGCTGGCTGTCCATGTAAACCTTGTGCGCAGAGTACAGGTCGCAATTTTGAAGATATTTTGATGAAATTTGGTACATATTGTTACGAAATTGTACTTGAATTCAAATATGACGATTTTCATGGCTGATTAAAAGTAGCATAATGCTTTCAAATAGCACTGCTGTAATAGCAAACTGTAACATATCTGTGGGCATTATTAACATTGAATAAAAGATTTCAATTGACCATTGATCGTAAGTATGGCAACGCTGTTTGCTGCGACCGTATATTCGAATATTCAGTTAAAGAACATTGTAGAAAATACATCACAGATGGCGTATGTATTAGAAAGCTCTAGAATATACGAGCTTTGACAGTTAAAGAGCAATCTAGAGTGCAGATGGCAGCGTTATAGATAGTGGCAGAGGTTGCAGTCGTTAGTGAGTTTATCAGAGACGCTTTTCGAATAAATGTCAACTGAGTGCCTTAAAGGGTGTTGTGTTCGTGTACATTATAAATTGCGTCTGTATTTCTGCGAATTTATAAACGTGTTTAAAAAGCATTGAGTGACTATTTAATTCTGTTGTTGTACATTTGAATAAATAAAGAGTTCTTACAATTTTCAAACTACTAAACGGCTTTTATTTGCAATCAAAAGTATCCGGTTTATTTAAAGGAAATAAACCAACGTTTTGAAAAGTTTAAAACGTAATAATATTATTTTTTCGGCTCAAGGACCAAGCCTATTGAAACTGGCTGAAATCGGCCCATTTTTTCACAAATGTCCTCAAGAAATTGGACTTAATCGGTCATAAATGTTTAATTTATATAAGTATATTCACAAATTCCGCTCCAAATAAGTTTTATATACACAGAATTCATGTCACCAAATTGTGTTACGATCGGTCCATAATTAGTCATAGCTCCCATAAAGACCCGCTTCCGAAAATCGCTTAAAAATGTTGGTATACACACAAAATTCGACATAGTTAACTTTAATATAGACATAAATAACACGACCTAATTTCATGGTGATCGGTCCATAATTGGTCATAGCCCCCATATAAGGCCCACTTCCGAAAATCACTCAAAAATATAAATTATTGAAATTTTAAAAGAAAAATGTTTTTGCTCTTTTACTTAGTGTAGGGTATTATATGGTCGGGCTTGACCGATCATACTTTCTTACTTGTTTAGTTTGAAAAAGTGGCATATTTTTGAATCTAATTGAGATATTGACTTGAAATTTTTTTTGTAACACCAAAAATTTACTTATCTAAACAAAAAAATATAGCTCGGAAAAAATGTGGATCAAATTGTTCCTAATATTTGCAATCCTATTAAAATTTTTATATAAATTTTAGTTTTAGAAACTCAATAAATATGTAATATGTAATAAAATCTTTATTTATTAACGAAACTCAATGAAATTTTCAACGTTTTTTAAGTTTGTCATTCTAAATAACAAGGTGTAAAAAAACTTGTCAAAAGGTCAAAGGGAATCCGGCAATTCCTAAAAAATGGAGCGAAAATCCCAAAAATTGTATTTTTTACAATTTTGCCTATATGGTCCACATTTCTTTCGGGGCTGGGAAAATACTTTGGCGATAAATAGGGAACATACCAAGGTTTCCAAAGCTGCTTTCCGTTTTCTGATCGCAGCTTTGGGATTTTAGAACATGTGACCCAAAGTAGAAATTTTGATAAAAAATAGGTCAAATTCCGAAGGACGTAGGGGCGAAATATTTGAAAAGTGGGATATCTTACAGAAAAACATAAAATTGTAATATGTTCTTAAAGAAAGTTTTTTTTTAATAAAAAAGAGTTAAGTCACCTTTCGCCCAAAAAACAGCAAAAATCTACTATTTTTTTAATATTTCAATTGAAAATCATTTATTTTTGGATCCATAAGAGATATTGACCTGTGTATTATTGGTAATTTAGTTGTCTAACAAACAAAAATCGAGTCCATTCGGGCCAAAATTACGCCCTATAAAATAGCGGGCCAAGGTATGGCCAAATTTTAAAATTTCAATTTTGAAATGCCTATAACTCGAAAATTAGAAGAGATAAATAGCACATGCAAGCATGTGCCTAGCCGAGCGCTTTCTAAAAATATAAAAATCTTTGAAATAGGATGGGAAACAAAAAAATGGCACGTGTTTAAAAATTTTATATGTCGAAGTATACTCTACTTTGAGCCCCATAACGCCGCCCCTGGAGCATTTGTAGGATCCATTTTAATAACTTAAACTCGAATACTCCTTGGCTACGGTCACGTCAAATTTTATCCCGATCAGGCGAGCCGTTTAGAAATGCGAGATTTATTTCCAAAAAATTTCGATTCTGCCCCACTGTGCATTGCAGTTCTCTGATACATACATATTGTTACGTTTTAACCTTTTCAAAACGTTGGTTTATTTCCTTTAAATAAACCGGATACTTTTGATTGCAAATAAAAGCCGTTTAGTGGTTTGAAAATTGTATCAACTCTTTATTTATTTAAAATGTACAACAACAGAATTAAATAGTCACTCAATGTTTTTTATACAAGTTTGTCACTTCGCAGAAATACAGACACACTTTATAATGTACACGAATTTACTTGAAAAATATAGCACTCAGTTGATGTTTATTCGAAAAGCGTCTCTGATAAACTCACTAACGACTGCAACCTCTGCCACTATTTATAACACTGCCATCTGCACTCTAGATTTATCTTTAACTGTCTAGAGGTTTCTAATACATACGTCATCTGTGGTGTACTTTCTACAATGTTCTTTAACTGAATATTCGAGTTCTAATATACGGTCGCAGCAAACAGCGTTGTCAACTTACGATCAATGGTGAACTGAAAGCTTTTATTCAATGTTAATAATGCCCACAGATATGTTACAGTTTGCTATTACAGCACTGTTATTTGAAAGCATTAGGCTACTTTTAAATCAGCCGTTAAAATCGTTATATTTGAATTCAAGTACAATTTTGTAACACTTCACATAGATTCACTTCTCCCATAGGCAGCTAGTCGTTCTAGATGTACGACCTTCATTTTAGATCTAGGGTTCGGATCCAGTGGAACACCATAGTTTTAGCTTTCTGATTGGGTATTGCATATACCTCTGGCCATTTGCTGAAATAATCCATAACCACTAAAACGTAACGGTTTCCAGCATCACTGACAGGGAAAGGGCCTGCTACATCCATCGCAATCCGCTTGAATGGCGCACCTGAGTTATACTGTTGAAGTTGTCCACGACTTTTTCTTACTGTGCCCTTCGCTGCTATGCATTGTGGACAATTGGCTACCCAATCGGCTACTGCTTGCTGACAACCCACCCAATAAAAACGTTGTTTTAGCTTCTCTAAGGTTTTTGTCACACCAAGACGACCACCACTGGTACCGACATGAAACTCTTTCATTACTTCGTTTATTTTAGAGGATGGTACAACAATTAGATTTATTAGTGTTTTACCGTCAGCACTTTCCCATATGCGGTATAAGCAGCCATTTAGCAATTGTAGACTATTCCATAAGGCCCAATATGATTTCATCAGTGGACTTTCGGCCGATATTTCATTGCGTTCTGGCGTTCTGCCTTCTTCTTTTGCCGATATTATTTTTGATAGTATGGGGTCATTTCTCTGCAATACAGACCAATCTGCACTATGCATTAGTCGAACGTCAATGACACATTCCTTTTTCTCGACTTTTGCGCAATGCTTGCATTCCAGGTTGCAAGGCCGTCTTGAGAGCGCGTCCGCATTGTTGTGTTTCAAACCCTTCCGGTGCTCGATGCTAAAGTCATAGCTCTGAAGCCGCCCAATTCAACGAGCCAGTTGCTATTCAGTTTTTTTAAATTGCAACAACCACCTGAGGGCAGAATGATCGGTTCTCAGTTGGAAGTGCTTACCATACAAATACTTGTGGAAATGCTTCACACACTCTAATACTGCCAGGAGTTCACGTCGCGTTACGCAGTAATTTCTCTCAGGCTTGGAAAGTATTCGGCTGTAGTAGCCTATGACCTTTTCCGTCCCGTTGATCACCTGCGAAAGCACACCGCCTATTCCGTATCCACTCGCATCGCTGTCTAGCACAAACTTCGCCCCTGGGATGGGATATGCCAAAATTGGTGCTGTACATAACAATTCCTTTAACTGAAGGAATGCCTGTTCTTGAGATTCACTCCACAGGAACGCTCGCGACTTCTGCTTTAGCTCATGTAGGCTTGCGCTAAGTTTTAGTCCAGCCGCAGCTATTCGTTTAAGAACTTCTTCAAGGTTTTTCAAGTGTTCATTGAAAGACTTCCCCATGACAATTATGTTATCGAGGTACACCAAGCATGTCTTCCAGTGAAGTCCTTTCAACACATGTTCCATTAAACGCTCGAATGTGGCAGGGGCATTGCAGAGTCCAAAGGGCATCACAAGGGCTCCAAGGACTTGAAGATGGTTCCATTACTCCATCCCGCTCCATTTCGTTAACCAGCTCCTTCACCTCACTTCGTTTTGCTAGAGGAATACTTCTGGGCGCCTGCTTTATGGGCCTCGCTTCGCCAGTATTTATTTTATGCTTTACAATTGCCGTTCTACTTTCTCCCATATCCAAAGTAATGCCGTGAGAAATCATGAAATCAGCACCAATGATTACTTCGTCCAAAATATCTGCAACAATAAATACATGATTGACGCTAACATTGGCAATGGTTACTTTCACATTTACTTTACCATAGACAGTGGCTGGCTCCCCAGTAGCTGTTCGCAGACTTACCCCACGTAATGGTTCAATTGTGTTCTTGACTAAATCGGGCTTGACGATGGACTGCGACGCTCCTGTGTCTATAGTAAAAATGTGCTTCTGACCGTTGATGTATCCACTAGCCGTAAGATTGCTATTTTTCTACTGCAATACTGATATGGAGATTGTGGGGCCCTCAGATGTGGGAGCTAGTTCTTGCCCCATAGTGCTAGCTCGTTTTAGTTTAAAGGTGATTCTTGTGACGATTGATGATTTGACGGCTGGTTGTTTCTTGGAGGCGAAACAGATCTGGTTCGTTTTCTCGGTGCTTTGCAGTTTCGCTGAATATGACCAGATTTACCGCAATTATAACATTTTACTCTGGCTTTGCTATGCTTATCATTAAACGCCTCCAAGACCTTTTTTAATTCGTCGACTATATTTCTCTCATCTTCAGCAACAACCTCGATTTTGCGCACCTTGCATATTTGCGGCTTTGAAATTATTTTCGCCGTTTCTTGCGCCAGTGCAAATGAGACTGTTTTAGCAAATAATGGTTTAGGTGTAGCACAAACCGCATGTTTTATTTCAGGATGGCGAATGCCATTGACGAATGCCTCTATCTTGATATGGTCCAAAAATGGGTTGTTTTCCCCTGGATAAGTAAGCTGTAGCAAACGCTCGATTTCCAACGCAAAATCTTGTAGCGTCTCATTGGGTTTCTGCACTCTACCACGCAATTCCATTCGGTATAATTCTTTTTTATGTTCGCCACCGTACTTACGTTGTAGCGCCTCCAATTTCCTTGTAAGGCCAAAATCAATTCGATGGATTTTTCTTCGTCTTTCCACATGTTTCTAATGGCAACCGTATCGAATTGGAACTTGAACACATTAAATGGTGTGGTGCCATCAAAACTAGGAGCCTTTATTCTACTCGATGTTTCTGAAATAACTCGCACCGGTACGTCTTGGCATTAAAGATTATTAATTTTCATTTCCAGATCGAGAAATTTATTATCAACTTCTTGGGATTGTTTTTCTAGGCCGTTCACTAATTCGGACACCTTTTTGTCAAATTTTGATACTTGCATTTCAAGGTTATCTACTCTGCTGTTTATAACCACACAAAGTTCTTGAAGTTTCTCGTTTGTAGCTTTAGAAGTTTCTTGCAATTTCGCTTCCAGCTTCTCATTGTTGACCTGAACTTCACTTGTTTCTTTGAATTTTTCCATCATAGCAGCAAACATAGTGCTTAAATCCATGCTGCTTGTTGTTGCACGGGTAGAAACTTCCAATTCTTCTTTATACTTAAACTCGTAAGTTCCAATATCAATATCGCGCCGCTTGAATTCATGAATTCTGCTTTGTTACCTGCTGTTGGTAGCTCCAACTTACTCAATTCTTTCTTCAGTTGTTCAACTTTTAGTTCCTCAAACTTCATGCTTATTAATTTGCAATCCCACTTCTGACACAAATTGTTACGTTTTAACCTTTTCAAAACGTTGGTTTATTTCCTTTAAATAAACCGGATATTTTTGATTGCAAATAAAAGCCGTTTAGTAGTTTGAAAATTGTAACAACTCTTTATTTATTTAAAACTAGTTGACCTCCCCGGTTTCGCCCGGTAGCATTTACTAATGTTAGTTCTTCAAGTTTCTCCAACCCTTCCTGTTCTTACTTATTCGCAAATAAAATATCTAAATTTGTACTGCATACTTTAGGGGCTTTTTGATTACAGTTGACGGGACTTTTTTGGTTTTAGCCGTAATTTTTAATTTTTTTTTTCTTTACAAACCAACTCCTGCAAATTTCGAATCGAATAAAAAAAAAATCAGCCAAATCGCTCCAGCCGTTCTCACGTGATGACATTACATACATGGACCATTTCATTTTTATATATATAGATGTACAACAACAGAATTAAATAGTCACCAATGTTTTTTATACACGTTTATCAATTCGCAGAAATACAGACTCACTTTATAATGTACACGAATTCACTTGAAAAATATAGCACTCAGTTGATGTTTATTCGAAAAGCGTCTCTGATAAACTCACTAACGACTGCAACCTCTGCCACTATTTATAACACTGCCATCTGCACTCTAGATTTCTCTTTAACTGTCTAATAAATACGCCATCTGTACAATGCTCTTTAACTGAATATTCGAATTCGAATATACGGTCGCAGCAAACAGCGTTGCCAACTTACGATCAATGGTTAACTGAAAGTTTTTATTCAATGTTAATAATGCCCACAGATATGTTACAGTTTGCTATTACAGCACTGTTATTTGAAAACATTAGGCTACTTTTAAATCAGCCGTTAAAATCGTTATATTTGAATTCAAGTACAATTTCGTAACAATATGTACTTATTCCGTAATTTTTCTTTTGTAATACATATATTTTTATTGGCCTATTGAGTAGGGTATTCGAATTATTCGATTTTTCTCTTGTTCGAATAAAACGAATAATTCGAATAAGAGATTTTAACTTGCTCGAATAATTCGATCACACGTTTAAAATTAATCGAATTATTCAAATAATTTAATTTTTTTTAAAAAGTAAAGAATGAAGCTTTGAGTCGGATTTTTAATATTTTATTGTTAAAGAAAAACCAAAATAAAACGTTAAAGTTAACAATTCAAGTATTGATATCGAAAACAAAGTCCTTAGATATTCAACAGAAATATTCTGATAAGATTAACTTCCGAACAATCTACAAAACAATTGACTAGCAAACCCTTTAGTTTCCTGTTTTGAGGTTATGCTTAAAAAAATTTGAGCTAGTTGGACATGATCCTGAATTCAAATACAATATAGACGTATTAAGAACTTTTTTATGTCGTTCATTAATTCGGGGTTTAAATTGAGTAACTAATTCTTTAGTAAATTAATTATTCACTATTTCTAAATTATTTATAACAAATTGTATTATACATCAAGCTCTATCAACGTTGCCGAATCTTTGCTTAATAAAGTCGTTTTGGGGAATTACAAAATAAAGGGAATCTGTCCAATGTTTGATATCATTGCCAGTGAACGTGGCTAATTTGAAGTCAGGCAGTGCATGATTGACGCATTTACAAATACGCAAACAGTTTATTACTATGTTAGACAAAGATGTTCAAAATCATGTATAAGACGAACTCCATGCTTTTCTTGCAACAAAACGTTAGTATGCAATATTTGTGTTTATCATTCGATTTATTAAATATTTTGCAACACTTACATGCGTACGTGGTTAATAACATAACTTATATACATATATTTTAAGATCATGGCCTTCATCTATTTCAATGTAATCATTGTTAATGTTATCCTCAATATCACTTTCGACGACCGTTTCAAAATCACATTCAACTCCACTTTTTTTTTATATAATGTTTATTTAACCAAAATTTATATACATTCTTAAACTATAAATAAACAAATAGTAATACTTAAATTAATTTATACAGTCTGCTTTTACACACAGCAAGTTTACTTGAAGCAAGTCTCTTCGATTCCCTTTTAAATTTAAATTCAATTTTGTATGTCAAAACCTAATAGACGCCATAGTGAAAATGAGAAAACAAAAGAGAATTGAAGAGACTTGCCAGTACAAGCAAGTGTGTACCCATCTTCTTTCTTCTTGCCTCTCTCTCCTATAAACTCTAGACTTGCGCAAGAAAACTTGCCCTGTGTAAAAGCAGACATACACTGTCTCATAAACGGGATCACAAGTATATTATATAAATTAATACTATCATTTTAATATTATGTAATTGTGTAAGTTTAACAAAAAAAAAAAATGTTAATTTATACAACTTATTGTAAAGAAAAAATGGCAGAAAAAATCCTTACAAAAAGACAAAAAAATTAGTTAAGGGATAAAACAAGAGAATGGAAATTATTAAGTGAGCCACCAAAACTTTGCATTAATATTAAGATTTCTATCCTCTGAAAATAAACTAGTATCAAATCTGCTATTGTCCGCTGTCAGTTGGTTTTCATAAATATTTTTTGTAGTGTCTCTTCTATAAACATGGTAGAATATAGGAATGCCAATTTCGTTTTTTATAAAACCATTTCTATCTAGGTATAAAAACGCCTCTGGTGGTACATATCCGGTTTGAAGACTTTTCTCAATGTATTCATGATTGGCGTAATAAGGTGAAATAATCAAATTATTGTCGTAGCATTCTAGACTTTTTGTAATGTGGTTTCTTATTACATGAATTATAAAGTTGTCAATTCTACTAACTTTTGCATAATTATATAACTTCTTGTTAGATATATATTTTAAGTAGTTACTATTTTGTGATCTATAAAGAGAAGTACAACTTCTCAAACATTTTCTTTCAAAAACTCTTAGTTTTTCCATATATGCTGGGGAAATGTTGAACCATATTTGGCAACCATATACTAAAATTGGGCGTATTAGAGATTGGTACATAATTATCTTAACTTTTGTATTTATATATTTTGAGATGAACAGTTTCCTATACATGAAAAAAACCTTTCTGGCTTTTATTATTTGAGCGTTAACATGCAAATTAAAATATATAAATTTATCTAAGTAAATGCCCAGATCTTTATTTGGGATATTTTTGATGCCAAAAGATTTCCAATTATTTTTGATGTTAAAATTACACTTCCCTACAGGAGGGCGAAAAAGAATGGTTTCACATTTGCTAGAGTTGATCTTCATTTGCCAGTCAAATGCATACTTTTGTACTACATTGAAATTATTTTGTAGGTTTTCATTAATTCTTGAAATATTGTTATCAGCATGATATATAATGATATCATCAGCAAAGCCAATTATATTATCAATTTTATTTAAGAGGTCAAATATAAATAAGTTAAAAAGAACAGGAGAGTTAACAGTTCCTTGTTGTATTCCATTAACAATATTAAATTCCCTTGTACTAATCTTATCCTTATCACATACTATAAAGGTTTTGTCATTTAGCATATTATGTAAAAGAATAATAAAATGGATAGGAAATTTGTAACTTAACAATTTATATATTAAACCAGGTATCCATATACTATCAAACGCTTTTTCGAAGTCTATTAGACAAGCACCTGTACACAGGGATTTGTTTAAATTCCAGTAGATATCTGAAACTAGCAAATGTATCGCATGAACTGTTGAGTGTTTATGTTTGAACCCGAATTGTTTATCATTGTTTAGGTTGTTCTTTTTACAAAACAACATTAAATTATTGTTGATACAAGTTTCAAAAACTTTGGAAATATTAGGGAGCAAACTTATTGCCCTTAAATTTTTGGGGTCACTATTGTCTTTATCTTTCTTTGGTAATACTATCACTTTAGCCGTTTTCCATGCCACAGGGAAATATGAATTGTTAAGTATATTATTAAAGAGAGTGCAATATTCATAAATGATCTCCTCTGGAATATATTTTAAAATAACATTGGGAATTTTATCAATACCTGATGATAGCTTTTTCCTATCATCTTTACTTGTAAAAAAATCTTCATTCAATTCATTGGACTTTTTGTGGAAGCTATATGTAGTTAAAGTTGATTTATTGTATTCATATTCAGTTTTATTTACCAAAACTCTGGAGAAACAATTATCAATTTCAACCTGTAAACTATTTCCTTCATCAATTTCCTTGTACGAGTGAATTTTTTCCAAAAAGATACCAATTATATTTAATTTTTGTTCATCATCTTTTACAATAAATTTATTACTATCATTTTCTCTTTCTAAATCTTCAGGATTAATCCCAGCATTTCTTATCCACACTTCATTCTCTGGAGCAATTTTAATTATATTTATGTCAGAGTTATTAGTCTTAAATTGTATTCTAACCTCACTGAACATATTTGATGAATTTTTGTGATCTAAGGCTCTGAGTTTCCGTTCAAAATGGCTATTCTGTAATCGAAAAATTATCATTTATAAGTTTTCTTATTAATTTTAATTTAGTTTTAAGAAAATTAAAATCTGTCTGAGACAAGGCACATTCTAATCTATTAAATCTTTTGATGATAGTTACTATTTTGCTTTTCTCCGAATAAAGTTTTTTAATAATTGGATTTAAAAATTTGTCTACAGTACTATTGTCCTTGAACTTAGGAACAGATTTTTCTATTGAACTTGTTATGGCATTATTTAATCTAAGTAAATAAAAATCTATTTCAGTATTGCTAAAATTTCTATCATTAGATATTTTTCCAATATCATATAGTTCAGATATCATATTATTTCTGAATTTTTTTCCAGTTGGTTTTTTTGAAATTATATTTTAAATTAGGCATTTCCTTAATGAAACTTAAAGGATGATCATTAGAAACACTCAAAACCTGAATTTGCACAGCATTATGATCACTATCATAGTCAAATGTTTTTAAACAATTTAATGTATTATTCTCCCTTTGAATATACAAACGGGAGTCAGCTATACATATGACCAAATATGAACCACAACGAGGGTATGAGGGTGATACAGAGGCGTATAATACAAATCTGAACATAATTTCATTAGATAGAAGCCACTCTCTTAACATATTTCCCTTTGAATTGGATGAGTTGTTACCCCAGTCATTATGTTTGCAATTCAGATCTCCGGCGAATATATAAAAGTGGTTTGGATTTTGCAAATCTAAGGATTGATAAAGTTGTAATAATTCTGTCTTAAAAGGACCGCTGTTATTCCCAGAGGGATAATAAGCTGAAATAACAAACAATGTACGATTGGCTAATAATGGTATTTTTATTATGCAAGTTTCCAGTTGTTTAAACGAATTAATAGTATTATTATTATATTTATTAAACTTGATACAATTTTTTATTAAAATTGCAGTACCACCACCAGCTTTGTCATTTTGTCTATCCTTACGTATCATAATATAGTCCTTAAAATTTAGTTTATGTCTAATGATCAACTTTGTTTCATTAAGTAATACTGAGGCCCGTTTTCTCAATGTACCGATAAACTGCCTGTTACTAAATGTCGACATAAATTTATTAGGCCGATAAACTGTCCGTTAACAATTTTGTTTTTCTCAATATACCGACAAAAAAGATTATTTTCAGTTGGCAATACCTCTCAAAATAGATGTGAAAGTCGGGAACCCTGCCTTCAATTGACAACATGTTTACATAAATCAGCTTTGAAATATTCATTATCCTCCATGTCTGCCAGGTAGTTAGGCCTGGCATGATAAAATTTTTCAGCATTCACTTGGAACTCATGTTCTTCGTGTTCATCCTCCATCAAATTAATGTTAATTCCTCTATTATACTTTTGTTTTTATAAAATATATTTAATTTCGTTTACAAAAACACAAACACATATGTACAAAATATGAACAGCAGTCAGCTGATTGAATTTATCTATACGATAAATAAATAATTGGCAGATGAGGTCGGGCTAGCTTTGCGACAGAATAGAAGCAAATGAGACATAGAGAAAACCAAATTTCATTAATCTGCAGTTTTTCGTTGGGAAAAAAGATAATCACCTAATGAGAAAACGGCCCTAAGTCTGCATTACATTTATTATAGAGTTAACATTAATTTCAATTATATTTAGATTTTTCTCGATTATTTCTGCCATTTTGATTACTTAAGTTTCTAAGATAGAAAAAATTGTGTCGATTCTAGCAACTTGTAGTTGCAATTGTTTATTTAAATTTATAATTTGATTGGATAAATTTTACATGGATTGGTTTAGTTGTTCCAAAACGTTTTGAATGGAGTTAGTGTTGTTTACATTTTGTAAGTTATTGTCTTTAACTACGTTAGCAAAACTCATATTGGTACTTATTGGTATTGAAGTATTATTTTTTCGCATTTGAGACAACTCTTGGTTTTTAGAACGCAGCTTTTGTTGTAGATCCTTATATCTTTCGCATCCTTTATATGATGCTGGATGGCCGTATTTTTTGCATAACACACAATATAGTTTTTCATTTTCATTTGCAGGAATATTCTGAAGGGAACATTTACCAATATCATGTTTTTCGTTACATTCAACACATCTATGAGGTAAAAAGCAATTAGATGCACTATGAAAGAAATTCTGTCAGTTTCTGCATTGCGGTATTTCCGGTTTTCTTAGATTTTCCCAATGTACACATCGATAAAGTATACATTTAACTGATTTAAGTTCGCTAACTTTACTTTCTTTAGTTATTTGTACCAGATAAATTGGAAGTGAGTATTTCTCTGATATAGATTTCTTCGTTGTAAAGGGGCTAACCTTCACGAATTTCAAATTTGTATTCTAAAATTTATATAGCTCATTTAAAATTTCGTTTTCATCAATATTGGCACATAAGCCTTTTAGTAAATAAGTCTTTGTTTTAACATCTTTTGGGGTATATGTAAAAAACTTAGTTTTGCTCTTTTCAAGAAAAGCTTTAACTCTAACATAGTCATCCATACATAACATAAATAATAAATTTTAAATTTGGAACCGAATGAACTCGGTTCCACATCAAAAATATTTAGATTTTTACATTGGTTATTATTATTTGTGTTTTCTTTGTCATTGTTATTTTCATTACTTGTAGTATTGTTTGAGATAGCACGTGAAGATGTTGTTGGTTGTTCGTGCTCTTGCACATGTTTTTCAAATATCTTTAAACATTCTTGATCACAGTTTGTATCATTATCAAGAATTGCCCAATAATGTTTTTTTTGTTGTTTAGCTATTTGTTCGCATTGCTTTTTCTCTTTCTCACATTCTCAGTATTTTGAATTGTGTTTTTAATATAATCATTATTGTTTACACAGTCATTATTTGCATCTTGAGCATTACGCTCACTCATTTCTTTTTTATTATTTTTTTTTAAGAGTCTATCTATCGGAACACTCATCTATAGTGATCGAAAGTGCCTTTGTCTTTAGTTATTTGTCGAATTTCAGAAACAATACAATTTTTGTGAGTCATTATTACTTATTTAAATTTGAAATTATGAAAAATTTTAAGCAATTTAATAAATTTAAATATATATGAACATTTATTCGTTTTATTCGATTATTCTACATAAAATTGTTCGAATTATTCGTTATTCGAAAATGGCAATTTTTAAGTTGTTCGAATAATTATTCGTTAGAAATTATTCGATTAATCGAACGATCATTAGTCGACTGAATACCCTACTATTGAGGCTTTTTTACATAGAGAATTATACATAGAAACGAGACATTCCGTATTGTTAAACAAAAATACAACAAATCATATTTCTGATACAAAAACAAAATACATTGACTAACATGTATTTTGTTGTTGCAAGAGTTAGGTTTTTGACAACACACTTAGGTTTTTGACAATTCCGTCTCGTC
Source organism: Calliphora vicina (assembly GCF_958450345.1). Classification (NCBI taxonomy): domain Eukaryota; kingdom Metazoa; phylum Arthropoda; class Insecta; order Diptera; family Calliphoridae; genus Calliphora; species Calliphora vicina. The sequence continues at coordinate 91,719,281 of NC_088781.1, read as the reverse complement.
TCTATGTTACCCTAGGCTTTTTTATATTACTGGAATTTAAATAAATAAATTATTGAAATACCTTTAAATATTTATTATTTATAATATTGAATTCAAATATATCGATTTTAACGGCTGATTTAAAGATGCATAAAAGAATAAAAGCTTTCAGTTGACCATTGATCGTAAGTATGGCAACGCTGTTTGCTGCGACCGTATATTCGAATTCGAATATTCAGTTAAAGAACATTGTAGAAAGTACACCACAGATGGCGTATGTATTAGAAATCTCTAGACAGTTAAAGAGCAATCTAGAGTGCAGATGAGTTTTATCAGAGACGCTTTTCGAATAAATATCAACTGAGTGCCTTAAAGAGTGCTGTGTATTTTCAAGTGAATTCGTGTACATTATAAAGTGAGTCTGTATTTCTGAGAATTTATAAACGTGTATAAAATTAAACATCGAGTGACTATTTAATTATGTGGTTGTTGTACATTTTGAATAAATAAAGAGTTGTTACAATTTTCAAACTACTAAATGGCTTTTATTTGCAATCAAAAGTATCCGGTTTATTTAAAGGAAATAAACCAACTTTTTGAAAAGGTAAAAACGTAACAATATTGTTACGAAAGTGTACTTGAATTCAAATATAAGGGATTTAATGACTGGTTGCATAATGTTCCTCAACTGCTATTAACATAGCTGTGAAACATAAAACATTGAATAAGTAAAAGCTTTGAGTTCATCATTGATCGTAAGTATGGCATCGCTGAATGTTTACTGCGAACAATAATATCGAAAGCTCTAGAATTCGAATATACGAGTTATGACAGTTAAAGAACATTGTAGAAAGTTCACGAGAGATGGCGTGTGTATAAATAGTGGCCATGGTTGCAGTCGTGAGTTTAGTTTATCAGAGACACTGTTTGAGTAAACACCAACGCTGTACAGTGGTATGAGAATAAAAAAGAGGTAAATAAATCTGTAACTTCTAAACCCTTACGCCGATTTGAATGAAATTTCACATGCGCAAAGAGGAAGTGTAGTCGAGTTTAAGTTTTGAACTTGGACCTCATGACCCCACCAGGAGCGGGACCAGTGGTTCCCAAAGTAGGACACCTCGGGTATGTTCAATTTTTAAAATGATCCTATTTCTTCGTTTGTGTTCCGATTTAAATTTCACACGCGCAAAGAGGAAGTGTAGTCGAGTTTAAGTTTTGAATTTGGACCTCATGACCCCACCAGGAGCGGTACCAGGGGTTCCCAAAGTAGGACACCTCGGGTATGTTCAATTTTTAAAATGATCCTATTTCTTCGTTTGTGTACCGATTTAAAAAAATTACACATACAGAATCTCCTCGTCGTGCACAACATAAAACCTCGTCGTAGCTATCAATTATCTCTTATAGCTTAGGATATATTCGCATTTGAAAATTTAGTTTTCAACATTTTTACCCACCCTACACGAGTTTTTTGTTGACCGCGGTTATAAATATTCTCCATTTTTCTTTTATAGGATTAACAATAGATCTATATATCAAATAAAGAAAGAAGTGTTTAAAAATCATGACTGAGTCCAAAGTTACATGCATTTGAATATAAAAAAAATTAAAAAAGGCGATTTTTCGTAATTTTTTTGGGAAAAAAGTACTTTTATTCTTTTTAAGTTATCTAAAAATTTTCTAAATGGATGTATAATGAATTTGTTATTTTTGAAAAGCTAACTTTACGCCAAATATTTTAAATGAAAAAAACATTTATAATTTTTGATACCGACGGGATCAGGTCCATTCAAAAAATGCCTATTTTTTATGTAAAATTCAACTTTAGGGCAAAAATTCTCAAATCGCATATTCGATATCAAAATATAGTAACCTATTTTAGATGGCCCAATAAGTTCTTAATTATCTTGTAAAGGGTTCCGATAACCCCGCCCCTATTATGGATATTATAGCCAAAAAACGAAAAAATCCCATTTTTGGGATTTTTCAAGATTTTTTTACATAACTGTGAAATTTCATAAAAAAAATATTCATAAATAAAAATTTTATTTCAATTTGAAAAATTTGTATCTTTGCAAAATTCAATAAAAAGCATTTTTTGTCATATTTTTCAAAAAAGTATTCCATGAATTTTTTAATTGTCAAAAGTTATATACATTTTTGAAAAGTAGACAAAATCCTCTATCCATTGATATATAATATGTCTACCTTATGTGTTTTACGTATCAAATAAATTAGGGATAACTAAACAACTCGCTGAGAATTAGCTTTTCAAAAAGTACAAATTCATTATACATCCTCTTAGAAAATTTTTAGATAACTTAAAAGAATAAAAGTACTTTTTTCCCAAAAAAATTGCGAAAAATCGCCTTTTTTAATTTTTTTTTATATTCAAATGCATGTAACTTTAGACTCAGTCATGATTTTTAAACACTTCTTTCTTTATTTGATATATAGATCTTTTGTTAATCCTATAAAAGAAAAATGGATAAAAATCGGAGGTGTAGGGTGTAGGGTGGGTAAAAATGTTGAAAATTAAATTTTCAAATGCGAGTATCTCCTAAGCTATAAGATAATTGATAGCTACGACGAGGTTTTTTGTAGTGCTACGAGGAGATTCTGTATATGTAATTTTTTTAAATCGGTACACAAACGAAGAAATAGGATCATTTTAAAAATTGAACATACCCGAGGTGTCCTACTTTGGGAACCCCTGGTACCGCTCCTGGTGGGGTCATGAGGTCCAAATTCAAAACTTAAACTCGACTACACTTCCTCTTTGCGCATGTGAAATTTCATTCAAATCGGCGTAAGAGTTTAGAAGTTACAGATTTATTTCCCCCTTTTTTTATTCTCATACCACTGTGCGCTGTGCCTTAATGTGTGCTGTATTTCCAGTGAATTATTGTACATTATAAAGGCCCTAATTTTGTAAATCACGTCACCAAAGTGACATTTATGTGCAAAGCAAAAACAACATTTAACACATTTCAAAAATTTGTTTTTGTTTTATGTACAAATTCTGAACCAAACAAACGCACAAAAATTCAAGCGTTGATTTGCCTTTCATAATTTGAAAATTGTGTACACAAAACAAAAACAAATTTTTAAAATGTGTGGAATGTTGTTTTTGCTTTGCACATAAATATCACTTTGGTGACGTGATTTATAAAATTAGGGCCAAAGTGTGTGTGTGACAATTAAAATTGTTGTTGTTGTACATTTTAAATAAATAGTTATTTGCAATCAAAAGTATCCGGTTTATTTAAAGGAAATAAACTAAAAGGTAAAAACCTAACAATATGGAATCTGGCACTGGAGTCGCAGTTTATGTAGTAGATAGACACTGCCTTACAGACTCCCGGACGAATGCAGCGTCTTACAGGCAGATATCTTAGAGATATGGAAAGCCACGGACTTGATAAGGGTGCCACAACGGGGTCTGCAGTGATAATTTACTTATATATAGGTATGTTCTGTAATCCACGTGATTTCAAATCACATACCGTTTTAAAATCACACGTGTGATTTGTGCCTGTTCTGTAAATCACACTGTTATTATATTTTTCGGTGATTTTAAATTTTCGAAAGCACAAGAAAAGAGCTGATTCGTTTATTTTAAATGTTTTGTTTTGCTAATAATTTTGTAGAAATATTAAAGTGAAAATAAAAAATGCCTAGAGCTTCTGTTATATCTTTAATGGAATTAAAAAGAATGGAACTACATTTTATAAAAATTTTGCAAAAACTATGACGCAGCAAAGCTGCTACAATTGCTTTTGGTTACCACTTGCTTCAACTTTGTTGCATTTTTTTCCATTTAGCGCAAAAAACTTAACTTAATAGAATTTAACAAATATTATAAATTTTATGACGAATTCTATAATTAATTTAAAGATATTGAACATATTTTAGACAAACATTAAAAAATTTTAGTCCGGCAAGCTTCCATGTATTTTCGAAAATCATAAACATCTGACAACTGAAAACAAACCTGAAACCACAAAAGAAATCACAAAAGCAAATAAACTTTTTACAGCAGAAAAGGTGTCTCTAGATTTTTATTAAATTTTAGGTGTTTTTTTAATAAAACAAGTAATTCTATATGAAAATTAATAAACCAAGTGACTTGAAAACATTAGTGACTTTGTTGAACGTTTTAAAATCACAAAATGATGTACTCAGAACACCTTTTATGTGATTTCAAACCACTTTTTTAAAATGTGATATGCAGAACATACCTGATAGTCAGGCGTCACTCAGGGCTTTGAAATGTCATCTAGAGGCGTTAGTAGAAGAAGCTCTAGGGCGTAATAGAACTAAGCAGGGAACACTTAGAAAGGTGACTGCATCACTACAACAATACAAAAACAACAGGTATTTTGTTTTTGTTAAAAAGTAGGTGAACTGTCAAAGTTGCCTGTTGTTTTTGCTTTTGGGTTTGTTGTATTTTTCGCCACAACAACCACAAGTGAATTGACAATTCAAACTGAATAAAAAAATTAATCAGCTGTTTCATCGCAGTAAGTGTGCCCTGGAACTAAGTATACACAATAAGGTTGTGTTGGGTACCAAAGCACTGTAACACTGAGTAATGATGTAACAAATGAACTGGCCAGACAGGGTTCGGATATGGAACTTATTAGTAGGGAACTGGGGGTATAACTCTACAACCAATCCTGGAACAGTAGGACGGGTTGGCCAAGGCTATTTGGCCAAAGTTGGATGCAAATGCAACCAAAATACAAAAAAACAAGTAAGAGTACTATATTCGGCCGTGCCGAATCTTAAATACCCTCCACCTAAATATGATGGTATAAAATCTGAAATAAATTGTTAGAAAGACTAGTTTACGCAGAAGATATTTTATTTCAAATGTACAAAAAATTGTATCTAATTCAGCAATTTATAACTGAAATTCCTATTAGAACGTATGAAATTTAACAATTTATAAACTTAATAATTAGTTAATACATTTTTCCCTTTAACATCAAGTGAAGAAACAGAGTATAAAAAAGGGTATACAAATATATTTAGACAAATTTCAAAATATTTGGTTGTGGGACTTATGTGGGAGCTATCACCTATTATGATTCGATTGGCATAAAATATTTTTGCGTGATTTTTATGTATTTATATGAGAGCTGTGGCCAATTATGGACCAATATTCACAAAATTTAGTATTTTGATTTTTGAATACAACTTACTGATCTGTGTACTATTTTGGTTTAATATATGGATGCTATGACCTATTATGGTCCTAAGTATTTAAGGCCTATTTTTGTAGAATTTCATATAAACAACGCAATTAACAAGAGTGGAGCTTATATGGGAGCTATGCCGAATTATGGACCAATATTTAATAAATCTTGTAGTACGATTCTTGGATACAAATTACTGATCGGTGTAAAATTTTGGTTCAGTATAGATTTTTTTGGATATTTGTGCAGGTTAATGTGTTTTCCTGAAGTGGTTCTTATATGGAGGTTATGACCAATTATAGGCCTATCATCATAAAATTTGGTACATCGATTTTTGTATATATTGAATAAATTTGTTTTGAATTTCAATCTGATAACTATATTTGTAAGAAATTTATGAGGATTTTAGTGATTTTCGGGAGTGGACCTTAAATGGGGCTATGGTTAAATATGGACCGATATTCACAAAATCCAGAAGTATGATTACTGGATACAAATTACTGATCTGTGCGTAATTTCATTTTGATATCGATATGTTTTTAATATTTTTTAAGGATAATATCTTTTTTCGGAAATGGGCCTTATAGGGGAGCTATGACCAATTATCGGCCAATCTGCATAAAATTTGGTACAGTGGTATGATATGATATATATATGAGTATAATTTTTGTCGAATTTTAGCTGATAAATAAGAGATTTATGAGTACTTAACTGATTTTTGGAAGTGGGCCTTATATGAGAGCTATGATCAAATATGGACCGATATTCACAAAATCCAGTAGTATGATTTCTAAATATAAACTACGGATGTGTGTGAAATTTTGTTTTGATATTGATATTTTTAGATATTTATGTACGTTATTGTGTTTTTCGGAAGTGGTCCTTATATGGGAGCTATAACCAATTATCGGCCGATCTTCATAGAATTAGGTACAACGATTTTGGTATATATGGGGATTATTTATGTCGAATTTCAACTTGATAACGACATTTATAAGACATTAATGCTTATTTAAGAGATTTTCGGAAGTGTACTTTATATGGGGGCTATGGTCAAATATGGGCCGATCCACGAAAAGTTTTGTAATATAATTTTTTTACCACGAAACTTATTTTTGCTGAATTTTCTATGTATAGTGCTATTCTCTAGGCATTTATAGATCATAGTACCATATTTCGGGAAGAAATTTGTATGGGGGCTAGGAGAAATCATGGACCGATTCTTATAATTTTCACCGGAGTTACTCCATTTATCATAAAAGTAACGAGTGCAAAATTTTATGATATTAGCTGCAATATATTTACAAAAAATTTCCAAAAATATGTGAAAATTATCAATTTTTTTTGAGGTTGTCCCACATTTTAATTCATAACTTTGGTTCCACTATACCGATTTCGCTGATTTTCAATACCAAACTGCTTAGGATAATAATAAACATTTTTCTTTCAACTCTACTAAGTTTGTTTGCGTATTTTGGACGTGAGCGTGTTTTACACAGACGGACAGACAGACAGACGGGCATGGCTCAATCGACTTAGAATTTCATAAGGATCAATAATATATATACTTTGTTGGGTATCAGATGAATATTTCTCAATGTTACACACGGAATGACAAACTTATATATAGCCTCATTCACCACTTATGGTGACACAAATAGTTGTTTGGTTTTGTCAGTAATCGAATAGGTAACAAAAGCAAGGAGTTTATTTATAATGCAATTTTGGCAGTCAATAAACAATTTGAAAATCAACTCTGAAAAGTGTGATGTATTGCCAAATAAAAATACTCTCTGAGAATAATTTGCAGCAGAGAAAATTGAGTTTTCTGCTTAACAGATCGAATTTTCAGTGCTGCCAAGTTTAAATACACACAATACTACTGAATTAATAAGAACTTATCAATTAACAGTGAATGCCTGTTCTTCTTCATTTTTGTGCATGGGAGAGGATTTTCGGCATAGAGAATAGACATAGAGCAGAAACTCTCCTGTCAAAAACCTAACTCAGTTGTCATAAACTTAAGTGGTGACAATGCATGAATGAAATAAACAGGATTGCGACATCGACAATTCCGTTATTTTAGTGTACTCTTTTTTCGTGACGTCAACAGTGACCCTTTTCTTATGTTTAGAATGTAAAATACTTATATGTATAATTGTTAATCGACCTTTTCTTTAATTTTCATAGATAGTTATATAGTTTCCTATATACAGGCTTTCAAAGTCAGTGATTTGATGTAAATAAAAGATTATTTATATCATTTTCAATATAATCCGACGTTTCGTTGGTATTATTTCCAACTTCTTCAGGGATTGAATTTTATTTTAATCTGGCAACATTATAAATATACAAAAGGAAAAAATTCTGGTCAATAACAACAATAATTATAATCTACATATTCAACAAATTTACTTACATATAATCTTTTTTGTCAAGTTTACATCATTTATAAAATATATCACAGTTTTTTGTCTAAGTGGACAACACAACACAAAACTTAAAAATATTAAAATAAATGTATGCAAAAATAAATAAAATATCACAGTAAATTTGTCTTATTCGATCACAGTTGTTGTTATTACTAAAATATTGCAATGGTGTAGTTTGCATTTGTATTATCTTTATCCTCTTTTGTATTTATTGCACTTTTTGATTTTTGCTGTATTCTCAAGCTCTCCAACGTATATCTCTTATTTTCCCTTTTTTCCTTATCTAAAATCTTCACTCTTTCAAAGTTTGGTTTGTGTCCGTTTTCAATGCAGTGTTGTGCTAGTGCAGTTGATTGTTTACCTCTCTTTATGTCCGCCTTATGTTCATCTATTCTCACGCCTAAATTTCTCTTTGTTGTGCCAATGTACACTTTCCCACACACCTCACGGTCTCCGCCATCACATTCAATTTGATACACAACATCACCTTGTTCTCTGCATTCAATCTTCGTCTTTGTTTGTGTAAATAAGCTGTGTATTGTTCTGTTTGGTTTATGTGCAAATATTATTTGTTGGTCTTTTATCATCTCTCTCAATTTGTTGTTCTCAGTTAAGGCCCAACTATAATATGCATACAGGGGTGCCAGATAATTTTGAAGGAAAATCGGCAACTTTATCAAAAAAAATCGGCATTTATCGGCATATAGATTTAAAAAATCGGCAAATTATCGGCAATTAAAAAAACACTTGTTATAAATGTATGAAATCAAACATTATTATTAAAAAAAAATATATATCAAAACAAATGAAATCAATTCAGCAATCAACATATTAATGTTATGTTATACAAAGATAAAATTTTATGTCTAAATTTTCATTATTTTAAATTTTTATTTATACATACATATGTACATTAGGGTGGGTGATTTTTTTCACAAAAAAACGTATAGCAGAAACGCATTCTACGGAAAATTCTATGAAATTTTCCCCAAGAAACCACAGGTCTAAAATCAAATCATATCTTACACATTTCGTCTTTTATCCAATGATATTTCAGTATTATTTTTTTTAATGTATTTTTATTGGATAATAGACGAAATGCGCAAGATAGGATTTTATTTTAGACCTATGGTTTCTTGAGGAAACATTGTTAGAATTTTCCGTAGATTGTGTTTCTGCTATACGAATTTTTACTTTTTAATCGTCCATACAATTCGACCCGGCGTAATGTACATACATATATAGTAAATATATACTTTAATTATATGAGATATGTTCAAGTTTTTTAGTTAAATATTTAAGTAAAAATAATGATGAAATGAAAATTGGTTTTAATTTTTTAAGAATACATGCTTGAGTCTGTCAAGTTTAAAATATCTTTCTTAATATCTATATCAAAACAATTTGAATTGTTATATTTTAAAAAATCTTTAGAATAAAGAACACCTTCTAAAGGTTTAACATTCACAGAAGAATGTGGCAGTATCATTATTTGTTGAATAAATTTTTCTAACAATGGGAATGCAGATGTTTTACCGCCACGCTTTTGTCCACAAACTGTTTTTCAAAACGTTGGTAAATTAATTTCAAAATCATCATATATTTATATTTTCCTTCCATAATAAATTGAAGATTAATCATATTTAAAGATTTAAAATTGTTATTTCCTTTTCACTATCGATTAAAATAACATACATATTTTGCAAATAGTTTTGTTGAAGTATTTAGAGTTGCGAAAATATTCGAAATATATAAAGTAACCAAGTTTTTAGAATTAGGTAAAAAATCGGCATTTTTGGAACAAAAATCGCGAAATCGGCACTTTGCTATTTTTAAGGTATAAAATCGGCAAAATGCCGATAAATCGGCAAATCTGGCAGGCCTGTATGCATACACTAGCTTAAGTCAGCTTAAGCAAATGTGCGAATACATATAAAACGTATGTGACAAACTATAATGTACTTAAGAGAGTTTCGTCAAGTTTCGTAGAATTTTATTTGCTTAAGCAAAGTGCGAAGCTGGTCGCACATTCCGTACGGAATCAGCTGTTTATTTATTTTATACAAAGAAAATAAAGAAATAAATGAAAAGGATGAAGAAAATTTATATATTTTGATAAAATAATAAGAAATACGTATTTTTTTAATTGCAAGTTGCTCATAAATGTTCAAATGGGGCTAAATAGTTTTGAATACACGTAAGTACATTATATCCACCTAAAAGTTTCTTTGAATTTCCTTAAGCATTTGACAGACTTTTCGTTCGGTTTTGACATTACCTTAAGCTAGCTTATGCATATTATAGTTGGGCCTTTAGTCTTGGAAAAAAAACTTTTTATATGAAATTTAAAAACAAATAGTGAAAAACAAATAAAAAAATTAATTAAAAATTAAAATGTGGTGCTCAATCAAAAATTGCAATAATAATAATAATAACTAGGATCGCCCACTTTTAAACGCTTTTTACCACTTTTATGGAAAGAATTTAAAAAAAAAATTATGTTCTGCAAATCTAGAGAAAATAAACTTTTAAACCAAATATGTTTCATCAATATTGGTGGACAATAACATACTTAAAAGTGTATCACAAAAAAACGTGTGACCTATTTATATATAAGATAATAATAAAAAATCAAAAATATTGAAAATTTATAAAGTAAAATATGTCTAATAACATAAAACCTAAACTACATTTTATTTTATTAAACATAAATAACTTTTAAACATAATTATTGACTTTTCCATTCTAAATCACATACAATTATCATATAATACAATCAGTTAGGGTTACTGTTGACGTCACTGAGCTTAAGAGAGCCATGTCGCCATCTGTGTTTATTTCTTTATGGTGACATTTATTAGACGAAAAAACTATGTGAAAACAAAAACAACACTTTTTTTTTGTCTAACAAACTTTTATTTATTTTCTAACAAACTTTACAGTCACTTTAACTAAATTTTTAATTTATTTAAAAAGATAATAAAAAATTAAATAAATTACATTTTTAATTTATATATTAAAAAATGTTTTATGTTAAAAAACACTCATATTATGTATGCTTCAAAAGCAAATAATAACCTTTATACCAAAAAATCACTCAAACCACTTTTTAGCATATTGTTTAAAAATGGGGACTTGTGCCAAAACTTGGAAAACGGTGTGTGATAGAGGAAGGTCTTGGCTACATTCTCCCATACCAGATTTTTTCCTAAACGAATAAGTGTTCGAACAAATTTTTCAAAAAACTGTTTTTTGAAAAATCACTCAAACTATTTGGGGACGTATAGGGCAAAAATGGTTATTTGTGCCATAATTTGGAAAACGTGGTATGATAGAGGAAGGTCTTCGCTATATTCCCCATACCAGGTTTTTTCCTGTATGGATAGGTGTTTAAAAATTGTTTTTAAAAAACTGGCTACATTTAACCATACTTAGTTTTTTTCCTGTACTGATAGGTCTTTGAACAAATTTTTCAAAAAACAATTTTTTGAAAAATCACTCAAACTATTTTGGAACATATAGGGCAAAAATGGTTATTTGTGCCAAAATTTGGAAAACGGGGCTTGATAGAGGAAGGTCTTGGCTACATTCCCTTAAGAAAATCAACTGATTTAACTGACTTTCTTAAAAAAATCTTTTTGTACATCAGATTTTCTTAAGAAAATATTTTTGAAAATCTTGAAATTAGAAAATCTTTTATGAGATTTCATAAAGAAAATCTTGTTGTACATAAGATTTTCAATGGAAAATCTTGTTGTAATTTTGTAATTTCTACATTTTTAATTTCCGACCCTATAAAGTATATATATTCTGGATCCTTATAGATAGCGGAGTCGATTAAGCCATGTCCGTCCGTCTGTCTGTCTGTCTGTCTGTCTGTCTGTCTGTCTGTCTGTCTGTCTGTCTGTCTGTCTGTCTGTCTGTCTGTCTGTCTGTCTGTCTGTCTGTCCGTCTGTCTGTTGAAATCAATTTTCTGAAGGCCCCAGATATCTCCGGGATTCAAATCTTCAACAATTCTGTCAGACATACTACTATTAAAATCAGCAAAATCCGTCCATAAATAACGGAGATATGAGCAAAAATCCGAGACAACCTCTGAAAATTTCATCAAAAAACACAATGTATTGCATGCTTTGACAAAAAAGCAACAAATGTGCAAGCTTTGCGTATTTTTTTTTTTTTTTGTGTTTTGTTTCTTTTGGCGCTGTTGTTGTTTTTTATACAACTAAACGTTTGTTTGGTTGTGTGTTGGTTTTTTTGACAAAAAAACAACAAAACGTATGTTTGGATGTGCAAGCTTTGCGTATTTTGTTTTTCTTTTGTGTTTTGTTTCTTTTGGCGTTGTTGTTGTTTTTTATACAATTAAACGTATGTTTGGATGTGTGTTGGTTTCATTGCCTTGCATATTTTGTTTTTGTTTTTTCTTTTGGTGTTCTGTTTCGTTTGGCGTTGTTGTTGTTTTTTGTGTTCTTGATAAATTTAGGATGCTGTACGCTGAAAGTGGGCAATGTACATACATACCTATATACTAATTATAAAAAATAATAATGCATCCACAACAAAGGTGAAGGGTATATAAGATTCGGCATAGCCGAATATAGCACTCTTACTTGTTTTTCATTTTCATTTATTTATTGTATCTTCATTATTTAATGAACTAACAATAAGTGGTTCAAATCTTATATCTAATAATTATTATTTAATTAGTCCACCCAGTGCCGGAAGAAAAAAGTTTGTATTCATGGTTGTTTTGGTTAAATTGGCATTCTTCCTTCTAGATTAGGTCTGCTGTGTCCCTCCTTCTTAATCGAGTGTGGCCACGGTTATCTAGTATGTTGCGGGCCAGTGGGTTTGGGTGAACTTCAAGTTTTTTTTAAATATTTTTGTACATTTTTCGAGATTTCATTTTTACAATGGGCACGTTTAGATCTTTGTGTATGTTCGCGTTTTTGATATACCAGGGGGCAACTGTGATCATTCTTAGAAACTTGTTTTGGCGTCTTTGGATCTTTTCTACATTTGACGCTGAGGCCGTGCCCCATAACTGTATGCCATAACACCATATCGGTTTTATGATCATGTTTAGACTTGCCACCTTTTGAAATTTCCAAAACGGGACACCACTAAATGATCAGAGAACGATGGAAAAACATGGAAAATGACCTAGCGTGGGTTATAGGACTTGCTGAGTACATTACAAATTGTGTCAAAAAATTTCAGAAACACCTTCAAATTCAGAAGTTATTCTGAAAAAAACGTTTACAGTGATGTTTTTCAACTTATCGATCTGTAACTCAGTCAGTTTTTGTTCAATTTTTATTTTTTTTAACGTGTTGGGAAAGAAAACTTATTACGCTTCAAAATGACATGCATTTATTGATACATTTGTAAGTTATAAGTGAAAGCTTATAAAAATTTATATCAATGTATAAAGAAAAGTTTTTAATAAAACATGGTTTTAATTTTTCAAATCGGATGAAAACTGTAAAAGTTATTCAACTTTTCATTAATACCTTTTTGAGTATTTCTCCCCCAGCGCATATAAATGTAAAAAAAAACTTTTTTCGAAAAAGTTTAATAACTTTTGCAAATATATAAACCGATTTTAATAAGTAATATATCCTTTTTGTCTATATAAAATTGTCTTTAAAGCACTGTGCAAAAAAAATTTGGTTTTCATAGAAAAAAATTAAAATAACTATTGTTGAATTTGAAAAATTACGAAAAAAAAAAATTTAACTTTTTTAATAACTTAAACAATTTCTTAGATTATTTTTTAAAATTTTGAAATCGGGTTTAATATGTCTGAGTTAGAGGTATTGAAGTACTACCTACCCTAAAACACTTGTTTCAAAATAACTCAAAATTTTGAGGGTGTTCAAAATCTTTGAAAACGGTTTTAGCATATCCTCACCTAGGCATACAACCTCCATTAGGTCGCTTTTCAAGTTCTGACAAAAAGTGTTATTTTGAAGCAGTGTTATTATCCTATGTATTTTATTTATTAAAATCAACAATAACACATTAATTTTAATTGTGTGAAATCTGGAGAACTATTACTGTGAAAGTCTTTGAACTTTATACAGGAGTAAATAGTTATTTTCGAATATCTGGAGAACTATAATTGTGGAAGTCTTAAAATTTTGCCCTAATATCTACATTTTTTGGGTGAAAATGTTATTGTGTTAGTGGGCGTGGCATCTCTCATACAAAGTAAATAGTTAATTTCGAATATCTGGAGTACTATAATTGTGAAGTATTTAAACTTTGTATGAATCAAATTCTTGTCACTATACGGAGATTAGCTGAAAATTGGCGAGACTAAATTTTTTAAAGTAAATAGTTATTTTCAAATATCTGGAGTACTATAATTGTGAAATTCTTCAAACTTTATATGAATCAATTTCATATCACGACATGAAGTTTAACCAAATTGGGAAGAATCGGAACAAGGTTTAAGTCACCTACCACACAAAGGAAAATAAATATTTTCAGAACTATAATTGCGAGATTCTCAAACTTGTCCGATAGCCCACTTATCATTTTACATAGTTTGGCTGTAAAATGGTAGGGATTGGATTAGTGGGAGTGACACCCCCATACAAAGTATATAGTTAATTTCGAATATCTGGAGTACTATAATTGTAATGTATTTAAATTTTGTATGAATCAAATTCTTATCACTGTACAGAGTTTAGCTAAAATGGTCTAGATCGGAACAGTGAGTGTGAAACTTTCCATTCAAAGTACATAGTAAATTTTGAATATCTGTATAATTAAAATTGCGAGATTCTTCAAACTTTGTCTGAAAATTTTTTTTTTTATATTTTTACCTAATTTACCTCATTAAAAAAATAGTGTATAAAATCTTTAAAAAAATTTTATTTTACTACGTAGGAGTAACGAAGCGCAGGGGGTTATTTAATAAAGTTTACCTATTTCAGTCCATAATTTAAAATTTATATTTTTAATCGCTTTTATCATCTTTTTTATTATTATTTGAAGTAATAAATTCAACAAACTCAGTCCATTTCAATGGACCAACAACTCACCTTTAACTAAAGGTACAAGCATCCTAGAGCGAGTATCGTGCCATTTATTTTTCATGAAAGTTAAATAATGTTTACTAATGAGTTTATTGAAACTCATAGAAGTTAATGCACTAAGTACCTATGTATATTGTTAAATAGTGATATTCAGTTTTTAGAAAATACTATATTTCAGAAAATAAAGCATCCTTGTTTATCGGTATTTCCAATTTTTGATTTTTTTATATTTTTTGTGGTAATTAATGAAAAAGTTATGTTTTTTTTTAAACGGGGCAAATGGCGTCCCGTTCAGAGTATCGCCGGGACACGGGACATTCGACTCTAAAACTGGTCTGTCCCGTCGAAAACGGGACGGTTGGCAAGTCTAATCATGTTATAAAGTAGAAGTTTACAATCTAAACTAAGCGTAGAGTTTCTGCCAATAAGCCAATTAATTTGAATTGATTTCAATTTCATTTGAGTCAACTTTGCATCTACATATATGACTTTTCCATGTAAGGCGACGATCGAGATGTATTCCGAGGTATTTCACTTCCGATTGTTGCATTATTGTTTGGTTTTTGACATGAATAGGGGGACATGATTCTCTACGCAATGTAAATGTTATGTGTGTACATTTTTGCTCGTTGACTTTGATTTTCCATTGTTTTAACCATTTTTTTAATTCAAATATGTGGTTTTGTAAGTAACGAGACGCTTCTTGAGGGTTTTCATGAATGCTTAGAAAGCAGTATCATCAGCAAATGTTGATGTATGAGTGCGATTGTTAGTTGGTATATCAGACGAATATATCAAATATAAAAAAGGTCCCAGGATTCTGTTTTGTGTTTTTTTGCTAAAAACATGTTTTTGATATTTTTCTACTTGAATGTGCTGTTTTCAAACAATTTATGTGCAAATAATCAACGTAAGAGCTAATGCGACCGATTGTGTAATTGTAGGGCAAGAGTATGTGTTTTATGTTTGTAAAAATTCAACAATATCGATTCGCACCGAATTACAGTTCCATTTTTTAGACAATTTTGATATGTATGTACTTACAATGTAGTGACCTGCATTAATACCATTAAAAGAGAAAACTGTGAAAAGTATTTTCTCCACAATATTATTTACATTATTATCTACAACTGAGGAATGCAGAAAGCATGTTTTTTGAAAGTAAAATAAAAATTTTCGTTTGGGAATTTACATTGAAACGACAATAAAAAACTAAAATTTGTTTTTGTTTTCAATATAAGTTTCCAAATGAAAACTTATAACTAATTATAATATTTCATACAAGTCATTTTATATAATTATATTCAATACTAATACAATTCATTATTAATAAAAACAAAATTCAATATTTAAAAATATATTTTGGTAATTTATACACATAATTAATAATGCAGTAAATTTCGTGCATATGTTTACATTTTGTGGCTGATAATCATAAAATATAGAAAATTTTCCCAGGAACGATCCGATAAGAAGGGATTTTTGGAAATTCGAACGTTTAGGGGGTAAAAAATGGTAAAAAAGTGTTTTATAAAATAGTTTCATTTTAATTTTTTTGAAAGGAAAATTGTTGAGTATGAGTTGTTTTTCTTATTGTATGTTCGCAATGAGTTGTTTTTCTTATTGTATGTTCGCAAAATTGGTCATTAAGATATTGTTTTATTATAACCCATTCAAATAACTGAAAAATATATCATGCCTGTAAAAATTATTTAAAAATTAAATTTTCATTGAAAAATTTAGAAAAAAAAAACATCTTGTTTATGATGAGAAACACACTCGCTTATTAGACAATAAAAGACCACAAAATGTTGGGAAAACCTTAATTGCTTAAAAATCAGATGCACTATAATTTCACTGCCTGGTTTTGAAAATAAAAATTTTCATTTGGAAACTTATATTGAAAACAAAAACAAATTTTAGTTTTTTATTGTCGTTTCAATGTAAATTTCCAAACGAAAATTCTTATTTTACTTTCAAAAAACATGCTTTCTGCATTCCTGAGTTGTAGATAATAATGTAAATAATATGTGGAGAAAATACTTTTCACAGTTTTCTCTTTTAATGGTATTAATGCAGGTCACTACATTGTAAGTACATACATATCAAAAAACACACACACACTTTGTGGATTTTTGCTCTCTTCAGTTCTCTAAGTAACAACATAAACCAACAACAAATTGTCTTTGCAAAATTTGTGAGAGAAATTATATGAGAGCGGGTCGTAATGATACAACCCGCCATAAGAAATTTTGCTTCTACATGACGCGCATTCTATATTATTTATATTCTTTCATTTAAGGTTAAAGAGGGAAACTTTTTAAGTACTGCACAACCCATTGAAGCTGGAGTCCCCCAAGGCCCCAGTATCCTGGGACCTTTTTTATATTTGATATATTCGTCTGATATGCCAACTAACAATCGCACTCATACATCAACATTTGCTGATGATACTGCTATTCTAAGCATTCATGAAAACCCTCAAGAAGCGTCTCGTTACTTAGAAAACCACATATTTGAATTAAAAAAAATGGTTAAAACAATGGAAAATCAAAGTCAACGAGCAAAAATGTACACACAAAACATTTACATTGCATAGAGAATCATGTCCCCCTATTCATGTCAATAACCAAACAATAATGCAACAATCGGAAGTGAAATACCTCGGAATACATCTCGATCGTCGCCTTACATGGAAAAGTCATATATGTAGTTATTAGATATAAGATTTGAACAACTTATTGTTAGTTCTTTAAATAATGAAGATACAATAAATAAATAAAAATGAAAAAAAAAATATATTTTCTTTAGAAAATCTTGTTGTAGATAATATTTTCATTGGAAATTGTTGTTGTTTCCAAAGAAAATCTTCTTGTACATAAGATTTTCTAAAGAAAATATGGTGTACAACAAGATTTTCTTTAGAAACAACAAGATTTTCCATTGAAAATCTTATGTACAACAAGATTTTCTTTATGAAATCTCATAAAAGATTTTCTAATTTCAAGATTTTCAAAAATATTTTCTTAAGAAAATCTGATGTACAAAAAGATTTTTTTAAGAAAGTCAGTTAAATCAGTTGATTTTCTTAAGGGAATGTAGCCAAGACCTTCCTCTATCAGGCCCCGTTTTCCAAATTTTGGCACAAATAACCATTTTTGCCCTATATGTTCCAAAATGGTTTGAGTGATTTTTCAAAAAATTGTTTTTTGAAAAATTTTTTCAAAGACCTATCAGTACAGGAAAAAAACTAAGTATGGTTAAATGTAGCCAGTTTTTTAAATTTTTTTTTTAAACACCTATCCATACAGGAAAAAACCAGGTATGGGGAATATAGCCAAGACCTTCCTCTATCATACCCCGTTTTCCAAATTATGGCACAAATAACCATTTTTGCCCTATACGTCCCCAAATAGTTTGAGTGATTTTTCAAAAAACAGTTTTTTGAAAAATTTGTTCGAACACCTATTCGTTTAGGAAAAAATCTGGTATGGGAGAATGTAGCCAAGACCTTCCTCTATCACACACCGTTTTCCAAATTTTGGCACAAGTCCCCATTTTTAAACAATATGCTAAAAAGTGGTTTGAGTGATTTTTTGATATAAACGTTATTTGCTTTTGAAGCATACATAATATGAGTGTTTTTTAACATAAAACATTTTTTAATATATAAATTAAAAATGTAATTTATTTAATTTTTTATTATCTTTTTAAATAAATTAAAAATTTAGTTAAAGTGACTGTAAAGTTTGTTAGAAAATAAATAAAAGTTTGTTAGAGGCCGAAAATCATAGAGAACATAGAGCAAAAACTAGAAAAAAAACTCAAACAAAAAAATTACTCAAAATAATCACACATACGTGTGTTGTTTTTGTTTTCACATAGTTTTTTCTTCTAATAAATGTCACCATAAAGAAATAAACACAGATGGCAACATGGCTCTCTTAAGCTCAGTGACGTCAACAGTGACCCTAACTGATTGTATTATATGATAATTGTATGTCATTTAGAATGGAAAAGTCAATAATTATGTTTAAAAGTTATTTATGTTTAATAAAATAAAATGTAGTTTAGGTTTTATGTTATTAGACATATTTTACTTTATAAATTTTCAATATTTTGTAAAATTCAAAGTGCCAAAGATTAACTAATTAAAAGAAAAATTAAAACAAAAAAAAAATTTTTTTGGTCTGAAAAAAAGTGCTATTAAATTGCCGAAAATATTAAAAATATAATTTATTTTCCTAAAAATGTCAAAAAAATCCAATAATATTTCCAAAAAGTGAATAATTTCTTTTATTTAAAATTGCATAAAAATTTTGTTTGTTATAAGAGTGCATAATAAGTACAAAAAACCACCACCTTTTTTCAATATAAACATATATGATCAAAGCTAAGATTAACAAAAGAGAATAACCAACGTATAGAATATACATACACACTCACACACAATTGTTTACTCTTAAATACAACGGCTGAATAACAATACTCATACTCTCTTCAATCAGCTCCTAATATAACTGTGAAAGAAGAAAAAGAAAACAACGAAAACAAGCACAGTGGGTTATATCAATAAAAAATTTGGTGAAAATTTAAAAATACACAATTATCAATAAATTACTGATAAATGAATAATAATTACTGGTACTAAAGAATTTTAAACGAATTAATTGTTCTCAATAAATACAGCAAGTAATTTAAACTCAATAAATAAAAATATAAAAAACAAGTAAGAGTGCTATATTCGGCTGTGCCGAATCTTATATACCCTTCACCAATTTATACCTTAAAATTTTAAATATTTTTAGGTAAACAAAATTTAATTTTTTGGAAAAAAAAATTTTGTCGATTGTTATTTTAAATTTTAAAATTTTTTTTTTTTAAATTTTAACATTTTTTTTTTAAATTTAAAAATTTTTTTTTTTAAATTTTAAAAACTTTTTTGTCTTTTAAATTTATTTTTTTGAAAAAAAAAATTCGGTAAAATTTTTTTTTCCGATTTTGACCCATTGTAGGTCCAACTTACTATGGTCTTATATACGTTGCAAATGTCTTTGAAATATCTATCATTAGATATCCATATTGTCTATATTAATGCCTTAGTAATCCAGATATAGGTCAAAAATCGAGGTTGTCTTGGTTTTTTCCTCATATCTCAGCCATTTGTGGACCGATTTTGCTGATTTTAAATAGCAAAAATCTCGAAAGCATGCCTGACAGAATTATTGAAGATTTGGATCCCGAAGATATCTGGGGTCTTCAGAAAATTGATTTCAACAGACAGGCACACAGACGGTCAGGCAGACAGACGGACATGGCTTAATCGACTCCGCTATCTATAAGGATCCAGAATATATATACTTTATAGGGTCGGAAATGAAAAATGTAGAAATTACAAACGGAATGACCAACTTATATATACCCTTCTCACGAAGGTGAAGGGTATAATTACATAGCAGCGAAAAATATGTATATGAGCAGTGGAAGGGAGTCAGAATTAAGAGAAACTAATAAATTATTTAAAGCTAAGCGGTTGGTTTAAGCTCTTCGGTGGTGTGTTTTACATTTTTATGTGAGCTAAACGAAAAATAAAAGAAATTATTTGCAATTACAGTCAAACTCGTTTATAACGAACTCGGTTATAACGAATTCTCGGTTATTACGTACATATTTTCAAGTCCCGACGTTTTGATAAACATTTTCATATAAAAAACATCTTTTATTACGAACTCGCTTATAACGAATTCTCGGTTAAAACGAACTACTTTAAATGGTCCCAATAATTAAATTTAATACATTTTACTTTTTTTATAACGAACCATCAAAAATATGTTTGAAGTGTGGCAATAGTGTTTACTTTTATGCAATATGGTAACATTAAATTTTAACATCTTCAATCAGCTGATACGTACATAAAAAATAATTAAAACGTCAGTTGCAAAATCATTTCAAAATGTCTAATAATAAGAAAAAACTGCTGTCTGTGCTTCAAAAAATTAAAATATTCAATGAAATAGATGATAAACAGAAATCGAAGTCAGCTATTTGCCAAGAATATAATACCAAAGTCAACATTATCTACAATTTTAAAAAACAGAACCAAAATTTAAAGTTTTTATAAAAAAAATCAAAAGTCTTCAACCAAAAAAATGCGTGATTCAAAGTATGGAGTGGCGGAAAGGGCTCTGTTGATATGGTTTCAGCAGATTCGGGCTTAATGATGGAGAAAGCCAACAAATTGGCAAAAGACCTTAATATCGAGTTTAAGGCAATAAATGGCTGGTTGGACCGCTTCAAAGCTAGAAATGAAAAAAATTGATTTTTATTTTTTTAATTTCTTTTTCTATGACTTCACCCCGTTTATTACGAACTTTGCCTATAACGAACTATTTTCTCTGGTCCCACGGAGTTCGTTATAACCGAGTTTGACTGTATTTAGAATTAATTTGATCAATAAAAATTCAACAGCCAAATCTCTTTGGAAAAATTTTTAAAATTAAATAAAAGTGAATCTCTTTCAGAGTGGCAATTTAAAAGCACAGTGAAAAAAGAAATTAACAAATTAAAATTTGTGCACATTTAAGCAATTCCTTGCTTATACAAAATTTTATAAAATTCAACAAAAGTTATTTTTTGGCAATAAAGAAAAATTTAAAATAAATCAAATTCTTAAAAAACAAAAACTTTATAATAATTTTGGCAAATTAATAAATTTTGAAAATAAAGCAATTGCTTGCTTCTAAAAACAGCGAGTGAAAAAAAAAATTTTTATCAAAAGCTTTTTTTAATAAAGCAATTATTGCTTGCTTCTCAGTATAGTGAGTGAAAAAATTTATGAAAATTTTTGTCAATTTACAAAAGTCAAATACAGTGACTAGAAAAAGTTACGAAAAATGTTTGGCAATTTACAAATTTTAAAATTAAAGCAATTGCTTGCTTCTCAGTACAGTGAGTGAAAAAATTTATGAAATTTTTTGGCAATTTACAAAATTCAAATACAGTGACTAGAAAAAGTTACGAAAAAATTTTGGCAATTCACAAATTTTAAAATTAAAGCAATTGCTTGCTTCTAAATACAGTGCGGAAAAATTTATCAGAATTTACGAAAATTTTTGGAAATTAATAAATTTTAAAAATAAAGCAATTACTTGCATTTAAATACAGTTTTTTTTTTTTTTTTTTTTTTTTTTTTCAGTATCTTTTTTCTTTATTGAATCTTTCTTTTTAGAAATTTACAAATAAGTATTCAAATCTTAACCTAAACTAAAACTAAAGTTGTTATTGCCGCTGCAATATCCAACATGAGTGCTCGATGATTATCTGGCCAGATCCAGTGTTTCCAATCGCCTCAGTCGTCTATGACCCTCAAATGACAGCAACTCCCTGGCGAGGGGGTTTGGATGATCCATTAGTTTTGAAATGTATTTTAGACTGGAGAGTTTGATCTCCTCGCGTATTATGGGGACATTGAGATCCCTATGGATATTACTATTGCGAATGTACCATGGGGCACCTGTTATTGTCCTTAACAGTGCTGACTGCTTTCTTTGCAATTTTTCAACGTTAGATGAGGAGGCTGTTCCCCATAGCTGAATGCCGTATAGCCATATCGGTTTTATAATTGTTTTGTACAAAAGCACTTTGTATTCCAAGTCTAGAGCAGACCGTGGGCCAATTAACCAGTACAGTTGGACTGACTTTAATTTTATTTGCGTAACCTTGGCTTCAATATGGTGGGACCATGTTAAACGGCGATCAAGATGGATACCGAGATATCGCACATGGCTCTGTTCTGGGATTTTGATATTATTTATCTGTATGGAAGGGCAACTTTCTCGTCTTAAAGTAAATGTAACGTGAATACATTTTGTTGCATTGACCTTAATTTTCCATTTGTCCAGCCATTTTTCCAAATCGCCGATGTGAGACTGGAGTTGTTCAGAAGCTATTACGGGATTTTCATGTGTACTTAAAAAAGCGGTATCATCCGCAAATGTAGATGTGTGAGTCAGTGCGCTCGTGGGCATATCTGCAGTATATAAAATATATAGGAACGGCCCTAGAATACTTCCCTGTGGTACACCAGCGGATATTTTTCGACGTGTTGAGATCACATCCTTTGATCTGATTTGGAAAGATCTTTCTTGTATGTAATTTTTAAGCAGTTTATGTACGTTCGCAGGTAGTAATCTAGTAATTTTGCGTATTAGTCCATCGTGCCAGACTTTATCGAAGGCTTGAGATATGTCAATAAATAATGCGGAACAATACTGCTTGCTCTCGAAGGTTTTCCGAATAAGTGTAGTTATCCGATGTACCTGTTCGATAGTACTATGTTTCCTTCTGAAACCAAATTGATGGTCAGGAATAATGCAATTTTCGTCAAGGTGCACTATAAGTCTCTCAAGTAACAACTTTTCAAAAAGTTTTGAGAATATTGACAATAGGCTAATGGGACGGTATGATGTCACTTGAGTGACATCTTTTCCCGGTTTCGGTATCATAACTATATCAGATATTTTCCATGAGGATGGGAAATATCCAATACGTAGTATTGAGTTAAATATGAACAAAATAATTCTCAGTGCTGAGTTGGGCAGATTACTTATCATCGTGGTAGTAATTTTATCTATACCAGGTGATTTTCCAGCCTTAAGACCTTTGACCGTCGTCCTCACGGCAGAGAACCGGAATTTTAGTGGGGCTGGCACCACATTATTTATGACATTATCTCTAATATATGAATTTGTATCATTTGGGGTAAATACATTCTCCAAGTGATTGGCAAATGCTTCGATTCTTTCTGAAGTATTTTTTGCCCATTCTCCGTTCTGAAGGCGTATGGGCGACTCATATACAATAGGGCATTGCATATTTTTCACAGCTTTCCAGAGACTATATTCTGTGTTCTTAGTAGGGTCTAAGTTTCTAAGATAATTTCTCAGGTTAGATTCTTTATTAATCTTTAAGGCGACGTGAAGTCTTCTTTGGCACTGATTAAGTTTAGCCTTTACGTTCGGAGATCGCGATTGTTGCCATTGACGTCTGAGGGTTCTCTTTTCTTTGATAAGAGAATCAATGTTTTTAGGACATTTTGAATGTCTGTAATTCCCCAGGGTGACTGGGGGCGTGGACACTTTAACGGCGTTTGTTAAAATGTCTGTAAATATATCGACAGCGGATTGTATCTCATACTCATTTTTCAATGAGATGTTTTGTGGCAAGTGTGAGCTAACATACATTTTATACTTTAACCAGTTCGTTTTCTTGTTAGGGAAACAAGAGTAAGAGTTTTCCAATTTACTTGGAACTGCTAATAACGTTAAAACTGTAGGCGAGTGGTCTGACGAGAGGTCCAGCGAAGGGATCACTGAAATAAATTCTCTTTTTATATTCTTGATTACAGCGAAGTCAATTAGATCGGGAATCTTATTGAGGTCTGTAGGCCAATAAGTAGGTTGGCCACTAGATATGGCATCTAGTCTGTTAGACGGTATTGCTTCTAACAGTTGCCTCCCTCTAGGAGTAATAAGGCGAGAGCCCCAAAATGTATGTTTTGCATTGTAATCACCAGCTGCTATAAATCTTGGACCTAGAGTCCTAAAATATTCGAGAAACTGCTCTCGATTAATATTATACCTAGGAGGACAATATATTGAAGATATTGTAACTCTACCATCAGGTATATTTATAGATGTGGCCTGGATGTGGTCCGTTTTATATTCTGGCATTGGGAAATGCCTAATATCCTTTCTCACTAATATAGCTGTTCCACCACAAGCTCTACCACTTGGATGTTTTGTGTCATAAGTATAGTATCCGTTAATTCTGAAACAGTTCTTTATGGTAAAGTGTGTTTCAGAAACGAGTAGTACATCAATTTCCTGAAGGTGGAGAAATTGTTGTACATCATTCTTATGTTGGCTAAGGCCGTTAGCATTCCAAAAACCAATTCTTAGAGAATTCATTTTTTATTTAGCAGGATCTGCATGAGCTTGCTTTGATTCTGCATCTATTGTTGAAACATATTTTGCATGTTCGTCATGAAACTGTTCATGGTTTGAATTAGATTCTCAATAGAGCTTTGAGAGTTATTGTCGGGTACTGGTACAACCTCTTTTAATGCATGTGCATATGAAAATAATGGGGAATTATTTCCATTGCTTCTTTTCATTTGGGTAACTGAACCCTCATTTGTCGTATTGGCATACGATTTGTTTTGATAATTATCATTTATGATGCCCCTATATTGAGCACTAGAAGCACCTGTGTTTGTTTTCATTTGGGTAACTGAACCCTCAATTGTCGTATGGGCATACGATTTGTTTTGATTATTGTTTTTTATGATACTTCTATATTGAGCACTAGAAGCATCAGGAAGGCTTGGAAAGTTAGAAGCCGTATATTGAGCATATAAAGGTCTTCTTGCCTTCGTTGATTCCTGTATGCGTAGGAATACTGGGCATCCACGGTAGTTTGCGGTGTGATTTTGACCACAGTTACTACATTTTCTTATATTATCTGTTTTTGAGTGGGGGCATTCTTGACTTTTATGAATATCTCCACATCTTACACATACAGAAGGTAATTTGCAGAATGTTCGGGTGTGACCGAACTCTTGGCAATTAAGGCACTGAGGTGGACCTTTGCGCTTAATTGGTTCTTCTACAATTATTTTACGATTTAGAAGATATCTTAAACCGTATATTGGATGAGTGTCACCCTTTTTCTTTAATTGAGAAGAGTTGAAAGTGATTTCAACTCTAAAAATTGGTTGAGGAATTTTATTTTTATTTATTATATTGTGAATGGACTTCACTTCAAAGCCTTCAGACTCTAGCGCCTTTTTAATATCATCAGTTGGCTCAGAACTATCTATACCTTTGATGACTACTGTCAAACCTTTTGCACTTTTCAGTTGATATGTATAATAGTTTCTTTTCTCGGAATCGAAATTATCAACAATCATTCTGAAATTTTTTTCCGAATAAGTTTGTACCTTTGTCTCTTGAATATTTCCTTTACGTAGAGAGACCACGTGGAAATTCTCCTTACCTACAAGTTGGGACAATTTGTTCACCAAAACATTTGTAGTAGGTTCGCGCAAATAAAGAGGAGGTGGCTTATAGTCTTTTACAGGCTTTGCGGGTTTTTCTTTACTTTCATGATTGTCAAGAATTGCAAAACGATTTTGACTTACCGGATTTTTCTTCGCCTGTTTTGGATTTGGTTCCAATTTTGATGTCCTAGGACTGGACTTGCGTTTAGTTATAGTGATGTAACGGTCCATTCCTGTTAGGATTTTTCCCGTATTTTTCACTATACTATTTTTTGGTATGGCACCAGTATTTTTTAATGTAAAACTCGATTGATTTTGCTTATCATCACCGGTTTTTATAGAGTTAATATTTTCATTACTACTATTTGTGACATTGATCACAGTATCATTACTTTTTTCAGCAACCATTTGAGTTGTTGTTTGTTTTTCTATAATTTCTTTTATGTTGTCTTCTACACAATTGTTTTGTTTTGGCGCACTAGAGAGTGGAGATCTCTCGTTTGTTGTTGTTCTTACACTTAAATAATTTTTGTGATCTTTTGGATCATATGTATTATTATTGTTGTATGGAGAGCTCACAACAATGTATGCATTATTTCCATTGCTGCTGAGCCTCCTTTCACTTGTTGGAGAGTAAGAGAAACTCATACACAAACATTACACTCTTTATTTAGGGTTTTATTTATGTTGTTGTTTTTTTTTTTATTACTTTTGCTTTGTTTTTTTTTTTTAAATACAGTGAAAATTTTTTTTTGGCAATTAATACATAATAAAGAAAATACTAAGCAATCTCTTGTTTTTAATACAACAAAACATTTTTTATGAAAATTTACGAAAAACTTATACAAAGTTTTGAAGGTCAAGCAATTTCTTGCTTTGGTATACTATATCAAATTTTTACGAAAAATTAAAATATTTAATAATTCAAAATTTTTAAAATAAAGAAATTTACGACTTTACAATAAGTCAATTAAATCATACATAAAACAAAAATTTTGAAAAATACTGTTTTTGGACAAAACAAAATCCGAAATCTTGTAATTTTCATAAAAAATTGTTTGTCTATTACTAAGACAGTTTATTGCTGCAAATTTATTACTTATATTCCACATAATCTATATTGAAAAACTTATTCGGAAGTAACCTCTTGTTCCGTTTATATAAACATTTTTTCTTCGAAATTTATTTTGCGGTCATCTTTAAAGAAAATCTTTTCTTTAAAGTCATTTTTTGCTTTACAACTAATCAAAAAATATTTTTTTTTACACTTTCTTACTTTTAACTCACATTTTACAAAACAGCTATTTACTTGCGTCCTTTATGAAACGTCTACTTAATTGCGTTAGTAAAGTTTAGACATCCATTTACTATCACGTAGTACAATTATACAGTCCCCTTTTTATACTCAAAATTATTACAATTACTAGAAAAAAGGGAAAATCCGTAACAAAGGATTTCTATTCTCTACAAAGTGTCCGAATTACAAAGGATTTACTTTTAAAAATTATTGAAATTCGAATTACAAAGAATTCAATATTACTCAGTGAATTTCCGATTCACATAAATACAAAGTGCTTTCACAATGCAAATAATTTGATTATCAGTCTCAATTGGTCGACATCCCAATTAAATCTATTTTGAAATTCGAATTACAAAGAATTAAAAGGTGCTTTTACGAAGCAAATAATTTAATTACAAATCCATTTTGATTAAGTAACACTTTAAAACTTAATCGTAAAAATGAAAAACCTTCAAAATCATTTGATGCAAAAACCCTCATCTCACTTTGTAAGAAAAATGCCGATCAAGATCTCTCGAATCAAGCAGATGCTCTTTTAGACATCAGAATGAAAGATATTGATTCTCGCTGGGAAAAAGTAGAAAAATCTTACGAAGAACTGATGCTTTCCGAGCTAAGTGAAGAGATTAAAGCTACTGCCCAAGAGCAATACGACTCGTGTGTTGATATATATTATTTAACAATATCGAAAATCCTAAATCTGGTAAAACCAACGAAAATTAGTATCGAAGCGCGTGAAAGTATAGGCCCAACATTTCCTAATCCCCCTAATAGTAACTTCAATTCTGGACTGAAGCTTCCACCATGTGACACTCAAATTTTCTCTGGAGGTTATGAGGACTGGCCTGCATTTCGCGATATGTTCACGGCAGTTTACATCAATCACCTAAGGCTCACAAACGCTGAAAAACTCTATCATCTTAGAAACAAAACAACTGATACTGCTGGGGCAATTGTAAAAAGGTTCACACTTACCGACGACAATTTCGAATTAGCCTGGAACGCTCTGAAGTTGCGATACGAAAACGTTCGTGTACTGGTAAAAGAGGACAGCGAGTCTTTACAAAGGATCCACAGCTCCGTAACTGATAGCTTAGCAATGCTCAAAGGTTTAGGCGTTTCAACAGATGGTTGGGATCCAATGTTAGTTAACTTAGTTTACTCGAAATTACCTCACGAAACTTTAGCGCATTGGGAGCAATCTTTAAATGCCAGTAGGAAATTACCACCTTGGTCAGATTTAAGTGATTTTCTCTTAAAAAGATGTGAAGTGGTAGAAAGAATTTCTACTATAAAGATTACGAAACCTCCTTCTCTCAACAATAGTGATTCTCAATCACCGATTCAGATGTACGCATCTCAGGAAAAAATCAATTTAAAGTGCAAAATTTGTGAAAAAGACCACAATTTAAGAGTGTGTCCTCAATTTAGGAAACTTTCTATTCAAGAAAGATTAGATTTCATATTCAAAAATCAATTTTGAACAATTGCCTTTCACCATCCCACACTAAAAAACATTGCACAAGCAAGAATACTTGTCTAAATTGTAACAAACAACATCATACATTGCTTCACATGCGTGCATTTAATCCTTTTCGGAAAAATAATAACGATCAGTTTAAAAATGGTCAAACGAATCCGGACAATAAGTCTGATCCCAAAAACTCAAAAAATCGCTCTTATGATTTAAATGAGGCGGATCCAAGACCGTCCACTTCGCAGGCAATTAAACCTAAAATTAACGCAAATTATGCTACAGACAGCACAAATATTTTATTACGAACTGCATTAGTTCAGATTGAATCCATCACAATCCGTGCGCTGATAGACCCCGGTTCAGAAAGAACTTTTCTCTCGGAAAAAATTCAAAAACGACTCAACTTACCATCAAGAAAATCTTATTCTGAAATTGTCGGAATTGGAGGCCAATGTCAAACAGCAGAAAAAGAATGTGACATAGTCTTGGTATCAAAAATAAAAAATTTCAGATTTTCGGTAACAGCCATTATCCTACCAAAAGTAACGAACCAAATTCCCTCCACCTCATTTGATGTTACAAGTACGGCTAATCTTTCTGATCTTGATCTAGCCGATCCTCACTTTAACATATCGTCACCTATTGACTTAGTTCTGGGAAATGACAGCGAACGCTTTATAAATCTAGATGGAATTAGAAGAGATGTGTGTGGTTCGGCCACAGCATACAAAACAGTATTTGGATGGGTTCTCAGTGGTTCGGTTCAAACAAAACCTATATTTTCGTTTTCAACAAGTGTCATCAAATCAGCAGAAGATAATAATTTAGATAAATTGATCCGGAAATTCTGGGAGCAGGAAGAGATACCTTCAGCCCGTCCAATCTCCTCTGAAGATGAATATTGCGAACAATTCTACAGCCAAACGACGAAACGTTTACCAAATGGTCGTTATATGGTCAGATTGCCATTCCTACAAGATTTTCCAGAGACTAGATTCCTTGGACCATCAAGATTTGTCGCTCTAAGTCAATACGTTCGGCTGCAGCAAACTTTAACAAAAGACCCTCTACTACAGAATCAATATAATGAAGTTCTCAAAGAATATATTACCTTAGATCACATGGAAGAAACAACGTCAAAGGAATTCTTTTCAAATGAGAAATGCGACTCTTTTTACCTCCCACATCATGCAGTAGTTCGTCCCGAAAGCAAAACGACCAAAGTTAGAGTAGTGTTCAATGCGTCCCGTAGAACAAAATCTGGGTTTTCACTAAACGATGTTTTATACACAGGTCCCACACTGCAAGCAGATCTAATGACAGTAATAATAAATTGGCGGTTTTATAAATTTGTATTTAACGGTGACATACAAAAAATGTATCGTCAAATATTAATACATCCAATAGACAGACCATTCCAGCGAATACTTTTCCAAAAGTCCCCCCGGGAGGCTGTCAAAGATTACCAAATGAAAACTGTTACATTTGGAGTTAATTGTGCACCTTTCCTTGCCATTAGAACTTTACTTCAATTGGCCTCAGATTCTCAATATCAGTTCCCAAAAGCAGCAGTAATACTGCAAAAAGAAACATATGTCGATGACATTCTTACTGGAGGTCATTCGATAGAAAGCGCATTAGAATCACAAGCTCAGCTTATAAAAACGCTAGAATCCGCTGGTCTTTTACTCAAAAAGATCACTGCAAACAACTCCCAGTTGTTAACTTCTTTCCCCAAAGAAGATTTATATGATTCAGACTTTCTTAAATTCCACGACGCTAGAACAATGAAAGCTCTCGGCATTCTTTGGAACGCATTAACTGATTCCTTCAGTTATTATTTTGAGCCTATCCCTCAGGCATCACAAATAACAAAAAGAAAAATCGTATCATCCGTTGCCAAGTTGTTTGACCCCGCTGGCTGGATCTCTCCAGTAGTTGTCAAAGGAAAAATTCTAATTCAACAGCTTTGGCTAGAAAAGATTGATTGGGACGATTTGGTAAGTCCAGATTCTCTCCGAATCTGGAATGAAATTATAAATGATTTACAAAAAATTCAAGAAATCCAAATTCCTCGTTGGATTCAGTTCACTCCCGTGGACAACATTCAAATACATGGGTTCTGTGATGCCTCTAAATTAGCCTATTGTGCTGCCATATATATCCGTATAGAAACGTCTTCCTCAGTCGTGTTCTCCAATTTGTTAGTAGCCAAAACTAAAGTAGCGCCATTAGCCTCAATCACTCTACCTAGACTGGAACTTTCTGGCAGCGTTATGCTCGCAAAACTAGTACATCATACAATCACGTCACTTAACCTGTCTAATGCCGAAATAATTCTATGGTGTGATTCATCAATTGTCTTAGGATGGCTCGCAAAACCGCCAGCTACTTGGAAAGAAATTTATGTGGCTAATCGTATTGGACAAATTCATACGCTACTTCCAAATGCAAAATGGCGTCATGTACCAACACACTGTAATCCTGCTGACATAGGCTCAAGAGGTTGTAGACCTCAGGATCTCATCGGTAACACTCTTTGGTGGAATGGCCCTGCTTGGCTAATAAATCCAAAAACTGAATGGCCACGGAATAACCCATTAAATTCGTTTAAATCTTATGAACAAAGTCCCAATAATGTTGTAGAAAATGGAAACTTACAGGCTCCCACCAGTAGTTTTCATATTTCTCTTCTCCCTGAGGATATACTTAAAAGATTCTCTTATACTAGAGCTTTAAGAGTTTTAGCCTACGTCTTTCGATATATAAGACGTCTACGTCTTTCAATATATTCAAGAAGAAATTAAATCAGTCAAATCCAGACTAATAATGCTTGCTCAGAAAAGGTGCTATCAGATAGAATATGATGCTCTTTTAAAATCCGAGCCAATTCCAAAAAATTCTTTCTTATTCACCCTCAATCCATTACTGGACCAAGAAGGTATTTTAAGAGTTAATGGTCGATTAGCCAACTCCTCACTACCCTTTAAGAAACGATTCCCAATAATATTACCACGAGATTCCATACTTTGCGAATTATATCTATTACGTACACGAATTTACACGAATTTCTAGTTCATGGTGAATGCAGTCTAATGTGCCGCATGATACAAACGGAATTATATATCTCTCGTCTAAAACTTCGGGTAAAAAAGGTAATCAGATACTGTAAGACATGCATCATATATAAAAAACAGGCTTCCTCACAAATCATGGCGGCTCTTCCTCCTGATCGCTGTACATTTTCGTTCCCTTTTAATATTACCGGCATTGACTTCGCTGGGCCCTTCGAACTAAAAAGTTCCACTCTCAGAAGAGCAGGCTATGTCTGCGTTTTTGTATGCTTTGCAGCAAAAGCGATCCATTTGGAACCTTGCTCAAGCCTGTCGACTCCAGCTTTCCAAGCAACATTTTCTCGTTTTATAGGACGACGAGGTCTTCCACAGAGAGTATTTTCCGATAACGGACGCAACTTCGTTGGCGCAAACCGAGCTCTACGTCGAGAATTCACAACATTCATCAACACTACTTCCCAAGATATAGCGCAGAAGTACATTTCCCATGGCTTTGACTGGTCTTTTATTCCCCCGCAGGCTCCTCACATAGGAGGAAGCAGCCGTTAAGAGTTTTAAATTCCACTTAAAACGAGTGGCAGGAGCATATCGCTTCAATTTTGAAGAGTTCACAACTTTATTAGCACGAATTGAAGGAGTATTAAATTCTAGACCGATTTCCTCTTTATCTGAAGACCCTAGCGATCTAACTGCCTTAACCCCCGGACATTTTCTTCGAGGTGGTCCAATTATGTCTTTCCCTGAACAAACAAGTGATAATCTATCTCTAATTAACAGATGGGAAAAACTCAAAGCTATCCATCACAAACTCTCCCTGCAATGGAAAGAAGAATATTTAAAATCAATGCATAAACGTTACAAATGGAAGTTTTCCACTCCCAATTTAAAAATAGGCGACTTTGTGGTAGTAATGGATGATCTTTTACCCCCTTGCGAGTGGCGTCTAGGACGAATTGAAAAAGTCCATAGTGGGTCTGATCATCACGTACGGGTAGTAGACGTTCGGACACAAAATGGGACTATAACTCGTGCCATAACAAAATTATGCTACTTGCCCTATAATAATTCATAAACCACTTAATATTTCTCATAATTATTTGGTTGGCGGTATGTAGAAATTAAATTGTAAAATTAATCTTACATACAATTTTTCCCAAATATCTCTCATATGTTTCAGATATATATCCATTTATCAACTTTCCATAGTCCATCTCACTTATATTTATTTTATTTCCAGCATGCCAAATCAACGTCCACGCAACCCAGCAGTTCATCAGTGCCAACTGTGCTACCGCTACCACTCCCTCCGATTCTGTCGGAGCTTCCTAGCGATGGGGCCAACTCAGAGAAGTCAGGTGGCTCGCAGTCTTAGGTACTGCGTAAACTGTTTGGCTCGGACCCATGTCGTTGCAGAGTGTGACAGCAGTGACACCTGTCTCTACTGTCAACAACTACATCATACACTGCTTCACCCCAATAGTCGCAGTCGCACAGTGCACGAACGCCTGGGAGAACGGCCGAGCAACAGTGGCTCACCCGTCCGAAATAGGATGTCCGTAGTGCGTGCCACTACCATGCGAAGAATACGCCCCACCACTACTGGCCACAACGGCAACAACAGCACCCGACGTCGCTACACCAACCAACATCAGACACAACACCATCCGCCGCCGCAATCGCAACCGCAACACCAGTCGCAACATCAACCACAACAACATCCGCAATCACATCCACACCCAACCACCGGCTCCAAATCAACGTATCCTTTCCGAGGCAATCCGTTCATTAGCCGTGGTCCTATACGCTTCATCCTCCAAAAACTAATTTGCACAAGCGCAACGAGGGGCGCCATGTATAAATTACCAAAATGTATTTTTAAATATTGAATTTTGTTTTTATTAATAATGAATTGTATTAGTATTGAATTTAATTATATAAAATGAATTGTATGAAATATTATAATTAGTTATAAGTTTGAATTCTGTTTCCTCTATTTTAATGAAAATCGCGATATATTTAATGAATTGTCAACACAGAATTAACATTGTATAAAAAATCTATGTTAAACTTAACGAAAAAGAATTAACCGTTATAACGTTGTGAAAAAAGCCTTCAAGGCATAAAACATAAAATAATAAAATTAAGTTTCAACACATCATCCAAAGGGTAAGCATCTCTTGCTACAATAAAAATCTCTTTTATTTTAAAAACTAATTCCTTTTGGTTTTTTTATTTTCTCATTTTTCCCTTTTTTCTCAAGCACCAAATCCTCGTCAACTTATAATTTCTCATAAATATTTATTTTAAACAAATTCCCTATTTGTACATTATGTTTATTGATATTTTTACGTTTTGTTGATTAATCTTGAATGATTGGTTAATATAGGGCTATTGTATATTTGCACAAAATCATTATCCAATGCAATTGTAATGCAATTTATTATAAAATATCAACAAATTTATGTTAAAAAGCAAAAATTTCGGTCAAGTACAATTTCATATTTTATAATTTTATGTTTCATTTTAATCTCTATTTAAAAATCTTTAATAAGAATATTTATACTGCACAGCTGTGAAATAAATATACAACATGGTTTGCAAAAGACCCCAAAAGCATTGTGTGGCCATGCCGATTTAATAAACATAAAATATTTTTTATGAACAAGGCAGTTTATGTTGTTATTTCTATATTCCTATAATCCTTTATTTTTAGATAAAAACAGCATCTCAATTTCGGTGCGAATTGATATAGTTTTATCTGTACAACAATAAAACACATACTCTTGCCCTACAATTACACAATCAGTCACATTTGCTTTTAAGAAGGTTATTTGCACAAAAATTGCAAGAAAAAAAAATTCTGTTGTTAGGTTTTTGTTTTATTTGTACGTTTTTTTTTGTTTTATTTTTACTCACATACATACATACACAAGCACATATATGTATAGGCTGATAAATGAGAATTAAAAGATCTCATAAACAACAAGAGAACTAGAGCATTGTTACGCTCTTTGTTTCTGTTTCCTTTGCTTCTATCTTTCCCCCCGCGACGTGAAATATTTTTGAAAAATATTCCAATATATGTTAAAACGCACATTCTTTATACTTTATATTCTTTGCTTAAATGTTCGACCAGTTAAATAACTTTCCAACAGCTTATATGTGTTTTCGGGTAAATTTTGACTCAATTTGTATATTAATCCAGCATGCCATATCTTA
Source organism: Calliphora vicina (assembly GCF_958450345.1). Taxonomy (NCBI): domain Eukaryota; kingdom Metazoa; phylum Arthropoda; class Insecta; order Diptera; family Calliphoridae; genus Calliphora; species Calliphora vicina. Next base: position 91,684,491 of record NC_088781.1, on the reverse strand, counting down.
TCAAACGCTTGAGAGATGTCGATGAAGAGTGCGGAACAGTATTTCTTTTCTTCAAACGCTTTTCTCACCATATTTACAAGTCTATGGGTTTGTTCGATGGTACTGTGTTGTCTTCTAACTCCAAATTGATGATTCGGAATACGAAATACAAAAAAATCGCTTTGATATATTAGACAATAGGCTGATGGGTCTGTATGATTCTACTTTTGTGTGATCTTTTCCCGGCTTGGGTATCATGGTAACCAGTGAAACCTTCCATTCTGGAGGATAATATTCAAGTCGTAATATAGCATTAAAAATAAAAAGAATTATTTTTTTTGTTGCTATCCGGGGTAGCTCCATAAGCATCTTGTTGCTGATCTTGTCCATACCAGGCGCTTTCTTGGAGTTTAAATAAAAAATAGCATTTTCGATCTCTCGAATCTCAAAACGTAGGGGTACGGCTGCTCCAAAATGGGGTGCAACAGGTGGCAACTCAATTGCTTCGTTTGATGTGTTCGGCGTAAATACTTTTTTTAAATAATTAACAAACAGATTCCCTTTTTCAGTATCATTTCTTGTCCAACCACCACTTGAATTTCGCAAGGGGGACTTACATATGACAGGTCTTTTAAGACTTTTTGTTGCTTGCCATAATGAGTAATCCGATTGCGGGGTTGCGTCCAGACTTTCTAAGTATTTATTCAATGATTCCATTTTTCGAAATTCCAAGAGCTTTTTAAGTCTTTTTATACAATCTTTAAGCTTCGATTTTAGTTGGGGGGATCTGTGCAGTTGCCACTCTCTTCGAACTTTTCTTTTTTCATTTAAGAGCCGTTCGACATCTGCAGAATTAATTCTATTATATCCGAATTGTCGGGGGGTACGGGTAGCATGTTGAGCAGCCAGTTTGAGATTTTTATCGAAATTGATAAGAGAGTGATCGATGTTTTCTGGTGTTCTTAGCGGTATGTTTTCCGAGCAATGTGTACTGAGGTATTTTTTATATTTGAGCCAATTTATTCTTGTGCCTGCCATCGCTAAATTACCAGTCGGGGACACAATTTCTAGGGGGCTCAAAAAAGTAACAATAGTGGATGAGTGATCTGAAGATAGTTCCAGCGAGGATTCAATTTGAATCATTTCTTTAGGTATATTTTTCATCACGCTAAAATCAATAACATCCGGTATTTTTCGTGGGTCAGTTGGCCAGTAAGTAGGTTGGCCGCTGGAAATCACATTCAAATTTTAGAAATTGTATCGAACAAAACACAACCTTTAGGGGTAATCAGTCGAGATCCCCAGAATGTGTGCTTAGCATTATAATCCAGGAAACGGGGACCTAGTGATTTAAAAAATCTATTATATTGACTTTCTGTAATTGAACATCTGAAGGTGAGTATATCGATGAAATCACTAAGTTTCGATGAAAATCTTCAAGACAGACTGTAGTAGCTTGAAGATAATGTTCGAAAAAATCACACATTAAGTAGTGTTTGATTCGAGCTTTTATTAAAATTGCCGCATTACATCAATTTGTTGGTTTCTTAAAAAATATTCGAGTTCGTTTTTATGTTGGCGTATGCCGTTTGCATTCCAAAAACATATTCTTAGGCAGTTCATGGTCTGTTAAGCACAGCCTGCAATAACATATGTCTTTGTCATATGTCTGTTGCAACGGGGGGTAGTTCAAATTGATGTTATTTAATGGCTGAGCGGAGAAATTCTTCGGTTTCTGGCTTTGTGATTTTTTAACAATTGAAAAATCATGTTTTCTAAAGAAATCTTTTTGCACATGGAATTTTCTTTAGAAAATCTTGTTGTACAACGAGATTTTCTTTAGAAAATCTGATGTATAACTAAATTTTCTGTACAATCTGTTGTACAAGATTTTCTTCAGAAAATTTGCTGTATAACAAGATTTTTTTTGTGAAAAACAAGTTGTACACCAGATTTCCTCAAGAAAATCTTGTACAACAGATTGTACAGGAAATGAAGTTATAAATTAACGAAAAACAAGTCTTTAATTAAAATTCAGGAGAAAAAAATGGAGATTAAGGTAGCTTCTGCTGCCCCTGTTGCACCGGCTGCCCTATCTGGCCCTGCTGACATGGTGCATATTTATACTGCGGAGGGGCATACTGTGGCTGGGCGTGCTGTGGCTGGGGGTACTGCGACGGGGCGTATGGCTGCACACCTTTTTTATGTGGGCACTTTGGGAAGTTCTGTAATATATAAAATGTCCAATTAGAAATAACCGCAGCGTAAAATATTCTTGGTGAAGCTACGCTCCAAGGCGAATTCATACAAGGTGGTGTCAGTTCTACAAAAACAACGATTGGTCTTAACAAATGTCAAAAAAAAAATTAATCAAATAAGTATTTAAACTTAATATAGTGTAGATAATTGAATAGTGAGGGCTTTACTTTTTTATATAAACAATAAATATTTTGTTAATAAGCTTAGAATATGACATAAGCGTAGCTAGACTATTACTCTGGGGTGGGCAAGTGCACTTCCCAAATAGTAAAAATAAAACTAAAATCATAGAGAAACATAGAGCGAAAACTAGAAAAAAACTCAAACAAAACAATTACTCAAAATAATCACACATACGAGTGTTGTTTTTGTTTTCACATAGTTTTTTCTACTAATACATTCTCACCACTTAGGTTTCTGACAACTGAATTAGGTCTTTGACAGGAGAGTTTTCGCTCTATGTCTATTCTCTATGACTAAAATATCACAAAAATTGAGTTTGCTAACATAACTACTGCATTTTCAATATTTAAAACTGCTAATTTATTTTATAAATTATTTTTATATTTAAATGGGGTTTTTTTTAGTTTTCCTCTTGATCTAAACTGTTATTTGTTCCTTATTATATTAGTTAGACAAAATACTATTTTTGAGTTGAAAAGATTTATTTATATCTAAACTCTCTATATTTAAAAATGTAATATTGTATACATACATACATATACAGTGGTGGCCACCAATTTAAGACAAATACTTGAATTTTTTCCATCAACTGAATTTTAAGTGCGTTAGAGCAAAAATAAAAGGACCTCTAAGGGTATGCAATTTATTATTAAGGTTTCTAGTTTCTCAAAAATGTTTGGAAAAATCGGTAAAACATATATGGACAAATATATGTGGAAATACGTTGACCCACCTCAGCGAACATCCGCTGTTAATAACATGATATGACCGAAACTAATGGAACTAAAAATACGAAATTTGGTCCGAATATTTTATAATAATAAAAATATAATGATATAAATGTGAGAAAATATGTTTATTTAAAAAAAAAAAATTTTGGTCAAGTTGTAGAAAAATCTTATGAGTTCGTGGTGAATATGTATGAATTGTTACAGTCGAATAAAACACACTTGTGTGTTAAAGCAGTCTTCATGCATACATATTTGTGGAAATATTTGAAAAAATAATTGACAATTACATGGAATTTAGCAAACAATTTTTGTCTTAATTACCTGGCCACCACTGTATATATATATATATATATATATATATACGCCTTTATACAAATATTATTATAAATAAAGAATTGAGTTGAAAAAAAACTGCTAAATTTGAAAATCGTTCCTGAAGCATTACACTACGTAACCATTGTTTTATTCTATGCATAGCTGAGAAACTTCTTTCGCAACTAGCAGTACTGACAGTAAGGCTTATTGCCACTTGTAAAAGTATGTAAATGCTTGGAGAGATATTCTTGTCAATTTTGGATTTTATCATATCAATTATCATGCAAAACATGTAATTAATAATGAGTTCATCGGCGCCATCCAAATCTAATTTAAAGAAATTGTTAACAGCTTTAGGTAATGGAATGTTTTGGAATCGGTATTCGATATTAAAAATTATGCTATCTGTTACTGGATTATATATATTTAACTTCCAATAATCAACTGAATGAATAGAATCCGGTAAATCCAGATTTTAGCTTTTACCTAATGTTGAAATCTTCAAGATCACTTTTATGTGTGAACACGAATCCACAATAAATAAGTTTAGCCTGTCGGATAAACAATGAACCAAAATGGCTTGCGGATTTGACTCCTTTATGTTAGCTTGTAAACCGTTTTTAAAACCAAACATTTCATGTGCTCCGTTGAACGATTGGCATTTTAAACTTTTTGGGTTCCAAAAAGCCCATGATTAATGTAATAGGGCACTGGAATCTCTTAACGGAACAATCTACAAATCAAAAAAATCTTTCTGCGACTTTCCAAATTTTTATCTGGGGTGGGCAGATGCGATTCTGCCCACCCCAATGTATTTTATTCACATATGCAAAATTTTACTTAGTGGTCTGAAAGAAAACAAAAATGTTAAATTTTAGTAAGGACAAATAAAAATTAGGTATACATAGCATTAATTAGTGCCACGGGAACAGCAATATCTCCCATATAGCTGTTCCCGTGGCACTGAGCACGTTCCATGGAATATTAAAATCCATTTTTTTTCTGACCAATTTGGAGGAACTTAATTTTCTCTGAAATGGGTCTTCCGATTTTTTGCACGGAAAGCGTTTTTTAATCTATACCATGTATACTTTAATCTCTAATATAGCTGTTCCCGTGGCACTGACGACGTTCCATGGAATATTAAATTCTATATATTTCTGACCACTCTGGAGGAACTCAATTTTCTCAGGAAAAGGAATATAGAAAAAAGAGGGAAATAAATCTTTAACTTCTAAATGGTTAAATTGGTTTGAATGAAATTTCACATGCGCAAAGATGAAGTGTTGTCGAGTTTAAGTTTTGAACGTGGACCTCATGGGCCCACCAGGGGCGCGACCAAGGGCCCTCAAAGTCGGACACCTCGGGTATGTTACATTTTTAAAACGATATTATTTCTTGGTTTGAGTTCCGATTTCAAAAACATTATACACGGAGAATCTTCTCATCGAGTACTACAAAAAACCTCGTTGTTGTTGTTGTAGCAGCATGAACAATTTACAATAATCAAGCTGGATGTTCTGATGTACTTCAACAGGATGAGTCCATAAATCCATTGGACTGAGTGAAGTAGGGTTGGCTGAACAGTTAAATATGTGGAGGGTGTCATGAGGACCCTGACCATATGCTGGGCATAAGTTAAGGACGGCACGGTCTATGCGGGACCAAAAGGCATTAAGCCTGTTGCTCCATCCTGATCTAAGTTGTGCCAGAACGACTCTTGTTCCACGCAGCAGAATCTTCTCGGCGTCTGCTATCGGTGGTGGGCTACCTCCAAGTACGACATTCATACGGTATCCTGCTACCGCGGAATTGATGGCGTCACTGTGAATGTCGTTCAAAGCTGTCATATACGAGCGGCGATCAAATGGATCCTGCACATACCTCTGTATGATCTCCTCGTATTTCCGAAGGTCCTGTCTGACATGCCTCGGGGGAGATTCCAACTGTGTGATGTTGAAGTTTGGATGACTCCTCCGATGACATCGCAGAAGGAACTGTTGCGTCAACATGACGTTGTGTTCCTTGACCGGTAGAACCTTGGTTTCCTCGTGAAGGTGGTGTTCGGAGGTTATTTGAAGGCAGCATTTGATGGTCCTTAAGGCTGCGTTTTGACAGCTTTGAATATTTCTCCACTGGGTATCACTCAACGAAGGCGACCACACTGGAGCAGCATAGTTGACCACTGACCGGCCAATCGTCTTGTAGGTAGCAAGCAAGGTTTCTTTGTCCATACCCCAAGTACTGCCGGCTAGTGCTTTGAGGACCTTGTTCCTATTTTGCAGTTTATGCGTGATTGCAGTGGCGTGTGCTGAGGAGGTAAAAAGGCTATCAAAAGTCACACCCAAGATTTTCGGGTGGTTCACTGTCGGAATTTGTACGCCGTCGACCATGATGCCTAAATTCAGTTTTACCTTCTTCGTCCAGGTGGTGAAGAGTGTTGCTGATGACTTCATTGGTGATAACTGCAGGTTACGTGCAGTGAAGAAATTGTGGATTTCATTGAGATAACCATTTACCATACCGCAAAGCTCATCAACGTTGTGACCTGTTGCCAATATAGTGCAGTCGTCCGCATACGAGATTATATCTACGCCCTGTGGGGGCACTGGGAGTTTAGAGAGGTAGAAGTTAAACAGGAACGGCGAAGGACCCCGCCCTAAGGGACTCCTTGTTTAACTCTACGGGGTTTTGAGCATTTGGCAGATAGTTCACTATCCATCTCTTCGTGTTGGGCATTGTGGACTGCAGGATGTCCTGGAAGAGTGTGGCGTGACTGACAGTGTCGAAGGCTTTCGACAGGTCAAGTGCCACTAGGATAGTCCGTTCACAAGGCCTCTGCTGGTGTAAGCCCTGTGAGATCTGAGTGACTATGGCGGATAATGCTGTGGTGGTACTGTGCATTTTACGGAATCCATGCTGGTGACGAGCAGCTGGTAGTTGACGGGTCAGCTGGGGGAGGAGAAGAGCTTCGAGTGTCTTCGCTACAGGTGACAGGAAGGAAATCGGCCTGTACGATTGTCCCTCACTGGCGATTTTCCCAGGTTTTAGCAATGGGATCACTCGACCCATTTTCCAGACATCGGGTATAGTTAAGCTCCTCACTGACAGATTAAAAACCATTGTCAGGTACTCGACTCCCCGATCGCCTAGGCGTTTTAGCATCAGCATGGATATCCCATCAGGTCCTATTGCCTTTGAAGGCTTAGCTGTGTTGATGGCTTATTCAACTTCAGTTGGCGTGTAAAGTTGTGGTGTGTCCGAGACTGGAAAATCGTGTAGTTTGCGGACAATACTTCTTTTCGCCTTGTCTCTCTCGGGGTGCTCAATGAATTGTCGGCAAAAATGGTGGTATCTGCAAACTTAATCGCGACCCTATCATCCTTCTTAGTCGGATTGGAGAGAGACCGAACTGTGGACCACAACTTGCCAACTCCAGAACTTAAGTTGCAGTTCTTCAAATGATCCAACCATTTGTTTCGCTTGTCCTCATTTACCAACCTGCTGATATCGCAGTTCAGCTGGGCGATCCTAGGGTCGTCAGGGTTGGTACTTCGGCGAGTCCCGCTGCTTCTGCTGGGAAGTGCGGTCGCACTACGGATATTCTACCAGCGGGAATGAAGCGAGCGGCTGCTGCTGTGATGGTTTCGCAGCTATCAATTATCAAAAACCTCGTCGTAGCTATCAATTATCTATTATAGCTTAGGAGATATTCGCATTTGAAAATAAAATTTTCAACATTTTTACCCACCCTACTCCAGTTTTTTGATAACAGCGTATCTAAATATTTCCCGATTTTTTCCAGTTTTCCTTTATTGGACTAAGAACACATGTATGTGTCAAATGGAAAAAGAACTGTTTAAAAATAATGACTTAGTTCAAAGTTATATGCATTTGAATTTAAAAAAATTTTAAGAAGCGCTTTTCGCTATTTTTTTGGGGAAACACTTTTTTTCTTTTTAATTATCGGAAAAAATTTCTAAGAGGATGTATAAGGACTTTCTACTCTCTGAAAGCTAAGTTTTGATAAAATATTTTAAAAGAAAACCAATTTCAAAATTGTTGTTACCGAAGGGACCAGGTCCTTTCAAAAACCACATATTTTTTATGTAAAATAAAACTTTAGCGCAAAAATTCTCAAATCGCGTATCCGATATCAAAATATAATAACCGATTATAGGTGGCTCAATAAGTTTCTAATTATTTTGTAAAGGGTCCCGATAACCCCGAAACTGGTATGGATATTATAGCCAAAAAACTAAAAATTAGCATTTTTGGAATTTTTCAACACTTTTTTGGGAATTGCGGGATTGCTGATAATAAATTTCAAAATTCGTTTTTATTTTTCCATTTTAAATAGAAAAATCTACATAACTGTGAAATTTCATTAAAAACTATTTATAAATAAAAATTTAATTTCAATTCAAAAAATTTTTATTTATGCAAAAATCCAATAAAAAACATTTTTTGTCATATTTTTCTATAAAGTATTCCAAGAATTTTTAATTGTCAAAAGTTATAAATATTTTTGAAAAATAGGCAAATAGCTTGAACGAAATTATATTATATCGCATCATAACATTTTTAATTCTATGTATAAATTTCAAAATAATCAAAAAAACCTTCTCCTGTAAAATTTGTGTTTTGTCGCTTACGATAATTTGGCGCTAAGGGCTCGATATAGCTGATCCCGTGGCACTACCCACGTTCCATGGAATTTTAATTTTCGTTTTTGTAAATTTCCATAAAATTTTTCATTTTCATTTCCGGCGTTGCTAAATATTGTTGCTATCTTGACACACTAAGAGCTAGTTTCTGGGATAAAGATAATCGACATTCTTCGCTTAAACCTAAATTAAACTAAAAATTGTGTTTCTCACTTATTTATTTTATCTATATATATAAAAGTGAATGTGGCAAAAATGGGAGTAGTAGCCATAGAGGGCGTGGCACCTCCCATATGATGATAATTAAAAAAATTTATATATGGGAAACAATAAGATATATGGTACGGTTATTCTACCATCAATATTAATATTTAGGACAAGAATGTGCGGACTATCAATAGTGGGCGTGGCACCTCCCATACATATGATGACAAATTATAAATAGGGAAAGCTATATCATCTATCAATATTAATATTTAGGACAGAAATGCGCTGACTACCAACAATATTAAGTAAATGTTAAAATTTGTATACATTTGAAACCCTTATTCTATATATATAAAAGTGAATGTGTGTCTGTATGTATGTATGTTTATTATTATTAGTTTGGGATCTATAGACGGCTAAACGGCTGAACCGATTTGCTTGAAATTTTTACAGTATATTTATGTATGTCTGGAAGGAGCTATAGGCTACTTTTTGTTTTGAAATTTTAAGTGGGCGTGGTACCTCCCATACAAAGTTAATTTTAAAAATCTAATATTTAGGAAACTATAATAGCTATAGTCCTCAAATTTTGCATGAGCAATTCCACTGTTTGTTTAAATATTTGCGGCAAAAATGGGAGTAGTAGCCACAGAGGGCGAGGCACCTCCCATATGATGATTATTTAAAAAATCTAATATATGGGGATACAATAAGAGATAGAATCCATACATTTTGTACGGATATTCTACCATCAATTTTAATATTTAGGACAAGAATGGGCGCGGCACCTCTTCTTTTATTGTTCGTTGACATGCGTTTAGCAAGTGGATAAGAAATACATTTTAAATAAATCGTATGTTAAACCCATGCTAAATTTTGGTTATAAATACGGCTGTATGGGGAGAAATAAAAAAATATGACCAATAATAATACGGGGTTTTTATTAAATTTATTTTTAGCACATGTGCATATTTCTCTATGAGAAAATGAACATCTTTAAGATATACAAAATATATATATTTAAGATATATAATAATATACATTGTAAATTTTAAATGTTACCACAACTATTAATAATATAAATAAGTAAAACATCATCATATACTCGAATAAAATGTAAGTTTACAGTGCAGAATATGATTGTTAATATATAGTTTTTTGGTGTATATTAAATAATAAAATATAATTTTTTTTTAATTGACAGCTTATATAAAAAATACGTGTGAGCTATTTTTTCATTAAATACTTATACATACACTTAAATGCGTGTAAACATGATATAAAATATTTCAATTGAATGTTAAAAATATATACATTACAAATACATAATTGTTGATCATCGGCATTATCAATTTTATATATTCGCGTGTTATTCGTTTATCTAATACAATATAAACATTGTTAAAAGCATTTGGCACTGCATTATTCAATTTAAATCTTTAGAAATTATTAAAAAATAAGATACATAATTGAAATGAAACAATTATCTAATGTACGAACCAAATCTGAATTTTAAAATAATATTGCCGAGATTATTCTTTTAACAGTTAGTGAAAATCATAACTGTAATTATTATTAATATTGTTTATTTTTTGGTAAGCGATACATTAAATTATTACTGCAACATTAATGCATTTAAATTTCGTTGTAAAATTGTATCTTTGACGGAATTAAATACAACATTTATGTTACGTGTGTCTATGGCAGTTGTAAAATGATGATATGTACGACTCTGTTGACTTTTTCGAACGCTCATAAACATTTGCAATATAAAATTTTGCACGTCCAGAAGTGAATGAGGATTACCGTTGAATTGTGGATAAAACCAACGGATATCAGTCTCTGGATTTTTAACTTTTTGTTCCAACAGGTCCATCTTATTTAAAAACAGAATTATTGAAATACCTTTAAATGTATTATTATTTACAATAGTATCGAAGATATTTCTAGATTCTTCTAGCCGATTTGTCATTCTGGAAAATGTGTACATATAAATATTATTAGATTTATTTTTTATTAACAGTTCATTAGCTTAGAGTGCAAAGGCTCTATGAGTACTTTTTATAAAATTTGAGTTTTTAAAACGAAAACATTAAGTAAAAATACATTTCGAATTACAAAATTACTAGTTTTTAAAAGCACTATTGCCCAATTCAAAATCTATTTTGTATCTTTGTATATATCAACTGAGAGAAGTCAAATTGATGTTTTTTATTATTTTTTTTAATGAAAACACTCTCTCATTCAATACCTTAATTTATAACTTAACTTTTTATCGTCCTTTGGAAAGACGATATATAGAATTTCTACTGGTGGTAATTTATTAATATAACTTAACAAAAAAACAAATACAAATATGTAGCTCATAATTTTTTCAGAAAGTTTCAGTATTGATATCTACAATTCATAACAATTTAAAAAAAATAAACAAAAATGTTACAAAAAAATAATAGAAAATAAGTTGTTCTCCGAAAATTCACCAATATATTTATTATAAGTTGTATATGGGGGATTTCATGTCCACCAACTTTTAAAATCGATGTCTTCCTATCATCAGACACAATTTTTCAACACGATCGGTGGAGAACTCTCTGAGTTAGAGGGGGTCAAAATTTTACATTTTGGCCAAGCAGGTCTTTTTTCTCATCCATGTAACTTATTAGAAAATAAAAAATGTTTGACAATTTTTTTTCCAAAATCAAAAACAACAGAAATCTTAGATATTTCCCTTGAAGACCTATTTGGTCGCTTAGTGGAATGCGAGTTGGATATCTATCAAAATAAATGTTTTGTTAATTCGTAAACAAAATGTTGTCTCTCCTGAATATTTTTCAAAAAGACGCTTAGCTATTTAGTACTCTAAGCTAACGATTTGTCTCATGAGGATACTTACCTATCTTCAGCTAGAACTTGATCAAACTCAGAAGTCGAAACTAAAAATATGATTGATGTAACAGAAGTGTCAAAACATCGAGTCCATTTTTGTCTCTGAGTTCGTTGTCCACCGACATCAACAAAAACAAATGGGATATTCTAAAACAAAAATATAAATATATATTTAACAATAGTTAACAAACAGTGAGTGACAAGACAATGGAAACTATTTGGAAATTGTATAATAATATGTAACACATTTATAGAATGTGGTAATACTTCTTAGCATTAGCAAAACAATGGAAACTTTTAAAATTCTGCAAGAAAGAAGGCCAATACCCGTAATTTCAACAAATAGATACATATCTATCAGCGCTTAGGTACTTATGGAGTAAAAATACTTGGTAATTTTTACCCGTAGATTTTGAATTGAAATTTGACGTTAATTTAGATAAATTTATCTACTGGGCATTTTACACCGTAGATATCTATTTGTTGAAATTACGGGCATAAATAAATCAAAAATAATTGCTCAATTCACAAGGTCTCCTATCATGTACTTTGTACAATTTATACTTTCAGCCCAATTATGAAAAAAAAATTCTATGTTAAAAAAAGAAATGGAAAAAAACTCCCAGGTAATTTTTTTCATAATCATTTGTGGTTGCCCTCTGGCAACGCAACTGAAGTTTGGTTGTCATCCATAATCGACCCATAAGATATACAATAATGTCGAACTCAAGTTTTTAAATAGATAAATTGAATGCTGAGAATTATGCGAAGTTTATTGATAACGCAAGATTGTTGGGACCGTTCAAGAAAAAACTTCGTGGAATGTTAAAGATAATAAAGCGTTGGAATATAACTGTGACGGTGAGGACAAATGAACTGATTCAAATTCAAAATAAATGTTAGAATTGCAAAAGAAGCTTGGTGTAAATTGGAAAACATTTATAGAGCTAAGGATCCTGCAAGAAAAGTTCATTTATTCAAGAAATTTGTGCGATTCAAGTTTTCATCTGATGAAAAATATAGTGTTCAATTAAACTGATTTTATTCAATACCAGATGATTTGAAGAATGCTGATATAAATATTCCTTGCGAATTACTTTCTATATTTTATTGTGTAGTTCGCCTCCTGAATTAGAAAATTTTGTTATTGGAATTGAAAGTCGCGATTTATTACCAAGTTTGGAACAATTAAAAAATAAAATATTAGAAGAGAGTAAGTAAGGATCAAGGTTTTGCAATCAAGAACAGAAATAAAAAATTCAACAATAAGTGTATAAATCCGAATAAACAACAAAAATTTGAAATGTTTTGCATGCGGCCCAATAAGCATTTTTACTGGAATTCATGTTAAAAGCAAGTGTAATTCAAGCCTTGAATTTAGGGATGCCAGATTCAGATTCTCAAAAAGCTGGACATTGGGTTTTAAAAAGCTGGACAAATCAAAAAAAAAACTGGATATTAAAAATATGACCGAGAAAATGTTAATTTTGATTTTGTATAAATATTTCTTTTAAAATATATGTTTATCCATTGTACATGGTGCTACAGTAAAAAAAAACTAGGAAAATGAGCGAATTCACTTAATTGTGAATAAATTTGAAGAGAATCCATCGATTTTTATGATCGATATCTCATTTTGTTTCTATTACATGTGGCTTTGCGATAAAGCAATAAATCTAACCAATTTCTCCCGTTTTCGATTTTTCATGATTTTCATGATGGGGAAAATGTTTTCAAAATTCAATCAATCGAAAGAAGAACATTAACTACTCAATCGAAAGAAGAACATTAACTACTAAATCGAAAGAAGAACATTAACAAAAATGTAAATTTTTTTGAAAATGAACGAATTTACTTAATTGTGAATAAATTCGAAAATAATCAATCGATTTTTATGTTCGATATATTATTTTGATGCTATTGCATACGCTTTTGCGACAAAGTAATAAACCTGAACAATTTCTGCCATTTTAGATTTTTCATGAGTTGTTTAAAACACAAAAATTTGCTATTTTCACTTAAAACATATTTTTTGCTTCAATTTGTTATTATAATTTCGAAAATACTAAGCCGATTAAAACGCAATATATAACTTCAATAATATCGGACTAACCCTTTTTGAGTTATCATATGGTGTTTTCTTTTCTGGCATAAATGCTGCATTTATTCTGCCTTTTACCTTTCTTTGTGTTCTTTTCTGAAAAAAATGTAGTTTGGTCGTGTTCTTTTCTAATAATGTTACCCTAAAACCCTGAAGATATGCTACATGTTTCACCCTCAATTTTATCAAAGGGTTAGAAATGCACCACTTTTTTTGTAAGCAAAAGTATAGTTTTTTAATATTTAGTAGCTACATAAAAGAAAATTGCATAAATGGTAATGATTTTGTTCTATTGTGATCAGTGCTGCCAACTTTTTTTTGGAGAAATCGTCAATTTACAAAAAAAAAATCGTCAAAATCGTCAAGTTAAAAAGAAAAAATCGTCAAGACATTTTTTTATTAACTTTTTAAATATTTTTTTTTTATTTACCGGCAAATAAATTTATTATTTAATAAAAAAAAAATAATTTAATTTTGGTATTATGTGACTTTACTCTGGTAGATTTCTGTGTGACATTTTTTTAATAAGTCATTTTTAATTGCTATATTAAAACATTGAGAATTATTTAACTTAAGATAATCTTTTGAAAACAATATTCCTTGTAATGTTGAAGAATCCAAAGCATTTCTGATTTTTGTTTTATTTAAATTTACAGTATTAAAAATTCTTTCAACGTTGTTCATATTACGTAATTCTCGAACTTCATTATCAAGTTCTTGATATTCTTTTCCATTTAATAAATTTGGAATAAGTTTGGCCAATTGTAAAATTTAATAATTTTTTTTGTTCATAAACCTTTATAAGGATTAACTCCATTCTAAAGGTTTATCGCCAAAATCAAAATGTTTTAAAATTTGTGAAACCAATTCAATATAAAACTGGACGCTGTCTGCCTTTCAATTTGTACATTGCAAAAGGGGACTTACAAAATTTGAATTTTAGGAAAAAAGGTTACCATATGTTTTGCTTTTAAAAAATCGTCATTTTTGTTCGCGCGAAAAATCGTCAATCGTCATTTTAATAAATTTGACTTAAAAAATCGTCAAAATGACGATAAATCGTCAAAGTTGGCAGCGCTGATTGTGATCGTTAAAAATGCAACACATTATGAGGGTATGGGTAACATTTAGGCCCTAATTTTGTAAATCACGTCACCAAAGTGATATTTATGAGGAAAGCAAAAACAAAATTTCAAAAATTTTAAAAATTTGTTTTTGTTTTATATACAAAATTTTCAAATTATGAAAGGCAAGTCAACGCTTGAATTTTGGTGCGTTTGTTCTGTTAAGAATTTGTATATAAAACAAAAACAAATTTTTAAAATTTTTGAAATTTTGTTTTTGCTTTCCAAATAAATATAACTTTGTGACGTGATTTACAAAATTAGGGCCTTAATAAATGGTACACAATATATAGGCAACATTTTGTGTCAGAAAAGAAAACACCAATAAATTACAGTGGTTGACAAAACAATGGAAACTTTTCCAAATATTTCATTAGTGGACTAAAATCTGAAATAATTTTTTAAAAAATTTTAAAATTTTTCTAGATTTTATTTGTATACTTTTATTAACTTAATTTAACAAAAAACAAAGGACATAATTATTTTCATTTATTTAAAGTATAATACAAAATTAATTTATAAAATACAATAATGAAATGTGGGCTACTAGACCATTACACTATGTATGTGTATGTAAATATTTAATTTCATTTAGAACATTGGCATTTGTCAGGATATTTTTTATTTTTGTAGCTGTATTCCTTTTAGCAGTTTAGTAAATCCTGTAGTGATTCAGTGGTTGAGGTTAATGGACATTCTTTTAGAATATGTTTTATTGTCAAAATTTCAGAGCAGTGTTCACACGATTTAGGGTGAGTTTGTTCGTAATAATGTTGTGTACTGAATCTTGTTGTTCCAACTCTAGTTCTACCAATTATAATGCAAGTCTTTTCGGCTGAAGTGTTTACAGTAGGGAGGTCGTGCTATGGTCTCGTTATCCGATATTAGAAAGCTAGTTGATGTGCTCCATTGATTTTCCTGCTGTTCCCGTTGAAATTTTTTGTAAAAATTTACTATTACTGGAAGTCGTGGTACTTCGGTAATTAATGGGTATTTTACTGCATTTTTCGCAGCTAAATATGCGTATTCATTACCCTTAATTCCTAGATGCCCAGGAATCGAAAGAATGATAATTTCGGCAACTAGTATACAGTTATTTAGAACATATTTTCTATTTTCACCTTCGTATTTTAGGGATTTGGTTGCGCTTAAACTGTCGGTACAAATCAAAGTATTTTCTTTCTTTAGTGATGCATAGGAAGAGCTGCTAATTCCGCTGGGAAAATACCGGCATTGTTTGGCAGTAATGATTGTTTGATGATTTTATAGTTTTCATCATTTTGTCGGTTTTTCTAATAGAATTTAAGGATGTGTTGATTGTAAGCATGGAGTTCGATGAAATTCTTATTGTTGGCACAGTTGATAGTTTTGGTAGTGGTATTTTCATCTCCTTTGCACTTTTAATGATGTTTTGAAGTCCACAAGAATAGGATGTGTCATCTTTGTCCATTAGCTCCCAGATTGTATTATGCAAGCCATGGTTAACATTTGTCATACCTTTTGCCAATAGTTTTATAGATTGGTTTGATAAAATGGTTTCAAAGTTATTTATTTTTGCTTCTATTCTTAGTGCATCGTTAGGAGTGGCTTGAAGGATCCCAGTGGCTGTGCGGAAACATTTGTTTATACTGGCATTTACTTTCTTTATGTTAGTTTTTGTTGTCCAACCATATATTGTTATACCGTGTTGAATTAATCCTTCAGTTAAATCACGGCAAATTGATATCACAAAGTATACAGAGGCGTCACGAGACAGAAAATATTCTCGTTTTCTATTTCTCTTTCTTTATAAACTGCCCTTTTCATCGTTTTGTTTTGATTATTTCTTTGTTTTGATTACATTACTTTGTCTACCATATTCGCGTTATGTATAGCGCTTTTTCTTTAACACATCACTGATATTGTAGTACAAAATATTTGCTATCCCTTTTTAAGAGAACTGCCCTATCATCAGATTTTGAATTTTTGAAACGTCAAATTTGACATCTCTGTATACTTTGTGTTGATATTCCAGTTTCCATATGAGGGCCTTTATGTTTAGTGCAAATTATTTTTAATAGATTATTTATTATTTTTAGTTTGTCGATGTTAGTCTTAATATGTTGGTTCCAAAGAATTTTTTTTGTGAAAGTGATTCCTAGGATTCTCATTTCAGACTTAACTGGAATTTTAAATCCACTTAATGTAATAGGCGTAAGGTTGCACTTGTATTATCTGCAGATGTGGATAGCTTCACATTTGTTTATGGGGATTACAGCAGCTCCTGTTTGATTTGTCCATTGATTTATAACAGCGTCACAATTATTAAGCGATGAGCTTGTTTCCTCGTGCGATCCTGAGGCTATTATGAATATGTTGTCTGCGTAAATTGATATGTGGTATATGCCTCTAACAGTTCTCAGTTTATCAAAACGTGTGTTTATATAAGCAGTATACAATACCACAGACAATGGCGAGCCTTGAGGGATCCCATTGTCCAATCCACAAGACTTTGAAACAAAACCATCTACTCTTACAGATATTTTTCTGTTTGAGAGAAACGATTTTACCAACTTTAGCAGATTTTTGTGTAGTTCCCCTATTACAGCAAAGTTAATGACTTTGTCAAAAGCTTTTTCTAGATCTTCTGACAAGATCGTAGAGTGCTTTTTTCCCCCTCATATTTTCTTTTAGTTTACTCTCCATTTGGTGACACAATGAGAATACGCCCCTGTTTGGTAGGTATGCGTGTTGTTCTTGTGCAATGTATTTTTGGCCTTTGTAAAATAATTTTGTCAAACACTTTTGATATAGCAGGCAATAGCAATATAGGTCCATATCCGTCTGTGCTGTTTGGGTTTTTGCCTGGTTTTGGGATTGGGCTCAAGATAGCGTGTTTCCATTTGCATAGTCTTAACTTAAGTGTAGATGAAGAGTTTTTTATCATTGAATAACAGATTTTGTCTAGACCAGGTGTAGATCCGCTGCACTTTTTAAGTACATTTTGAAGGTCAAGTATTGAAACAGGGTTGTTTAGCTCTGTAATTTCATTTGGTGTGTTTTCAAGAAAGTCGATGTTGAGCTGTCTTTTTTCTCTATTATCAATGAATTGAAGGAATTATCTGATCCTATTAAGCACCAGGTCTTTGCGAAGGCATCTCCTATTTGTTGAGGATGGGATAGAATTTCATTGTCATTTTTGAGTCGGAAAAAGGATTTAAGGAATTTTGGAAGTTTTCCCAGGTTTTGCGTTTGGCTTCTTTACACGTTCTTCGTACTAATGCACAATTTCTTCTGTAGTTTATGGCATCTAAAAGGTTTTTCCTTCTTCTAAAAAGTTTCCAGCTATCATTTTTTGCTTGTATGAGAGATGCTATATGTGAGTTGAACCAAATGGGATTGTTCTGGCTGTTATGTTTTGGACCTTGGCTTACCGGCATTGATTTGTTTGCAGATGTTCTAATTATTTTACTTATTGTGGCCGCTTCTTTATTTATATTGTCAGAAATTGGATTGTTATTTGAAAGCTCATAAGTGTTTCTCGAAAAAACTATCCAGTCAGCTAGATTGTCAATAAATCTTTTGACGTATTTTTGTGACAGGAGTTACCGTTTGCGTTTTTGATGAAAATTGGAAAATGGTCGCTCATTTCGTGACTAAAGCTTGCCAGCTTAAGGAGATGCCTAAATTCACTGTGGCCATGGAAACATCTATTGCTGTGAGAGATTGTCTCGTACTTAAGAGTGTTGGAGATCCATCATTTAAGAAAGTTAGGTTTCTTTCATTGGCAAAAAACTTCCATAGATTTCCTGCTTGTGAAGTGTACTGTGAGCCCCATATTGTATTTTGTGTGTTTAGGTCCCCACATATCAAGTGTTGGCCGGAATTAAATTTTGGTATGGTGTTTATTATATCTTGGTTCACTGTAACATTTGTTTCTTTATATATATTTGTAATGTGTAGATTTTCTGTTCCACGAAGGGTTAGAGGTTGATGTTAAGTGATGAGTAACATTAATAGAACTTTTTACTAATATTGCTATTCCGGATTTGCAGATTGAGTATTCTTTGTTGTGGTGGAAGATTTTATAATTTGGAAAATGTAAAAATTGTTTGTTTTTTTGTATAATATGAGTTTCTTGAAGGATAATTATGTTTGGATTGTGTTTTTTTATTAATAATTCTAAAGCAAATTTATTGTTTAAGAACCCTTGTATGTTCCATTGTATTATGGATAAGTCAAGACCAATGTTCATGAAATTTTGTAAAGATTGAAGAATTGTGAGTTGTTATTTGTGATTATTTTTTTTCTTTGTTTTCTTTTCGGCTAATGTTTTTTCTATTTGGGTTTTAATGTCGCAATAAATTGCACGAGAATATGGACATAGATCATCTCCTGGAGACCGTGTATCAATTTGTTGAGTTGTTCTTTTCGGAATCATATGATTTAATTCAGTTTCAGTTTCCATTTCTGTTGTGGTGTTTTCTAGTGGATGATGTATGTATATTTTTTGAGGGTTTTGTTGTTGATTTTGTGTTTTGTTTTTCTGAGAGGCTTGTTGTTGGTGTGATTGTTAAAGTTTGTTTTTGAGTATTTTGTTTTACTGTTTCTTTATTTAAAGTAGTGGTTTTGTTGCTTTCATTGTTCTTTGATTGTTCGTTTTGTGGTGTTTCTTTTTCTTTCGTTACATTATTTATTCCTTTGGTAATATTTGCAAATGTGGATTTGGGGTTATTTTTTGTAAAAATTTTATGTGCTTCTGGATTGGAGTTATATGTTTTCCATGCTTCTCTGATAGTGCATCTTCTGTCAATTTTTATTTTCAAAACAGCTTTATGTTTTAGGAATGATGGACAATTATATTCATATGAAGCATGTGTATCTACATTACAATTTACACAAAATTGCTTTTTACATGTTTCTTGCTGTATAGTTTCTCCGCATTCTCTGCATAGTTCCACATTTTTGCAACGATTTTTTGTGTGGACGAGTTTTTGGCAGTTTTTGCACCTCATGGGGGTTTGGATGTATTCGTTGATTTTGACTCTTTCCCAGCCAAGTTTGAGGTATTCCGGACGTCTTATTAAATCAAAGGTTATTACTGCTGCTCCTGTTGGAACTAGCGTATCATTTTCTTTTTTTCATAATTTTTCTTATTTCAACTACTTTTTGATCTTTTAGACCTTCCAAAAGTTCTGATTCTGTGAGGTGGATGATTTTCTTTGAAAAAATTTTTCCTTGTATATAATTTAGGGTTTTATGATAAGTAATAGACACCGGTATTGTGTCGATGTAGTTGGCTTTTCTGAATTTCTTAACGGTCTTTAGGTTATGAGTTTTGAGTATAAGGTCTCCTGATTTAAGCTCAACAACGTCGGTGTAGTCCTTTGAAATGAAGTTTAATCCCTTTTGTATCTGAAAAACATTGTATGCCGAATTGGTTTCGATGTTAGTTCTTTATTAATATTGGTTGATATAACAAGGTATCGTGGAATATGATCATCGCATTGTCTTATTTCTGGGAGAGCTATAAAGTCATCTACACGAAACCTTTTGCCCCTGTTGGTTAGGTCCTCATTTGATCCTAGTTCCCTGAACCTATTATGGTTCAGGGGGTGTGAACCATTCATATTTGGTGATTCAGTCCTCAGAAAGAGGTTGAAACTTTTTCTTTAAAAAATTTTTGTTTTCGAATATTATTCAAGCAACAATGAATAAGAAAAAAAAAGAATTAACGTTTCTGTGAGTTTAAAGCAGGGTTTACAATTGCTACTATATTAGCCGCCAATTGCAGTAAATATACATTTTTATCAATCTGCATACTAAAAATATAGTTAATATTATAATTTTGTATAGCTCTGCTAATATAAATTGCTGTTACTATTCATATATTACTACACAAATTGCAATGTTAGTTTGCAATTTCTAGTAGCAGATACAAACAGTTGTCAACTCGTTATTGTAGCACAAGAACCAAAATATATCTTCGTGCTATAGTAGCATACACACTTTTTTGCCGAACTAATATTGCGCGTCAGCATTCGTTTTTGTTTTGTTGTGCTAGCAATTTTCTCTGGCAGCAATTTACATTTCTTTGGTTGCTCTGCTATGGTTGCATTGATATTTCTTGTTTTTTGGCTATCTGGATGCTGCTAGTTATTTTATTGTCAAGTATGTAATACGAAATAACGATTATTCATTAGTGTAAATATTTTTGAATATACTTGAGATATTGACTTGAATTTTATTTGTAAGACCAAAAATTAACATATCTAAACAAAAAAATATTCGGAATAAATGTGGAGCAAATTGTTCCTAGTATATATTTGCAATCCTATTAAAATGTTGATACAAATTTTAGTTTTAGAAACTCAATAAATATGTAATAAAATCTTTATTTATTAACAAAACTCAATGAAAATTTCAACGTTTTTTAAATTTGTCATTCCAAATTACATAGTGTAAAAAAACTTGTCAAAATGTCAAAACGAATCCCAAAATTCCTAAAAATTTAAGCGAAAATCCCAAAAATGGTATTTATTACAATTTTAACCATAGGGTCTACATTTCCTACGGGGCTGGGAAACTACTCTGGCGATAAATAGGGAACAAATGAAGGTTTCCGAAACTGCTTTCCGTTTTTTGATCCCAGCTTTGGGATTTTAGAACATGTGGCCCAAAGTTGAAATTTTGATAAAAAATAGGTCAAAATCCGAAGGACGTAGGGCAACATGTTCGAAAAATAGGACATGTTTTTTATACCGAAATGTTCTCTGTAAAGCTACCTTACAGAAAAACATAAAATTGGTATATGTTCTTAAAGAAAGTTTTTTTTTAATAAAAAAAAAGTGTTAAGTATTTTTGGATCTATAATCGATATTACTCTGAAATCTTTTGTATATTACTGATAATTTAGTTGTGTAACTAAAAAACGAAATTCGAGCCCGTTCGGTACAAAAGTACGATCTATATTTTTAAAAAAGCGGACCAAGGTATGGCAAAATTTAAATTTTTAAATGCCTATAATTCGGAAATTGTAAGAGATACATAGCACACGCAAGCACGTTTTTTTAAGACATAGACGAGCGCTTTATAAACATATAATAACTCTTTGAAATCGAATGGGAAACAAAAAAAATGGAACGTGTTTAAAAATTTTACATGTCGAAGGTACCCTACTTTGAGCCCCAATAGCGCCGCCCCTGTGGCATTTGTAGTGCCCATTTTAATAATTTAAACTCGAATACTCTATGGCAACGCCCGCGTCAAATTTTATCCTGATCGGATCTGCCGTTTAGAAATACCAGATTTATTTCCAAAAAATTTTGATTATGCCCAACTGTGCATTGGGTGTGTTTACTGATATGTTGTTATACACTTAGCAATAACAGCAACTAATAGCAGCAATTGCAGAAATGTCAATTGTGCTATAGCACAACCAAATAAATGTGTATTGTTGCTAGAAAAGTTTGCCAGCACAACAAAATAAAACGAATGACGTGCAATATTAGCACGACAAAAAACTCTGTGTGCTACTAAAGCACGAACATATATTTTTGTGGATATGCAATGGATTGTGTTTGCTACTAAAAATTGCAGACTAGCATTGCAATTTTAATAGTAATACAAACGAACAGTATGAATATTTATATTATTTGATTGTGATGATATGAGATAATTTCATATTTATTGTATAGTCAAATGTAAGAAATATGTTGCTAGAGCTGAATATCGAAACCCTGGTTTAAAGTAAAATGAGAAAACCGTTATAGCTTATTAAGAGAGAGAAAAAAAGACCGACTTAACACGGCAATTGCTTAAGCAAGACTGACTGAAAGGACATAATTAATTAAATTCTAAAAATGAGAAAACAAAATTAAAAGATTTCTTTACGGCATTGACAAAAAAAATGGAAACTTAGGTATTATTTTAACAAATATGGTCTAAACTTTGCAATAACTCAATATTTTGTTGGGTATCCCTTATTTTTTATAACTGCTACACATCGACGATGCATTGAACCAATTAAAGAGTCAATGGTCTCCTTTGAAATATTTTGCCATTCCCTTATAACCCCCTCCCATAAATCTTCCTTCCTGGTGTAATTTTGGGTCCTTATTTTACGATCTACAATTTCCCATAGATTTTCTATGGGATTGAGATTTGGCGATTGGGCAGGCCACTTCAAAACACGTACCTCGTTGGATTGTAACCACTCGGTTACAACTCTATAGGTGTGTTTCGGGTCGTTGTCGTGTTGGAATCTCCAAACTAGGGGCATATTTTCCTCAGCGTATGGATACATAATATCGTTTAATATGATTCTGTATCCTATACCTGTCATGGTATCTTTTATAATATGCCCATACCTTGCCCTGAAAAACATCCCCATACCATAATATTGAAATCGCCATACTTTAGTCTTATTTGGATCTAATCTTTTTCCCTTTGGTCGTCTTACAAATGTTCTCCCATCACTGCCTCTTAAATTGTATTTGGATTCGTCGGAAAAGAGGACAGTATTCCATTTCTGTATCGACCAGTTTAAATGATCCCTGGCAAATTGTAGACGAGCAGAACGGTTCTTTTTAGAAATGAGTGGTTTTTTCACAGGACGATAGCAACCAAGACCAGCCTCATTTGCCCTGCGACTAACTGTTCGGGTACTTATTTCTAATTTTAGTCTATTAACAACCTCTCGAGGAGTTATTTTTGGGAATTTCTTGAACTCTCTCGCTATTAAATTACCTTGTCTAGGAGTTGTCTTACGAGGTCTTCCACCTAAATGTTGAGTTTTTACAGAACCGTTCTCACGAAATTTCTTTATAATTTTTGAAACTGCTGATTTATTTATTGAATATTTGTCACAGATACTTTTTTGTTTTAAACCAGCTTTAAAATCGTTAATTATTTTATTTTTTAAGTCTTCACAAATCTTAACTTTAGCCATTTTCGTTAACTTTGAAAAAAAGCAATTATGCGAAAAACTTAGAAAAAGAAATTGTGAAAAATTACCAGAATTTAAAAATAAAATAACTGTAAACATGATGCATTTTACATCGTTCTTTTAAATATTATTTTCTTTTTACACTTCTTTCTTGCAGAAGTTTAAAAGTTTCCATTGTTTTGTCAGTAACGAAATAGTTAATATTTTTAATTTTGTTCCCTTTTTTTAGAATATAATTATGTTGTTTGTTTTTCAGTTAATTTATAAAAATAAAACTATACAAGTAAAATACTAAAAAAATATTATTTTAAAAAATATATTTTAAATTTTGGACTACATATGGAATATTTGGAAAAGTTTCCATTGTTTTGTCAACCACTGAATGTGGAGAAACATCCAAAATAAATTCACAATTTTAGAAAAAAAAATCTATCCATAGAATTAGAAGTACTTAGGTAACCATGATGCATCAAATCAATATAGTGAAGCCTTTTTTCCTGTTGACCTGTGTTAGAGTAAATTTTCATTTATTGTCGAAAATTTCTATTTATCTGGACAAATTTAATTTTAGATTGAAACTGGACAGGCTTCAATAAAGCTGGACAATCCAGCCAAGTCCAGCCGGGCTGGCAACCCTACTTGAATTATAGTCATGCAATTGAATTACAGTTGTATTACACTTTATTTCAATAGCATCTCCAGCAAAAAGGAAACATAAATTCAAGCTATATATTTTTTGTTTGAAAAATATTTTTATTTTTTTAAATATTTTTCATGTTTAAAACATAATTACATTTGCATTCAAGTCAAGTCAAATTCCAACAAAATGTTCAAATGCTTGAATTTTCGGGGTTTTGGTGCTTATTGGGGTAAGAATGTTTTGTCAAGAATAAGACTGTTGGTAATCAAGAAAGTGCAATGTTTATAATCAATTCATGTCTTAATGATGATGATTTAAATGAATGGCTCTGCGGTAGTGGAGCATCAACACATGTATATTGAGAAAAATAATTATTCCCAGTTATGAAAGAATATAATTGTGACTGGTGATAAATTTAATATCAAGCGAATTGGTGAAGTTAAAGTTAAAACTGGAGTAGGGTGGGTAAAAATGTTGATTTATTTCCCTCTTTTTTTCTCATACCACTGTGCACTGTCAAACATGGCGGAGGAGGGGTCATGATGTGTGGTTGTATGGCTGAAGTTGGTGTAAGAAACTTAGTTTTCTTCAACAGTACAATTGCGGCAGAAATTATTTCCAAGGGAGCTAGCATCATAAAACTTTGTGTAGATACACCTGTTGCTAAAATAAGCATTTTAAAAAATTGGAAATAACCGCCCCCTCTTTTCAGATAACCTCCCCCCACCGACTGACCAAACATTTTCAAAAAAGATTTCAATCTATATTCTCATAGCTCTTTCCACAAATACCATTTTGAAAAAGTTGCCATTAACCCACCCCCCTCACTTTTCTTATAAACTTTCAATTTATATTCTCATTGCTCTATCTACAAATAGCATTTCTTAGTTTGTTTGGCGATTTCATGGGGCTCCGCTATAAGTAAATTTTGGGTAATCAATTGTGTAGACTTTGACATTCGCTATAGCGATATATCGTTATAAAACTTGCTACATTAAGCTCTCATGCTTCGCTACAAGTAGTTACTAAAAATTTTAATAGCGGTATTCACTGTTAAGTGCGAATGGTCTAGCATCATTGCAAATGCAAAATTTTACCGTAATCCAATAACAAAATACACACAAAAACATTTACAATTTTGCATTTGCAATGATGCAATACCATTCGCACTTAACAGTGAACTCCGCAAATATGTTTCTAGAAAAAAGAAAATTATTTGCTTCGGTACAAGTAGTTGCGGCATGAAGCCTGGCCTTCTAACATATAACCACATATGTATCATTCCTTGGGCAAATGCAGGCAACGTAAGTTACATTCTACAGAAGACAAACAACTTTTTCGCAACTCGCAACAAAAATCATGACTAATAAAAACACGAAATTTTACACATATTATAAATATTTAGTAAAACATTTTAAGTTTTCCATTTTGGTAAAATCTTAGTTATAACAATTTTTTTTTACAAAAAATCACTTTTTCCTTAATGCTTTTTTTTAATTTTTTCAACTTGAAAAATTTATTTCAAAAATGTAAACTTTCACAGCTATTTATATATAAACTGAGTGGCCAATTGGCATACATTTCTGGCATTTATGTCGTCGAAGTGTTAGGAATTGAACCGTAATTATTTTTTCAAAAAGCGAAAATTGGAAATGGGCACATAGTGCAATGGATAAAACTGTGTCCTTTAATATTTTAAAAGAAAACTTACTACAAAGCGCTCTAAAGTTAAATCTTGGGGAACATTTCAATTTTCAACAGGACAATGATCCCAAATACACAGACCTTGACGTCTGAATATGGATAGTGCATCATATTCCCCACATTCTGTCGACTTCTCCTCAATCACCTGACATGAATCCCATAGAACATCTATGGTATGAATTGGCAAAACTAGAGTATCCAAAACCGAAACTGAAAACCGGTCAACCGGTTTTTTCATCTTTGTAAACTCGACCGGTTTCGGTTTTCTTTAACATTCCGGTTTTTTGAAAAACCGGTTTTTGTAAGACGGTTAACCGGTTTTAATGAAATATATTTTCAAAAGCTCATTTCAACATATTTTTGAAAAAATTTGATACCATTTTTAAAAATATTGATTCATTTTATGGAAAATTGTAGCATTTAGCAATATTTCGAAAAATATATAAGACAATTGCATTAAGAATTCCAAAATTTTAAATTAGCGTATTTTTCATATTGAATAAAAATTTAATATAAACCGGTTTTTTTGAAGACAAAAACCGAAACCGGATAATCGGTTTTTTTAAAAGATAAAAATCAAAACCGGTTTTTTCAAAAACACACTTTTTCGATTAAACCGGAAACCGGTTTTTTAAATTTGCCGGTTTTTTGGACACTCTAGGCAAAACGTATAGGAATTTTTAGTTTATAAATCGATATATTTTTTTTTAATTTTTAAGAAAAACAACATTATGGTCCAATTTTGTCAGGTTACATCTGGTTAAAACGTTAATATGAACACACAAACGGCAACACACAACTAAAATAATACGTAATAGGGGGGTCAGACGGCATGTATTGCTTGTGTATTGGGACATGTATTCGATACATATGGAATTCCATGTGTATGTCAAAATTCACATTATACATACGATTCATAATTTCCACGTTCAAACGTACATATGTAATTGCATGTGACATAACCTCTATAAGTTTATATGTTTATTGTTTTTAACAATATATTTATTTAAAACATTTTTAAATCACAATAAATATATTTAATGCAATGAAACTTATTTTATTATGATTTTTCTTTACTCGCTTTTGTTTTGTTTTTTTTATTTTTTATACACACGAAAATAGAACATGCTCTAATTGCGATGCTGCTTGTAATTTTAGAAGCTAGTTCACAAAACTTTGTCAGTTATTAAAACAATAATCGGTCTATTCATTTAGAAGTTACAGATTTATTTCCACATTTTTTCCAAGTTCAACCACTGTTAGAGTTGTCAAACCGGCTTTCGAATTATTCGAAAACCGGGTTTATTTCCAATTTTCCGGTTTACTGCGATTACTTCTAATAATTATCTATTCCCCTTTTTAATTTTAAACAAATTTTAATACAAAAATGTCATACATATTTAAATTAACCAATGTTAGTAAACTTTAACAGATAGAAGTCAGAAAACATATCGAGCTAAAAATAATCAGATGGCTTTTTAACGTCACCTGTAATAAATTCTTTTTATTACAGGAGTTCTGACTTTTTGGTCAGAACTAAATGAAAGTTCATCAAACTCTGATTTAGAATATATTGAAAGTGACTCGCAAAATTTAGAAGCTCAGCTCAGTTTAACATTAAAAGAAGTTCAAAATCTACACAAAAGAACTAATATTGCAACAACGAGCGACTTAAAAAAAAATTTTAATTATTTGGACAAATTTTAAAAACTATCGAATTAAATCTTTTATACAATGCAATTTTAACAGATAGTCCATGTTTCTTCTTTAATAAAAAATAATTTAAGAAAAAAATACAATTAAAATTAACTATTATTATATAAAATATCTATTAATATACATCCTTTCTTTTGACTGAACGATTTTTTAATTTGTTTTAATAAAAAAAATAATTTAATATACCTTAATTCTTAAATTGACAAAAAAGACTAAAAACCGGTTATTCGAACCGGGTTTTGATAGAAAAACCGAAAACCGGTTTTTAAAAAATTAGCCTTTTCGAATTATTCGGAAACCGGTTTTTAGAATATGTCGAATATTTGACAACTCTACCCACTGTGCAATGGTTCTATTAACTCGCAATTTAGATTTTTTGAATTGTGACTTTGTTGCAGCAAAAGATCTTTATATTTTGTTTTTGAAAAATAAATATGTAATTGAATTACTTACTTGAATTTTTACAGAAAATTCATAAACACCCTTTGTAGCTTTTCGACAATGCAAAATATCTTTATGTGTTGGAGTGTAATCATTCATTGCCAAGCGATCAATTTCGTCTAAGAAGTAGTTTACTGAATCGCTCTAAAAATAAAATGATTGTTTATTATAGTAAAAATTGATTTTTACGCAAATTTACAATTTGAAATTCTCTCCGTCGTTCATAAGCTCGTCTAATCCCACGGTCTTGCCAAAGTCGCCTTATTATTGCTGCGTACTGAACAAATTTTTCCGCTTCTAACGTGCTACATTCCATTGATTTCGTTTCGTTTGCATCTTTATCTCGATCATTATTGCCCCACGGAATTTCAAGTTTTTCTCTGGCATCAATTAAAACTTGCATACCTGGAAATAATTAAATCAATAGATCGTTTTTATTAAAAATGTATTATTTATAGATGGTCATAGCTGTTGTAGCCTATTATTAAATATATAAATTGATAAAATGGAAATTTGTAATTAAACCATTAAATATTAACAAAATTTACAATAATCATTTTGTTTAAGTCCATAAATCCATAGAACGTAGTGAAGTAAGGTTGGCTGAACAGTTAAATGGGGCATAAGTTAAAGACGGCACGGTCTATGCGGGACCAAAAGGCATTAAGTCTGTTGCTCCATCCTGATCTAAGTTGAGCCAGAACGACTCTTGTTTTACTGGCATACCTAAACACGGGCGGCAAGCGTTTTTTAGTTGTCAAAAATGTTCATGCCCATACAATTTGTATGTAGCATACCGAAATAACGCGACGGCAACGCTTTGCAATTGGAAAATCCAACTTTGACAGCGCGTTTAATAGTGAAGTTAGTTGCAAAACACAATAAATGTAAACACATACATACAAAAGGAAAAACAAATAAGCAAAAAAATATATATTTGTTATTAGAAAATGGAGGTAAGTGTAAATATTTAAAATAGTATACATATATTATTTTCTTTTATATTTATATATTTTATATTATCAGAAATATGGTTATTGTCTAAATAATCAGGGTTGTTATATTTATTTTTTTGATAACCCTGTTTTTATTATTTGACGTAGCGTTGCCGCTGTTGTTTAGGTATGACATTTCAGCGTTAAAGCTAAGAGCAAAAAAACGTTCCGTCTTACGCTTTTGTTTAGGTAGGCCAGTTACGCGGCAGAATCTTCTCAGTGTCTGCTATCGATGGTGGGCGACCTTCAAGTACGACATTCATACGGTATCCTGCTACCGCGAAATTGATGGCGTCTCTGTGAATGTCGTTCAATACTGTCTTATACGAGCGGCAATGAAATGAATCCTGCACATACCTCTGTATGCTCTCCTAGTATTTCCGTAGGTCCTGTCTGAGGGAGACTCCAACTTTGACTCCTAAGGCTGCGTTTTGACAGCTTTGAATATTTCTGCACTGAGTATCACTCAACGAAGGCGACCACACTGGAGCAGCATAGTTAAACACTGACCAATCGTCTTGTAGGTAACTAGCAAGGTTTCTTTGTCCATACCCCAAGTACTGCCGGCTAGTGCTTTGAGGACCTTGTTCCTATTTTGCAGTTTATGTGTGATTGCAGTGGCGTGTGCTGAGGAGGTGAAAAGGCTTCAAAAGTGACACCCAATATTTTCGGGTGGTTCATTGTCGGAATTTGTAATGTAAGGTTGTTAGTTTTGAATAAAATGACTTTTATCAAATGTAAAAAAATTATTTTTACCAAAAAAAAGAAAATTACAGATGAGTTCAGAATGGAGCAACAGGCACAATTCTTACTGGTCCCCGTCCCATCTTGTAGTCAGGGTTCCAAGATGATACCCCAACAATTTCATCTGACCAGCCAACTCTATATCACTGGATATGTGTACTAACCCAGTAGAAGTAGCAAAATTCCTTAACCCTCCGTTAGTCGCAACTGATCTGGTACAGGCAAACAATTTTTATACTAAACCCTAAATTTTAAGCTATTTTTTGAAAAAAATATATTTTTACCGCAATTTTATGTTTATTACTCTTTTAAATACAGTGAATTTAATATTATTTTTATGTTTTCGAAATAAAAAGTGCGGATATTATTTTCAGACGCGCCTTTTATTTATTGATATCAATTTGGAGACTTAAAATCAGTTATAACGAATATTGGAAAATATCCTGAAATAATTGTTTATCAAGAATTTTAAAAAAAGGTCTCTGAATAACAGTTAAAAATAACCAATATATTTTGATCTTTGACAACCATTATAAAAGGACTAATTATGGACTAATCTGCATAAAATTAGGTGACATGTCTTTAGTATATATGAAACTTATTTGTGTTAAATTTTATTTCAATACCAACATTTTTATGGGAGCTATAACTAATTACACTCTGCTACAAAATAACACTTTTTGTCAGAACTTGAAAAGCGACCTAATGGAGGCTGTAGACCTAGATGAGAACATACTAAACCGTTTTCAAAGATTTTGAAACACCCTCAAAATGTTGAGTTATTTTGAAAAAAATGTTTTAGGGTAGGTCGTAGTACTTTTGTACCTCTAACTCACACATTTTTAGACCGATTTAAAAATTTTAAAAATGTATGCACACTAGGGTGGGTCACAATTTTTTTTTTTCTAAAATTTTTGAAAGCGTCAGCTAATATGTATCTAAAATTTTGTTGCATTATTTTAAGTTTTACTGCCTCCGGATCGCGATTGAATTTTTAGAAAGTGAAATACCCAGCAAAAACTTCGCTTACAAAGCTACAAGTAATGTCTTTTTTAATAACTTACTTTTTAAGTATACTGTTTTTGTTTTTTAGACTTTACTATAAAATAAACAAACAAAACAAAAAAACTGTTACTTTTTTTCAATTTTCCCATTTTTTTATTGCATGTTTATTTAGAAAAACAGAAAAGAATATTGCATAACTGTGTGAAAATCATTATTAGACGCACAATAAAGTAACTAAGCAGTGGTGTAGTGAGTACAATAGACTAGCAAACGGATAGTTGATGGTTCGACTGGTGGCTGCGACTTATTTTTTATTTTTTTATTTTTAGTTTGCAAATACAAAATGCAAAGCCAAAAAATATAGCTTACTTTTGGGATATCGCGAACAAAAATAAGTACTTATTCCGCCGAAAAATAAGTAGTATAATCGTCAAATTCCCCTTATTTTTCAGCTTATTTGTAAGCAAAGTTTTTGCTGGGTAATAATATTTAACTAGTGGTACCAATATAAAATTGTACATATTTACATATTACTTGATTGATATACTGAAGACCCTACAATTTTTTAATATAGTTGTCTACATATTTCGATAGATTGCGAGATAATCAATCGATTGAAAAATGAGTTAAGTAGCGACATACAGCACTGATTTAGTCCAATACAGCCAAAAAGTCATTAAAAGAAAGATAATATAAAATTCAGCTATTTTATAATACAATTCAAGGCAAATATACGGAAATGCCCGTACAAATTCTTTGTTTCTTACCTAGCGTTTACACATGCAAGTAACAGTTGCACAAACTCAACACATTCATACTTTTGCACTAACCCAATTGTGTAAATTTACACATGCATAGTGATTGAGTTAGTGCAAACGTATTAATGTGTTCAGTTACATGAACTGTTACTTGCATTTGTAAAGGCCAGGTTACAACACGGAGTTAGATAATACAAAGTGCTATTTGTTTTTCATAATCAGAAAAATGGTGCGTACTAGGAATAGTTGAAAGTTGAAAAATTTGAAAAATAATGTATTGCCAACCTATGCAGATCTGATGAAATTTTATAAGCGGACCCGTCAAAGCCTTAAATATTGCAATGATTTAAATATGAGAGGGAAACTAAAAAGGATTTTTAGTCGGGATTTCCGGGAATTAAAAACTGACGAAACTACAAAAAGAAAACAAGTTAGAACTCGTTTTTTTTAAAAAAATTTGAAAAGTTTTTCGTTTATATTTCGACAATAATAGACCGATTATTATTATTTATTTGGGGTTTTTCGAATGAACATTTATAAAGATATATGGAAAACTGCACGCTCTGGAAATAAAGGTGACTAATCTTCAATGCAAAGAAATCGACACATATCATCTGTTCGTCGACTACAAAGCATATTTTGACATCCCGATACGAGCAACGGTATTCAAAGCCATGTCAGAGTTTGGCATACCTGCAAAGCTAATACGCTTATGCAGAATGACGTTAACAGACACGAGATCATCGGTTAAAATTGGAAAAGACCTCTCCGAGACGTTTAATACCAAACGAGGTTTTAGACAAGGTGATAGCATATCCTGTGATCTATTCAACATTTTGTTGGAAAAAATCCTGCGAGGTGCTGCAGTTAATAGAACAGCCACAATATACAACAAGAAATATATGCTACTCGCTTATGCCGATGATATTGATATCATGGGGCGAACTCTGCGAGAGGTAACAGCAACATTCTCTAGTATCGAAAAGGAGTCGGTGAAGGTTGGTCTGGTAGTAAATGAGGATAAAACAAAGTTAATGGTATCAACGAACAAGGAAGCAAGAAGACTGGGTCAGTATGTGAACATTGGTGACTAATTAAAGGGGTAATTAAAGAACTCCATTGTGATCATGGTAAGCTAATTTATAATTCAAGTGCGATGAGGCCCAGAGCGACACTTTTTGTAAGGAATAATCTAACATATTTACCTGTTTCAGAATTCCTACTTGGGGATCTTGTAGCGATACGGGCAAATATCTCATCGATAGCAGGAAAGCACGAGGTAATTATTGCTTCTGCCTACCTGCCAGGTGATGATGCAGTAGCACCTTCATTAGATGTTTCAAAACTGGTAGAATATTGCCAAAACAGAAACCTGGGATGGATTATCTACTGTGATGCCAATGCTCATCATACGGTTTGGGGAAGTAGTGACATCAACAAACGGAGTGAGTTTTTATTTGAATTCATTTGCGAGAATAATATATTTATAGCAAACAAGGGTGATGAACCCACATTTAGGAATATTCACCCTTATCGTGGTTGTCGTATTTGTAAGCGTATTTAAAATTGAACAATTTTCGACTACGCCAGCAAAGTAAAATAATCATATTGTAACAGATTACCTAATTTTATTTGATTCTGAAGCAGCCTGTTATAACAACTGTCAAAAATCACAGATGTTTACAAAAATTCATTTAAATTTTATTAATGCGGCATAAATAAAAATTAATTTATTTTTTAAATAAATCTTTAGAAGATGATGACAATTTTTTAAAAGTGACACTAGAACTTATTTTACGCCTTTTAGCAGTAGAAACACATAACGGTCGCTTGAAACCGAAAGGTTCTTTGTGTTGTATAATAGTGTGCATATCCAATAAATTTACTGCAGCCTCTTCTAATGGTGATAATATAAACTGTTTCAAATTTCCACTACCTGTTGCATGACTTTCGGCTACTAAGTTCGGATACTAACTTTCCTGGTTCAATGCCCTTCAGTCCAACTCCGATTCAAGTACGACATTCATACGGTATCCTGCTACCGCGAAATTGATGGCGTCTCTGTGAATGTCGTTCAATACTGTCTTATACGAGCGGCAATGAAATGAATCCTGCACATACCTCTGTATGCTCTCCTAGTATTTCCGTAGGTCCTGTCTGAGGGAGACTCCAACTTTGACTCCTAAGGCTGCGTTTTGACAGCTTTGAATATTTCTGCACTGAGTATCACTCAACGAAGGCGACCACACTGGAGCAGCATAGTTAAACACTGACCAATCGTCTTGTAGGTAACTAGCAAGGTTTCTTTGTCCATACCCCAAGTACTGCCGGCTAGTGCTTTGAGGACCTTGTTCCTATTTTGCAGTTTATGTGTGATTGCAGTGGCGTGTGCTGAGGAGGTGAAAAGGCTTCAAAAGTGACACCCAATATTTTCGGGTGGTTCATTGTCGGAATTTGTAATGTAAGGTTGTTAGTTTTGAATAAAATGACTTTTATCAAATGTAAAAAAATTATTTTTACCAAAAAAAAGAAAATTACAGATGAGTTCAGAATGGAGCAACAGGCACAATTCTTACTGGTCCCCGTCCCATCTTGTAGTCAGGGTTCCAAGATGATACCCCAACAATTTCATCTGACCAGCCAACTCTATATCACTGGATATGTGTACTAACCCAGTAGAAGTAGCAAAATTCCTTAACCCTCCGTTAGTCGCAACTGATCTGGTACAGGCAAACAATTTTTATACTAAACCCTAAATTTTAAGCTATTTTTTGAAAAAAATATATTTTTACCGCAATTTTATGTTTATTACTCTTTTAAATACAGTGAATTTAATATTATTTTTATGTTTTCGAAATAAAAAGTGCGGATATTATTTTCAGACGCGCCTTTTATTTATTGATATCAATTTGGAGACTTAAAATCAGTTATAACGAATATTGGAAAATATCCTGAAATAATTGTTTATCAAGAATTTTAAAAAAAGGTCTCTGAATAACAGTTAAAAATAACCAATATATTTTGATCTTTGACAACCATTATAAAAGGACTAATTATGGACTAATCTGCATAAAATTAGGTGACATGTCTTTAGTATATATGAAACTTATTTGTGTTAAATTTTATTTCAATACCAACATTTTTATGGGAGCTATAACTAATTACACTCTGCTACAAAATAACACTTTTTGTCAGAACTTGAAAAGCGACCTAATGGAGGCTGTAGACCTAGATGAGAACATACTAAACCGTTTTCAAAGATTTTGAAACACCCTCAAAATGTTGAGTTATTTTGAAAAAAATGTTTTAGGGTAGGTCGTAGTACTTTTGTACCTCTAACTCACACATTTTTAGACCGATTTAAAAATTTTAAAAATGTATGCACACTAGGGTGGGTCACAATTTTTTTTTTTCTAAAATTTTTGAAAGCGTCAGCTAATATGTATCTAAAATTTTGTTGCATTATTTTAAGTTTTACTGCCTCCGGATCGCGATTGAATTTTTAGAAAGTGAAATACCCAGCAAAAACTTCGCTTACAAAGCTACAAGTAATGTCTTTTTTAATAACTTACTTTTTAAGTATACTGTTTTTGTTTTTTAGACTTTACTATAAAATAAACAAACAAAACAAAAAAACTGTTACTTTTTTTCAATTTTCCCATTTTTTTATTGCATGTTTATTTAGAAAAACAGAAAAGAATATTGCATAACTGTGTGAAAATCATTATTAGACGCACAATAAAGTAACTAAGCAGTGGTGTAGTGAGTACAATAGACTAGCAAACGGATAGTTGATGGTTCGACTGGTGGCTGCGACTTATTTTTTATTTTTTTATTTTTAGTTTGCAAATACAAAATGCAAAGCCAAAAAATATAGCTTACTTTTGGGATATCGCGAACAAAAATAAGTACTTATTCCGCCGAAAAATAAGTAGTATAATCGTCAAATTCCCCTTATTTTTCAGCTTATTTGTAAGCAAAGTTTTTGCTGGGTAATAATATTTAACTAGTGGTACCAATATAAAATTGTACATATTTACATATTACTTGATTGATATACTGAAGACCCTACAATTTTTTAATATAGTTGTCTACATATTTCGATAGATTGCGAGATAATCAATCGATTGAAAAATGAGTTAAGTAGCGACATACAGCACTGATTTAGTCCAATACAGCCAAAAAGTCATTAAAAGAAAGATAATATAAAATTCAGCTATTTTATAATACAATTCAAGGCAAATATACGGAAATGCCCGTACAAATTCTTTGTTTCTTACCTAGCGTTTACACATGCAAGTAACAGTTGCACAAACTCAACACATTCATACTTTTGCACTAACCCAATTGTGTAAATTTACACATGCATAGTGATTGAGTTAGTGCAAACGTATTAATGTGTTCAGTTACATGAACTGTTACTTGCATTTGTAAAGGCCAGGTTACAACACGGAGTTAGATAATACAAAGTGCTATTTGTTTTTCATAATCAGAAAAATGGTGCGTACTAGGAATAGTTGAAAGTTGAAAAATTTGAAAAATAATGTATTGCCAACCTATGCAGATCTGATGAAATTTTATAAGCGGACCCGTCAAAGCCTTAAATATTGCAATGATTTAAATATGAGAGGGAAACTAAAAAGGATTTTTAGTCGGGATTTCCGGGAATTAAAAACTGACGAAACTACAAAAAGAAAACAAGTTAGAACTCGTTTTTTTTAAAAAAATTTGAAAAGTTTTTCGTTTATATTTCGACAATAATAGACCGATTATTATTATTTATTTGGGGTTTTTCGAATGAACATTTATAAAGATATATGGAAAACTGCACGCTCTGGAAATAAAGGTGACTAATCTTCAATGCAAAGAAATCGACACATATCATCTGTTCGTCGACTACAAAGCATATTTTGACATCCCGATACGAGCAACGGTATTCAAAGCCATGTCAGAGTTTGGCATACCTGCAAAGCTAATACGCTTATGCAGAATGACGTTAACAGACACGAGATCATCGGTTAAAATTGGAAAAGACCTCTCCGAGACGTTTAATACCAAACGAGGTTTTAGACAAGGTGATAGCATATCCTGTGATCTATTCAACATTTTGTTGGAAAAAATCCTGCGAGGTGCTGCAGTTAATAGAACAGCCACAATATACAACAAGAAATATATGCTACTCGCTTATGCCGATGATATTGATATCATGGGGCGAACTCTGCGAGAGGTAACAGCAACATTCTCTAGTATCGAAAAGGAGTCGGTGAAGGTTGGTCTGGTAGTAAATGAGGATAAAACAAAGTTAATGGTATCAACGAACAAGGAAGCAAGAAGACTGGGTCAGTATGTGAACATTGGTGACTAATTAAAGGGGTAATTAAAGAACTCCATTGTGATCATGGTAAGCTAATTTATAATTCAAGTGCGATGAGGCCCAGAGCGACACTTTTTGTAAGGAATAATCTAACATATTTACCTGTTTCAGAATTCCTACTTGGGGATCTTGTAGCGATACGGGCAAATATCTCATCGATAGCAGGAAAGCACGAGGTAATTATTGCTTCTGCCTACCTGCCAGGTGATGATGCAGTAGCACCTTCATTAGATGTTTCAAAACTGGTAGAATATTGCCAAAACAGAAACCTGGGATGGATTATCTACTGTGATGCCAATGCTCATCATACGGTTTGGGGAAGTAGTGACATCAACAAACGGAGTGAGTTTTTATTTGAATTCATTTGCGAGAATAATATATTTATAGCAAACAAGGGTGATGAACCCACATTTAGGAATATTCACCCTTATCGTGGTTGTCGTATTTGTAAGCGTATTTAAAATTGAACAATTTTCGACTACGCCAGCAAAGTAAAATAATCATATTGTAACAGATTACCTAATTTTATTTGATTCTGAAGCAGCCTGTTATAACAACTGTCAAAAATCACAGATGTTTACAAAAATTCATTTAAATTTTATTAATGCGGCATAAATAAAAATTAATTTATTTTTTAAATAAATCTTTAGAAGATGATGACAATTTTTTAAAAGTGACACTAGAACTTATTTTACGCCTTTTAGCAGCAGAAACACATAACGGTCGCTTGAAACCGAAAGGTTCTTTGTGTTGTATAATAGTGTGCATATCCAATAAATTTACTGCAGCCTCTTCTAATGGTGATAATATAAACTGTTTCAAATTTCCACTACCTGTTGCATGACTTTCGGCTACTAAGTTCGGATACTAACTTTCCTGGTTCAATGCCCTTCAGTCCAACTCCGATTCATACGTGGGTTCCCTCAATATCCAAAAGTAATCGCAGGTTGGTAGGTAGAATCTTTGGTATAGAACGGATAAAGTGGGCGTTATCTAAAGTTAGCCCATTTAAATCCCCAGGAACAGAGGTGACATTATTGTCCCTTAACTATCGAGAATCTTCAAATCAAGTCTACTGGATTGTCATGTGCCAGCGACTTGGCGTGAGGTAAAAATGGTCTTTATACCAAAGGCTGGGGGCAAATCTTAACAATTGCCAAAGTCGTATCCAATTAGTAGAAAACAATGGAGAAACTACTCGATAGTTATATAAGGGATACATATCTTTTGATGAATCCAATACACCGCTTAAAGTTTGCTTATCAACCTGGTAAATCTATGGTGACTGCAATTCACCATGTGACGACGCTAATTGAGAAGGCCATTGGTGCAAATTACCAGTGTTTGTATTGCTTGCTTGAAATTAGCAAAATCACCTAAAAAGATGCTTTGCTTACAGTTTTTCAGCAATTGCGTCCAAGTTATAGTCAAACAGCAAAAGTAAAAAAATAAAAAAATGCTTATTAGCTTATAGTGATTCAGTGAGAAGTTATCTGCTTGCGCAGCCAGTCACAGCGATTAAATTCATATGCTTTTGCTGTGCTTTTTGCTGCGCTCTTTCACTTAAAAACAACTGCTTCATGTTTTTCTTAATGTTCATAAATAATGTACGTATGTGTGTATGTATGTACATTTCAAAGAGAATGTGCAAACACACATTTAATTTCTGAATATTAAAAAACCTTAAGCAGTTATTTGTAAGTGAAAGAGCACAGCAAAAAGCACAGCAAAAGCATAGGTAAAAACAAAAATACTGAAATGCTCACATCAGCAAGCAGATAACTTCTCACTGTATCACTATAAGCTAATAAGCAGTTTTTTATTTTTTGACTTTGCTGTTTGACTTTGTTTGTTTATTTTCTCGTAGTTGTAGTTAAGCAAATAAGTAAAACTGAAACACAGTGAAGCAAAAACAAACTCTGCAAATTACATATCGCTTTGTGCGTTTATTGACATTCAGGGGGCATTCGACAACACGTCATACAGTGCTATTGATATAGCACTGCATAGAAAAGGGGTTCCTTATATTATAAGGAAATGTATTTTGGAAATGCTGTCATCCAGGGTTAAGTTGGACTTAGGAGGATCATCGAAGACAATTAGGGCAACCAGGGGATGTCCACAAGGTGGCGTACTATCACCTCTATTGTGGACTCTTGTCAAAACTTAGGTTGCCGCACATATGGTTACGCCGACGATTTAGTAATCTCTGTTACTGGGTGGGATGACGTAACCATATATATATATTTTTTTTTAAATCAAACACAAACTGCGAAGCGTTTTGCTTGTCTGCAGCTACACTCAGAGTCTCTGGCGGGAATCGAACCCGGAACCCTCAGATTAATAGTCAAGCACACTATTGACTAGTCTATCAGGGCACCCTACATCGGAAAGGATGCAGACTGTTCTGAATATAACCACCAAGTGGTGCTTGCCAATCCAACCAAGACAATTCTAGTACCATTTACAAAACGTAGACTCATAGAGCCTACTGACTGGCTCATCTATAGGGTTTTCTAAGGAGGTAAAATATCTTGGGGTTACACTTGATAGGACTCTCACTTGGAATTCTCATTTATTCAACACTATCAAAAAGGCCATTAGGGCAATATATGCCTGCCATCGTCTTTATGGTAGAACGTGGGGGTTAAAACCGACGATGATTTACTAGTTTTTTATTACGGTAATTAGGCCAATAATTACATATGCTGCATTGGCATGGCGGAAGATGGTAGAACAGGTGACCGCGAGAGCATTACTTGACAAGGTATATAGCCTCATCTGTCTCCATTACTGGGTCCATGAGGACTTTTCCCACTCATGCTTTGGGTGCAATCCTACACATCCCACCTTTACACCGGGAATATCCCGTGTAATGCCGGGAGATCTGGTTGGGCACATGCGCATTCTAGGCATCTTTGAAAATGATCCTAGTATTGCAATATCGGACTATATGTCACCAACTCTGGTGTTAAATAGGAATTTTAGGGTCCTTATACCTGAAAGGGACGAGTGGTTAAATCAGACATGGTGGAAAAATAATGCCGATCAAGTATGGTTTACTGATGGTTCCAAACAGGCTAATGGTGACACTGGGGCTGGGATCTATTGTCCCAATTTTCAAAGGGGTATCCCAATGGGTACATTCCCATCACTATTTCAAGCGAAGATTTGCGCCATCCTTATATGCTCCAATGAATGCTTAAGAAGGAGATTAAGGAACAATAGAATATTTGTTATGTCTGATAGTCAGGCTGCTCTTAGAGCATTATCATCATATGAAGTGTGGTCTGGTGTTGGTATGGACTGCTGAACATCCTTGCATGAACTCGACGCACACAATGAACTTACATTTTGCTGGGTACCTGGCCATGAAGGTCACGCTGGCAATGAACGCGCTGATTGTCTTGCCAACAGGGGCGCTCGACGCTCATTTATAGGTCCTGAACCGTTCTTTGGCATCCCTCGTGGATACACTATGGAACGTATTCGTTCTTGGGTTGAATCGGAATTTGCCCAATTTTGGGATAATTTACCAGGACTAAGACAGTGCAAACAATTCATAACCCTATCCAGACGCAGATCCCAGTCGTTGCATTCGCTCGGAAAGGGTGACTTGTGGATACTTACTGGATTATTCACCGGACACTGTGGTTTAAAATATCACCAATTTTTGTTAGGTAACGTTGAGAATGAACAGTGCAGATTTTGTGGACTCCAGGCCGAAACCTCTGGACATGTTCTATGCGACTGCCCAATGCTGGCAATATGCAGAACTAAATGGCTCGGAAGGGCCTTAATGGCCCCGGGGGACATAATTGATATCTCACCAAATGGAATACTTGGCTTTATACGTAGCCTAAATCTGTTAGGATGAAAAATTTAAGGCTGCACAAAAGATCCTTTGGGTCGCAGTGCGTAGAGCCTCACTAATAATAATAATACTGTATCTGTTAAACGAATGTAGGTAATGCTACGAATATATCATTTAAAATGTACAAATCTTTTGAAGTCTCACCCGAAAATTCCTAATGAAACGTTGGAAAAGTTCCTTTGTGAAAGCCAGACTTTGTTTGATATTTCGGCATGTAAGTGCAAAGATTTTCTTAAATGTACTTGCATTAAAAACAATACCTGCAAGATAACGAATTTTTAAAACAGACCAGAGAACGGTTAGACAAATGGCTATAAGTACCGTAAATATTAGCATAACAGTAGTTGAGTAGTTATAGAAAAATACAAGCTGGCCAGAATGAAAAAAACAGATAAAATATAACTTTATACTTCGATGGAAGAAAAGACCGAACTTCAATCATATCGGAAATAGATGGAAGGAAGTACAGGCAATGTATAGTTGAGGAGCACATTTCTTTGATAAAAGAAACTGGCTCGAAGTTTTTAGGGTATGTTGCTCCTTCTTATGACACTGCAGAGTACATAGAACAAGAAATATTCAACTTGTACAAAATAGTTGAAACTGTTTCAAGTGGTAAAGCTTCAAACGACTTGGCAAATAAATCACCAGACAAAATGTCTCATGCTCGATGGCTAACACGTGCTAAGAGAATTCTTCGTGTATATATTTCAGTTGAGAACCCTTCTGCAAATCTAACAATTCTTGCAATATATATTTTAAACGTTCCATTGTGGTTTTCTATAAAAACTCTTCTCAGTTATAAAACGGACCTCGACACCTTTTTGAATTAAGCACACTTAGCAGATATTTACCAACAACTTTGAAGGCCGTTGTAGAACCAGTGATTCAGAAACAGTTATTTTGCTCCGTTGAAAAAACGGAGCAATTGTGATATTTACCTAACTCCCTTTCTCCCCTGTCATACTCAATCGGTAGAGAGAGTAGTCAAAGCTGTGAGTGCAAAACAACAAAACAACAAGATAAGGATTCATTAAAGTTCAAATAGAATCAAGAAAATCAAAGCCAAAATTTTATAGCAAAAATAATTTTTTCGCTATTGATTATCCTTTCTCTCTTCTGTAAACATTTTAGTAATACTTTTTTCTTTAAATATTTAATATGTTATATGTAATTACAATTGATTTATATTCTTACAAATAAATACAGTTACCTTCCAATTAACCTTCCATATCAATTCTATTGTCTTTTTGAAATACATTTTAGAAAGATTAAACATGAAACCGGAGGCAGAAAATAAGTTCCGATTGTAGCCAAACTTAGTGACATGAAAATATTTATAACTAGCTGACCCGACAGACGATTAGAAATAGTTCGATTTGTGATTTTGTGAAAAGCTGTTTAAAATGTGTAAAAATAGTTAAAAATAGAAAACGTATTTTTGAATGACAATGTTTGATATACATTTGAGTCAAATATGTATGTATGTAGTAGAGCCCTGCATGAGTAAATAATATTTTAATTTTTTTCAAGTACTGTTTTTGACTCACTTATGGTTTTTTGAATGAATATAATAATTTATTCAAAACAAAAATGTATTTGACAAAAAACTCAAATAAAATACATGAATGTAAAGAGTATAGCATTATATGAGTATTGAGAGTGTTTCTGTGTTTCAAATCGAGTGCAAAACAGTGAATCGAATCATAGAGGGATTTATTATGTGTTTTAATTAGAATGCAATTCTTTGAACGAATTACCATTCTTATGAATTTTTATAGCGAGATTACAAATAAAACGCATTATTATTTACATGTATATTTTATTAATGTAACTCATGTAATAATTATATTTAAATGTTATTTAGAGATGTAAACAAAACTACTGTAAAGTGAAAAATATGAAATATAAGGACTTTTATAATTATATATTAGCACTGAGAGCATCTACTTCTTGTGGAACTGTGTATTTTTTGTGATTCATGTGTAAAAAAATAATTTGATTGACCACAATATCATTTGAGGCAATGGAGCATCTTTTTTCAGAAATTACGTTACGGGTACAAGAGAAACCCCGTTCTGAAGGTGCGCTACTTGCAGGTATTGCTAAGATTCGGCAGCTCAATTTGTGTAAAAAGGGGAACTCGTTCTTATGCGAATCCCACCACTTAAGTGTGTCGAAATCATCAAAAAAGGACACTTGTGTTTTCGTATCGTCTCAACTCTGAGGCCACTAAATCCTCGTTGGTTTGAAAATAGGATGATCGAATAAAATCTGAAAACAGTTCTAAATTTTTCGATGAGATTGGGGCTACTGATAGTTATTGTGGTTCTGTCATATGCTCACAATTCCGTATTAGGCTTTGTATCAACTCAATACATTTCAATTTTATAAGATTTCAATCTTCTTCAGAGAAACTTAGCAATTTGTTTGCAGATGGGAACAGAAATAGTGCAACTCGATGCCAGATGGTCAAAAAAAAAGAACAGTTTCCAAGTAGTGCCTAAGCTTGCTTTTCAAAGCCTGGGCAATACTTATATCCTCATTGTTTTCAGCGCATTTCTTTAGAAGGCTGTTAACATAAATGTAGACCAAATGAATTGTTGGATATTTCTCTCCCTCTAGTATCTTCGAGGCTTCTTCAAAAGGTCGAATTATGTCCAAAACAGCAGTTATATTTCTTAAATCAATATTCTGTATACGATTTTTATTATTATTATTTTTCTTTTGGCATTTAAAACTCGATTCACTCGGTTCAGAATATTTAATTTGTATTCTTTTAATATACTGTTACGAAATTGTACTTGAATTCAAATATAACGATTTTAACGGCTGATTTAAAAGTAGCAGAATGCTTTCAAATAGCAGTGCTGTAATAGCAAACTGTAACATATCTGTGGGCATTATTAACATTGAATAAAAGCTTTCAGTTGACCATTGATTGTAAGTATGGCAACGCTTTTTGCTGCGACCGTATTTTAGAATTCGAATATTCAGTTAAAGAACATTGTAAAAAGTACACCACAGATGGCTTATATATTAGAAAACTCTAGACAGTTAAAGAGCAATCTAGAGTGCAGATGGCAGTGTTATAAATAGTGGCAGAGATTGCAGTCGTTAGTTAGTTTATCAGAGACGCTATTTGAATAAACATCAACTGAGTGCCTTAAAGAGTGCTGTGTTTTTCAAGTGAATTCGTGTACATTATAAAGTGTGTCTGTATTTATGAGAATTTATAAACGTGTATAAAATAAAACATTGAGTGACTATTTAATTCTGTTGTTGTACATTTTAAATAAATAAAGAGTTGTTACAATTTTCAAACTACTAAACGGCTTTTATTTGCAATCAAAAGTATCCGGTTAATTTAAAGGAAATAAACAAACGTTTTGAAAAGGTTAAAACGTAACAATTGGTGTCAGAAGAACTAAAAGTTGAACAACTCAAGAAAGAACTGAGTAAGTTGGAGCTACCAACTGCAGGTAACAAAGCAGAGTTGCAGAAGAGGCTCATAGATGAATTCAAGTGGCGTGATATTGATATTGGAACTTGCGAGTTTGAGTATAAAGAAGAATTGGAAGTTCTACCCGTGCAACAACAAGCAGCATGGATTTAAGCACTATGTTTGCTG
This sequence comes from Calliphora vicina, assembly GCF_958450345.1. NCBI lineage: Eukaryota > Metazoa > Arthropoda > Insecta > Diptera > Calliphoridae > Calliphora > Calliphora vicina. The sequence continues at coordinate 91,640,231 of NC_088781.1, read as the reverse complement.
CTATGATGGAAAAATTCAAAGAAACAAATGAAACATCTAAAGTAAACAACGAGAAACTTCTTGCTGAAGTTAAAGAAGAAAATAAAATAATGGAAATAAAATTTCAAGAAATTTACTGAAGCGACAGACGAGAAGCTTCAGCAAATATCGGAAGTTATAAACAGCAGAGTGGATGGCATTGAAAAAAAGGTGTCCGACTTAGAAAGCTGTTTAGAAATACAAGCCATAGAAGTCAATAAAAAACTCTCCGACTTAGAGATTGGTGTCGACAATAAACTGCACGATCTGCAAATAAAAGTTAATAATCTTCAATGCCAAGATGGACCGGTTCGAGTTATTTCAGAAGCATCTAGCAGAATAAAGGCCCCTAGTTTTGATTGCAGCACACCATTTAATGTGTCCAAGTTCCAGTTTGATACAGTTGCCATTAGAAACATGTGGAAAGACGAAGAAAAAGCTATCGAGTTGATTTTGGCCTTAAAAGGAAATGCAGCGGTAGTTCTTGAAAGCGTGCCAGTGAGCAACAGAAATTGTTATGATGACATAATGGAGGCGCTACAACATAAGTACGTACGGTGGCGAAAAAAAATTATACCGAATGGAATTGCGTGGTAGAGTGCAGAAACCCAATGAGACGCTACAAGATTTTGTGTTGGAAATAGAGCGTTTGCTACAGCTTACTTATCCAGGGGAAAACAACCCATTTTTGGAAAATATCAAGATAGAGGCATTCGTCAATGGCATTCGCGATCCTGAAATAAAACATGCGGTTTGTGCTACACCTAAACCATCATTTGCTGAAACAGTCTCATTTGCACTGGCACAAGAAACGGCGAAAATAATTTCAAAGCCGCAAATATGCAAGGTGCGCAATATCGAGGTTGTTGCTGAAGATGAGAGAAATATAGTCGACGAATTAAAAAAGGTCTTGGAGGCGTTTAATGATAAGCATAGCAAAGCCAGAGTAAAATGTTATAATTGCGGTAAATCTGGTCATATTCAGCGAAACTGCAAAGCACCGAGAAAACGAACCAGATCTGTTTCGCCTCCAAGAAACAACCAGCCGTCAAATCATCAATCGTCACAAGAATCACCTTTAAACTAAAACGAGCTAGCACTATGGGGCAAGAGCTAGCTCCCACATCTGAGGGCCCCACAATCTCCATATCAGTATTTTTTTTTTATCATCATTTATTTATTGTATCTTCATTATTTAATGAACTAACAATTGGTTCAAATCTTATATCTAATAATTATTATTTAATTAGTCCAGCCAGTGCCGGACGAAAAAATTTTGTATTCATGGTTGTTTTGGTTAAATTGGCCTCCTTCTTTGCCATTTTCACAATGTACGATTAAAAGTTAACGTAAACTTTAACCGCAAGTTAGGCTAATATGAATTTCACAATGTACGATTAATTCTTAACTGACACTATTTAACAACAAAGTTGCTGTTAAATATAACCGAATAAATTTCGCCGGTTAGCATCTTAATTGTAAGAAATATAATAAAAGAACATGGAAAAACATTTATATTTTTGTAATATTTATAATTTTTAAAAGTGTAAAGCGAAGAAAAGTAAATTTTGCACGGGGTGATCCATATACCACCTTACAAACCATATTGCACTTACAAACCAAACAACAAATGTGCACTTTTCCTTGTTGGTTTTCAGTAATTGTTGTTCAGTTTGTTCTGTAAATTTTACAGTTAGGTACCTTAATATTTTTGAGTTTTATACTTTTTTTTATTATACCACTAAGAAAACAAAAATTATTATTTTTTATGCCGTCTTTTAGACAATTTTTTATATTTCAATCTTTCATTACACTATTTTTCGTAAACAAATGTATGCATTATTGCCATACTTTCTACTGAATGCTTTGGTTAAGTAATCAAATGATGGTGAAACGTAAATCGGTAACCGTTGGTTAAATGGTCCCCGTTAAACAAACCGACAGTTAGTTAATTTTCCGGTTAAAATGAAATAATCGTACATTGTGAAAATGGCCGTTAATCGAGTGTGGCCACGGTTATCTAGTATGTTGCGGGCCAGCGGGTTTGGGTGAACTTCAAGTTTTTTTTAAATATTTTTGTACATTTTTCGAGATTTCAGGTTTTACAATGGGCACATTTAGATCTTTGTGTATGTTCGCGTTTTTGATTTACCAGGGGGCAACTGTGATCATTCTTAGAAACTTGTTTTGGAGTCTTTGGATCTTTTCTACATTTGACGATGAGGCCGTGCCCCATAACTGTATGCCATAACACCATATCGGTTTTATGATCATGTTATAAAGTAGAAGTTTACAATCTAAACTAAGCGTAGAGTTTCTGCCAATAAGCCAATTAATTTGAATTGATTTAAATTTCATTTGAGTCAACTTTGCATCTACATATATGACTTTTCCATGTAAGGCGGCGATCGAGATGTGTTCCGAAGTATTTCACTTCCGATTGTTGAATTATTGTTTGGTTATTGACATGAATAGGGGGGCATGATTCTCTACGCAATGTAAATGTTATGTGTGTACATTTTTGCTCGTTGACTTTGATTTTCCATTGTTTTAACCATTTTTCTAATTCAAATATGTGGTTTTGTAAGTAAGGAGACGCTTCTTGAGGCTTTTCATGAATGCTTAGAATATCAGTATCATCAGCAAATGTTGATGTATGAGTGCGATTGTTAGTTGGCATATCAGACGAATATATCAAATATAAAAAAGGTCCCAGGATACTGCCTTGGGGGACTCCAGCTTCAATGGGTTGTGCAGTACTTAAAAAGTTTCCCTCTTTAACCTTAAATGTTCGACCAGTTAAATAGCTTTCCAACAGCTTATGTGTGTTTGCGGGTAAATTTTGACTCAATTTCTTCTAAATCCAAATTGATGATTCGGAATACAATTGTTTTCAGTTAACATCGGGTACAACTTGTTCATAAGTATCTTCTCAAATAGCTTTTATATATATTAGACAATAGGCTGATGGGTCTGTATGATTCTACTTTTGTGTGATCTTTTCCCGGCATGGGTATCATGGTAACCAGTGAAACCTTCCATTCTGGAGGATAATATTCAAGTCGTAATATAGCATTAAAAATAAAAATTATTATTTTTATTGCTATCCGGGGTAACTCCATAAGCATCTTGTTGCTGATCTTGTCCATACCAGGCGCTTTCTTGGGATTTAAATCAACAATAGCATTTTCGATCTCTCGAATCTCAAAACGTAGGGGTACGGCTGCTACAAAATGGGGTGCAACAGGTGGCAACTCAATTGCTTCGTTTGATGCATTCGGTGTAAATACTTTTTTTAAATGATTAACAAACAGATTCCCTTTTTCAGTATCATTTCTTGCCCAACCACCACTTGAATTTCGCAAGGGGGACTTACATATAACGGGTCTTTTAAGACTTTTTGTTGCTCGCCATAATGAGTAATCCGATTGCGGGGTTGCGTCCAGGCTTTCTAAATATTTATTCAATGATTCCATTTCTCGAAATTCCAAGATCTTTTTAAGTCTTTTTATACAATCTTTAAGCTTCGATTTTAGTTGGGGGGATCTATGCAATTGCCACTCTCTTCGAAATCTTCTTTTTTCATTTAAGAGCCGTTCAACATCTGCAGAATTAATTCTATTATATCTGATTTGTCGGGGGGTTTGGGTAACATGTTGAGCAGCCAGTTTGAGATTTTCATCGAAATTGATAAGAGAGTGATCGATGTTTTCTGGTGTTCTTAGCGGTATGTTTTCCGAGCAATGTGTACTGAGGTATTTTTTATATTTGAGCCAATTTATTCTTGTGCCTGCCATCGCTAAATTACCAGTCGGGGATACAATTTCTAGGGGGCTCAATAAAGTAATAATAGTGGGTGAGTGATCTGAAGATAGTTCCAGCGAGGATTCAATTTGAATCATTTCTCTAGGGATATTTTTCATCACGCTAAAATCAATAACATCCGGTATTTTTCGTGGGTCAGTAGGCCAGTAAATAGGTTGGCCGCTCGAAAGCACATGCAAACCCATTTTAGAAATTGAGTCGAACAAAACACGACCTTTAGGGGTAATCAGTCGTGATCCCCAGAATGTGTGCTTAGCATTATAATCGCCAGCAGCCAGGAAACGGGGGCCTAGTGATTTAAAAAATTTATTATATTGACTTTCTGTAATTGAGAATCTTGGGGGTGAGTATATCGATGAAATCACTAAGTTTCGATGAAAATCTTCAAGACAGATTGTAGTAGCTTGAAGATAATCTTCGCAAAAATCACACATTAAGTAGTGTTTTATTCGAGCTTTTATTAAAATTGCCGAGCCTCCGCATGCTCTACCTCTGGGATCTTTGGTGTCATATATTACATATCCATTTATTCGAAAGGAACTTCTGGACGTCAAATGAGTTTCAGAAACCAGCATTACATCAATTTGTTGGTTTCTTAAAAAATATTCGAGTTCGTTTTTGTGTTGGCGTATGCCGTTTGCATTCCAAAAACATATTCTTAGGCAGTTCATGGTCTGTTAAGCACAGCCTGCAATAACATTGATTGCATCTTAAGCATTTCTTGCATCATGTTACTCATTGAGTTTGTAAAGTTATTTACCGATTGCACAAGAGTTTCTATTGTAGATTCTAGTCGGGTAAAATTGAAAATTGGCGTTTGCTCTCTTACCTCTGGGTTCATATTTTCGTTTTGGGGTTGACGGACTTGCGGCTGAGTTTGGTAGTTTCTAAGTACATTTGCATATGTTACTTTGTTGTCATATGTCTGTTGCAATGGGGGGTAGTTCAAATTGATGTTATTTAATGGCTGAGCGGGGAAAATCTTTGGTTTCTGGCTTTGTGATTTTTTAACAATTGAGTAGACAGGACAACCCCTGTAGTTTGCTGTGTGGTTACCTCCGCAATTGCTGCATTTTTTTATTTTAGGATCATCTTTAGATTTGTTACATTGGGATGTGTTATGCAACTCCCCGCAAATGACACATACTGGTGGCAATTTGCAATATGCCTTGGTGTGTCCATATTCTTGGCAATTCATACATTGAACGGGGCCAAATCGTTTGTGTGGTTCTTCTACCGTAATTTTACGATGCAATAAGTACTTCAAGTTATATATGGGATGTGTTTCATTTTTTTCAGGTTTATGTCACCTGGTTCAAGTTCAATACGGAAGAGTGGTTGAGGTTTTTTTTCGCGATATCTAATATTTATCACATTTTTTGTCTTAAAGCCTTTATTTTCTAAGCCTTGCTTTATTTCGAGTGGTTCAACATTACAGTCAATACCCTTTATTACAACTTGTAGACCCTTGCTTCCTTTCAGCTGATAAGTGTAAAAACTTTTCTTTTGAGTTTCAAAATATGTTACAATCTTTCTATAATCGTTTTCACTATTGACCTGTATTTTAGTTTCATGAATCGTGCCTTTCTTGATAGGGATAACGTTAAAAGAGTTCTCTCCTATTAATGAGATCAGGCTCTAAACCAGTGAATTTAAATTATTTTCTCTCAAGTAAATAGGGGGTGGTTTTGTAGAGGTAATTTTATTTACTGGTTCATCTGTTTCACATTCCAGAATAGAAAAATGATTTTCATTGTTTAGTCTAGCAGGTTCAATATCCTTATATAATTTAGCCAAGGGTGCCGCTTTCGAAGACTTGGGACTTCGTGCCCGTTTTAATACTGTAACATACCGATCCATTCCAACCTGTATTTGGGATTTATTATCTTTATTTAATGGTTGACTAATCTTGGGTATAGCGCCGCTTAATGGGTTAATTTTAATTGTTGTCGGTGTGGTGGATTTCGTTTCTGAAGCTGATATTGCTAGCATACTTTCAGGCGTAAATAAAGTATTTGTATTTTTGGTAACTCCAGATTAACAGCTGTTGGGTTTTCTTTTGTTTGACAATCATTAGTTGTTGACAATGCGGGGGAACAAGAACGAGCACGGTTAACAGGCTTGGCGGTTAAAAACAAGTTGTCATCTATTCTTCTGTTTGTTTTGTTTATATTTTTTCATCTACATTAACTGTAACGTATGCATTTCTGCGGTTTACACTTAACCTTCGCTCACTGTTTTCGTTAAATAGACTCATTAAAGAGGATTTGTAATTACTTTCGTTAACACTCTTGATCTTTATTTAATTGTCAATGCACAAAAAAGTTAAAAAAAAAATAAAGGATTTTCTTTACTTATTTGTCTTTTAGTTGTTGTTTTGATTTTTTTATTTAATAATATTATTAAAATAAAAGCGTCTTTTCGCGTAAATAATAAACAGGTGATATTTATATTTATTTTCCGATAGATACATTAAAATAACGAATTAACTCGGAGTAAAAATAAAACACGTCCAGTTTCAATCACGATCAATTTACTTGTCATATCAGTAATGCAGCAGAAAAATAGCAATCTTACGGCTAGTGGATACATAAACGGTCAGAAGCACATTTTTACTATAGACACAGGAGCGTCGCAGTCCATCGTCAAGCCCGATTTAGTCAAGAACTCAATTGAACCATTACGTGGGGTAAGTCTGAGCACAGCTACTGGGGAGCCAGCCCCTGTCTATGGTAAAGTCAATGTGAAATTAACCATTGCCAATGTTAGCGTCAATCATGTATTTATTGTTGCCGATATTGTGGACGAAGTAATCATTGGTGCTGATTTCATGATTACTCACGGCATTACTTTGAATATGTGACAAAAAGTTATGATTTGGCGAAATGTGGAAATGCCCCTTGACGTCGGATATGAAAATAGGACTCAAGCGAGAAGGCTAGTTACCGTCGATCATCAGAAACTGCCACCACAGTCAGAAACTTTAATGTGGGCTCGTATGGAGGGAGATTGTGAGGACAACAGTTTGTGCGTGGTAGAACGAATAGAAATAAAATGTGATCTTATAACAGCAAAAGCCCTCGTTAAGCCCTGCAACAACAGAATAGTTCCGGTAAGAATGCTTAACCTGTCCAGCTCTGAAAAGTCGTTAAGCCAAATTCCGAAATATGTCGATGCACTTCAGCAGAGGCAGTAATCAATTGCGAGAAAAACCCGGAACCTGTCAATAAATCCACCAAGGAACACGAGCTATTAGCGGAATATGTGGGGAAATGGGTAGGAGGATTAGCGTCTCCTGATTGAAATACGGCAAAACAGCTTCTGAAGAAACATACCTCGGTCTTCGCATTAAAAAGTCAAAGCCAAGGTAGAACGGCGAGGCCCATAAAGCAGGCGCCCAGAAGCATTCCTCTAGCAAAACGAAGTGAGGTAAAGGAGTTGGTTAACGAAACGGAGCGGGATGGAGTAATCAAACCATCTTCAAGTCCTTGGAGCTCGCCTGTTGTGTTAGTTAAAAACACGGCAGCACTAGGTTTTGCGTCGATTATAGAAAACTGAACGACGAATTGACGACACCCTGGACACATTAGCTGGAACAAAATAGTTCTCCACATTGGACTTGCAAAGTGGTTATTGACAGGTAGAGATTGCAGAAAAAGACAAAGAGAAAACTGCGTTTAGTGCTAGTGATGGATTAAGGCAGTTTAATGTGATGCCCTTTGGACTCTGCAATGCTCCAGCCACTGGAAGACATGCCTGGTGTACCTCGATGAAGTCTTTCGAAGAACACTTGAAAAACCTTGAAGAAGTCCTTAAACGAATAGCTGCGGCTGGACTAAAACTTAGCGTAAAGAAATGTGCATTGTTCCAGAAAGAAGTTCTGGCCGTAAAGGACTGGTCTCGTCCGAGAAATCTTCACGAATTGCGCAGCTTTCTAGGCCTTTGCACGTACTACCGACGATTTGTACCGAATTTTGCCAGTGTTGCCGCAAGCCTACATGAGCTAACGCAGAAGTCGCGAGCGTTCCTGTGAATCTCAAGAACAGGCATTCCTTCTGTTAAAGGAATTGTTGTGTACAGCACCAATTTTGGCATATCCCATCCCAGGGGCGAAGTTTGTGCTAGACAGCGATGCGAGTGGATACGGAATAGGCGGTGTGCTTTCGCAGGTGATCAACGGGACGGAAAATATCATAGGCTACTACAGCCGAATACTTTCCAAGCCTGAGAGAAATTACTGCGTAACGCGACGTGAACTCCTGGCAGTATAAGAGTGTGTGAAGCATTTTCACAAGTATTTGTATGGTCAGCACTTCCAACTGAGAACCGATCATTCTGCCCTCAGGTGGTTGTTGCAATTTAAACAACCTGAAGGGCAACTGGCTCGTTGGATTGAGCGGCTTCAGAGCTATGACTTTAGCATCGAGCACCGGAAGGGTTTGAAACATGGCAATGCGGACGCGCTCTCAAGACGGCCTTGCAACGTGGAATGCAAGCATTGCGCAAAAGCCGAGAGAAAGGAATGTGTCATTGACGTTCGACTAATGCATATAGAGTCCAGCGCAGATTGGTCTGTATCGCAGAGAAATGACCCCATACTGTCAAAAATAATATCGGCAGAAGAAGAAGGCCAGCCCGCAATGAAATATCGGCCGAAAGTCCACTGATGAAATCATATTGGGCCCTATGGAGTAGTCTACAATTGCTAAATGGCTGCTTATACCGCATATGGGAAAGTGCTGACGGTAAAACAGTGACAAATCTGATTGTGGTACCATCCTCTAAAATAATCGAAGTAATGAAAGAGTTTCATGACGGTACCAGTGGTGGTCATCTTGGTGTGACAAAAACTTTAAAAAAGCTAAAACAACGTTTTTACTGGGTGGGTTGTCAGCAAGCAGTAGCCGATTGGATAGCCAATTGTCCAGAATGCATAGCAGAAGAAGATTAAGAAAAACCAGAGCAACGCCAATGTATCCTCAATCTGATGGCATGGTCAAAAGATTCAATCGCACCCTGGAGGAATATTTAAGAAAACACACTAGAAGGACTGGGATGAACACATACCAAAAGTTCTATTGGCATACAGGTCAGCTGTTCATGACTCGACCTCTCGAACACCTGCAAAAATTGTCTTCGGGACAGAACTCAAGTTGACTGGTGATTTAGAATTCGGTATTAAGCCCTCAACAAATAATGAAAACACTTCCCAAGAGCAAGATGACCTTAACGATCTTCACGAATTCGTACGCAGACGAATAAAAATGACCAGCGACAAAATGAAAGCCAGATACGATCGAGCAGCGAATTCTGAGGGATTTAATGAAGGCCAACTTGTACTGCTGTATAACCCACAACGTAAGAAAGGAATGTCTCCAAAACTACAAACCCATTGGGATGGACCATACAAGGTGATTAAGAAATTAAACGACGTGGTGTACAGAATACAGAAAAAAAAGAGCCCGAGATCTAAAATGAAGGTCGTACATCTAGAACGACTAGCTGCTATGAGAGAAGTGAATCTATGCCTATTCGGGACGAACAGGCTTAAGCCGGGGGCAGTGTTACGAAATTGTACTTGAATTCAAATATAACGATTTTAACGGCTGATTTAAAAGTAGCAGAATGCTTTCAAATACCAGTGCTGTAATAGCAAACTGTAACATATCTGTGGGCATTATTAACATTGAATAAAAGCTTTCAGTTGACCATTGATTGTAAGTATGGCAACGCTGTTTGCTACGTGTATAAAATAAAACATTTAATCGGTTAACCGATTAATTTTGGACGGTTAACTGTTCGAATAATTTGAAATTGCCGATTTTCAAATAACAAATAAATTGATTAATTTGTGTCGATTAACCGATTAACAGAAATTCCTTTTTTTTTGCACTTTAAACATTTAATATTATAAATATCGTGAGTTAGAATATCCTGTTTAGATTTTGAATTCTTGTGTTTCATGCAGGTTTCACAGTTAGATACTAAGTTTAATATATCAGTATAGATATTTGGCCAATACACTGATTGTCGAGCCAGGCTTTGGCACCTTTGTATACCCATATGACCCTCATGGATACTTTTCAATATTGACTTACGCATACTATGTGGAATTAATATCTGATTATTTTTTTTATTTAAGATGATGTCATCAATAATGTGAATATCATCCTTTATTTTATAGTAAGGCATAATTTCTTTTTGAACTAGCCTTTTATGATTTGGCCATCCGTTATATACGAGTACATAAAATTTTATTTTCTGAAAAATGGGATCATTATTCATGTGTTCTTTAATATCATTAATATTAGAAAATGGGATTTCCATGTGAGACATTACAAGATTGCAATGAAGTATGACATTCTCATGAGTATCAATAAGTGTGTTAGTTTCTAATGGACATCTTGATAATGTATCGGCTAAATATAAGAACTTTCCAGGCTTATATACTACTGTAAGATCATAACTTTGAAGACGCAACATGAAACGCTGAAGTCTCGCAGGAATTTTATGTAATGGTTTACTGAATAAAGAAACCAACGGCTTATGATCTGTTTCCACTAATACCTTTGCTCCATATACATATTGGTGGAATTTTGTGCATCCAAAAAGGATTGCAAAAAGCTCTTTCTCTATTTGAGAATAATTTTCCTGGCCACTCGTAAGCGTCGCCGATGCATATACTATGGGTTGTTTATCATTTAAAATGGCAGCCCCAACTGCGAATTTTGAAGCATCTACTGTCAAAACTAATTGCTTATCGGGATTATAATATGTAAGAACAGGACTTCTCGTAATTTCAAGCTTTAAATTTTTGAATTCATCGTCATGGACTTTATCCCAGTGCCAAATAATGTCCTTTTTCAACAACTCCCTAAGATGTCTATTCTTAGATGACAAATTCGGAATAAAGCTTCCCAAATAATTTATTACTCCAAGAAATCTTTGCAATTCTGCCACATTCCTAGGTATTGGCATATTTAAAATTGCCAATATTCTATCACTATCAGGTTTTACCCCATCTTCGCTAAAAATGTGACCCAGAAATTTAATTTCATTTTGCATAAATTTGCACTTGTTCTTATTAAATTTAAAACCAACTTCTTCCGCTCTCTGAAAAACGTTTTAGAGAATTTTATTATGTTCATCAATTGTCTTCGCATGTATTAAGAAATCGTCAATATAAATAATTAATCCCTCAATGTCACCGAAAAGTCTTAGTATTTCCGAATGGAAGATTTCAGGCGCCGCGTTAATACCAAAAGGAAGGCGCAAGAACCTGTACCTAGAAGAATACTCGTTTAATGGTATCATCCAAAAGCCACTGTTGGCATCAAGACAACTAAAATATTTGGATCCAGCTAACTTAGCCTTGCAATCATCTATATTTGGAAATGGGTAATGCGGACGCAAAATTGTATTATTTAAATTTTTTGGATCTAAATTGACCGTTTGGTTTTGTAACTACTACTATGGAGCTTACCCATTAAGTTGGCTCCATAACAGGAGTGATTACACTTAATTTAATCATCCTGTCCAACTCAGCTTTCAAACTTTCATGAAGACTGAATGGAATTCTTCTTGGTGGATCCACAATTGGAGCAATTTCATGTCTAATTTTTCAATTACATTCCCTTTTAATATGTCCTAATCCATTAAATACGTTAGAATATTTTTCAGTTATTTTATTTGAAGATAATACATTAATATTTTTAATTATATTCATTTTAACTGCTAAATCTAGGCCAATTATATTCTTACAATTCATATCCAATACAAAAAATTTACTTGTATAGTTAGTACCATCAAAAGAAAAAGTTAAATCTACTTTACCTAATAATGGAAGCCTTTTGCCACTAAACGTTACAATATTTTCATTACATAATTGTAAAAGCTTATCTAATTTCAATAGTTTAGCCGTCTCCTTCGATAATATGTTCGTTTGAGCTCCAGTAACAACTTGTAGTGTTATCTGTGTGTTGTTTATAAATACCTTTACGCTCCATATGTGGTTTGACTGACTATCATTGAGAGTACCGACAAACAGATCCTGAGCAATTTCATCATCATCTTCTTGTTCTATTTGCTTTACATATTTTTTTGATTGCTGTTGTCCCGATAATTTAAAAAAACACATAATTGCAAAAGGACCTTTTCTATTGCAAATATGGCAATTAAGTTTCTCCGCCGGACACTTTTTCTTGTGCACTTGACCGCAACGGCTGCACTGTTGTTGTAAATTAAAAGGTGTTGTATTTTTTGATGGTGTTTGATAGCTGAAGGACTGATGGTGATTTACATTAGTTGGCGGCATGAATTGATACGAAGGTGATCCTCTATAATTGTTAACATTGGTGTTTGTTTTATTCAAAGCCGCAATGAAGTTATTTTCTTCTTGTAATTTACATGCGTTTTCTTTTGCAGAGTTGATGCTTTTAGCTATATTTATAGCTTTGTCTAAGGTAATTTCACCTTCGCCCAACAAACGTTCCTTTATATTTGAAAAATTTGGTAACAAGCCGCAAATAAAAATGTCTTTTACCAATCCTTCACGCAAATCTCCAAAGTCGCATGAAAAACTAAGGTTTTTTAAAACTGTAAGGTATTCCTCGAGAGTTTCATTGTCAGCTTGCTTCCGTGAAAAGAAAATATGACGCTCCATTGATATATTTGCTTTTGGAATAAAATATGCATCTAACTTTTGAATCAATGTATCATATTTCACAGTATCCATATCCAGATCAAATGAGTTGAAAATAAGTAGACAATCCGGCCCGAGGAGATGCAATAGTAAAGCAACCTTACGTTGATCTGCCTGCTGTTCCAAATTCGATGCTCGCATAAAAATCTTAAATTGGTTTTTCCATGTAACGCACATGTTTCGTTCTTTTAGGTTAAGTGGTGCAATTGTAGTTGCCAATGACATTTCACGTTCTTTTGAATCGCTGTCACCAGCTTCTATTTTTTCCTCACTTTCAGGCATTTAATTCTTTAAATAATTGCTCTGAATTTCAATTATATATTTTTTATTTTGGCTTTAAACTTTTATTATAGTTTATTTTCAGTTTCTAGTTTCAGTGTCTAGTATAACTCTAAGCTTTAATGATATATATAGTTACATGATAACTTAATATCTAATTACAGGGTGATTCTTATTTACATTAGTAAAGTATCTACTTTACACAACAGATACATGACATTTTTTGTTGTTGTCTGCGTAAACAAATAATGCTGATGGTGTTCCAATACACCATCAGCAGGCGACATATGGAGCCTAGGGTGGCCCTTAATAAACGAAAGTTGGATTTTGGCCAGCCTCACCCCCCAGTTTGGTAAACATTGGTAAAAAAATATCATCCTGAAAAAATTTTAGGTAAATCAGTTGGTGTTAAGACGTGTCGCAAGCCCTCTGAAGTTTTGAGATGCATTTACAAGGGGAAAAAATGCATTTTTTTTCAGTTTTTGTTAAAATTTTGCCATTAAAAAATTACGTTTGCAATTTAATTTAGAAGAATTGAAATGTGCCCTTTCCCTGTCAGTGATGCTGGAAACCGTTACGTTCTAGTGGTTATGGATTATTTCAGCAAATGGCCAGAGGTATATGCAATACCCAATCAGGAAGCTAAAACGGTTATATGCGAATTTGTGAACAACTGGGTGTGTCTCTATGGTGTTCCACTGGAGTTGCACTCGCATCAGGGTAGAAATTTTGAATCCGCCGTATTCAAGGAAATGTGTGATTTATACGGAATAAGAAAAACCAGAACAACGCCACTGCATCCTCAATCTGATGGCATGGTCGAAAGATTCAATCGCACCCTGGAGGAATATTAAGGAAAAGTGGTCCGTGCACACCAGAAGGACTGGGATGAACACATACCAAAATTTCTATTGGCATACAGGTCAGCTGTTCATGACTCGACCTCTCGAACACCTGCAAAAATTGTCTTCGGGACAGAACTCAAGTTGCCTGCTGATTTAGAATTCGGTATTAAGCCCTCATCAAATAATGAAAACACTTCCCAAGAGCAAGATGACCTTAACGAATTCGTACGCAGATGAATAAAAATGACCAGCGACAAAATGAAAGCCAGATACTATCGAGCAGCGAATTCTGAGGGATTTAATAAAGGCCAACTTGTACTGCTGTATAACCTACAACGTAAGAAAGGAATGTCTCCAAAACTACAAACCCATTGGGATGGACCATAAAAGGTGATTAAGAAATTAAACGTCGTGGTGTACAGAATACAGAAAGAAAAGAGCCCGAGATCTAAAATGAAGGTCGTACATCTAGAACGACTAGCTGCCTATGGGAGAAGTGACGAACAGGCTTAAGCGGGAGGCAGTGTTACGAAATCGTACTTGAATTCAAATATAACTATTTTAACGGCTGATTTAAAAGTAGCAGAATGCTTTCAAATACCAGTGCTGTAATAGCAAACTGTAACATATCTGTGGGCATTATTAACATTGAATATGTATGGCATTGTAAGTATGGCAACGCTGTTTGCTGCGTATATAAAATAAAACATTGAGTGACTATTTAATTCTGTTGTTGTACATTTTAAATAAATAAAGAGTTGTTACAATTTTCAAACTACTAAATGGCTTTTATTTGCAATCAAAAGTATCCGGTTTATTTAAAGAAAATAAACAAACGTTTTGAAAAGGTTAAAACCAGGGTTTCGAAGAACTACTAAAAGCAGTGAATAGTTAACTTTTTACAGTCTCATACTTAAAAAAAGTAACTAGTTTCAGTTTTTGATCACATGGTTACTGAAAACAGTTGACTGTGCACACTAGAGTGCTCCAAGATTGTATGGCAGAAAAAAATTTCTAGGTACAGGCCGCCCCCGCCCTAGAATGGTTCTATGTATTGTAGAAACTCGTTGTGTAAAATATTAGGATGATAGGATAACGCTAACTGGTGCCGCAATGACGCTGAAGTTTTTTTCAGATTTTGTAAAAATGTTGGCATTAAATAATTACTTTTGCAATTTAATTTAAAAGAATCGAAATGTATCGTTCTAATAAGATATAAAAGACAAAAATTGGTTAAAAAATGTTAAAGTTATTAAAAAATCGCCAGGCCATTAACGTGTTTCAGGCCACTAGAACAAGAAATGTAGAAACAAAATTAACATATTTTGATAAATATTATAATAAAAGTACATTTTTACTTAAAATATATCCATATTTACTTGTATATGAGTTTTTGCCTTCGTTGGATACCGTTAACCTATTCACAGGTATGACCAAACAAATTTAATATTTTTAAAGGCAGTTTCAAAACTCCAATTTCTAATTTTTAAAAATTTTGTTAAACAAATTTCAAAATTTTTTGATCATCACATTGGGATTTATTGAGAACATAATAGGGAATAAAAATATAAAAAAGTATGAAAATACCTCCTATAATTTTTCGGTACCAGCGATTTAAATTTTGAGATTTTCAAGAAAAACTATTTTTTTGGCCATATTTTGACGAATGAGCCGAATTTCTTTATTGTTATGATTTTTAAGCAAAAGCTATTCAGAATATTATATTCCAGGTAATTTTAAATATAGTCTGAAAGTTTTACTAAAATCGGAAAACGTTAACCCTTAAATCGTGATGGTCAAAGGTCAAATTTTTCAATATTTGGAATTTCTCATGGAAAGATAGCAAAATGTTATATATTTTTGGGCCGATTTTGATGAAACTTAAGAAAAATATAACACATAGTCTAGTATTTACAAAAACTGCAGACAATTATTAAATAAACCCTTAATAGCACTTGGGGTTAAAATTAACCTCAACTTTTAAAATCACGAAAAACACAGTCAATATGAATGGTGCTAACTTTAATGTTTTTCAGAATTAAATAAACTGAATCATTCGAGTTATTTTTTAAATCTAATGAATCAAAAGTGCAATAAAGGGTTAAAATCAATTTTATTATTCAAAAATCCTCAATAAAATATTAAATACGTTATTAAAGCAAAAATCAGGTATAAATAAAATATTTTGTCCTTTGAAAAATGTGTGGTCAAAATTGAACAAAAATGTGAACATTTTTCACAGTACTATTTTCTAATACACAATACAATATTTTAAAGTTTGTTTCCTATAAAAAACAATTTTTGATCAGCACTATTGAAATTGACAATTTTTTTTATGGTTTTAGAAGTTTGGGGTCATTTTAACCCCAAGTGCTATTAAGGGTTAATATTAATTTTTCTGCTGTTTTTGTAAATACTAGACTTTGTGTTATATTTTTCTTAAGTTTCATCAAAATCGGCCATAAAATAAATAACATTTCGCTATGTTTCCATGAGAAATTCCAAATATTGAAAAAATTGACCTTTGACCTTCACGATTTAAGGGTTAACGTTTTCCGATTTTAGAAAAACTTTCAGACTCTATTTAGAATTACCTGGAATATAATATTCTGAATAGCTTTTGCTTAAAAATCATAACAATAAAGAAATTCGGCTCATTCGCCAAAATATGGCCAAAAAAATAGTTTTTCTCGAAAATCTCAAAATTTAAATCGCAGGTACGGAAAAACTATAGGAGGTATTTTCATACTTTTTTCATATTTTTATTGCCTATTAAGTTTTCAATAAATCCCAATGTGATGATCAAAAAATTTTGAAATTTGTTTAACAAATTTTTTAAAAATTTTAAATTGGAGTTTTGAAACTGCCTTTAAAAAAATTAAATTTGTTTGGTCATACCTCCGAATAAGTTAAAGGTATCCTACGAAGACAAAAACTCATATACAAGTAAATATGGATATATTTTAAGTAAAAATGTACTTTTATTATAATATTTATCAAAATATGTTAATTTTGTTTCTACATTTCTTGTTCAAGTGGCCTGAGACACGTTAATGGCCTGGCGATTTTTTAATAACTTTTACATTTTTTAACCAATTTTTGTCTTTTATATCTTATTAGAACGACAATTACGTGTACATTTCGATTCTTTTAAATTAAATTGCAAAAGTAATTATTTAATGCCAAAATTTTTACAAAAACTGAAAAAATTGCTTTTCCCCTTGTAAATGCACCTCAAAACTTCAGCGTCTTTGTGGCACCAGTTAACGTTATCATATCATCCTAATATTTTTCACAACGAGTTTTTACAATACATAGAACCATTCTAGAGGGGGGGACGGTCAAAATTCGCAATTTTATTTTTTTGGAGCACTCTAGTGCACACACATTACAACAGCAAGCAGCAATCGATTTTGTTTTTTTCCAGCAGCCAAACGAATCTGCAGCCGCCATGTTTCAGTTTTCAACTCTATCGAACTGATTACACGCAGCAAAAACATTTCTGTGTGTGCTGCTTACGCATTGTCAGTTTTGAGTTTTGTTTTTCGTACTATGCAGCGTAACAAAAACTGCTAGCTCGACTGAATAGTACGACTGCACTATAGGAAATTTTCCCCATTTGTTGGCCATAATTAATTACAGCCAAACGGCTGGACCGATTTAAATAATTTTTTTGGATTCGAATTTTTGAAGACTCTTAAAAGGGAGGGAGGGACCATTAAAACTTTTCCATACACTGAAAAAAAATTTCAAAGATAAAAATAAAATTAACTAAAAATGTCTTCCAAACTTTACCGGGTTGTATGTTTCTTCTATTTTGTTTTTTGAGTGTAAACTAACTTTTGATAATAAAACAAACTTAGTTATGTTTAAAATTTTAATTTATTCAAATTATCAACCATATTTAAAAAACAAGGATTCAAAAGAACACTCGATTCTATTTATTCATTTTCACTTTCCGATTGCTCTTCATCTGTTTGGTAATTTTCCAAAGAAATAGGATAAGATTTCAGCATATTAATTACTTCTGTAGGAAGCTTTAATTTCTTCTGTTTTTAATCCGTTTGTTCAGAGAAATACTGGAAATGAAAGGATCAGATGTATCCAATGCTGTATTAAAAACGTCTGTCAAATTATTCACACGGCTGCTTTTTCGTGCATGCAACAATCTATCAGATTTATATGTTTTATGACGCCGAAGCATCCAACGGGAAGCACAGTTGATTCAATAATTTGCCTTGAATGCACAAAACATTCGTGACTGCTCCTATAAACATTGATTTAGATTTTCTGAACAATCACTTCATCAATATGTGACAAGAAATATGCATGTATAGCGGCTCTTTTTTCATTTTCACCATATTTCTCATGCCATACATTAAATAATTCTGAGTTTTTCACACTGTATTTACCTGAAAAAATGCGTTTTTTGAAAAAGTATGCAAATATATGCAGCTGAAATATGAAAAATTCTGTAGGTAATTGACTGTCCTAAAGAACTGTTATGATGTTATAACTAACATCTGCTAACATTTTTTTGTAAGTCCAAATAAAATTCAGTTTCATAATTTTATTATTTCATCGTAAGGTCACTTTAATTTTTCCAATTTAATCGGTCTAATAGCCGAGTTCACCAAGATTTCTCTATATATTAATAAAGTACTCACTTTCAACATTATTTTCCATTTTTTAATTTTTAAAAACTCTATATATTTAATATGAAAACTTTTATTAGAAATTGTATCAAAATTTGCTGCACTCAATCGTTATATAAAAACTTATTTAGAAATCGAACATAAAACAACTGATAAAGGGACAAATAATCAACTTTTTTGCAAAATTTAAAAATATATATTTACTTTGTTATATTTTTATTTATACTAAAGCATAAAAAATGTATTTTTCAAAAATTTAAATTTTACATTTTGGCCAAGAAATGGGGAAAATTTCCTATAGTGGACTGGCTAGTTTGGCTGGTTGGTTAGAATTTGTTGTTGTATACACTTTGTGAAGCTAAGTTGTATCATATGGTTTTTGTGTTTACATTTCACAGAGAAAATTTAAGTGTTGTCATTGTTAATAGAGATAAATGCAAAATTCTTATTTTTTCAGAAAAAAATTTAATATGCATATATATATTCGATTAACATTAAATTTGATTGCATTACATTTATAAATTTCATAATTTTTCATTATAAAAAATTAAATTATTTTTTGTTACTTTACTGGAGAAGGAAAAAACTTAATAAAATCTATAAAATTTTAGACACAAGAAAAGTTTTAATGCTATTTTGAATAAGAAGAGACTTCACATTTTATTTCTCATTTAAAATGTATTTATTTTTATTTCAATGAAGTTATTTAATATACCCTTTTTACATTGATATTTTTGAAAAAAAAAAAACAAGTAAGATATATAATATAGTATAATACCCTACACCAAGTAAATGAGTAAAAATATTTTTCTTTTAAAATTTCAATAATTTATATTCGTGAGTGATTTTCGGAAGTGGGCCTTATATGGGAGCTATGACCAATTATGGACCGATCACCATAAAATTAGGTCGTGTGATTTGTCTATATGAAAGCAATTTATGTTGAATTTTGTGTATATACTAACATTTTTAAGTGATTTAAGCACGTTAAAGTGATTTTCGGAAGCGGGTCTATATGGGAGCTATGACTAATTATGGACCGATCGTAACAAAATTTGGTGACATGAATTTTGTATATATAAAACTTATTTGGAGCGAAATTTGTGTAGATACATATATAAATTAAACATTTATGACCGATAAAGTCCAATTTCGTGAGGACATTTGTATGGGGGCTAGGTGAAATAATGGACCGATTTCAGCCAGTTTCAATATGTACCAAATTTGATCGAAATATCTTCAAAATTGCGACCTGTACTCTGCGCACAAGGTTTACATGGACAGCCAGCCAGCCAGACGGACGGGCGGACATTGTTTAATCGACACAGAAGTCTAAGACGATTGGTATACTCTAAGTTGGGTGTTAGACTAATATTTTTGGGCAATAAACCCCACTTTGATACCATTTGAACCCAATGTACATCGCTAAAGTTTTTTGTAAAAGTAAACAAAGGTTATAAAAAGTTTTTATTTGTTGGTCTGTCGAATTATTGAAAATATAAAATATGTATATATTTGAAAGTGGTAGGTTTTTAAAATAGAAAACGAACGGTTAACCGGTTCCAGAATATTTCTCAAAATAAGTTAATTTGTTCCAACCTTTATTATTTAAGTGGCCTAGGGAATATGTAATAACTTTACAATTTATTTTATTGAGTTTGGTGTTTTATATTTCTTTAGAACGAAAATTGCGTTTACATTACGATTACTTTACATTAAAATAAAAACATACTTATTTAATGAAGAAATGTTTGCTAAAACGGGAAAAATATACATTTTCCCCTCCAAAAAAAAGACATTACGGCTTTATATTTTTTAGAACATGTTTTTGCAATCCCAAGAATAATTCTAAATAATTATAGTTGAACTTAAAGTATATGAAAATAAATAAAAATAAAGCAGTTGTTTTGTTTATTGTAACATAATCTTAATACGCATTCGTTTATCGACCCAAATTGGCCAGTGCTCATAGGTAGTTTCGGAGAAACGTGTTGAGGCGGTCTACTTCATTAGAAGATGCTCCTAAGTCTAGCTCGGCGGTTGCCTTTTGTTCGATTCCTCTATTAACGACCAAATTTTATACAATCGTTCAGAATCATCGTGAAGTAAAGTAACTGCCTAAGTGATTCAAATCGTTTCGACGACATTGTGTCTCGTTGTCATCTTTATGAATAGAGTATAAATTAGTCTGGTATCTTATGAGATTAATAATGTTCCCAGTAAGTAAATATGAGATCCAAGGAAACGTAGTTGGCCATCATTCAAACTTTGAATTTTCATTTTCCATGTAGTCTAAATCCTAATCAAATGGATAGACAACATTGGAGATGCTTCAATGGGAGTACTGGGAGGGGCGGTAAAAGAACATAAATCCTTTGCAGTAACAATGCTCTGATTGATCGTGGATGCAGTTGATATATTGTAAGTGAAGTAAAGTAACTGCCTAAGTGATTCAAATCGTTTCGACGACATTGTGTCTCGTTGTCATCTTTATGAAATTAGTCTGGTCTCTTATGAGAATGATAATGTTCCCAGTAAGTAAATATGAGATCCAAGAAAACGTAGTTGGCCATCATTCAAACTTTGAATTTTCGTTTTCCATGTAGTCTAAATCCTAATCAAATGGATAGACAACATTGGAGATGCTTCAATGGTAGTACTGGGAGGGGCGGTAAAAGAACATAAATCCTTTGCAGTAACAATGCTCTGATTGATCGTGGATGCAGTTGATATATTGTAAGTGGGCTCATGTTCATTTTTTAAGTCAGGTAATGCCTCTAATTCCTCATCTGAGCTTTCATCATCATTCGCCTCTACGTTGGATCAACAGCATCATCGCCATCAGAAAAGTCAGGGACATCTTCACTATCTTCCCATTCTGCTAGCATATTTTCCAGATCCTTAGCAGTTAAATTATGCAATTTACGACTTATTTTGATACTGAAGAGGAAGCATTCACATTGGTTAAAAATTGTAAATTAATACATCTCAACACGCAATGTTGCATATATGCAACAAACCTAAATCATTACAAAACGTAACCAAATTGGTTTTGCAAAAAAATAACATAAATGATTATTGAAATATACTCTCTTACCTTTCACTCACACAAATTTTAATAACTAAATATCAGGGTTTAAAATTAGTTAAACGTTTTTTACATTTGACTACCGACTGCGCAATAAATATGAATCGTTTTCATATTAATGTTCACAAATACTGAAAATATACAAACTATAAACCAATGCCATATATGCACAAGCTTCATGGTAGAAATATTTGTCGCAGTTTTTCCAAAAATATTTTGCCTTACAAAATATTTTACGTTGCAGCTAGAAGACAAAATGAAAATTTTGCATTTTTAAATCTTTTGCTGCCTAAATATATGTATATTTTTGGTTAGCAAAAACAAATGAAATTGCTTGTGTATAATATACAAAAAAATTACTACAAAAACATCATACATGCAAACAAATTGCAGCGTGAAAACCATAAACCACAAACCATACGAAGTTGAAAAATGTAAAATACGAAATTGTGCAAGGTTAAAAATGTTTAAAGCGAAAATGTTTATTTTTAAAATATTTCCGCCGCATATATGGTTTTGTTTTGCCGCATATAGTCATTGAGTAGAAAAATGTGAAAAAAACTATGAAGTTGATTTGGGTGTACAAAATAAAAATTGTATTGAAATGTGTGTTAATAAAGAATTTTAGTGCAATAAAATAGAAGTTTTATTTTTTGAGGTATGTAATTGTATGTATTGTGAAAGATAAATTAAATTAAATAAGATTCTGGAAAAAGGATAGCTAGCGGAGGATATTATTATTGAATTTTTTTATTGATTGGATTTTTTAATACGAATTCAAATGTATTCATGCTGGTGGTAATAGGAGTCCAGAAAAATTAGTAAGAAAAAAAATAATTTTGTATGTAAAGCGGTTAAAAAAGGATATATAATGCAACAACAAAATGTGACAACAACAGCCAAATACCATAAATAACAGGAACATTCATTTTATGAATAAAATCTATCATAATAAAGTGTTGTACATTCAAATGTTTCCTTTCGTAAAATTTGTAACAGGAGAACAAACAAAAAAATAAGCAGCATAGAAAATAATTGTGGAAGAACAATTTTATGTGTAAGATATAATGCAAAAAAGGCACAGGTATAATTACAACAGTAGTAAAAGGAAATTAACTGCAACAACATCAACTTATACACACAAGTAGGTAATTATGATATAAAATTGCTGTATGTGTGTACATTAGAGTGCTCCAAAAAAATAAAATTGCGAATTTTGACCGTCCCCCCCTCTAGAATTGTTCTATGTATTGTAGAAACACGTTGTGTAAAATATTAGGATGATAGGATAACGTTAACTGGTGGCGCAACGACGCTGAAATTTTGAGGTGCATTTACAAGGGGAAAATATGCAATTTTTTCCATTTTTGTAAAAATTTTGCCATTAAATAATGACTTTTACAATTTAATTTAAAAAAATCGAAATGTGTTCGTAATTGTCGTTATAATAAGATATAAAAGACAAAAATTGGTGAAAAAATGTTAAAGTTATTAAAAAATCGCCAGGCCATTAACGTGTCTCAGGCCACTAGAACAAGAAATTTATGAACAAAATTAACATATTTTGATAAATATTAAAATAAAAGCTTATTTTATATTTATATCCATAATTACTTGTATATGAGTTTTTGTCCTCGTATGATACCGTTAACCTATTCGCAGGTATGACCAAAAAAATTAAATTTTTTTAACGGCAGTTTCAAAACTCCAATTTCAAATTTTTAAAAATTTTGTTAAACAAATTTCAGAATTTTTTGATCATCACATGGAGATTTATTGACAACATAATAGGGAATAAAAATGTGAAAAAAGTATGTCAATACCTCCTATAGTTTTTCCGTACCTGCGATATAAATTTTGCGATTTTCGAGAAAAACTAATTTTTTGGCCATATTTTGGGGAATGACCAGAATTTCCTTACTGTAATGATTTTTAAGTAAAAGCTATTCAGAATAATATAGTCCAGGTAATTTTAAATATAGTCTGAAAGTTTTACTAAAATCGGAAAACTTTAACCCTTAAATCGTGAAGGTCAAAGGTCAATTTTTTCAATATTTGGAATTTCTCATGGAAAGATAGCGAAATATTATATATTTTTGGACCGATTTTGATGAAACTTAAGAAAAATTTAAAATGAAGTCTAGTATTCACAATAACAGTACAAATATGGAAGGGTTAACCCTTAAGAGTACTTGGGGTCAAAATGAATGTGTTTTTCGTGATTTTAAAAGTTGAGGGTCATTTGGACCCCAAGTGCTATTTGTTTAACAAAATTTTTAAAAATTTGAAAATGGAGTTTTAAAATTGGCGTTAAAAAATTTTATTTTTTTGTTCATACCTAAGAATAGGTTAACGGTATCCTACGAAGACAAAAACTCATATACAAGTAAATATGGACATATTTTAAGTAAAAATTAGCTTTTATTTTAATATTTCTCAAAATATGTTAATTTTGTTCCTACCTTTCTTGTTCTAGTTGCCTGAGACACGTTAATGGCCTGGCGAATTTTTAATAACTTTAACATTTTTTGACCAATTTCTGCTTTTTATGTCTCATTAGAACGACAATTGCGTACACATTTTGATTCTTTTAAATTAAATTGCAAAATTAATTTTTTAATGGCAAAATTTTTATAAAAACTGAAAAAAATGCATTTTTTCCCTTTGTAAATGCATCTCAAAACTTCAGAGGGCTTGCGGCACGTCTTAACCCCAACCGATTTACCTAAAATTTTTTCAGGATGATTTTTTTACTAATGTTCACCAAACTGGAGGGTGAGAATGACCAAAATGCAACTTTAGTTTATTAAGGGCCACCCTAATGTACATAGTCTCATTGACCAACAGGCATATCTTGCAATTCCAAAGCGCTTTGGTGCTCTACTGCAATCTCCAGTAGTTATACAGGACTTGGAATCGTTTATTAATTCTTCAAGATATAAAATCCTCTGCTCTCCTACATTAGGAGGATTTACGGTTGGTATATTCATCTTTGACTTCACAATACTTTTGATTTTGGACCAAATTATTTCAATAGGGTAAAGCATTGGTGAATAGGGACTCGTAACAGTGTTGCCGGTGAGTTGTCGAAAATTTCACTTAAACGACTGTGGCAAGGGGCATTGTCACATACCAGAACGAGTTCAGATAACTGATTACCCAACTCTTGCCATCTATCAAGAACTCTTTTGACCCATTCGTTTGCACTTTCGGCAGTGATCGAACCTCTACGACTATTCATTTGAATAATGCCTGCGGTACCAATTACACCTATCAGGTAGATGTTGGGTCCACGGGAAGTAGGTATCGAAAGAACTGTTCGGGATCCAACACAGGACCAACCATGTTTTCTACGACAAAATAAATTGAAATTGGTCTCGTCTATCCAGACAACCTGCTTTCCACATCTAATATAATCGTTCATTTTGTTAACGTAGTCCGCTCGTTTATCTTTATTAATTTGTGTATTCATGGAAATTGGTTGTAAATGAGCGGCCTTTATGGAATACATCTTGCCGCGAATAGTATTTCCTATGGTCGTAATGGAAACACGTTTGTTGAATTTAGAATTAATTTTTTCAGATATTTCCCGAAGGGTTAACGCGGTCTTTTTTCTATCCAACTTATAATAATGTTAATTTCTTCCTGTTCCAACGACTGTGGTTTTTTGCCACCTCTTTTCATAGCAATTGAATTTGGTTGGGTTGCCCAACGATGGGCAGTTTTATAACAAATATTAAGAGAAGCCGCTAACTCCACCCAATCGTTTCCTCTACTGGCTGCATCCACAATACGATGACGGTCAGTATCGGAATATTTTTTGTAGATTTTACGTACAATACGTTCTTTGTCTGGATCAGAAAGTAGGTTTGTAAGATTTTGTAACATATGTAAATTATTACGGTTGATTTTTAAACTTATCTTCAATTTCCCCTCTACATAAAGGACAGTTTGACCTAACTGAAGTTACACATTTGTCGTGGAAAATGTGACGACAGGGAATAAGCCGTATTATTTCTCCACGGGTCATATTGCTTAAGCATATCCCACAATTATCTTTTAAATTCATTTTGCTTCGTTCAAATAAAATGTTAAATTGTAATTTCTTATTACATACGTTTGTTTGACATTGTGTTAAATGCATGCTTGACCAAAACAAAATACATTTGTACATAATTGCAGGTGTTTGTATGTTTCTAAATTATACATACATATACTTTTTATGGAATTAATTGAGTGTTTTTTTAATTTAAAATAATTTATATAATGTTTCTCAATTTTATTTAGAATTTTCCCATTTTCATTTGGAATTTTCTCAATTTCAACTGGAAATTCTCAATTTCAATTGGAATTTTCTCTACTTCAAATGGAAATTCTGAATTTCAATTGGAATTTTCTTAATTTCAAATGGAAATTCTCAATCTCATTTGGAATTTTCTCAATTTAAAATGGAAATTCTCAATTTCAATTGGAATTTTCTCAATTTGAAATGGAATTTCTCAATATCATTTGGAATTTTATCAATTTCAAATGGAAGTTCTCAATTTCAATTGGAATTTTCTCAATTTGAAATGGAATTTCTCAATTGCATTTGGAATTTTCTCAATTTAAAATGTAAATTCTAAATTTCATTTGGAATTTTCTCAATTTAAAATGGAAATTCTCAATTTCATTTGGAATTTGCTCAATTTAAAATTGAATTTCTCAATTTCATTTGGAATTTTTTCAATTTCAAATGGAAATTCTCAATTTCGATTGGAATTTTCTCAATTTAAAATGGAAATTCCCAATTTTAATTGGAATTTTCTCAATTTGAAATGGAATTTCTCAATTTCATTTGGAATTTTCTCAATTTCATATTGAAATTCTAAATTTCATTTGGAATTTTCCCAATTTAAAATGGAAATTCTCAATTTCATTTGGAATTTTCTCAATTTCAATGAAAAAAGGTGGCCTTATTTATCAATTAAAATAAGGGCATGTAAAATTAAATTTTTCAATAGAATGTTGTTGACAAAAAAAAACACATCTATATATTATTTTCTTTTTGTATACATGTATTAAAATGAAATCAATCAGCTGTTTTTTTGAATGTTTAGTAGTTGGCATTTAGTTACAACTATAAATTTTGTATGTACTTTTTAGAGAACAAAAATAGTTTTTTAATAGCTTTATAAGCCTTTTAATTAATTACAATATATATAGATCGAAATATTATCGACATTTTGTTTTCTCTACATGTCAAAGCAGTAACTAAGCTAGTTATGAATTGTGAATAAGATCTACAACTATCTATGAACTATTTTTTAGTTTCTGTTTTACTAGTTCCGACTTTATATATGATTTATGAATATGCGCCATAGTTTCTAAGTATCCTCTCTCTATTCTAGGATTTGATATGGCATGGAGCAACCTTAGGACTGCTTATGAAAATCCTCGTATGTTGGTTAACAACCAACTAAAAATACTTTTCAATCTTCCTATATTAGATAAGGAAACTTCTGTAGGTCTAAAGACGATACAAAGGGGTATATTGTCTTTTGGCATTATCGATTTATAAATTGTCAACGGAAAATTCGTATTGTCTGTTTGGAAAGATCTGGGTGCATTTCTGACGGAAAGAATTCAGACTTTAGAGTATCTATGCGACATTAGGAAAGTACCACAAACGAATAAATCAGTAGTTCAAAAGGTGAATACGCATCATGCTACTTCATCTTCTTCGCATTCTTGTAGTCTGTGCAAGAATCAAAGCCATTTTCTGCGTGATTGTAAAAGATTTAACAAGCTTTCGGTAATGGACAGATTTTCGACAGTAAAGACAAATAATTGGTGTATTAATTGTTTATCACGAACACATCAAGTGAAAGAGTGTAAGAGTATTCATAGTTGTTCTATTTGTAAGAAGACGCACAACACTTTATTACATAGAAATGAGTCTTCAGAAGATTCAAGTGGAAGTTCTAGAACTTCTTCTTCGAGCGTAGGTACTAGTGCTATATCACAACCTACTCACTCCAGACCAGGGCACACTTAGAAAGGTGACTGCGATGAAACAGCTGATTATTTTTTATTCAGTTTGAATTGTCAATTCACTTGTGGTTGTTGTGGCGAAAAATACAACAAACCCAAAAGCAAAAACAACAACAGGCAACTTTGACAGTTCACCTACTTTTTAACAAAAACAAAGTACATGTTGTTTTTGTATTGTTGTAGTGATGCAGTCACCTTTCTAAGTGTGCCCTGCTCCAGACCTATAGAATCATCTCAAACAGCTACTACTAGCGGTTTTAGCCCTTCTGCACCTCTTAATCGACAGGCGTTTCACATATCACGAGACCAGACAGTATTGTTAGGAACTGCGATGGTGAATATTCATCATCAGGGTATGACATACCCAGCTCGTGCTATAATTGACCCTGCTTCGGAAATTTCGTTTATTTCCGAACGATTACAGAATCGTTTGAAAATTTCTGCGCATTCGACGAATGCCAAAATTTCTGGTATCAACCAAGCGATTTCTGTAACAGCAAGGAAATCGTGTTCCATTTATATTGGCACGTCCTTGGATTCTTTAATTATTTTGAGTAGCATAGTAGCACTTGTTCTACCAACCATATCGGGTAATTTACCTTCTTTCATTATATCAAATGATCTTCGCAAAGATTTGCCTAATATACGTTTGGCAGATTCTCAATTCTTCGATTGCAGACCAGTTGATCTACTTTTAGGAGCAGATTTATTTCCGCAAATTATAATGGGTTCAGTTAGAAACGTTTTAGGAACATTAGTGGCTCAGGAAACGATTTTCGGCTGGATTATCACCGGTCCGGTTCCACAGTCTTCGGTTGAAGTATACAACACTAGAGTTGACTTTTCTGAAGAGAATAACTTAAACCGTATTTTACTTAGGTTTTGGGAATTAGAGGAACCGCCAAAACGAAAAATTATGTCCGCACATGATCGTATGTGTGAGGAAAATTATAGGAAAACTACTCGTCGAGATTCTGATGGTCGATATATGATAAAATTACCTTTTAAACCGGAATTTCCTGACACGCTTTTTCTAGGTCATTCTAAACAGAATGTTAGAGCTCAGTTTTTAAGGACTGAATCTTCGTTCTTGCGGTACCCTCTTATCAAGAATATGTATGATGACGTTGTTAGGGAATATTTAACTCTAGACCATATGCGACACTTTAGAGAAAAATCGATTTCTTCTTGCTATCTACCTCATCACCCAGTGATAAAATTAGATAGAAAAACAACTAAATTGCGAGTAGTTTTTAATGAGTCCAATAAAATGTCTAATGGCAACAGCCTAAATGATTGTTTGTTCGTGGGACCCAC
Organism: Calliphora vicina; assembly: GCF_958450345.1. NCBI lineage: Eukaryota > Metazoa > Arthropoda > Insecta > Diptera > Calliphoridae > Calliphora > Calliphora vicina. The sequence continues at coordinate 91,611,470 of NC_088781.1, read as the reverse complement.
ATTACAGGCAGATCTAGTTCTCCTGATTTTACGTTGGCGTTTCTTTAGGTTTGTGTTTAATTGTGATATAACACAGATGTATAAGCAGATAAGACTTGATAGGTCTCATACTCCATTTCAGCGAATTTTGTTTCGTGATTCTCCGGCGGAGGAAATAAAAGAGTATGAGTTACAGACTGTAGCTGTCGGTGTCAATTGCGCACCATATCTTGCCATTCGTACTTTGTTACAATTAGCTGATGATGTAGAATGTAAATACCCATTAGCGGCGGAAATTTTAAGAAAATGTATGTACGTCGACGACGTACTAAATGGGACTCATGATATCCCAACCGCTTTGATCGCTCGCGATCAACTTATAGCGGCTTTGTCTTCAGCGGGTTTTGAACTTAGGAAATGGACTTCCAATGAGAAAGCCATCTTAGCCAGTCTGAATGAAATTGATATCCCGTTATGCCAAATTTATTGTTGGACTGATACTACAATCGTCCTAGCTTGGTTGAAAAAATACCCTTGCTCATGGGCAACCTTTGTCGCCAACCGAGTATGTAAAATACAGGAAATTGTCGGAAGACCTAATTGGCACTATGTCAAATCAGAAGAAAACCCAGCAGACTTGGGAAGTCGAAGCATTTCGCCTTCTGATTTGTCACATTGCGATCTTTTGTGGCATCTCACAAATTGGCTTCGGGAGAAAAGCACTACCTGGAATTTGGGTAATTTGTCTTTATTGGATACGGATTTGGAAGCTCGTGCAGTAAAATCGCATGCTTCATTTTAAACCAATTATTAAAATACAAATGTCTTTTGGAAAAAAGGCCGCTATCTTCGAAAAGTTCACTTTTAACATTGAATCATTTCTTGATAATGAAGGTGTCATGAGACTCAACGGTCGCTTGGCTAAATCACCTTCATTAGATTACACCGAACGGCGTCCCATACTGTTGCCATATTCTTGTCGCTTTACACTTCTTTTGAATGAATTTGTTCACATGATTTCTATCTATGGTGGAAATCAATTAATGCTCAGGATATTGAGGATCGAATATTGGGTACCTCGTTTGAGAACACTTGTTCGAGCGGTTATTAACCGCTGCAAACGCTGTATCCTTGATCGTAAACGTACATGTACGCAAATAATGGCTGCGTTACCACCTGAAATGCAAATAATGGCTGCGTTACCACCCTTTGACATGAAAAATTTAAGTGGTAGGTCGGGTCAAATTTTAAAAACCTACGTCTGCATTTTTGTTTGTTTTGCACCCACGGCCATTCATTTGGAAATAAGTTCGGATTTATCCACGGATAAATTCTTAGCCGCTTTCAATCGATTTATATCGAGAAGAGGTTGTCCAACTACTATGTTTTAACATAACGGAACAAACTTTGTTGGAGCATCTCGTCAGTTAGAAAGAGATTTCAAGACATTTTTAGCAGAAAGTCGTGCTGGGATGTGCTCAATTTATGGTATTAATGGAATGACGTGGCGATTTATTCCAGCTGTCGCTCCGCACATGGGTGGATCGTGCGAGGCTGGAGTTCGAAGTTTTAAACTTCATTTTCGAAAAGAAACCCAGTCAGTTAAACACACATTCGAAGAACTGTCGACAGTTCTCGCAAGAATAGAAGCTTGCCTTAATTCGAGGCCGCTTTGCCCCATGAGCGAAAATCTTAATGGGACAGTAGCACTTACTCCGCGTCACTTTCTAATCGGCTCATTAACTCCTCCGGAACGATGGAAGGAAGAATATCTATCGAATCTTCACAAAATATACAAATGGATATGGCCGGAACGAGACATAGCTATCGGCGATTTAGTAGTTCTGAAAAATGAAAAGATGTCTCCGACTTCATGGATATTAGGTAGGGTTGTGAAAACATATCCTGGAAGTGACGAACACGTTCGCGTACGAATCACAAAGTTAGTCGTTTTGGCTAATGAAACGTTTTAAAATAAAAATATTAAATAATTTTCCTTGTTCCTAGCAATATGGATGCATTAACTAATTTATTTGAAGATGCTCTATTAGAAACGGACAAGGAATTCCACTTGCACAATATACGCTATTTGGATGGGTCATTTGTGGTCAATCCCCATATTTAAAAATAAACCATTTATATTTGACCTGTGAATCTTTTTATTCATGGGTATAGTCGAGGGACTTAAAAAACCTACCTGCGGGACTTCGGTTCTGTGGGGAAAGTCGAGAGACTTCTAGAAAAATCTGCCTGTGGGACTTCGGTTCTATGGGGAAAGTCGGTAGACTTCTGGCTAAATCCAAGGTCACTAGACCTCTTCGTAATATTAATATTGAATTTTGAAAAAAAAAATATAGATATGTATTTTTTTTTTTTCTAAAATTTTTGAAAGGCTTAGCGATAAAAATGTGCCAAAAGGTGTAACTAATATGTATCTAAAAATTTATTGCATTATTTTAAGTTTTACTGCCTCCGGATCGCGATTGAATTTTTAGAAAGAGTAAATTTTTTACATCACATTAATAGTACTATTTTAAGCGAAATAATATTAACTGCAGATACCAATATAAAATATTATCATTCAAATCCGGATTCTTACTGTTACATTGTTACAAATACCCAAAAAAAATTTAATTGAGTTTTCTACATATTTCGATAACTTAGGAAAAAATTGCTATTATTTATTTGGTTTTCATAATCTGAGAAATGGAGCGTGACAGGAATAGTTGGATGTGTCCCTTATTTTTTGTTTTGTGTGATTTGAAATATAATATATTGCCAACCTATGCAGATCTGATGAAATTTTATGAGTGGACCAGTCATAGCCCTAAATATGAGAGGGAAACTAAAAAAAAGCCAACATATAAAGAAATTTAAAAATAAAATGTGTAAAGAATAGACGTGTTTTTATGTGCTCCACGCTATATCGCGTTTTTATATGTTAAATTAAATTTGTCACTTATTGTTTTCTGTACAACAACACCTTTTTGTCAATTACGGAGTGAATAAAAACATAAACAATAAAGCAAGTTGTTTTTATTTTTTTTGTTTTTTCTTTACTCACTTACACACTACAGTTTGTGCCGGCAAGAAACCTACCAATTGTAGTAAGGAAATGTAAGAAAAGATAAATCACGGTTTATTGTTGGTGTTTTGTTTAGCTTTGATATTTTTACAAATAAAGCTTGAGTGTCTGTAATTCTCAAACACTCTATAGTTTTATTTGTATAATATCTTTAGTTTTTCTAAAGCCTTTTGGGAAAAGGTTTCCTGATGATCTGGCCTTAGCAACCAGTGAAATGCGCATAGGAACTAGCTTATCCCCCAACAATAAATTTCAGTGAATTTATCAAATTAAAAATTGGGAATTTAGCATAAAACAATTTTACTAAAATACTAATTTTGTATTCCCGAATAACCTTTTAACGATAAATTTGCAAGTTGCTTGTGCATTAAGACTAAACTGGCAACTCGCTTTATTTTGATTTTCTTGCGAAAACAATAAAGCAAGTTGTTTTTATTTTTTTGTTTTTTCTTTACTCACTTACAGTTTGTGTCGGCAAGAAACCTACCAATTGTAGTAAGGAAATTTAAGAAAAGATAAATCACGGTTTATTGTTGGTGTTTTGTTTAAGCTTTGATATTTTTACAAATAAAGCTTGAGTGTCTGTAATTCTCAAACACTCTATAGTTTTATTTGTATAATATCTTTAGTTTTTCTAAAGCCTTTTGGGAAAAGGTTTCCTGATGATCTGGTCTAAGCAACCAGTGAAATGCGCATAGGAACTAGCTTTTATCAAATTAAAAATTGGGAATTTAGCATAAAACAATTTTACTAAAATACTAATTTTGTATTCCCGAATAACCTTTTAATTAAAAATTGGGAATTTAGCATAAAACAATTTTACTAAAATATTAAGTATTGTTTAATATCGTTTTTTGCTGAAAGTTAATTTTGCACTAATTCCATCAACAAGAACTTCATTATCTATCTATCATCATTATTCTTGCAATGGGAAAGAATGCTCGCAAACAACAACTTTCACCCTCTCCTCCTCAGAAATCTAAAATTCAACGCACTGAGTACCCCTCTCCCACTAATTGGTTACAGTTAATGGATGAGAGACTTGAGAATCAAAAAAAAGAAATCATTGAATCTCTCACACATAAATACTTCTCTAGTGAGAAAAAGATTATGGAGCGTATTGATACATTGAGTGGTGAGTTGACTAACTTGAAAACAATAATTAATGAAATCGATGAACGAGTAAAACTAATTGAAAGCACTCAAAGAGAAGATATTAATGCATTAAATAATGAAATATCAACTTAAAACTCAAATTTGAAACTCTTCAGAACAATGCTGTTGCTTCTGATTTAATTATAAGTGGTGTTCCTGAATCAGAAAATGAGAATATTGTAGAAATTTTCTCTAAAATATGTCACACAATTAAATTGAAACCACCAAAAATAAGAGAATCTTTTAGACTCAAATCTAGAACAAACTTATCCACCTCGCTCATGATTAAACTTCACTCACCATATGAAAGTAATCAGCTGTTTAGGTCTGTAGCAGGGTTCTGCAAAACTCGTAAAAGATCGATGAATGTAGCTGACATTGGTGGGGAGTCAGACACTAATATTTATGTTCATGAGTGTCTTACTGATCATAACAGGGAATTAATGTTCTACTGTTCTAGGCTGAAACGTGAGAGAAAATTAAAGTCTTCCTTCTCAATACGCGGAAAAGTATTTGTTAGAGTTGGGGAAAATGATAAAGCAGCTCAAGTTGACGATAAATCGAGCGTTGATGCCCTGATTGCACATATTATTTAATTTTTTTTCTTTATTTTATATAATGTATAACAATATTTGTTTATGTTCTTTTAGTTTATTGTCTTTATTATATTATTTTTTTAATTTTTATGTTTTATTATTGCTGCCATTTTCAATAACAATCACGATGTTTTTGAATAAATTTAATACAATAAAATTAATTAATTATGATAGTTAATTCGAGTAGTACTATATGCAATTTAAGAACAATTCTTGATATTATCTGTAGTAACTACAAAGGTTTTCAAATTTGTCATATGAATGCTAGAAGCTTAAATAACACTAAAATTGACAACCTTAACTACTTTTTTTCTAACTGTAAAGTTGATGTTCTTTGCGTAACTGAAACGTGGATTGATCCTGAAAACGATGATGATATGTACACATTCTAAACTTTAATTTGATACGTCATGACAGAAGAACGGGTTCAAGAGTTGGAGGTATTGCAATCTATTTTAGAAAAGGTTTAAGTTCAACGATTATTTTAAAATCCGAGACAGACAACATGGTTGAGTATATTGGCGTTGAATTTGAAGGTGTTAACAATACCAAATGTTGTGTGGTGTGTATATATAATCCTCATAAAACCAATTCATTGATGGTTTTTTTGAAAAACTTAATCAATTTATTATGAATTATGAAAACATCATAGTGTGTGGAGACTTCAATATTGATTTGTCTTGCGACAATGTGAGATCGGTAAATCTTTTGGATATCATGAATTCGTGTGGATTGAATATTGTTAACTCCTGTTATACCAGATTTGCACCTAATGTCAAACCATCTTTACTACTTTCATTTTGATCAGTTATCATTAACTGGAATCTCTGACCATGATATGCTGTTTTATGTATGCAATATTAATATGAATTATAATTATAATCAGATGTTAACACACTTTTACTTATACGATTTTAAAAGAATTAATTTTCACCAGTTAAGTATTGACGCTGCGAACAGTAATTGGAATGAATGTTGGTTTTTTGCAGATGTCAATGATAAACTAAAATGCTTCATAGAAAACATTTCTTTTTTGTTTGAAAAACATGTGTCCAAAAAAAGATAACCGTTAACACATTTAAACAGCCGTGGTTTAATAATGAAGTTAAGTCAGCTATTAAAATGCGAGAAAATCTCTATTCAGTGTGGAAAAGAAGAAATAATGATTATAATTGGCTGAAATATTGTATAGCGAGAAATAAAAGTGCATGTAGTTACAAAGTGTATGAAACGCTTATATTACCAAACTAAACATAACACTAACATTTCGGCAAAAGACTTGTGGAAGAATCTTGGACATATTGGTGTCAAAAAGAGAAAAATTTAATGCGATATTGACCCTGAAATCATGAATGACTTTTTCCTAAAATCATGTGTCAGAAGTGATAGACAATCCTTTCTTATTAACCATAGCAACTTGTATCATGGTGACTTTTCAATTTTAAATCTTTACTGTTGAGGAAGTAGGAAAATCAATTATGGCTATTAAATCAACGGCAGTTGGTTATGATGGAATTAACATTAAGTTTATTAAACTGATACTTCCTTTTGTGTTACCAACTATAACACATATATTTAACCATATAATTACCACATCTAACTTTCCAACTTACTGGAAGATTGCCAGTGTTATTCCTGTTGGATAGAAAAATCAACCTACTGTACAGGCAGATTATCGACCAATAAGCATTCTTTCACCAATCTCTAAATCATTTGAACGCCTGATTTCCAATCAGATTGTAAATCATTTTACACAAAAAAATCTTCTAAATGATGCTCAGTCGGGTTATCGTGCTGGAAGGAGCTGTTGTACGGCAATGCTTAAGGTCTTAGAAGACATTCGACCTGCATTCGATAAGGGTGATCTCAATATTGTGTTTCTAATCGATTTTTCTAAAGCGTACTGTTAATCACAAAGTTTTACTGCAAAAACTTGAAAAATACTTTGGTTTTATTAAATTTGCGGTTAATCTTATCAAATCATATCTATTGAATCGCCAACAAAGAGTTAACTCTAAGATGGCCTTCTCCTCCATTAAGCCTGTTTTATCTGGTGTACCACAGGGATCTATTCTTGGACCTTTACTTTTTAGTCTATTCATTAATGATATTGTTTGCAGTTGTAATAGCTCTAAAATCCATCTATATGCCGATGATGCCCAAATATACTTATCTCGTCCTATTGGACTTGTGGAAGATCTAGTGTTTCGTCTAAATGAAGATTTACGTGAAATCTGTTTCTGGACTTTCAATAATAACAATTAATGCCTCCAAAACACAAGCTCTTGTTATTCATGCAGGTAATATTACATATGATATCTTACCAGACATTGTTATGCAGAATGAAGTAGTAAAATTTACTAAAGTTGTAAAAATCTCGAATTTGTTATCAATTCCGCACTAAACTGTAAGGATCACATTAATCAAACTATTTCTAAAATGTACTTCGTTCTTCGCAAACTTTGGAACTCTGACATAAAACTTAAATTGGTAAAAACATTAATAATTCCTATCATGATATATGGATCCATCGTTTTTGTTGAACTTGATACGGTATCGCTACATAAATTACAAATGATAATTAACAATTGTGCAAGGTATGTATTTAAGAAAAGGAAATATGATAGAATATCTCAGTTTTCTATACTCATTTTTGGGGAGTAATTTAACAACATATTTAAAAATTCGTAATTTAGTATTTTTACATAAAATCATTAATACAAGAGAACCGGATTATTTATACTCCAAATTAACCTTCTCTAGATGTAGCCGTACATCCAACCTAAATATACCTGACTACAACTACTTATCATAATCAATAATGTTCTTTGTAAGTGCTGTGAAATTGTGGAATAGATTACCTAATCAAATCAAATCACTCATGATTATTTTTGATGAAAAATCATCTTCCTCTTGGTGGTGATTAAGGATGGCTTGAGCGTATGTTAGACGCGATTGGCGGTCAGCAGCTAACAGCTGATGCACCGTCTGGAGTTTGTACGGAAACATCTTCAAATCATGTACCAAAATTTGCTGTAAAGATCGTTCACACTAAGTCCACTCAACTAGATATTGTATCCAGAAATTTACCAGATATAAAAACTGCAACATCAGCATTTGCGACTGTCTTGATCCTTCTGTTGTCCATCCTGACCAACAGGGTATTCATAGCCAAATTCCACAGAAGTGGTGATAATACACCTCCCTGCGGGGATTCACGATTGGCCACTTTTAAAAAACTTATGCCATCTAGAGTAGCACAGATGACTCTATAACCGAGTATCTTTCCGAATAGCCGGCGAACACATAAATCAATTCCCAGTTCATCCATCGCAGATAGGATGGCATCGGGCCTGACATTGTTAAAAGCTCCCTCAATATCGAGAAAGGCAACAAGTGAATACTCCTTATATAGTAGCGAATCTTCAATGGAGCCAACTAACGAATGTAAAGCTGTTTCCACAGATCTGCCCTTGGTGTAGGCATGTTGGGATTTAGAGATGAGTTCCGTCGGAATGGTCATTCTCAGATATACGTCAATCACCCTTTCAAGGGTTTTCAGCAAAAGGGATTCCACACTATTTGGCCTGTTATCCTTTGGTTTAGTATGAATCGCCTTACCATCTTTAGGAATGAAGACTACTCTACACCACGTCCACCATGTAGGGATATAGGTCCATCTAATACACGCTGTGTATATATTAGTGAGCCATGGTACAACTATTTCTTCGTTCTTCTGAAGATCTGCAGGAATAATGCCATCCGGCCCAGGAGATTTAAACGGGTCGAAGCTTTTGATTGCCCACTGGATTCTTTCCCTGTTCATCGGAACAGAGTTATCACACGGAGCGACAGAATCGGTAGCCCTAGTCACAGTCGCATCATCGACTGCGAGGCAGCCTGGAAAATGAGTGTCCAGAAGGACCTCAAGTGTTTCCTTACTATTCAGAGTCCATCTACCACAGGGTTTCTGGATATAGCTTGGTAATCGGTTAGTCTCAGAGGATCCTTCCACGCCGCTACAGAAGTCTCCCCAGGCTTTCCTTTTCGCGTTCCTCGTAAGGTTCTTAAAGTGATTCACAGAGGACATATATTTCGGCCAGTTACCCAGTCTCTTGCCTCGTTGAACAGTTTACGACACGTCCTTCGTGAGAATGTATTAGTACATAGTTTTGAGGTTGTATTGGTGCCTTTTTAATTTTCACCAGACACACAGAGTTCTATAAAAATGTATAAATTTTAATTTATTTAAATTTTGTTCTATTTTCAATACCAAAAATTGAAACTCTGTTCTATAAATTAAATTCTACCACAATAAAATTAATTGTCAAAAATTAATAAAAAATATTTTTTTTCATTTGAGCAAAATTAATGTGTTTCGGAAATAAAAGTGTCCTGCAAAGTATTCAAAAAAATTGCCAAATATTGTGTAGAAGTGTAATAAAGTGGTTCGGTCTGTATTTAGTCGGAAAATCAAAGTTAAAATATGAAGTATTTTGATGTGTTTAATTCTCTCACAAGTATGTTGAATTCACATATCACAAGTACGTGTGAAGAGAATAATTATTGTTACTCTCAGCTTACTCTCAGTTGCGCCTCTAGTTGTACCCTATGGTGTTAATACTCAGTGTTTAGGTTGCATACTTTGGTAATAACTACATTAAACGTATTATACTATTTTTAACAACGTTAGAATCTATTGTTGCTTCATTTTTTTTGCTACTTTGCTGGAAGTAGTTTACTAGATTCTAGCGAGTAAACCGTTAACGGGTACTTAAATATTGTTTGCCACCAAATTATGCTTGTTATTTTAGCATTAAAAAACACTTGTCAAATTGTCTTCGACATAAGCACTACGTGCATTTTACTAAAAAACGCAATATATTCCATCTACGAGGTAATATTTATTAACAATAAAAAGAGATCTTCGTCTCTAATTTAAACTTGAAATTTGTTTGTTTTATTTTTATAACAATTTTGGAAAACATGGATTGATGCCAAACATTTGGTCCTAGCGGACCGGATTTTGAAACGAGTACTGGATCTTTAGGCATCAATGAACTCCATCATCCCTTGGCAACAATACAGACCACCGGCAATATATATTTATTACAAATTTTATTTTTCATAAAATAAGGTACGTAAATATATTTCAATTTGAGCAAAAGTGAATTGATTAAAATTATTTTGTTTTTAACGCGAAAAAATACATATTTCATTTGTGCTTTATTTTAAATATAAAACTCTTCGATTTTAGATATATTTTCACTATTTCTTGTTTTGTTTGTTTAGCCGTATTATAAACTAACGTGATCATTGTCGATATTATTATTATTATCATTATCATTATCATTATCATTATCATTATCATTATCATTATCATTATCATTATCATTATCATTATCATTATTATCATTATTATTATCATTATTATTATCATTATTATTATTATTATTATTATCATTATTATTATCATTATTATTATCATTATTATTATCATTATTATTATCATTATTATTATTATTATTATCATTATTATTATTATTATTATTATTATTATTATTATTATTATCATTATTATTATTATTATTATTATTATTATTATCATTATTATTATTATCATTATTATTATTATTATTATTATTATTATTATTATTATTATTATTATTATTATTATTATTATTATTATTATTATTATTTATTATTATTATTATTATTATTATTATTATTATTATTATTATTATTATTATTATTATTATTATTATTATTATTATTATTATTATTATTATTATTATTATTATTATTATTATTATTATTATTATTATTATTATTATTATTATTATTATTATTATTATTATTATTATTATTATTATTATTATTATTATTATTATTATTATTATTATTATTATTATTATTATTATTATTATTATTATTATTATTATTATTATTATTATTATTATTATTATTATTATTATTATTATTATTATTATTATTATTATTATTATTATTATTATTATTATTATTATTATTATTATTATTATTATTATTATTATTATTATTATTATTATTATTATTATTATTATTATTATTATTATTATTATTATTATTATTATTATTATTATTATTATTATTATTATTATTATTATTATTATTATTATTATTATTATTATTATTATTATTATTATTATTATTATTATTATTATTATTATTATTATTATTATTATTATTATTATTATTATTATTATTATTATTATTATTATTATTATTATTATTATTATTATTATTATTATTATTATTATTATTATTATTATTATTATTATTATTATTATTATTATTATTATTATTATTATTATTATTATTATTATTATTATTATTATTATTATTATTATTATTATTATTATTATTATTATTATTATTATTATTATTATTATTATTATTATTATTATTATTATTATTATTATTATTATTATTATTATTATTATTATTATTATTATTATTATTATTATTATTATTATTATTATTATTATTATTATTATTATTATTATTATTATTATTATTATTATTATTATTATTATTATTATTATTATTATTATTATTATTATTATTATTATTATTATTATTATTATTATTATTATTATTATTATTATTATTATTATTATTATTATTATTATTATTATTATTATTATTATTATTATTATTATTATTATTATTATTATTATTATTATTATTATTATTATTATTATTATTATTATTATTATTATTATTATTATTATTATTATTATTATTATTATTATTATTATTATTATTATTATTATTATTATTATTATTATTATTATTATTATTATTATTATTATTATTATTATTATTATTATTATTATTATTATTATTATTATTATTATTATTATTATTATTATTATTATTATTATTATTATTATTATTATTATTATTATTATTATTATTATTATTATTATTATTATTATTATTATTATTATTATTATTATTATTATTATTATTATTATTATTATTATTATTATTATTATTATTATTATTATTATTATTATTATTATTATTATTATTATTATTATTATTATTATTATTATTATTATTATTATTATTATTATTATTATTATTATTATTATTATTATTATTATTATTATTATTATTATTATTATTATTATTATTATTATTATTATTATTATTATTATTATTATTATTATTATTATTATTATTATTATTATTATTATTATTATTATTATTATTATTATTATTATTATTATTATTATTATTATTATTATTATTATTATTATTATTATTATTATTATTATTATTATTATTATTATTATTATTATTATTATTATTATTATTATTATTATTATTATTATTATTATTATTATTATTATTATTATTATTATTATTATTATTATTATTATTATTATTATTATTATTATTATTATTATTATTATTATTATTATTATTATTATTATTATTATTATTATTATTATTATTATTATTATTATTATTATTATTATTATTATTATTATTATTATTATTATTATTATTATTATTATTATTATTATTATTATTATTATTATTATTATTATTATTATTATTATTATTATTATTATTATTATTATTATTATTATTATTATTATTATTATTATTATTATTATTATTATTATTATTATTATTATTATTATTATTATTATTATTATTATTATTATTATTATTATTATTATTATTATTATTATTATTATTATTATTATTATTATTATTATTATTATTATTATTATTATTATTATTATTATTATTATTATTATTATTATTATTATTATTATTATTATTATTATTATTATTATTATTATTATTATTATTATTATTATTATTATTATTATTATTATTATTATTATTATTATTATTATTATTATTATTATTATTATTATTATTATTATTATTATTATTATTATTATTATTATTATTATTATTATTATTATTATTATTATTATTATTATTATTATTATTATTATTATTATTATTATTATTATTATTATTATTATTATTATTATTATTATTATTATTATTATTATTATTATTATTATTATTATTATTATTATTATTATTATTATTATTATTATTATTATTATTATTATTATTATTATTATTATTATTATTATTATTATTATTATTATTATTATTATTATTATTATTATTATTATTATTATTATTATTATTATTATTATTATTATTATTATTATTATTATTATTATTATTATTATTATTATTATTATTATTATTATTATTATTATTATTATTATTATTATTATTATTATTATTATTATTATTATTATTATTATTATTATTATTATTATTATTATTATTATTATTATTATTATTATTATTATTATTATTATTATTATTATTATTATTATTATTATTATTATTATTATTATTATTATTATTATTATTATTATTATTATTATTATTATTATTATTATTATTATTATTATTATTATTATTATTATTATTATTATTATTATTATTATTATTATTATTATTATTATTATTATTATTATTATTATTATTATTATTATTATTATTATTATTATTATTATTATTATTATTATTATTATTATTATTATTATTATTATTATTATTATTATTATTATTATTATTATTATTATTATTATTATTATTATTATTATTATTATTATTATTATTATTATTATTATTATTATTATTATTATTATTATTATTATTATTATTATTATTATTATTATTATTATTATTATTATTATTATTATTATTATTATTATTATTATTATTATTATTATTATTATTATTATTATTATTATTATTATTATTATTATTATTATTATTATTATTATTATTATTATTATTATTATTATTATTATTATTATTATTATTATTATTATTATTATTATTATTATTATTATTATTATTATTATTATTATTATTATTATTATTATTATTATTATTATTATTATTATTATTATTATTATTATTATTATTATTATTATTATTATTATTATTATTATTATTATTATTATTATTATTATTATTATTATTATTATTATTATTATTATTATTATTATTATTATTATTATTATTATTATTATTATTATTATTATTATTATTATTATTATTATTATTATTATTATTATTATTATTATTATTATTATTATTATTATTATTATTATTATTATTATTATTATTATTATTATTATTATTATTATTATTATTATTATTATTATTATTATTATTATTATTATTATTATTATTATTATTATTATTATTATTATTATTATTATTATTATTATTATTATTATTATTATTATTATTATTATTATTATTATTATTATTATTATTATTATTATTATTATTATTATTATTATTATTATTATTATTATTATTATTATTATTATTATTATTATTATTATTATTATTATTATTATTATTATTATTATTATTATTATTATTATTATTATTATTATTATTATTATTATTATTATTATTATTATTATTATTATTATTATTATTATTATTATTATTATTATTATTATTATTATTATTATTATTATTATTATTATTATTATTATTATTATTATTATTATTATTATTATTATTATTATTATTATTATTATTATTATTATTATTATTATTATTATTATTATTATTATTATTATTATTATTATTATTATTATTATTATTATTATTATTATTATTATTATTATTATTATTATTATTATTATTATTATTATTATTATTATTATTATTATTATTATTATTATTATTATTATTATTATTATTATTATTATTATTATTATTATTATTATTATTATTATTATTATTATTATTATTATTATTATTATTATTATTATTATTATTATTATTATTATTATTATTATTATTATTATTATTATTATTATTATTATTATTATTATTATTATTATTATTATTATTATTATTATTATTATTATTATTATTATTATTATTATTATTATTATTATTATTATTATTATTATTATTATTATTATTATTATTATTATTATTATTATTATTATTATTATTATTATTATTATTATTATTATTATTATTATTATTATTATTATTATTATTATTATTATTATTATTATTATTATTATTATTATTATTATTATTATTATTATTATTATTATTATTATTATTATTATTATTATTATTATTATTATTATTATTATTATTATTATTATTATTATTATTATTATTATTATTATTATTATTATTATTATTATTATTATTATTATTATTATTATTATTATTATTATTATTATTATTATTATTATTATTATTATTATTATTATTATTATTATTATTATTATTATTATTATTATTATTATTATTATTATTATTATTATTATTATTATTATTATTATTATTATTATTATTATTATTATTATTATTATTATTATTATTATTATTATTATTATTATTATTATTATTATTATTATTATTATTATTATTATTATTATTATTATTATTATTATTATTATTATTATTATTATTATTATTATTATTATTATTATTATTATTATTATTATTATTATTATTATTATTATTATTATTATTATTATTATTATTATTATTATTATTATTATTATTATTATTATTATTATTATTATTATTATTATTATTATTATTATTATTATTATTATTATTATTATTATTATTATTATTATTATTATTATTATTATTATTATTATTATTATTATTATTATTATTATTATTATTATTATTATTATTATTATTATTATTATTATTATTATTATTATTATTATTATTATTATTATTATTATTATTATTATTATTATTATTATTATTATTATTATTATTATTATTATTATTATTATTATTATTATTATTATTATTATTATTATTATTATTATTATTATTATTATTATTATTATTATTATTATTATTATTATTATTATTATTATTATTATTATTATTATTATTATTATTATTATTATTATTATTATTATTATTATTATTATTATTATTATTATTATTATTATTATTATTATTATTATTATTATTATTATTATTATTATTATTATTATTATTATTATTATTATTATTATTATTATTATTATTATTATTATTATTATTATTATTATTATTATTATTATTATTATTATTATTATTATTATTATTATTATTATTATTATTATTATTATTATTATTATTATTATTATTATTATTATTATTATTATTATTATTATTATTATTATTATTATTATTATTATTATTATTATTATTATTATTATTATTATTATTATTATTATTATTATTATTATTATTATTATTATTATTATTATTATTATTATTATTATTATTATTATTATTATTATTATTATTATTATTATTATTATTATTATTATTATTATTATTATTATTATTATTATTATTATTATTATTATTATTATTATTATTATTATTATTATTATTATTATTATTATTATTATTATTATTATTATTATTATTATTATTATTATTATTATTATTATTATTATTATTATTATTATTATTATTATTATTATTATTATTATTATTATTATTATTATTATTATTATTATTATTATTATTATTATTATTATTATTATTATTATTATTATTATTATTATTATTATTATTATTATTATTATTATTATTATTATTATTATTATTATTATTATTATTATTATTATTATTATTATTATTATTATTATTATTATTATTATTATTATTATTATTATTATTATTATTATTATTATTATTATTATTATTATTATTATTATTATTATTATTATTTTATTATTATTATTATTATTATTATTATTATTATTATTATTATTATTATTATTATTATTATTATTTATTATTATTATTATTATTATTATTATTATTATTATTATTATTATTATTATTATTATTATTATTATTATTATTATTATTATTATTATTATTATTATTATTATTATTATTATTATTATTATTATTATTATTATTATTATTATTATTATTATTATTATTATTATTATTATTATTATTATTATTATTATTATATTATTATTATTATTATTATTATTATTATTATTATTATTATTATTATTATTATTATTATTATTATTATTATTATTATTATTATTATTATTATTATTATTATTATTATTATTATTATTATTATTATTATTATTATTATTATTATTATTATTATTATTATTATTATTATTATTATTATTATTATTATTATTATTATTATTATTATTATTATTATTATTATTATTATTATTATTATTATTATTATTATTATTATTATTATTATTATTATTATTATTATTATTATTATTATTATTATTATTATTATTATTATTATTATTATTATTATTATTATTATTATTATTATTATTTTATTATATTATTATTATTATTATTATTATTATTATTATTATTATTATTATTATTATTATTATTATTATTATTATTATTATTATTATTATTATTATTATTATTATTATTATTATTATTATTATTATTATTATTATTATTATTATTATTATTATTATTATTATTATTATTATTATTATTATTATTATTATTATTATTATTATTATTATTATTATTATTATTATTATTATTATTATTATTATTATTATTATTATTATTATTATTATTATTATTATTATTATTATTATTATTATTATTATTATTATTATTATTATTATTATTATTATTATTATTATTATTATTATTATTATTATTATTATTATTATTATTATTATTATTATTATTATTATTATTATTATTATTATTATTATTATTATTATTATTATTATTATTATTATTATTATTATTATTATTATTATTATTATTATTATTATTATTATTATTATTATTATTATTATTATTATTATTATTATTATTATTATTATTATTATTATTATTATTATATTATTATTATTATTATTATTATTATTATTATTATTATTATTATTATTATTATTATTATTATTATTATTATTATTATTATTATTATTATTATTA
Organism: Calliphora vicina; assembly: GCF_958450345.1. Lineage (NCBI taxonomy): Eukaryota > Metazoa > Arthropoda > Insecta > Diptera > Calliphoridae > Calliphora > Calliphora vicina. The sequence continues at coordinate 91,593,578 of NC_088781.1, read as the reverse complement.
TTATTATTATTATTATTATTATTATTATTATTATTATTATTATTATTATTATTATTATTATTATTATTATTATTATTATTATTATTATTATTATTATTATTATTATTATTATTATTATTATTATTATTATTATTATTATTATTATTATTATTATTATTATTATTATTATTATTATTATTATTATTATTATTATTATTATTATTATTATTATTATTATTATTATTATTATTATTATTATTATTATTATTATTATTATTATTATTATTATTATTATTATTATTATTATTATTATTATTATTATTATTATTATTATTATTATTATTATTATTATTATTATTATTATTATTATTATTATTATTATTATTATTATTATTATTATTATTATTATTATTATTATTATTATTATTATTATTATTATTATTATTATTATTATTATTATTATTATTATTATTATTATTATTATTATTATTATTATTATTATTATTATTATTATTATTATTATTATTATTTTATTATTATTATTATTATTATTATTATTATTATTATTATTATTATTATTATTATTATTATTATTATTATTATTATTATTATTATTATTATTATTATTATTATTATTATTATTATTATTATTATTATTATTATTATTATTATTATTATTATTATTATTATTATTATTATTATTATTATTATTATTATTATTATTATTATTATTATTATTATTATTATTATTATTATTATTATTATTATTATTATTATTATTATTATTATTATTATTATTATTATTATTATTATTATTATTATTATTATTATTATTATTATTATTATTATTATTATTATTATTATTATTATTATTATTATTATTATTATTATTATTATTATTATTATTATTATTATTATTATTATTATTATTATTATTATTATTATTATTATTATTATTATTATTATTATTATTATTATTATTATTATTATTATTATTATTATTATTATTATTATTATTATTATTATTATATTATTATTATTATTATTATTATTATTATTATTATTATTATTATTATTATTATTATTATTATTATTATTATTATTATTATTATTATTATTATTATTATTATTATTATTATTATTATTATTATTATTATTATTATTATTATTATTATTATTATTATTATTATTATTATTATTATTATTATTATTATTATTATTATTATTATTATTATTATTATTATTATTATTATTATTATTATTATTATTATTATTATTATTATTATTATTATTATTATTATTATTATTATTATTATTATTATTATTATTATTATTATTATTATTATTATTATTATTATTATTATTATTATTATTATTATTATTATTATTATTATTATTATTATTATTATTATTATTATTATTATTATTATTATTATTATTATTATTATTATTATTATTATTATTATTATTATTATTATTATTATTATTATTATTATTATTATTATTATTATTATTATTATTATTATTATTATTATTATTATTATTATTATTATTATTATTATTATTATTATTATTATTATTATTATTATTATTATTATTATTATTATTATTATTATTATTATTATTATTATTATTATTATTATTATTATTATTATTATTATTATTATTATTATTATTATTATTATTATTATTATTATTATTATTATTATTATTATTATTATTATTATTATTATTATTATTATTATTATTATTATTATTATTATTATTATTATTATTATTATTATTATTATTATTATTATTATTATTATTATTATTATTATTATTATTATTATTATTATTATTATTATTATTATTATTATTATTATTATTATTATTATTATTATTATTATTATTATTATTATTATTATTATTATTATTATTATTATTATTATTATTATTATTATTATTATTATTATTATTATTATTATTATTATTATTATTATTATTATTATTATTATTATTATTATTATTATTATTATTATTATTATTATTATTATTATTATTATTATTATTATTATTATTATTATTATTATTATTATTATTATTATTATTATTATTATTATTATTATTATTATTATTATTATTATTATTATTATTATTATTATTATTATTATTATTATTATTATTATTATTATTATTATTATTATTATTATTATTATTATTATTATTATTATTATTATTATTATTATTATTATTATTATTATTATTATTATTATTATTATTATTATTATTATTATTATTATTATTATTATTATTATTATTATTATTATTATTATTATTATTATTATTATTATTATTATTATTATTATTATTATTATTATTATTATTATTATTATTATTATTATTATTATTATTATTATTATTATTATTATTATTATTATTATTATTATTATTATTATTATTATTATTATTATTATTATTATTATTATTATTATTATTATTATTATTATTATTATTATTATTATTATTATTATTATTATTATTATTATTATTATTATTATTATTATTATTATTATTATTATTATTATTATTATTATTATTATTATTATTATTATTATTATTATTATTATTATTATTATTATTATTATTATTATTATTATTATTATTATTATTATTATTATTATTATTATTATTATTATTATTATTATTATTATTATTATTATTATTATTATTATTATTATTATTATTATTATTATTATTATTATTATTATTATTATTATTATTATTATTATTATTATTATTATTATTATTATTATTATTATTATTATTATTATTATTATTATTATTATTATTATTATTATTATTATTATTATTATTATTATTATTATTATTATTATTATTATTATTATTATTATTATTATTATTATTATTATTATTATTATTATTATTATTATTATTATTATTATTATTATTATTATTATTATTATTATTATTATTATTATTATTATTATTATTATTATTATTATTATTATTATTATTATTATTATTATTATTATTATTATTATTATTATTATTATTATTATTATTATTATTATTATTATTATTATTATTATTATTATTATTATTATTATTATTATTATTATTATTATTATTATTATTATTATTATTATTATTATTATTATTATTATTATTATTATTATTATTATTATTATTATTATTATTATTATTATTATTATTATTATTATTATTATTATTATTATTATTATTATTATTATTATTATTATTATTATTATTATTATTATTATTATTATTATTATTATTATTATTATTATTATTATTATTATTATTATTATTATTATTATTATTATTATTATTATTATTATTATTATTATTATTATTATTATTATTATTATTATTATTATTATTATTATTATTATTATTATTATTATTATTATTATTATTATTATTATTATTATTATTATTATTATTATTATTATTATTATTATTATTATTATTATTATTATTATTATTATTATTATTATTATTATTATTATTATTATTATTATTATTATTATTATTATTATTATTATTATTATTATTATTATTATTATTATTATTATTATTATTATTATTATTATTATTATTATTATTATTATTATTATTATTATTATTATTATTATTATTATTATTATTATTATTATTATTATTATTATTATTATTATTATTATTATTATTATTATTATTATTATTATTATTATTATTATTATTATTATTATTATTATTATTATTATTATTATTATTATTATTATTATTATTATTATTATTATTATTATTATTATTATTATTATTATTATTATTATTATTATTATTATTATTATTATTATTATTATTATTATATTATTATTATTATTATTATTATTATTATTATTATTATTATTATTATTATTATTATTATTATTATTATTATTATTATTATTATTATTATTATTATTATTATTATTATTATTATTATTATTATTATTATTATTATTATTATTATTATTATTATTATTATTATTATTATTATTATTATTATTATTATTATTATTATTATTATTATTATTATTATTATTATTATTATTATTATTATTATTATTATTATTATTATTATTATTATTATTATTATTATTATTATTATTATTATTATTATTATTATTATTATTATTATTATTATTATTATTATTATTATTATTATTATTATTATTATTATTATTATTATTATTATTATTATTATTATTATTATTATTATTATTATTATTATTATTATTATTATTATTATTATTATTATATTATTATTATTATTATTATTATTATTATTATTATTATTATTATTATTATTATTATTATTATTATTATTATTATTATTATTATTATTATTATTATTATTATTATTATTATTATTATTATTATTATTATTATTATTATTATTATTATTATTATTATTATTATTATTATTATTATTATTATTATTATTATTATTATTATTATTATTATTATTATTATTATTATTATTATTATTATTATTATTATTATTATTATTATTATTATTATTATTATTATTATTATTATTATTATTATTATTATTATTATTATTATTATTATTATTATTATTATTATTATTATTATTATTATTATTATTATTATTATTATTATTATTATTATTATTATTATTATTATTATTATTATTATTATTATTATTATTATTATTATTATTATTATTATTATTATTATTATTATTATTATTATTATTATTATTATTATTATTATTATTATTATTATTATTATTATTATTATTATTATTATTATTATTATTATTATTATTATTATTATTATTATTATTATTATTATTATTATTATTATTATTATTATTATTATTATTATTATTATTATTATTATTATTATTATTATTATTATTATTATTATTATTATTATTATTATTATTATTATTATTATTATTATTATTATTATTATTATTATTATTATTATTATTATTATTATTATTATTATTATTATTATTATTATTATTATTATTATTATTATTATTATTATTATTATTATTATTATTATTATTATTATTATTATTATTATTATTATTATTATTATTATTATTATTATTATTATTATTATTATTATTATTATTATTATTATTATTATTATTATTATTATTATTATTATTATTATTATTATTATTATTATTATTATTATTATTATTATTATTATTATTATTATTATTATTATTATTATTATTATTATTATTATTATTATTATTATTATTATTATTATTATTATTATTATTATTATTATTATTATTATTATTATTATTATTATTATTATTATTATTATTATTATTATTATTATTATTATTATTATTATTATTATTATTATTATTATTATTATTATTATTATTATTATTATTATTATTATTATTATTATTATTATTATTATTATTATTATTATTATTATTATTATTATTATTATTATTATTATTATTATTATTATTATTATTATTATTATTATTATTATTATTATTATTATTATTATTATTATTATTATTATTATTATTATTATTATTATTATTATTATTATTATTATTATTATTATTATTATTATTATTATTATTATTATTATTATTATTATTATTATTATTATTATTATTATTATTATTATTATTATTATTATTATTATTATTATTATTATTATTATTATTATTATTATTATTATTATTATTATTATTATTATTATTATTATTATTATTATTATTATTATTATTATTATTATTATTATTATTATTATTATTATTATTATTATTATTATTATTATTATTATTATTATTATTATTATTATTATTATTATTATTATTATTATTATTATTATTATTATTATTATTATTATTATTATTATTATTATTATTATTATTATTATTATTATTATTATTATTATTATTATTATTATTATTATTATTATTATTATTATTATTATTATTATTATCGCATACAAATTAGTAATTCTTACATTTTCTTTTGGGGGATTATTTGTTTACAGATTTACATCTGTAAATTACAATAACAATAATATATTCCTCTTACATTGTATTGGTCACCCTACGGTGTCGGTCAGTTTGACTACAACATAGTTTCGGGATATATTTTTTATACCCTTCACCTTCGTGAGAAGGGTATATATAAGTTTGTCATTCCGTTTGTAATTTCTACATTTTTCATTTCCGACCCTATAAAGTATATATATTCTGGATCCTTATAGATAGCGGAGTCGATTAAGCCATGTCCGTCTGTCTGTCCGTCTGTCTGTCTGTCTGTCTGTCTGTTGAAATCAGTTTTCTGAAGACCCCAGATATCTTCGGGATCCAAATCTTCAATAATTCTGTCAGACATGCTTTCGAGAATTTTGCTATTTAAAATCAGCAAAATCGGTCCACAAATGGCTGAGATATGAGGAAAAAACCAAGACAACCTCGATTTTTAACCTATTTTTTTACCTATATCTGGATTACTAAGACATTAATATAGACAATATGGATATCTAATGATAGATATTTCAAAGACATTTTCAACGACGTATATAAGACCATAGTAAGTTGGACCTACAATGGGTCAAAATCGGGAAAAAAAATTTTGAACCCGAATTTTTTTTTTCAAAAAAAATTGAAAAAACAAAAAAAAAATTTTTAAAATTTAAAAAAAAAAATTTTTTAAATTTAAAAAAAAAATTTTAAATAACAATCGAAAAATTTTTTTTTCAAAAAAATTCAAAAAACAACTGGAAAAAAATTAAATTTTGTTTACATAAAAATATTTAAAATTTTGAAGTATAATTTGGTGAAGGGTATATAAGATTCGGCACAGCCGAATATAGCACTCTTACTTGTTTTAATTATTTTTATATTTTTATAATAAATTTTTATATATTATCGAAAATTGAAATCGAAAATACCAGTTTATTGCTTTTGAGGCAAATTTTAATGATTTTCCTGAGGACATTCATAATGTTTATACCTTGGAGGTTCAGAGCACTGAAATAAAAGTGTTATGGGAGAAAGTTAAGACAACATATGAGGCCTATTTAGATTTTTTTGGAGAATTCTGATACAGAGTGATGTAGATGTAGCTGCGTCTAAATATCAGGTCACATATGTAGCCTATATGAAATGTTTAGGTTCGCTTAATGAGAAGGTGAGCAAATTTAAATCGGTACCGAACGCAAGTGATTCGCCAGCGGTGAATTCTGATTCTGGGCATACTTTGACTCTACCCCCTTGCGATGTCGACGCATTTGGAGGGGATTATGGTTCTTGGCCGGCCTTTAGAGATTTATAACAGCTCGAGCCTTAGTAATGTAGAACGTCATTGTCATTTAATAAGTAAGACCGAAGGTGAAGCTAAGGATATTGTTTTGAAAAGTCCGTTGTGTAATGAGGGCTTTGAAGTAGCCTGGCGGGATCTTATGATTGCATATGAGAATCCTCGTATGTTAGTAAACAACCAACTGAAATTTCTGTTTAGTCTGCCTTCCTTTGACAAGGAAACTAGTGTCGGACTTAAGACCTTACAACGCGGAATTAATAGTTGTCTTACATCCCTTTCTATTTATAAAGTGTCTACTGATAATTGGGACTCAATTTTATGTCCTAACCAATCCCACTTTTTACGCTCTTGTCGACAATTCAAGAGTCATCCAATAACAGGATTTTAGCTGTGAACGAAAATAACTGTTGTTATAATTGTCTTTCACGGACACATCATGTCAGCAATTGTATAAGCAATAATAATTGTTTAATTTGCGATAATCGACACCATACTATGCTTCATCAAGAGCCAATAGAAAATTCAAACTTGGAATGGCCTACGACTTCTTCCGGTCAGAGTTCTGCTGAGGTTCTTCTACCCACTAACTCAACAACGAGTTATCATCAACCTTCTACTTCTACTAATGTTACGCAAACTCGACAAGTATTTCATACAGGTCAAAATCAATCTGTTATCTTAGGAACTGCATCAGTAAATATCATACATAATGGCAATAGGTATCAGGTCCGAGCTCTTATTGATTCAGCTTCGGAACCTTCATTCGTTTACGAAAAAGGTTTAAACTTCCCACGCGTTCTGCAAATGCTAAAGTTTCTGGCGTAAATAATACGGTTTCTGTAGTTTCGAGAAAGGCTTGTTCTCAGAAGATCGACTCTGATTTGGATTCTTCTGTAGTACTGAATACCACGGCCTTTGTTTTGGCAAAAATATCGGGGAATTTGCCTTCGATTTCTGTAAACGCCGACATTAAAGGATTATTGCAAAATCTTCATTTGGCAGATTCCTGTCCTTTCGATAGCCGGCCTGTTGATATTCTTATTGGGACTGATTTATATCCGCAAGTTATGTTACCGGAAATTCGACGAGACGTATTAGGGTCATTATTGGCTCAGAGAACAATTTTTGGCTGACATGTCCAGTTAATTCGATATAATTATCAGTTAATGATATTTCAATAACTCAGGATTTCCTAAAAGACCTAATGCTGTCATTTGATTATTCCTCTTTTTATTACTATGGATCTACATCTATGAATTAAACACAAATGAATTCAACATTTTAACTAACATTCGAATTGTATATTTACATTATCATTAAAAAAGCTCATTGAAATATATTTACGATTTACCCTAGTATGTATTATTTACTATATTTACTATATTCTTTATAAAAACAATGCCTTTAATGGTCAGTTGATGGATCTGTCTAAAAACCATTCAGTTGATGGATCTGTCTAAAAACCATTCAGTTTATGGATCTGTCTAAAAACCATACCTATGCTATTAACATTACAACATACATTAGTGTTGCAAGGTGGCCGGCAATGTTTAGGTTGCATTCCTTTGGTAATAACTACATTAAACGTATTATACTATTTTTAACAACGTTAGAATCTATTGTTGCTTCCTTTTTTTTTGCTACTTTGCTGGAAGTAGTTTACTAGATTCTAGCGAGTAAACCGTTAACGGGTACTTAAATATTGTTTGCCACCAAATTATGCTTGTTATTTTAGCATTAAAAAACACTTGTCAAATTGTCTTCGACATAAGCACTACGTGCATTTTACTAAAAAGCGCAATATATTCCTTCTACGAGGTAATATTTATTAACAATAAAAAGAGATCTTCGTCTCTAATTTAAACTTGAAATTTGTTTGTTTTATTTTTATAACAATTTTGGAAAACTTGGATTGATGCCAAACACTCAGTATTGTGGTCTATAAATACCTTTATATGTATGTAATTATAATTGATTTCTATTTTTACAAATAAATACAGTTACCTAGAATAAAGTTGCTTATAATGCTCTATTGTAATTTTTAATTAAATTTTTGAAAAATTCAACATGAAACCTGAGGCAGAAAATTATTTCCGATTGCAGCCAAACTTAGTGACATGAAAATATTTATAATTTGGCACATTTTTGTCACCAAACAAAATTTTTCTTCATACAGTGGTGACCCACCCTAATAAGTATATGGGGGATTTCACGTCAAGTGAACCAACTTTTAAAATCGATGTCTTCCGATCGGGATGAAATTTGGATAGTATGCAGACACAATTTTTCAACAAAATCGGTCAAGAACTCTCGAAGTTAGAGGGGGTCAAAATTTGACATTTTGGCCAAACATGTGATTTTTTTTCATCCATGTAACTTATTACATATTGTTCTTAGCAAAATATGTCAAAATAGTTACATAGCTATTTCTTCAATCTTTCGAAAAAAAATATTTAAAAAAAAAAATTTAATATTTTTTTCCGAAATCAAAAACTTTTTGATTTTTTTTTTCAAAATGTTTCCTTTTTTCTTAAAATAAAGCTTAGATATTTTCCTTGAGGACCTATTTGGTCGCTTAGTGGGATGCGAGTTCTATATCTATCAAAAAAAATGTTTTGTAACTCAAAACATGGAATTTTTGACTTTTTTTGCAAAATCAAAAACTTTGTTGACTTTTTTCGAAATGGGCCCTCTTTTTTATTTTTTTTTGCACAACAGAAAGCTCAGATATTTTCCTTGAAGACCTATTTAGTCGCTTAGTTGGATGCGAGTGGGATATCTATCAAAATAAATGTTTTGTAGTGGGATGCGAGTGGGATATATAGCAAAATAAATGTTTTGTACAATTTTTGATTTTTTTTGGCAAAATAGAACTTTTTTTTAAAATTTTTTTTTGCTCAAATGAAAGCTTAGGTCCATTCCTTTAAGAGCTTTTTGGTCTCTTAGTGGGATACGAGTGGTCTATCTATCAAAATAAATATTTTGTAACTCAAGACATACAATTTTTGTGTTAAAACATTTATATTGATACTATCCCACTTAAGAGACCAAAAAGATCTTAAAGGAATGGACCTAACCTTTCATTTGAGCAAAAAAAAAATTAAAAAAGTTCTATTTTGCCAAAAAAATCAATCAGTTTTGTTTTGATGCGTTTACCGATATTTTCAATTTCGAATTGAGATAATTCGTGGTTTAGTGCTTTAACCCAACATAATTTGACATCGGGACACAAAACTGATGCCGTTATGGCAAAATCTTTTTCTTTAGGGGGTCATAATTTATATCTTCAATTGAGTCTTCGGAGGAAAAATCACATTCGCTCATTTTTTTAATTTTTATACCCTTCACCTTCGTGAGAAGGGTATATATAAGTTTGTCATTCCGTTTGTAATTTCCACAATATAATTATCCGACCCTATAAAGTATATACATATATTCTGGATCCTAATAGATAGCGGAGTCGATTAAGTCATGTCCGTCTGTCTGTTGAAAAAAATTTTCTGAAGACCCAAGATATATTCGGGACCCAAATCTTCAATAATTCTGTCAGACATGCTTTCGAGAAGTTTGCTATTTAAAATCAGCAAAATCCGTCCATAAATAACGGAGATATGAGCAAAAATCCGAGACAACCTCTGAAAATTTCATCAAAAAAAGACTATTTATTGCATGCTTTGACAAAAAAGCAACAAAACTTATGTTTGGATGTGTGTTGGTTTCATTTCATATTTTGTTTTCCTTTTTTGTTTTGTTTTTCTTATTGTCATATGCTTCAGCAATGTAAAAAATAGTAGTAGGTAATATAAATTACGATCGAGTACCGTGATCCAAAACATTGCAGCCATCGAAATTTTTCTCTACACGAACATGCACTCGTTATCGAATGCCGTGATTTGCCCCCAGAATGTACTAAACAAATCAAAATTTTTAAATTGTATTGTAAATGAGCAAAAACAAAACAAAAGCTTTTTTATTTTTATTTTATTTTTTATTCACAATTTATGTAATATAAGTCTTTAAAGGCCCTAAAATTATATTACAAAGTAACAATTCCTGAGTATATATAACATAAAATTAAACTGAAATAAAGAAAATTTAAATTGAGAAAAAAAAAATACAACAATATGTATTTTAAATGGCTCCCCAGCCGCAATATAAGTTTACAATGAAAAATAAAAATAGCAGTAAAAAAGATAACAAACAGTCCATTATTAGAGGTAAGCAATCAATTTGCAAGAAATAAAAGTAAAAATGGATAAGTAGTTAAAAATTTAGTAAACAGTAAAAGGTAAAAATTATTTAAGAAGCATTCTGTTGAAAATGTTCCAGCAATTTAAGCCTAAAGGTATTACAGTGAGAAAAAATACGCAATTCACACGGCAACACATTCCAGCAAGAGCAATTTTTACAACAAAAGATCTTTCATAGAATGAATTTGAGATTCTATGAATTAAAATTTGAGGATTTCTAGTGGAACGAAAAAAAGTAAAAATTCTATATAGTGGCAACGGTTTGCACTTTCTTATAATTTTATAAAATAGAAACAAGGAGCGAACTTTTACAAAGTTATAAAAAGAGCTGCCCAAAAAAGTTGAAACATAATTTTAAATATGTTCACGTCTTTTAATATTATAGACGAATCGTACAATCATGTTTACAATTAGTTTTAACTTATTAAGATTAGAAGCATGTGTGCAAGAAAAAACCTCAAGACCATAAAAAATTTGAGGCATTAGAAGAAAATAAGCTAGTTTATATCTGATATGAAGAGGCAAATATAGATTTGTATAATATATCTTACGCAATGTCATTAAAACTTTACAGAATATCAAATCAATATGACCATCAAATTCCAATTTGTTATCTAATGAAATGCCTAAACATTTAAGTTGGTTTACAAAATCAATTCTAACACCATCGAAAAAAATATTATGGTCAACAAAAAAACGAGTTGAAGCGCCAAATGTTATGGCTTTTGTTTTTGAAGTATTGATTGATAAACAATTATCTCTAGTCCAATCAGAGACAGGCCGGAGACAAAAATTTATGTTATGTTCCAATTCATCAGTAAAGTCACGAGCACAAGAAAAGAGCAAAATAACATCATCCGCAAATATAAATGATTTGCACAAATTAGAGTTAACTTTAGAAGGAAGATCATTGACATAGAGTATAAATAATATAGGACCTATAACTGAACCTTGAGGATTACCTGAACTCAGAGGGAGCGAGGAATCTATACCGTTTATTGAAACATATTGCGATCTACCACTAAGATATGATAATATAAGCCTACAACTAGTTCTGGAAAATCCATATTGATCCCTAAGCTTTTCAATCATTCGAAAATGATTCAATGAGAGAAATTAGAAAAATCTAAAGAAACAAGTACATTTAGCATCTCATCATTATTACAATGCCTGACGTGTTCAGTGAGACTTAGAACAAGCGACATAGCATTATGTCCACTACGGTAAGCATGCTGCGACTCATAAATGCTCAACGATACAGCTTCAAGAATCTGTTGTATAAGCAGATGCTCCAGTACTTTTGAGATTGCAGGCAAAATTGAAATAGGGCGAAGATCATCCGGTCCATTGATTCTTTAGATTTTGGGATGGGAACAACACGTGCAACCTTCCACATTGCAGGAAACTGGGATAGCATAAATATAGTATTAAACAAATGTGTCAAAAATGCTGAAATATGAGGAAACATAATCTTAATAAATTTAATAGAGATACTATCAGTACCAACAGAAGATGTCTTTATTTTATCTAAAGCCTCTAATACCTCAATTTCACTTACACTACGAAAAGACACGGCATTTTCTATTAAAAAATTATTAAAATTAAAATAAAGAAATACAAATAAAATGCATCTACTTACCGCAGTGCTTTTCCCTTATGAACTGACTTTACTTAAAATATTATTTTGTTTTGGACCACTAGTTATTTATGTGTATAACACATTAAAATAACGGTACCAACTTAACGAAACAAAAGCACTGCAGTGAGATCAATGTAAAAAAGAACAACAACTAATACATAATCTTCACTAACAAATAGGTAAATAAGACAAATAAACAAAACATTAAGGCGGCTCACAGGACGCCATATAAATTCAAATAAATATTTTAAATGAAATACAAAATTATACAATGACAAATAATAAAATAATAAAGACAAATAATAAAATTTCAGCTCGCTTATGAGCCATTCGGCGACATGCTGTATCAGAAACTTATTAAAATCAAAAGCAGCGCATACTAAGGCATGGTGTGAAATTGCCGGACATATAAATTGATCGGAGAATGTAGGTCTTGAACTGTCACTAAATAGCATAAAGTCGATTAACGACGTTGAACCATGTGACACATCAAAATGAGTAGGCATCGAATTATGAAGAATATTAAGATTAAGTCTCATGCATAAAGAGCGAACATAAGCCGAATAAGAAGTGTTGAATAAATTATAAATTATAGTTGAAATCACCAACAATTACAACGTTGAATAACTTGATAGAAATTGGAAATGATAGTTTTCAAAAACTGTCAGATCACCATAAGGCAGATATACCACTCCAATTACAAACTTCACAATATCACTACAAAATTCCAAAAATAATGCCTCGCAGCTACCAACAACAGAAGTCTTGAAAACAATTTTAGGTTTCAAAATAGTAGAAACGTAAAAGCCAACACCACCACCTCTGGAACCAATACGATCATTATGAAAAAAAACTATATCCAGGTATATTTACAGCACGATTCGAAATATAGGGTTTGAGCCAGGTTTCGGATATAGCAAAAACATCAATCGTGGAAGATCTCAAGATATTTCTGAGTTCATCAAACTTGCAACTATTTGCCGAGGATTTAATGCTCTGACAATTCAAGTGAGCAATTTTTAGGTCATTCTTATAGCTTTGAAAAAAATTACTAATTTGCTTGCCACCACTAATTATTGGACCAATATTAACGTTAGAAGACATCAAAGTAAAATAAGAATATTACGGGGGGAACCAAAACAAATAGATGTTATAGTTACTAAACATTAAAAAAAAATCTTTAAATTATATACAAATTCATATAGCATAGCTAGTCTTAAACTATTAATGAGATCAATTAATAAATATATAAATGATTGATTATTGATACATGGGAATAATAATTGCATGAGAGATTTCTTACAATATTTTGCAAATCAATCTATAATTTAAGTAGTGTTATTTCAAAATTAGTTTTAAGCCAATTTTGTTGTAAAAAAAGAGTACAAAAAAGAAATTCAACAAATAACATTGCCATAATTTCAATAAAATTCAAGCTAATTATAATTCCCATGTATAGAGATTCATTAAGAAAAAAAAAGAAATAAATCAGTACCAATAAAATATAGAATACATTAGGGTCTTCCAGCTGCATCGTTGTTATGATCAACATTAAGCAATCCAGCACATTCCTCAGCACCATAGATTACTTCATTGCCACTGGGAAGAGTCAGCTTTACTTTAAGTCTATCCGAATTCAGTAATCTGAATTTCGTTATAAGTTTTGGTCGAAGTAAACGCCTGCACAAAGAGTTCAGCTTGCCAGCAGCTGGAGAATAATGCTCATTTAGATATATCCGGCTTTCAATATCACCGCCCATAACATCTGAATCAAAGTAAATTAATAAAGTAGCGACAGTACTACAACAAATACAACATTTACAAAAACCACAAGCAATTTTGTTTTTGGTTTAAGGTCTGAGCTGTCAAAGTTGCCTGTTGTTGTTTTTGCTTTTGGGCTTGTTGTATTTTTCGCCACAACAACCACAAATAATTGACAGTTCAGACCAAAGTAAAAAAAAATAGTTCTACTGAGTCTACTTTATTAATTTACTTTGATCTGAATACAAAGTAACAAACAAACAAAGTACACATATATTCATTTGTGTTCTCTTTTATATTTTACACTACACCATATGCATTTTAAACACTCTCTTTATGGCCACCTCTGAATTATAAGGTAGTGTTATCAGAACAGCTGATCGTTTTTTGCTACTATTTTCATTTTTCGCCGTTGTGCAGTATAAATGTCAAACTTTGTTTACATTTTGTAAATGTCAAACTTTGTTTTGCTGTTAAATTCGTTTATGTTTTAAAAACAATAATAATACTACACGAGATTAGTTTTATTTTTAAAAACATCAATGACAGCCAATTCGCCTTCAAATGCAGGCACAATGTCAAACTACATATAAAAACAAGTAAGAGTGCTATATTCGGCTGTGCCGAATCTTATATACCCTTCACCAAATTATACCTTAAAATTTTAAATATTTTTAGGTAAACAAAATTTAATTTTTTAATTTTTTGGAAAAAAAATTTTTCGATTGTTATTTAAAATTTTTTTTTTTTAAATTTTAAATTTTTTTTTTTAAATTTTAAAAATTTTTTTGTCTTTTAAATTTTTTTTTTTAAAAAAAAATTCGGGTTACAAATTTTTTTTTCCGATTTTGACCCATTGTAGGTCCAACTTACTATGGTCTTATATACGTTGCAAATGTCTTTGAAATATCTATCATTAGATATCCATATTGTCTATATTAATGCCTTAGTAATCCAGATATAGGTCATAAATCGAGGTTGTCTTGGTTTTTTCCTCATATCTCAGCCATTTGTGGACCGATTTTGCTGATTTTAAATAGCAAAATTCTCGAAAGCATGTCTGACAGAATTATTGAAGATTTGGATCCCGAAGATATCTGGGGTCTTCAGAAAATTGATTTCAACAGACAGACAGACAGACGGTCAGACAGACAGACGGACATGGCTTAATCGACTCCGCTATCTATAAGGATCCAGAATATATATACTTTATAGGGTCGGAAATGAAAAATGTAGAAATTACAAACGGAATGACAAACTTATATATACCCTTCTCACGAAGGTGAAGGGTATAAAAATATAACCAATTCGCTCGGTATTCTGAATTCGCCGATGACACTACCTTATAATTAATCAAGGCGAATTCATATAAGGTGTACTCATCCCTACAACAAATACAACAATACAAAAACAACATACATTTTGTTTTTGCTTTTTACCCAATCTGTCAAAAAACGCAAGTAAGGCGAATTCAATATTAAAGTGGAATTTAACAAAAAACTGGTGTAATATATATTTTTATTGCTTTATTTCATGCGGTGGATGTTAAAATTTTCGATGATAAGTTCAAACGCGTGAAGAAACAGAAGAAATTGAATATAAAACAACATAAAAAAGTGGACGCATTAAAAACACACAAATACAAACACACACATATATATGGCGCGCACCAACACAAACATAAATTTTGA
The DNA here is from genome assembly GCF_958450345.1 of Calliphora vicina. NCBI lineage: Eukaryota > Metazoa > Arthropoda > Insecta > Diptera > Calliphoridae > Calliphora > Calliphora vicina. Next base: position 91,576,918 of record NC_088781.1, on the reverse strand, counting down.
CAGTTTGGATAAAACAGATGATCAGCTGGGCTAATGAGAACACCTTATATGAATTCGCTTTGTAATTAATATACCTTGAGAAAACGAAACCATTAGCATTTCATTCATCTGCTTTATTTAATTTACCGTTACAATCGTACATTTGAGTACAAAACAGATAGCGAAATGTATTTTTTGAGTAATTAATTTAGTTCTTGTTTGGTTGCTTTAGTGAAAAACAACAAGTGCAAAATCAAAAATGCCTCGTCCAAAAAATTATTTATTGCGTAGTTTTTTTGAAGCTGTAGATGATAAAAATGTTGTTTGCAATAATAAATTATTAAGTAAACATGCTGGAAACTTGGAGCGTCATTTAAAAACTGTTCACAGTAGTGTTTATGACAGCTACCTTCAACAAAAAAGTACTGATATTTTGAACAAAATAAAGTGACACAGTTAAATTATCTTGTACTGTGAATAAAAAACATTTACAAAAGGCTTTAATGGAACTATTTACAAAATGCGGCAGACCCCTTCGTTTGGCGGAAGACCGGCCATTCCAAATCCTTGTAAATCCAATACTTAACGGTCTAAATATAAAATTAAATGAGCACAATATTATGAAAAATATTGCTGTATTTTGAAAATAAATTCATGTAAAATTATGAAATATTTTGCAATTTTTTGACTAATATAGTAGAAATTTTAAACTCTGGTATTTTCAATAAATTTAAAAAGTGAAGAACTTGGCGGAAGATTAATTTCATTGAAAATTGATGCAGCCTCTAGGTTATAGCCTAGTACTCTGTTCATATTTGCGAAAAATTATGGTTTTTTCATGCGAAAAATTTTATATGCTGTTTGACAGCTAGCTGTTATGCATGGAAAACATTGAAGACAGCAGGCTACCAACTACAATCTGTCAAAATTAGAATACACACGTTTATATGAAGACGATTCTTTTGACGACAGCACAGCTACACGACCACACGATTGCTTTTGCCGAATTAAACTAATTTCTATTTCTGTCAACTACAAAGCAGAAATAGTGTTGCTAATATAATAAAAAATGTAAATCAAATGAGTGCTTAAAAAAATATATTTTTTTACTTAATTAAGAGAAGTTTTTGATAACCATATTGATGTAAATTAATAACAGGTACATAATTAATTATAACCATACATATATGTTTACTCAAAATAATTGTTTAAATCTTAATTACTTTGGAATTTTGTACGGTTATTTTTTTATTGAAGTGGCACCACTGAATTATAAATCAGCTGTTTACTTTGTAGCTGTCGTCTTTAAAATAATTCAGTAGCTGACACACGACTACAACTCCAGCCAGCAGAATTTGTGTTCGTGTAGTCGTGTAGCCTGCTGTCTTCAATGTGTTCAATGCATCAGTTTTAATTTCGTGCGAATGAAGTGCTGCATATGTTATTTCGTGTGGAAAAATAAGGTTGCCAGATGTATTTCACATGTTTTCCACAATAAAAACAGAATACTGCTTTTGCGAAATTATTTCGCATATATTTCATTCCATATATTTTATATGTAGTTTGACAGCATTTCGCACGAAATTTTGAACAGAGTACCTAGCTTATCTGTAAGTGTTCTAGGTGTCAATGTCCAATTTATTAAGAACAATATTAAAGAACAATAAAAATATTAATAAAACACTAGCCATAAAACAATTAACTCAACGGCACACAAGCGAGTATTTGAAGTCCTCACTGCTTACGGTATTAGTTTAAATCAAGTGATCACAATAACAACTGACAATGGAGCTAATATGGTGAAAGCCGTTAGTGATTTAAATGACGGCATAAACAATAGCTCAGATGAAGTTTGTCGTGAGGCTGATTTTTTTTGTTAATTTTTTCTCCACAGAACATACTACAAATACCACAATGCACTAGCACAACATTGTCAGCATCATCTCCATCTGTCCCTACATCCAGCAGTACAGAAGATGCGCTTGAGGAATATTACAAGTCTTTCGATGAAGTTTCTAACAATGAAATGCTAACAACAGCCCATCAAATCGAACGAGATCTTTTAATATATGAGAGGCAAAGCCGATTGGGGATCAAGGAAAATATTATAGATTTTTGGAGCAAGCAGAAAAATAATTTAACCGAAATAGCTCACGTAGTATTAGGAATAACATGTACTCAAGTAAGTGTTGAGAGACTATTTTCGGCCCTTAAATACATACTAGCCGATCAGCGCAATAAGCTAAGCTCCAAAAATTTAGAGCATATTTTGCTAGTAAAGTCGAATGCCGAGTTTATGTATGAGTAATATTTTTAGTTTTTCTTTAAATTAATTTTTTTTTTCATATTTTTTTGAATTACTTTTTTTTATTGTGTCTTTTTTAACTACTATAGTAAGTAGTCTCAATAATTATCAATAAAAACAAATACCTTAAAACCTCTCTTTTTATTTCACTTATTAACAAAAGTTATGTATGTATACAACACTCAAATAGCTAGAGTATAGTACATTCTCTATTATCTTATATATAAATAGGCCACACGTTTTTTTGTGGTACACTTTTAAGTATGTTATTGTCCACCAATATTGATGAAACCTATATGGTTTAAAAGATTATTTTCTCTAGATGTGCACAATATAAATTTTTTTTTTTAAATTCTTTCCATAAAAGTGTTACAAAGCGTTTTAAATTTGCTTGAAAAACAACAACAACATGTTTATGCACATCTAAATACACGTGTATTTGTACACAAACGTGGAAAATATTTTTGCGTATACTCAAAGTAACTGTATAATTTTGTTATTAGTGGTCGAATTTTGACCACCAAGCGATCCTAGTAATGAGTAAATCATTTACGAAACGTTTGTTTAACGTTTTTTCTCAGAATGTTTCAATATTGTTCTTACCCTTTTCTTCTTTAGCTGCGTACGTTTATATTAAAGTACAATTTGCGCTCACGAGCAACAATACAAAACAAAATGCCACAATCATTCTCATTGCTTTTGTTTGGTTTTTTGTTTTACTCACTGCTAAGAATCAAACGAAACAAAAGCAAACGTTTCGAATTGTTTATTTCCGTACTCTGAAGGTAACTAACGCTATATAACCAGTATGTAAATCCAATGCGTTGCCTACTTTGGACCAGGTATAAGACAGTCCCATTGTAATAAAAAAGAGACAATTGACCCCCGCTTAGGACATGCCCGTGTTAAAATGACTAGTCACGTGGCTATTGAAGTAACTAGCTCCCACCTTAAAGGATGGGTAAAATCACTAGTTCGGCACTGTCTCCTAGAACTGCTGGGTGTTTGCGCATTTTTTTGTATTGTTTTGTTTTATCGTTGTTGTTGTTTTTTATACAACAAAACGTATGATTAGATGTGTGTTGAGTTTTTGCTTTGTGTATTTTGTTTTTTGGTGTTTTGTTTCGTTTGTAACTTCTACAATTTTTAAAAGTGTTCTTGATATATTTAGGATGCTGTACGCTGAAAGTGGGCAATATACATACATATGTATATTAGGGTGGCCCTTAATAAACGAAAGTTGGATTTTGGCCATTCTCACCCCCCCAGTTTGGTGAACATTAGTAAAAAAATCATCGCGAAAAAAATTTAGGTAAATCGGTTGGGGTTAAGACGTGCCGCAAGCCCTCTGAAGTTTTGAAATGCATTTACAAGGGGAAAAATGCATTTTTTTCAGAAACAGAAATTGGCCAAAAAATGTTAACGTTATTAAAAATTCGCCAGGCCATTAACGTGTCTCAGGCAACTAGAACAAGAAAGGTCGGAACAAAATTAACATATTTTGATAAATATTAAAATTAAAGCTCATTTTTACTTAAAATATGTCCATATTTACTTGTATATGAGTTTTTGTCTTCGTAGAAAATTAAAGCTCATTTTTACTGGTAAAGGAAGAGTTCGAGAAAGTCCGTGAGAAATATATTGTGAAGCTGCGAAACCATCCCAATACGCTTGCAAGACAACTTGTGCAGACCCAAACCCGATCCAGGCTCCGTAGAGCAGATCTACCACCCCGCTAAGATGAGTGACAGTTTACCATTATGGCTCTCTTGCTGAAGAGCAAATAGTTTTAATTTTAGTTATAAGATTTAAATACTTATTGTAAGGTCAAAATAGACAGATTCAATAAATCAATAAAGCGTTAAAAAAAAAAATTTTACTTAAAATATGTCCATATTTACTTGTATATGAGTTTTTGTCTTCGTAGGATACCGCTAACCTATTCTTAGGTATGAACAAAAAAAATAAATTTTTTTTAACGGCAGTTTCAAAATTCCATTTTAAAATTTTTAAAAATTTTCTTAAACACATTTCAGAATTTTTTGATCATCTCATTGGGATTTATTAAGAATATAATAGGGAATAAAAATGTGAAAAAATTATGAAAATATCTCTTATAGTTTTTCCGTACCTGCGATTTAAATTTTGAAATTTTCGAGAAAAACCAATTAAGGAGTGAGATCGAAAAATTCTTAACACACGTTTTTCATTACATTTTTTAACCCAAGTATTATTTGAATTTTTTTTTGATCAAGTTACCTTTGAAAAACATGTCAGTTATTATGTGTAATGTCAATTATATTAATTTTTTTGTTAATCTGATTAAAATGAGTGACCAGAAAAAAGTGCGTACTGAAATTATTAAATATTTTCAACAAAACCCAACTTGGTCTTACAAAAAGTTGGCCAAGCATACAAAGGTCTGCCGTCAAACTGTTTCCAATGTTATTAAACAGTACCGGGAGAACTTGTCAGTTGATAGAAAACCTGGTTCAGGTAGAAGGAATGGTCCACATGATGTTTCTAAAGCCAAAAAAATAGAACGCATTTTCAAAAGAGCTCCCAACACATCCGGTAGGAAAGCAGCCCGGTTAGCTCAGTGCTCGGACTATTTGGTACGAAAAGTTAAAGCTAATGCAGGTTTAAAAACATACAAGGCTCAAAAAGTTCCTGACAGGAACGCTACTAAAAATTTAGAGGCCAAAAACAGAGCACGGAAATTGAAGTCAAGTTTTATAAAAAAATATTCTTGCTGCATAATGGATGACGAAACGTATGTTCTGGCAGATTTTTCGCAACTTCCAGGTCAAAAATTTTATGTTGCTGATGCTCGAGGGAATGTTGAAGAAAAGTTTAGGACCCAAAAGCAGACAAAATTTCCCAGAAAGTTCTTGGTATGGCAAGCAATATGCAGTTGCGGCAAAAGAAGCCACTCATTTGTTACAACGGGCTCTATAAATACCGAAATTTACATCAAGGAATGTTTACAAAAAAGGCTGCTTCCATTCATAAGACTTCATAATGTGTCCACTTATTTTTGGCCTGACTTGGCATCCTGTCACTATGGCAAACAAGCCCTTGAGTGGTACAAGAACAATAATGTGGTATTTGTACCAAGAGAGGCAAATCCTCCAAACTGCCCGGAGCTAAGGCCAGTGGAGAGATATTGGGCTCTTGTTAAAAGAGAATTGAAGAGTACAAAAAAGGTGTCCAAAAGTGTGGTAGATTTTAAACGGAGATGGACTACATGTTCGAGCAAAGTGACAGAAAGCACTATAAAAACGTTAATGGAAGGGTTTCCGAAAAAGGTTCAAAATTTCATCACTAGTGATTAAAACTATAAAAATAATTTTTTTTGTAAATTGTAATAATAATTTCAATCAAATAAAAAAAAAATTAAAGCTGTAAGTTTAGTGGTTTCTTTTTTATAAACATATATGTATGTTAAGAATTTTTCGATCTCACTCCTTATTTGGCAATTTTTAGGCGAATGAGCGCTATTTCCTTACTCTTATGAATTTTAAGCAAAACTTATACTTTAACTAAAATCGGAAAACGTTAACCCTTAAATCGTGAAGGTCAAAGGTCAAATTTTTCAATATTTGGAATTTTTCATCCCTTTTCCCATTATATTCTTAATAAATCCCAATTTTTAAAAATTTGAAGATGGAGTTTGATACTGCCTTTAAACATTTTTATTTTTTGGTCATACCAGCGAATATTTAAACGGTATCCTACGAAGACAAAAACTCATATACAAGTAAATATGGACATATTTTAAGTAAAAATGAGCATTAATTTTAATATTTATCAAAATATGTTAATTTTGTTCCTACCTTTCTTATTCTAGTAGCCTGAGACACGTTAATGGCCTGGCGAATTTTTAATAACTTTAACATTTTTTTACCAATTTCTGTTTTTTATGTCTCATTACAATTGCGTACACATTTCGATTATTTTAAATTAAATTGCAAAATTAATTTTTTTAATGGCAAAATTTTTACAAAAACTGAAAAAAATGCATTTTTTCCCTTTGTAAATGCATCTCAAAACTTCAGAGGGCTTGCGGGCATGTCTTAACCCCAACCGATTTACCTAAAATTTTTTCAGGATGATTTTTTTTACTAATGTTCACCAAACTGGAGGGTGAAATTGCCAAAATCCAACTTTCGTTTTTTAAGGGCCACCCTAATGTATATACTACTTATTATAAAAAATAATAATGCATCCACAACAAAGGTGAAGGGTATATAAGATTCGGAATAGCCGATTATTTAATTTTTTCCTGGCAGTTTTGTTATATAATGAAAGAAATAGATTTGCACCGTACCAACTTAAATTATTAAAAGTTCACAAATGATAAGATATGATGATATTATGGCAAAAAGAAATATGTTAATATATATATCCTAACAAATGAATATATTATGAATATTTTATGATTTTCTCTCTAATTACAAAAATTTAAATATTCAATTTAGAAAAGTGTATATGGGCATTTCCATTATGGCGTGAGGTTATATTTGTACGACAACTTTTAAAAAAATTTATGATAAAGTTAAATTTGTAAAAAGTTTTTTTTACATTTGCGAAGTAATTAAGTACCTCTATATTCAGTAAAAATATTAAAACAATTGACCTTAGCAAAAATATGCGATGGCGTTACGTTACCAAAAACAGAAATACGCTTTGAGTTGTATTACATAACTCTGCGAATTGGGCAAGACTTTTTGTATTAAACCTTTTGTAGTAGGATTTGGAATGATATAAATTTATTTTCCAAATCATAAAATTTAAAAACCGTTGCTCGTTTTTTATATTTATTAGCTTTAGTATGTGGCGTATATATATAATAATTTTATGTTTTATTTTAGTTAAATTATATTTGGATTTCAACATTTTTAATATATAGATGCTCGTTAAACTAATATTAGGAAGTGAGCCTTATATGGGAGCTATGACCAAATATAGACCGATCGTCACGAAATTAGGTCGAGTGATTTATGTTTACATTATTTATGTTGAATTCTATGTGGATAACTCATTTTTTAAGAGATTTATGTTCGTTAAAGTGATTTTTGGATATAGGCGTTATATGGGAGCTATGACTAATTATGGACCTATCATCATGAAATTATGTGACATGACTTCACTATATTTAAAACTTATTTGGAGCGAAATTTGTTAAGATACCTATATAAATTCAATATTTATTACCGATAAAGTCATATTTCGAGAGGACATTTGTATGGAGGCTAGGCTTCGTCCTTAAATTCGTCCTTGCATCTGTATTGCTGATTGCCATGCGGTCTGCCTTCATTATTATTTTTCAAACTAAATTTTTCTTGCCTTTTACGGTTTTTTACATATAATCTGCCGTGACGTTACACACTTTTAAAAATTAATATAAAATTAACTATTTATTTAATAACCTATTTTTTTTAAATTAGTTTATTTTATAAATCTTTGTTAAAATACAAAATTTCACGCACTTGCGATCGTCAGCGTAGAGATAAAGAGAATATACGTTTGTTTGTCTGGCATTTCGTTATCTTAAAGTATCATTAAAAGCAAATCAAAATTTTACCGTTAATTTTTATTTGTTTGCTCTTTTGGATTTATATTACGGTAGCTGTTGTTATATCAAAGGTTTTTCGGTAAGAGTGCTTTAGAACAATTACTCCTAGAAATGTAAATTGTAAAGAGAATATGCCCTTTGAAATAAAACACAACTGACCAAAACAAAGACTTAACTTTGTGGACCGGTATTTCGCCATCGCAACTCAGGAAAGCTTTGAACTCTTTTATTTAGTTAATTTTAAATATTTATCTTAAATAATACAAGAAAGGAAATACTGTTGGTTAACTTTTAATTTTTCGGTCTGGATGGACTTTTCGCTGGAAATGCCCATATATATTTCGTGTTTGCCGAATGTATATTGATTTTAATATTAAACTATTACAAATTGAATTAAAACTTTTTAAGGGGCCCATAGACACATACTGTTCATGCAATAAGCATGTGCTGGTAAATTTGAAATATTTGTTTATGTATGCGACACACAGACAATGCAGTATGAAAAATCAAAATAGTTTTGATTTTGAAATTAATTCATACTGCTGACAGTTGTTCAAATGAACAATAATATGAGTTTATTATGGCCTCATTTTGTTTCCGTTTGGAACGAAAAAATAAAAATTTGGTATTTTATGAAACGAAACTATAATTGCGTTTCAATTCAATTATTTGACGTGGTACCAAGTTTGAAAACATCGTTTTTATGTCAACTTTCTGCCAAATAAATTAAATTATTTTTATTTATTTTCCAACAAATAAAATTTATTGAAAAAATTTTGAAATGTTTGATTGTTTTTTAAATTTATTTGGAAAACAAATTTTTTTTGTTATATTTTTTACGTATGAAAAGAAAAAACACATAATCAAAAAAATGTTTTTTCTTTAAAAATTTAAAAATCTATGAAAAATGTATTGAAAAGAAAACAAATTCTCAACGTTTGATTTTGACGTTTCATGCGCTTGGGACCATTTTGTTCTGTTTTATAAAATTCAATTTTATATACAGAAACGAAAAATACGTTTTCAAAAATATGAAAATTCAAAAATGACAAATTTTTTCGAAAAAAACGTTTCGTTACGTCTTACAAAATTAGGGCATTAATTTTTCTAAAAAATTTTGTTTTAAATTTGACGTTATAGTTATTTAAGAAAATAAAATAAAAGAAAATTAAAATTCATTCCTTATAAGAATGAATTCTGTTGTGAATTCATTTTATTCAATGTACAGTGAATTCATTTGAATTCATTCAATGTCAATTGAATTCATTCATTCACAGCTTTGCCTGAGATACGTTAATGGCCTGGCGATTTTTTAATAACTTTAACATTTTTTAACCAATTTTTGTCTTTTATATCTTACTAGATGACCGCATTTACTAACCGCATTTACTGTCTTACTAGCATTTACTAATGTTCTTATTTATTTGAAATAAAATATCTAAATTTGTACTGCATACTTTAGGGAGCTTCTTTTATTACAGTTGACTGGACTCAAAAAAAAAATTTCAGAGTTTTACCCGGATATTTTGAATTCTTTTTCCTGAAATTTTCGAATTGAATAAATAAAAAAATCAACCAAATCGCTCCAGCCGTTCTCACGTGATGCCATTATATACATGGACCATTTAATTTTTATATATATAGATTAGAATGACAATTACGTACACATTTCGATTCTTTTAATTTAAATTGCAAAAGTAATTATTTAATGGCAAACATTTAAAAAAATGCATTTTTTCCCCTTGTAAATGCACCTCAAAACTAAATCGAAAAAGTCGGCACGGGTTGTCCTTCTTAGAACAAGCTAAAAAAAATTTTGGTGGTATTTTAGGTCAGCGGGTACCGTTTCAACATTTCAAAAAATTTAATTCTAAGGGACACTCTAAAATGCATGCTTCATTAATATTCAGTTTTTTAGTTTTACCATAAAATTCACCGCTGCACAGTGGTATGAGAATAAAAAAAGAGGCAAATAAATCTGTAACTTCTAAACCCTTACGCCGATTTGAATGAAATTTAACATGCGCAAAGAGGAAGTGTAGTTGAGTTTAAGTTTTGAAGTTGGACCTCATGACCCCACCAGGAGTGGGACCAGGGGTTCCCCAAGAGAGACACCTCGGGTATGTTCAATTTTTAAAATGATCCTATTTCTTCTTTTGTTTTCCCATTTAAAAAAAATCACTTCTTTCTTTATTTGATATATACATAAAAGAAAAATAGATAAAATCGGAGAATATTTGGAACCGGGGTCACCAAAAAACTGGTGTAGGGTGGGTAAAAATGTTGAAAATTAAATTTTCAAATGCGAATATCTCCTAAGCTATAAGAGATAATTGATAGCTACGACGAGGAGATTCTGTATGTGTATTTTTTTTTAAATCGGAACATAAACGAGAAATAGGATCATTTTAAAAATTGAACATACCCGAGGTGTCCCTCTTTGGGAACCAGGAGTGGGGCCAGGGGTCCATGAGGTCCAAATTCAAAACTTAAACTCAACTACACTTCCTCTTTGCGCGTGTTAAATTTCATTCAAATCGGCGTAAGGGTTTAGAAGTTACAGATTTATTTCCCTCTTTTTTTATTCTCATACCACCACTGCGCTGTAAATCTGCATATTTAAATAAATTGTCTGTAAAATTGGGATACACTCATTAAATAACATCAAACAAATAATGTTAGCTGAATAAACATTGTCATCCGATCACCAATATATTGATTTCAATATTAGTGAAAGTTATAGGAGGGTTAATACCATTCTAACTAGGAAAAATACCAATTGGGAGAGGCAGTGTGATGTACTCTCCCGGTCTTTACCAAACCCGCCCTCTATTGAAAGTAGGGAAGATATTGAGGTAGCAGTTGAGACCAGAGAATGAAAACAAACAAAACATTTCGCAAACGTTTGCAGAATGTACAAAACAAATAAAAAATTTTAAATTGTATTGTACATGAGCAAAAACAAAACAAAAACTTTTCAAGTGACAAAGAGAGAAAACGAAACGATTAGCTTTTCACTCATCTGCATTATTTAATTTACCGGTACAATCGTACATTTGAATACAACACAGATAGAGAAACGTATTTTTTATTCGTTTTGTTTCTTTTGTACTGTGTTCTCTATTATAATGAGTAAATCAATTACCAGACGTTTCTTAAACGTTTTTTATCAGAATGTGTAGTAGATTGTGGTAATATATTTGTTATGGTATCCACGGGTTATTTTTGTGAGTGTAGGTTCTTTTGTTTGACGTTTATTATTATGACTGACTACCCTTATCTCTTTCTATTTTATTTCGTATGCTTTAACCTAACGGTTTTGATTTTTTTTGTGAAGTTACATTTTTTTGTAAAGTTACTCTAGTTAAGTATATCTGTCTCTTTTATTATCATTATACAGCATAACATGTATTATTAACGGCTTCTATTTTAAGTTTATGTTAAGTTCTAGTTGTTAAGTGACAATTTTGTAGGAACATGATCAATTTTGAATAAACTGTCGAAGCAAGAAGACGTACTTATATTTTATTTAATAGACGCCTACAAATTCAGAAGTGGGATCGAATAAAATTTTTTTTTTTTAAAAAGAAACCGTTGAAGGACAAACCTAAAACGAACAGTAATTGTGAAAAGTTGATAATGGAAGCAGATAAAATATGTGGAACAAAATATACGTCATTGCAATTGCGTCTTTGGCTGCAACGGCTTGGCCTACCATCATCAGGCACAAAAAGTGCGCTGTTAATCCGTTTAAATGATGTGCCGGCTGACAAAAGAGGCGAATGTCCTGTGGAGACAGGTGAGCCTTCAGATGTAATGAACATCGAAAGTGAAGATGACTGTGCAGAAATGATTAATGAAAGCCGGTCAGGAAAATGATGGTGTGTTACAAAGGAACAACGAGTGTTACCAGGCTAATGATAGACCCCAAGAAAATGAGCGTCAACAAACACAACGAAATGCCGAAAGAATTGGTGGGCGTGATTTTGTAAATGAGCTGTTAAAGAAGGAGTTAGAGTTGATAAAGAGAGAAAAGGAGTTATTATACAAGGAAAATGAAGTGTTAAAATTGATAGCAGAATCCGAAAAAAGACGTCAAATTACTGAAGAAAAGGGTGCAGAAGGAAATTCATATGAAGAAGGAAAATTACACCAAGGCTGTAGTTCCAGTAAGCTAAGTGTGTCATTTAATATTCTAAAGGAAATTATTCCTGATTATGATGGTGGAATACTTCCCGAAATATGGATAAGCCAATTTAAGAATATAAGCAAGGCATACAATGCAGACGAGTATACAACGAAGACTTTGCTTATGTGTAAATTAAAAGGAAAGGCACAGACATGGTTGCATCTAAAACCAAATTTTATTAATGATACTACAGATAATATTTTGGGGGAAATGAAGGAAAATTTCTGTACAAAAGAAAATAAATTGGTAATGCGTCGAAATTTTGAAGCGCGTAAGTGGAAATACGACGAAGCATTTATCGAGTATTATAATGAGAAGATAATGTTATCCAATAAAATCGGTATCGAAGAAGAAGAACTCATTGACCAGATCATTGAGGGTATCCCTGACAGCCAACTTAGAGTGCAAGCCAATTTACAATGCTACACCAACAAAACGCAGCTACTACAAGCATTTTCGAGAATTCAGTTGAATCAACCAAAACAATTCCGAAGAAAGAGTGACCAGACATACGAAGAGAAGGAAAATAAATTTAGATGCTACAATTGCAATTCTATTGGACACTTTGCTGCAGATTGTCAAAAGCCGAAGCGACAAATGGGAGCGTGTTATGGGTGTGGCAGTATGGATCATCGTGTTGCTGATTGCCCCGATAGGAAGACAACTGTACAACTTGTAACTAATGATGAATATGTAAGGTATTTTAAGTTTTCTTTTGATTCTAGTTTTAATTATCAATTTTCTTTAGAATGCTTAATGGATTCGGGTAGTGTGGTCAGTTTTGTGAGGAGGTCGAGTATTTTGAAGTTTATGAATTTGGACGATCTTTTATGTTCTGGTAATAATTTTTTTGGAATAAATGAATCTAAGTTAAATGTTTATGGGAAATTTAAGTGTTTTGTGACTGTTGGGAATAGGGTTATCGATTTTGAGATGCTTGTCGTGTCTGATGGGACTACATCATATGAGTGTGTATTAGGGAAGGATTTTCTGAGGAAGGCTGGATATAGGTTAGTGACTTGCCATGGGGGTATTGACTCGGGGGATGATGAGGATTTTGGGAGGGCTATTTTGTCTATTGATATTGGGGTGACTAGTGAGGCTGACTTGATTGTGGGAGATGTTATTGGGGGTGATGATAGGAATGAATTGAGTCGCATGTATAGTGATTATTATTTGCGACCTGCACGTCGTCCTGAACCTAGGGTGTATAATGAGATTAAATTGAGATTAAGTAGCGACATTTCTTTTAATTGTGGGCCGAGAAGATTGTCTTACGCTGAGAGAATGGAACTACAGAAATTGTTGGATGAATACTTGGAAAAGGGGTACATAAGGCCGAGTGAATCGGAGTATGCTTCACCGATCGTTTTGGTTAGGAAGAGGACCGGGGATTTGAGGATGTGCGTTGACTACAGGACTTTGAATAAGGTAACTGTGAAGGACAACTATCCAATTCCTCTAATAGACGATTTGTTGGATAGGCTTTCGGGACGTAAATTTTTTACGAAATTGGATTTGAAGAATGGATACTTCCATGTTTTCGTTCATCCCGATTCGGTTAAATATACATCATTTGTGACCCCTTTGGGTCAATTTGAATTTTTGAGAATGCCGTTTGGTTTGAAGAATGCGCCGTCAGTATTTCAAAGGTTTGTCAATAAAATTTTTGCTGATATGATTAGGGATGATAAGGTGATAATTTACTTGGATGATATCATGATTGCTACGGTAGGTATGGACGAGCATTTCGAAATTTTAAGGGAGGTCTTTATTCGGTTGGTCGATAATAATCTGGAATTGAGGACCGACAAGTGTGAATTTTTTCAGACCTCGGTTAAGTATTTAGGATATACTATTGATGGCGATGGAATAAGGGCTGACGATAAAGGGTTGTGTGCGATTAGGGACTTTCCGATACCAGATAAGCGACATTCGGTGCAAAGTTTTCTGGGATTATGTTCTTACTTTCGGAGGTTTGTTAAGGATTTTTCCATAATGGCTAAACCTTTGTATGATCTAACGAAGAATGATAGAAAATTTGTTTTTGGGAAAGCGGAGCTGGAGGCTTTCGAGTTACTTAAGAAGAAACTTATGGAATCGCCGGTGCTAGCACTTTATGATCCCAGAGACGATACCGAACTACATTGTGATGCGAGCTCTATTGGTTTTGGAGCTGTTTTATTACAGAAAAAGGAGGATGGCAAACTACACCCTGTATTTTATTTTTCGAAAAGAACTACGGTCACTGAGTCAAAGTATCATAGTTTTGAACTTGAAACGTTGGCAATTATTTACGCGCTAAAGCGATTCCGGATATATTTGATGGGAAGGAAATTTAAAATTGTTACGGACTGTAATTCTTTGACGATGACTCTGAACAAGAAGGAACTAAATCCCAGAATTGCACGTTGGGCCTTGGAACTTCAGAATTTTGATTATCAATTAGAACATAGGTCGGGCAGTAGAATGCAGCATGTTGACGCACTGAGCAGATGCACTAACATATTGGTGGTTGCGTCGAATACATTGGAGGAAAATTTAATTATTTGTCAGAATAGGGACCAAAAGTTAAGGGAATTGAAGCATGAACTCGAAGGATCCGAGCACCGTTGGTATGAGATGCGTAATGGAGTATTGTATAGAAAGGACAATAACGGCAATTTATTGTTTTATGTTCCTGAGGAGATGGAGGGTCATATTTTATATAAATATCATGATGAAATGGGTCATGTTGGGACTGATAAAATGACCGAACTCATTTTGAAGAGTTATTGGTTTCCGAAGGTAAGGGCAAAGGCTCTTAAGCATGTGGATAATTGTGTGAACTGTATCGCTTATTCTTTCAAGCATGGCAGGAGCGAGGGCCTTTTACATAGTATACCGAAGTCTGAGGACCCATTTGATATGGTACATATTGATCATTACGGCCCAGTGGATAATGGTAGGGCAATGAAGCATATTCTAGTTATAATCGACTCTTGCACTAAATTTGTTAGACTTTACCCTGCAAGGACGACTAATGCGAGGGAGGCAATTGTCTTATAGTCGACCTAGATGTATAGTAAGTGACCGCGGGGCCTGTTTCACTTCGAAGGATTTCGCAAATTTTCTGGCGGATAGTAACGTTGAGCATATTTTGATTGCTACGGGTTCGCCTCAGGCGAATGGGCAAGTGGAGAGGGTGAATAGGTCGATTGGACCTATGTTGGCGAAACTGGTGGATCCCGAGAAGGGCATATTTTGGGATACGGTGCTCGAAAGTGTTGAGTATACACTTAATAACACCGTGCATAGGTCGATCGGGCAGCATCCGAGTGTCATGCTGTTTGGAGTCCGGCAACGTGGAAGGGTAGTGGATTTGTTGAGCGAATGTTTGATTGATGTTAATGGTATTGGAGGCAATAAGGATATTGGTACGATAAGAACGAGGGCGGCCGAGAAACAGAAGAGATTACAACTCTATAATGAGGGTTACGTCAATGCACGTAGAAAGGCTCCGACGTTGTATAGGGATGGTGATTATGTTATGGTGAAGAACTTCGATTCAACGGCGGGTGTATCACGTAAATTGATTCCGAAATATAAGGGCCCGTATAAGATATCGAAGGTCTTGAGGAATGATCGCTATCTACTCGAAGACGTGGAAGGATTCCAGCAATCACGCACACCTTATAGGGGTGTTTGGGCGGTTTCTAATATGCGCCCGTGGTTTGGAGGACGTGCAGGGTCATGAGAATAGCATGAGATCGGGTGATCTCATGGTCAGGATGGCCGAGTTGTAGTAGATTGTGGTAATATATTTGTTATGGTATCCACGGGTTATTTTTGTGAGTGTAGGTTCTTTTGTTTGACGTTTATTATTATGACTGACTACCCTTATCTCTTTCTATTTTATTTCGTATGCTTTAACCTAACGGTTTTGATTTTTTTTGTGAAGTTACATTTTTTTGTAAAGTTACTCTAGTTAAGTATATCTGTCTCTTTTATTATCATTATACAGCATAACATGTATTATTAACGGCTTCTATTTTAAGTTTATGTTAAGTTCTAGTTGTTAAGTGACAATTTTGTAGGAACATGATCAATTTTGAATAAACTGTCGAAGCAAGAAGACGTACTTATATTTTATTTAATAGATGCCTACAAATGTTTCAATATTGTTCTTACTCTTTTCTAGCTGCGTACGTTTATATTAATGTACGGTTTGCGCTCACGAGCAAAAACAATACAAAACAAAATGGCACAATCATTCTCATTGTTTATGTTTGGTTTTTGTTTTACTCATATCAAAGAACAAAACAAAACCATAGCAAACGTTTCGATTTGTTTATTTCCGGACTCTGGTTGAGACACTTACAGAAGCGTTCCAATCGGCTACTAATTTGGCCTGTAAACCGAACATCCGCAGAGGTAGGAATAAGCCTCCCTGGTGGAATCCTGAGTTTGCACACGCCAGAGGGACGTGTCGTAAATTGTTCAACGAGGCAAAGTGGCTGGGTAACTGGCCGGCATACAAGTCCTCAGTGAGTCACTTTAAGAACCTTACGAGGAACGCGAAAAGGAAAGCCTGAAGGGACTTCTGTAGCGGCGTGGAAGGATCGTCTGAGACTAAACGAATACGTAAAATTTTATCAACCTCACCGGATTTACCAAACTACATTCAGAAACCCTATGGTAGATGGACTCTGAATAGTAAAAAAACACTTGACGTCCTACTAGACACTCATTTTCCAGGTTGCCTCCGAGTCGATGATGAGACTGAGAATAGGGCTGCTGATTTTCTTGCTCCGTGTGATAAATCTGTTCCGATGAACAAGGAAAAAATCCAGTGGACAATCAAAAGCTTCGACCCGTTTAAATCTCCTGGGCCGGATGGCATTATTCCTGCTGATCTTCACTAGAACGAAGAAATAGTTGTACCATGGCTCCTTAACATATACACAGCGTGTATTAGATGGACCTATATCCCAACATGTTGGACGAGGTGTAGAGTAGTCTTCATTCCTAAAGATGGTAAGGCGATTCATACTAAACCAAAGGATAACAGGCCAAATAGTGTGGAATCCCTTTTGCTGAAAACCCTAGAAAGGGTGATTGACGTATATCTGAGAATGACCATTCCGACGGAACTCATCTCTAAATCCCAACTTGCCTACACCAAGGGCAGATCTGTGGAAACAGCTTTACATTCGTTAGTTGGCTCCATTGAAGATTCGCTACTATATAAGGAGTATTCACTTGTTGCCTTTCTCGATATTGAGGGAGCTTTTAACAATGTCAGGCCCGATGCCATCCTATCTGCGATGGATGAACTGGGAATTGATTTATGTGTTCGCCGGCTATTCGGAAAGATACTCGGTTATAGAATCATCTGTGCTACTCTAGATGGCATAAGTTTTTTAAAAGTGGCCAATCGTGAATCCCCGCAGGGAGGTGTATTATCACCACTTCTGTGGAATTTGGCTATGAATACCCTGTTGGTCAGGATGGACAACAGAAGGATCAAGACAGTCGAAAATGCTGATGTTGCAGTTGTTATATCTGGTAAATTTCTGGATACAATATCTAGTTGAGTGGACTTAGTGTGAACCCACAAAAAACGGAATTGGTTCGCTTCACTAGGAGGTACAAGATCGATGACTTCAGACCACCTAGACTGAATGGAATCAGTCTTTAGATCAGGGTTAATGCAAAGTACCTTGGCATCATTCTAGATAAAATGTTATCCTGGAATTTGAATATTCAAAACAGGATTAACAAGGCTTATGTGGCCATCTATTCTTGTAAGGGGAATTGGTATTGGACCATGGGCACTCTAAGAGCTAGTTTCTTACTTGTCAGTTAAACGTAGCTTAACACGCTGTTATATTAAACCTGAAACATATTTAGCCGGGATATAACCAATGATTGTGTATCTCACTAATGAATTAATTTTGTTAGCATTGCCATATTTTTCAGTCAAATCACATGTGCATTCCTCAAAATGTTTCATATAAATATGGGAATACTTTAAATTTTGTAAGAAAAAGCAAACGCTTTTTCTTTGTAAAAAAAGTGACATTAAAGTATATAAAATGTATATTAAAAATTATATTGATGTTATTAAAGCAAATCAAAACAAAGAGCTGCTGTGCTGAATTGTTTATTTTATGTTTCGTCTGTTTGTGCTTTGGCATTTTATACTTAGGTTTAACTCATCAATGATGCTCAGTTAAACCTAGATTATATAGTAAATAAACAATAAGTGAGAAACACAATTTTTAGTTTAATCTAGGTTTATACGAATAATGTAAAATATCTTTATCCCAGAAACTAGCTCTAAGATACTGAACTACTGTGGGCACTTACATAGTAATGTCGATTACTGCATCGCAAAACTTTTTTCGATAGGCATTTTATAATCCCGAATAGGGATTTATGGCAGCGCGGACTCTTACCCCCTGACGATGTCATATGGGTATATACAATGGCTCAAAAGGGGGCAGTAGGGTCGGTGGTGGTTTCTTTATTGATAACTATGGGATTAAATCCTACCTAACTTCTGTTAGGTAGGTTACCTAACTTCTGTACTTCTCTTCAGGCGGAAGTTACGGCCATTAAATGTTCATTATACTGGCTGAGGTTTTATAGAATATCTAGTGATATATCCATATTTAGTGATATAGCGGGTGTCTTCAAGACATTTAGGTTAACCGAGGAATGCCGGCTATCCATTTATGAGATAGTGAGACATTCTAGGCTAACGCTTATATGGGTCCCTAGTCACGATGGAAATCAGGGTAATTGTATAGCAGACGAACTGGCCAAAAGGGGTGCGATGATGGATGATTAGGAGATCGAATCCTTTTATGGAATTTCCCTTGTTAAAAGCAAGATGGCTGTTCCTGTGTTATAACGAGGACTGCTTGGCCAGTATATGATGTCAGCAGGACGAATCTACTTATGGAATTTCGTCATGAGCAAATAAGGCTAATTGTCCTTCATTACATGACACTGTATAATTGGGACACATGCTAGGAGATTGGGCATACTGTACAATGACTATTGTAGGAGCTGTCATTATGAAAAAGTGGAGGACACGGTGTCCCCCCTACTCTGCCAATGCCAGGCTCTGATAAACCTGAGGGAACGCATCCTCGGAATACCATTCCTATCATGCTTATATGAGCTATCAAGGATGAATCTTAGACGAATCTACTCTTTCATCAGAGAATCTGGTTGGTTTAGCCTGGAAACAACGGACGTATGATTAATACCCAGATGTTTACGCCTTGGCTATCACAATGGGATCAGTTTTGAATAGACCCAAATGAGTTGCATGAAGAGTGGCTACTCATGGAACCTAACCTAACATTGTCATTCTCAAGTTTTTTTATAAAAGCCGCAATTGGACGTAAAGGAAAAAATACGTGATTTTCATTACAAAAAAGAAAAATATATAAAAATATTGCTGAAATATTGAATATGAAGCCAAATACTGTCGGTGACATTATCCGAAGAAACTATGAAAACCAGGGCGGCCAAAAAAGCTTACCGAGATGTTTTGTTAGAAAAATCATGGCTAACCCACGCTTATAGGCCCCTAAAATTGTTACTGTTGATAAGGCGGAATTTTCAAAGATAGTTTCAGAAGAAACAATAAGTCACTCCATTAAAAAATAAGGGTTCAACAGGCCGTATTGCCCGAAAAAAACTTTTTGTGAATTTAATGGTTTTTTAGGACAATACGGCAATTCACGTTGGTATTGGCGGATTTAGCCGCAAAAAATAACTGCTTTGCACCTATTGTCAGAGATCCAAGAACTGAAAAAAATATCCTCCGTAACACAATCATAAATAAACAATACAAAGAGGAAATAAGCTTAAAGAATAACATCACCCCCACTATTTCAAAATTAACCTAAATTACACACCGTCTATATATCCCACCAACATATGTAAAAACATGATTAAAATGTTATTAGGACTGCGTATGGTTCATAACATCAATATGCACATTCATCTTATAAAAAATATTCCCAACACTTGTGCCTTTTGTGGATCATCTAATACCGTAATAATTTAAAAGACTATCATGATAAATACCTATCTATCAACGGTATAAACTTGCTCATAATACCTAGAGCACACTCTATATAGCTTCCTTCTATCAATTAAATGTATGACGATGCACTTTCACAAGATATGCATATATAGAATTAACAAAAATATTTGAAATATTAGTCCTATATTTTGTAATATAAGACTTATACAGTTTCGATTTTGAATTAAGGCAAATATGATAAAGAAAATTAAAAAAAAAAGAGACATACCACGTATTACGTTTTGGTAAATTACTCGTTGGTACTCCTTAATCAGTTCTGGTTCAAAATTGACACCATGGATAATACGCATCTGTTTTAAAAATGTTGATTTTCCCGATTCGCCAGCTCCCAAAAGTAAAAGTTTTACCTATAACATTGTAAATAAAAACCAGTGATTAATGTAAGTATAATAAAATTATATTGTTTCTTAGAAAATTGGAATATATTTTTTTATGATAATACATGCCTGACGTCGAAAAGTTTGTTTTTCTTTTTCTAAAAACTTATCAATTTCTTTTGATTTGTAACGTTGCTCTAATTCTTCAGGAGTATTTCTCAAACGTATCAAATAGTTGATTAAGTTGCCACAACACCTCAAGCATGCAAATCTTGATGATTGCAGTCTGCTCGAGTGGCCGTGATTGATTACTTCATTTGTGGCAGCCAAACAGCTGCGATGTTCCTCCATTAATTGTGTCGTTGTTCCAGAGTCACAGGCTGCCACCAAAATCTCACCATGAACAATGCTACTACTGGCACTGGTCATCCTCCGTAGTCTAAAAGCAAAATAGCCAAAGCAACTGCATCAGCCACTTTCCTTTTTACAAAAAAATTCTCTTCCAGAAATATATATTAAGCAATCTTTGTGTCAAGTGTTATTTATTAGCATGTTTTTCAGATGCCCCTCCTCTTTTCAATAATACCAAATATTGGCTTGTTCCAACTTTGTATAAATTTCGGAGGCTATTTTGTACCTTTTAAAAATAAACACATTTATTAAAACTGATTATTAATTGAATTTTTTTAATTATATATTATAGAACACAAAACAATAAACTAAATTACTATTAAAATTCGCAAATCAAAACAATCGCTCATATATTTGTTCAAGTTTCACTTTTATTTTCACCACGAAAACTCCGAAGTCAGTACATTTCAAAAATACATACATAATTAAAACGCCGTCTATAATTCGAATTGACATTGAAATTTCTCATTCATGATCAGTAATGGGTAATCAAATTTGAACATTGTACCATTATGCAGTAAAACTAGTACCAAAACCCTTCTTATTTACTTATTTATTAAAATTCAACTAATACAAAAAAGCCTCAATAGGTCAATAAATATATATTACAAAAGAAGAATTACTGAATATGTACACATGTATGTATGAATATAACTATATAAAAGAGAAAAGAAAAATTATAAATATAATAATTCAGATGATTTCATAAAAAAACACAATATATTTTGGCTTCCCAGCCAGAGATCAATAATATATATCGAGCCCTTAGCGCCAAATTATCGTAAGCGACAAAACATAAATTCTACAGGAGAAGGTTTTTTTTCTCCTTTTTTTTGAAATTTATACATAGAATTAAAAATTTTATGATGCGATATACAGTTGTGGCCACCAATTTAAGACAAATACTCGAATTTTTTTTCATCAACTGAATTTTAAGTGCGTTAGAGCCAAAATAAAAGGACCTCTAAGGGTATGCAATTTATTATTAATGTTTCTAGTTTCTCAAAAATGTTTGGAAAAATCGGTAAAACATATATGGACAAATATATGTGCAAATACGTTGACCCACCTCAGCGAACATCCGCTGTTAATAACATGATATGACCGAAACTAATGGAACTAAAAATACGAAATTTAGTCCGAATATTTTATAATAATAAAAATATAATGATATAAATGTGAGAAAATATGTTTATTTAAAAAAATTTTTGGTCAAGTTGTAGAAAAATCTTATGAGTTCGTGGTGAATATGTATGAATTGATACAGTCGAATAAAACACACTTGTGTGTTAAAACAGTCCTCATGCATACATATTTGTGGAAATATTTGAAAAAATAATTGACAATTACATGGAATTTAGCAAAAAAATTTTTTTTTGAATTTTTTCATAGATACAAATTTTTCGAATTGAAATAAAATATTTATTTATGAATAGTTTTTAATGAAACTTCACAGTTAAGCTAGGTACCAAAGTAAATTAATAAAGTAGCGACAGTACTACAACAAATACAACATTTACAAAAACCACAAGCAATTTTGTTTTTGGTTTAAGGTCTGAGCTGTCAAAGTTGCCTGTTGTTGTTTTTGCTTTTGGGCTTGTTGTATTTTTCGCCACAACAACCACAAGTGAATTGACAGTTCAGACCAAAGTAAAAAAAATAGTCAGCTGTTCTACTGAGTCTACTTTATTAATTTACTTTGCTAGGTACTCTGTTAAAAATTTCGTGCGAAATGCTGTCAAACTACATATAAAATATATGGAATGAAATATATGCGAAATAATTTCGCAAAAGCAGTACTCTGTTTTTATTGTGGCAAACATGTGAAATAAATCTGGCAACCTTATTTTTCCACACGAAATAACATACGCAGTAGGGTTCTATAAGTCGATTGTTCGATTGTTCGAATAATCGACTATTTCCTGAAAAAAGTCGAAATCGACTTTTTGGTCGGAAAAAAGTCGAACAATCGATTATGTTATCTCAAAAGTCGAATAGTCGAAAATAGTCGATAAAAGTCGAAAATAGTCGATAAAAGTCGAAAAAAGTCGAATAGTCGATAAAAGTCGACTTTTTAGATTGTTAAAAATATTGCACTTGCATTTTTTTGTAGTGTATCCTAATATATGTAAATAATAAATAAATAAATGTTTATAAAATAAAGCTTTTTTCTACACAAAATTCTTCCAACATTATTCTAATTATTCTAACTATTATATTAACAAAAGGCGCATCAATAAATGTAGAAACCATGTATTTTTTACAAGAAATGGTAAAAAGTTGAAAAAGTCGGTTAACTAAAAATTCGAAAGTTCGAAAAGTCGACTTTTCATAAAATACCAAAAGTCGAAAGTTCGAAAAGTCGACTTTTCATAAACTACCAAAAGTCGAAAGTTCGAAAAGTCGACTTTTTAAAAAACGGAAAAAGTCGAAAGGTCGAAGAGTCGACTTTTTGTTTCAGCTATAGAACCCTAATACGCAGCACTTCTTTCGCACGAAATTAAAACCAACAGCTAGCTGTCAAACAGCATGTAAATTTGTTCGCATGAAAAAACCATAATTTTTCGCAAATATGAACAGAGTACTACGCTTTATGTAAAATTTTATATTTAAAATGGAAAAATAAAAACGAATTTTGAAATTTATTATCAGCAATTCCCAAAAAGTGTTGAAAAATCCCAAAAATGGAAATTTTTAGTTTTTTGGCTATAATATCCATACCAGGGTCGGAGTTATCGGAATCCTTAACAAAATAATTAAAAGCATATTGGGCCATCTAAAATTATATTTTGATATCGAATATGCGATTTGAGAATTTTTGCCCTAGTTTAACTTTACAAAAAAATTTTTTTTCATTTAAAATATTTTATGAAAACTTAGCTTTCAGAAAGTATAAACTCCTTATCCTCTTAGAAATTTTTGGCGATAACTTAAGAATAAAAAAAGTTCTTTTTCCCCAAAAAATTAGCGAAAAATCGCTAATATATATATATATATATTGTTACGTTTTAACATTTTCAAAACGCTGGTTTATTTCCTTTAAATAAACCGGATACTTTTGATTGCAAATAAAAGCCGTTTAGTAGTTTGAAAATTGTAACAACTCTTTATTTATTTAAAATGTACAACAACAGAATTAAATAGCCACACAATGTTTTTTTATACACGATTATAAATTCGCAGAAATAAAGACACACTTTATAATGTACACGAATTCAATTGAAAAACACAACACACTTTAAGGCACTTAGATGATGTTTATTCGAAAAGCGTCTCTGATAAACTCACTAACGACTGCAACCTCTGCCACTATTTATAACACTGCATTACCATCTAGAAAGCTCTTTAACTGTCAAAGTTCGAATATTCTAGATCATACGCCATCTGTGGTGTACTTTCTACAATGTTCTTTAACTGATTATTCGAACTCGAATACAGCGTTGCCAACTTACAATCAAATCAACTGAAAGCTTTTATTTAACAATGCCCACAGATATGTTACAGTTTTACAGCACTGTTACTTGAAAGCATTATGCTACTTTTAAATCAGCCGTTAAAATCGTTATATTTGAATTCAAGTACAATTTCGTAACACTGCCCCCCGCTTAAGCCTGTTCGTCCCGAATAGGCATAGATTCACTTCTCCCATAGGCAGCTAGTCGTTCTAGATGTACGACCTTCATTTTAGATCTCGGGCTCTTTTCTTTCTGTATTCTGTACACCACGTCGTTTAATTTCTTAATCACCTTGTATGGTCCATCCCAATGGGTTTGTAGTTTGGGAGACAGTCCTTTCTTGCGTTGTGGGTTATACAGCAGTACAAGTTGGCATTCATTAAATCCCTCAGAATTCGCTGCTCGATCTTGGGAAGTGTTTTCATTATTTGATGAGGGCCTTAATACCGAATTCTAAATCACCAGGTAACTTAAGTTCTGTCCCGAAGACAATTTTTGCAGGTGTTCGAGAGGTTGAGTCATGAACAGCTGACCTGTATGCCAATAGAAATCTTGGTATGTGTTCATCCCAGTCCTTCTGGTGTGCACTGACCACTTTTCTTAAATATTCCTCCAGGGTGCGATTGAATCTTTCGACCATGCCATCAGATTGAGGATGCAGTAGCGTTGTTCTGGTTTTTTTATTCCGTATAAGTCGCACATTTCCTTGAATACGGCGGATTCAAAATTTCTACCCTGATCCGAGTGCAACTCCAGTGGAACACCATAGCGACACACCCAGTTGCTCACAAATACGCTTATAACCGTTTTAGCTTCCTGATTGGGTATTGCATATACCTCTGGCCATTTGCTGAAATAATCCATAACCACTAGAACGTAACGGTTTCCAGCATCACTGACAGGGAAAGGGCCTGCTACATCCATCGCAATCCGCTCGAATGGCGCACCTGAGTTATACTGCTGAAGTTGTCCACGACTTCTTCTTACTGGGTCCTTCGCTGCTATGCATTGTGGACAATTGGCTACCCAATCGGCTACTGCTTGCTGACAACCCACCCAATAAAAACGTTGTTTTAGCTTCTCTAAGGTACCGTCATGAAACTCTTTCATTACTTCGTTTATTTTAGAGGATGGTACAACAATTAGATTTGTCACTGTTTTACCGTCAGCACTTTCCCATATGCGCTATAAGCAGCCATTTAACAATTGTAGACTATTCCATAGGGCCCAATATGATTTCATCAGTGGACTTTCGGCCGATATTTCATTGCGGGCTGGCCTTCTGCCTTCTTCTTTTGCCGATATTATTTTTGACAGTATGGGGTCATTTCTCTGCGATACAGACCAATCTGCACTGGACTCTATATGCATTAGTCGAACGTCAATGACACATTCCTTTCTCTCGGCTTTTGTGCAATGCTTGCATTCCACGTTGCAAGGCCGTCTTGAGAGCGCGTCCGCATTGCCGTGTTTCAAACCATTCCGGTGCTCGATGCTAAAGTCATAGCTCTGAAGCCGCTCAATCCAACGAGCCAGTTGCCCTTCAGGTTGTTTAAATTGCAACAACCACCTGAGGGCAGAATGATCGGTTCTCAGTTGGAAGTGCTGACCATACAAATACTTGTGGAAATGCTTCACACACTCTAATACTGCTAGGAGTTCACGTCGCGTTACGCAGTAATTTCTCTCAGGCTTGGAAAGTATTCGGCTGTAGTAGCCTATGACCTTTTCCGTCCCGTTGATCACCTGCGAAAGCACCACCTATTCCGTATCCACTCGCATCGCTGTCTAACACAAACTTCGCCCCTGGGATGGGATATGCCAAAATTGGTGCTGTACACAACAATTCCTTTAACTGAAGGAATGCCTGTTCTTGAGATTCACTCCACAGGAACGCTCGCGACTTCTGCGTTAGCTCATGTAGGCTTGCGGCAACACTGGCAAAATTTGGTACAAATCGTCGGTAGTACGTGCAAAGGCCTAGAAAACTGCGCAATTCGTGAAGATTTCTCGGACGAGGCCAGTCCTTTACGGCTCGTATTTTATCCTCATCTGTTGATATGCCGTCTGCTGTTACACGATGCCCTAAATACTTAACTTCTTTCTGGAACAATGCACATTTCTTTACGCTAAGTTTTAGTCCAGCCGCAGCTATTCGTTTAAGGACTTCTTCAAGGTTTTTCAAGTGTTCATCGACAGACTTCCACATGACAATTATGTCATCGAGGTACACCAAGCATGTCTTCCAGTGAAGTCCTTTCAACACATGTTCCATTAAACGCTCGAATGTGGCTTGAGCATTGCAGAGTCCAAAGGGCATCACATTAAACTGCCATAATCCATCACTAGTACTAAACGCAGTTTTCTATTTGTCTTTTTCTGCAATCTCTACATGCCAATAACCACTTTGCAAGTCCAATGTGGAGAACCATTTTGTACCAGCTAATGTGTCCAGGGTGTCGTCAATTCTTGGTAGCAGGTAGCTGTCTTTCTTGGTAACGTCGTTCAGCTTTCTATAATCGACGCAAAATCTAGTGCTGCCGTCTTTCTTTTTAACTAACACAACAGGCGAGCTCCAAGGACTTGAAGATGGTTCGATTACTCCATCCCGCTCCATTTCGTTAACCAACTCCTTCACCTCACTTCGTTTTGCTAGAGGAATACTTCTGGGCGCATGCTTTATGGGCCTCGCTTCGCCAGTATTTATTTGATGCTTTACAATTGCCGTTCTACCTTGGCTTTGACTTTTTAAGGCGAAGACCGAGGTATATTTCTTCAGAAGCTGTTTGGCCTTATTTCTATCGGGCGGCGCTAATCCTCCTACCCATTTCCCCACATATTCCGCTAGTAGCTCGTGTTCCTTGGTGGATTTATTGGCATGTTCCGGGTTTTTCTCGCAATTGATTGCTGCCTCTGCTGAAGTGCATCGACCTATTTCGGAATTTGGCTTAACGACTTTTTCAGAGCTGGACAGGTTAAGCACTCTTACAGGAACTATTTTGTTGTTGCAGGGTTTAACGAGGGCTTTTGCTGTTATAAGATCACTTTTTATTTCTGCTGGTTCTACCACCCACAAACTGTTGTCCTCACAATCTCCCTCCATACAGGCCCATACTAAAGTTTCTGACTGTGGTGGTAGTCTCAGATGCTCGACGGTAACTAGCTTTCTTACTTGAGTCCTATTTTCATATCCGACGTCAAGGGGTATTTCCACATTTCGCCAAATCATAAACTTTTGTCCCATATCCAAAGTAATGCCATGACTAATCATGAAATCAGCACCAATGATTACTTCGTCCACAATATCGGCAACAATAAATACATGATTGACGCTAACATTGGCAATGGTTACTTTCACATTTACTTTACCATAGACAGTGGCTGGCTCCCCAGTAGCTGTGCGCAGACTTACCCCACGTAATGGTTCAATTGTGTATTTAACTAAATCGGGCTTGACTATGGACTGCGACACTCCTGTGTCTATAGTAAAAATGTGCTTCTGACCGTTGATGTATCCACTAGCCGTAAGATTGCTATTTTTCTGCTGCATTACTGATATGGAGATTGTGGGGCCCTCAGATGTGGGAGCTAGCTCTTGCCCCATAGTGCTAGCTCGTTTTAGTTTAAAGGTGATTCTTGTGACGATTGATGATTTGACGGCTGGTTGTTTCTTGGAGGCGAAACAGATCTGGTTCGTTTTCTCGGTGCTTTGCAGTTTCGCTGAATATGACCAGATTTACCGCAATTATAACATTTTACTCTGGCTTTGCTATGCTTATCATTAAACGCCTCCAAGACCTTTTTTAATTCATCGACTATATTTCTCTCGTCTTCAGCAACAACCTCGATATTGCGCACCTTGCATATTTGCGGCTTTGAAATTATTTTCGCCGTTTCTTGCGCCAGTGCAAATGAGACTGTTTCAGCAAATGATGGTTTAGGTGTAGCACAAACCGCATGTTTTATTTCAGGATCGCGAATGCCATTAACGAATGCCTCTATCTTGATATGGTCCAAAAATGGATTGTTTTCCCCTGGATAAGTGAGCTGTAGCAAACGCTCGATTTCTAACGCAAAATCTTGTAGTGTCTCATTAGCCTTCTGTACTCTGCCACGCAATTCCATTCGGTATAATTCTTTTTTATGTTCGAAAACGTACTTACGTTGTAGCGCATCCATTATGTCATCATAACAATTTCTGTTGCTTGCTGGCACGCTTTCAAGAACTACTGCTGCATTCCCTTTTAAGGCCAATATCAATTCTATAGCTTTTTCTTCATTGTTCCACATGTTTCTAATGGCAACTGTATCAAACTGGAACTTGAAAACATTAAATGGTGTGCTGCCATCAAAACTAGGGGCCTTTATTCTACTCGATGTTTCTGAAATAACTCGCACCGGTCCATCTTGGCATTGAAGATTATTAACCTTTGTTTCTAGGTCATGCAGTTTTTGATCAACCATCCATTGTCAATACCATCCACTTTGCTGTTAAAAGCTTCAGACATTTCCTGAATTTTCTCATCTGTGACTCTAGATGATTCTTGAAATTTCGCTTCCATTTCAGCTAGGAGTTTCTCACTGTTGACTTGAACTTCAGCTAATAATCTTTCATTGTTGACTCTAGAAGTTTCTTCAAATTTCATTTCCATTATTTTATTTTCTTCTTTAACTTCAGCAAGAAGTTCAGTTTTAACCTCCGCAAGCTGTTTCGAATTTTTGTTCAATTTCGCTTCCAGGTTCTCGTTGTTTACTTTAGAAGTTTCTTGAACTTCTTTAAATTTCTCCATCATAGCAGCAAACATTGTGGATAAATCCATGCTGTTTGTTGTTGCACTGGTAGAAACTTCCATTTCTTCTTTATACTCAAATTCGTAGGCTTTGATGTCAATATCTCGCCACTTGAATTCATCTATGAGCCTCTTCTGCAACTCTGCTTTGTTACCTGCAGTTGGTAGCTCCAACTTACTCAGTTCTTTCTTGAGTTGTTCAACTTTTAGTTCCTCAAACTTCATGCTTATTAATTTGCAATCCCACTTCTGACACCAATTGTTACGTTTTAACCTTTTCAAAACGCTGGTTTATTTCCTTTAAATAAACCGGATACTTTTGATTGCAAAAAAGCCGTTTAGTAGTTTGAAAATTGTAACAACTCTTTATTTATTTAAAATGTACAACAACAGAATTAAATAGCCACACAATGTTTTTTTATACACGATTATAAATTCGCAGAAATAAAGACACACTTTATAATGTACACGAATTCAATTGAAAAACACAACACACTTTAAGGCACTTAGATGATGTTTATTCGAAAAGCGTCTCTGATAAACTCACTAACGACTTCAACCTCTGCCACTATTTATAACACTGCATTACCATCTAGAAAGCTCTTTAACTGTCAAAGTTCGAATATTCTAGATCATACGCCATCTGTGGTGTACTTTCTACAATTTTCTTTAACTGATTATTCGAACTCGAATACAGCGTTGCCAACTTACAATCAAATCAACTGAAAGCTTTTATTTAACAATGCCCACAGATATGTTACAGTTTTACAGCACTGTTACTTGAAAGCATTATGCTACTTTTAAATCAGCCGTTAAAATCGTTATATTTGAATTCAAGTACAATTTCGTAACAATATATATATATATATATATATATATATATATAGTGACAGCCGATTTTTTTTTTTAGATTTCAAAGAGTGCCGGGTGGAATATTGTGACACTAGGCCTATATGTTAAGTGCTGAATATTTGTGCCAAATCGGGCAACGATTTCTGGACGCGCATCGAGGTCAAAGTTCAGATATATGCAAAATTGTACCATTTATATGGAATAAATAGGTGAAACTCCTTAACTTTCTGCATTGTTTTCTATAAATATGTAGATTTATTTATATTAATGAATATTACATTAAAAATTTTAGAATTTTTAAAGAAAAATGCAAATTTTTCAGTTTTTGAAAAAATTTTGCTACTAAATAAATACTTTTGCAATTGAATGCAAAAGAATCGAAATATGTACGTAAATATCGTTGTAATGAGATATAAATGACAAAATTTGGTTAAAAAATGTTAAAGTTATTACAAATTCGCCAGACCATTAACGTGTTTCAGGCCACTTGAACATAAAATTAGGGAAAAAAATTAACATATTTCTAGAAAATTTAAAATAAAAGCTAATTTTTATTTAAAATATATCAGTATTTACTTGTGTACGAGTTTTTGTCTCCGTAGGATATCGTTAACCTATTCGCAGGTATGGCCAAAAAAAATATTTTTTTTAACGGCCGATTCGAATCTCCATTTTCAAATTTTTAAAAATTTTGTTAAAGAAATTTCAGAATTTTTTGATCATCACATTGGGATTTATTGAGATCAAAATAGGGAATAAAAATATGAAAAAATTATGTCAATACCTCTTACAGTTTTTCCGTACCTGCGACTTAAATTTGGCGATTTTCAAGAAAAACAAATTTTTTGCCCATATTTAGGCGAATGAGCCCAATTTCCTTACTGTTATAAATTTTAAGTAAAACTTATTCATAATATTATAATCCTGGTAATTTTAATTATGGTCTGAAAGTTTTACTAAAATCGGAAAACGATAACCTTAAAATCGTGAATGTCAAAGGTCAAATTTTTCAATATGTGGAATTTCTAAAGAAAAGATAGCGAAATGTTATATATTTTTTGGCCGAATTTTTGTTAAACAAAAAATTTTTATAAATTTGAATCTGTTTGTAATTTAATTTGATGTTTTTAAAAATAAAACTAATCTCGTGTAGTATTATTATTGTTTTTAAAACATAAACGAATTTAACAGCAAAACA
Source organism: Calliphora vicina (assembly GCF_958450345.1). Taxonomy (NCBI): domain Eukaryota; kingdom Metazoa; phylum Arthropoda; class Insecta; order Diptera; family Calliphoridae; genus Calliphora; species Calliphora vicina. Next base: position 91,545,737 of record NC_088781.1, on the reverse strand, counting down.
AAGTTTGACATTTACAAAATGTAAACAAAGTTTGACATTTATACTGCACTACGGCGAAAAATTAACATAGTAGCAAAAAACGATCAGCTGTTCTGATAACACTACCTTATAATTATTATACCTTGACTATGTTATTTACAATAACAAATGTAAACATAAACATAGTTTGACAGAAGATGTACATTAAACCACAGCTAATTAAGAAACAGCTGATTTTATGCACTCACTACTTAATACGCCTTGGCTGTCACCTTGTTAAATAAGCCATGATCAAGTTCAAGGCGAGTCTATTAAGGTGACCTCACGAGAACACCTGACTTTTATTCTTGAATTCATTCAACTGCCAAAATTCCTTATTTGTTTACAATTGTTAACTGTCATTAAATTATAATTTCAGTTTTTAGTTTGTGAAATTTTTGTTTTTGCACACTAATGTATAAAAAATGATTAATTTATCATTAACAAATTTAAGTATTATAGAATATATCAATTCCTTTAGCACAGTTTTAGATTTAATTTGTTTTTACTGTTAATAATTCTTTGGATGTATTGGCCGGACGCACATCTTTAATACTTAATAATTTCATTGAAATATACAGAAACTTGGATTACATATAGTACAAAGTTGTCGGAAATGAAAAACATCTTTCCAATGACACGTAAAATGCATAGATTCTTTATTTATAGGTTTACATTTATTCGGTTAATAATCGGTTAATTTTAAATTATTCGATTAACCGAATAATTTCTATTTTAATTTTAAATTGAAAATACAACAACGAATTTTGTGCGCAAAAACATAAAAAACAGCAAATAAGGTATTTAAGATAATTTTTGTATTTGCTGCAACAACGTCATAACTCAAAATCCGTGTTTTATGAACTGAGTAATACAAAATGCGTTGTTTTATAATCTTTCATATAGTTTCATCAGTTTTCAAAAAAGTCAATTATTTTTTAATTTTATAATTATGAGAGTGTTTTTTTGTTGTAAACATCAAAATTAAAATTCATGTTTTCTCGTATATTTGATAAGTAAAAATTTTGTTAAATACAGATTAGAAAGATATTAGCATCTACTATTTATATTTCTGAAATCGTGTAATTTGTTGAAAATTTATTTAAGAAATAGTAAAATGTCGAAAGGACTTTTTTTGAATTATGACGTTGTTGCAGCAAATGAGCGATATGTGAGTTTTTTAGGGTTCTGAATAAATCTTTTATAAAAAGAATATAATTTAAACGATTTTTTCTTTAGATTTAATAAAACTTTTCTTGGAAAAAAACTCTCTTGCTGATTGTATATGTTTGAGAAATCAAAAACATGATAAAGAATATTCCTTTTTGGATTGTTTTAGATTTTGATTAATTTAATAGTTTCGTTTAGTTATGATAAAAGACAAAGTTTCAAATACATGTAAATTAAATATATCAGTTGTTATACATACTCACTAATCATGTTTATTGGATGTTAAAAAAATATCTAATTTTAATTTGAAATCTGTATTTGAATTGAAACGGAAAAATTAATACAAACAAATTTTTTAAAGTGCAATCGACACAAATTAATCGGTTTAGTTGTTATTTGAAAATCGGCAGTTTCAAATTATTCGAACAGTTAACCGTCCAAAATTAATCGGTTAACCGATTAACGGTTAATCGATTGAATACCCTAGTATTTATACCTGTATTAAAATTAAATGCATCAAAGCTAACAAAAAGTTTAAAAAATCTAAATATGTATATATGATTAATTTGTTTTTATTTATTAATTCAATAAAAACAAATAAGAAAGTATGGTCGGTTAAGCCCGACAATATAATACCCTACACTAAGTAAATGAGCAAAAACATTATATGGGAATGTCATGCCTAATTTCTCGGTGTTCACTAGTAAAATAAATTTTAACAATTGCTGAATATTATGTTTTTGAGATTCTTGTGTCATTTCATCACACACTGGCAACTTTGCATTTATGCACGGCTATGGCTCTTGGGCTTAGGTGGTGGTTCGTTGTGATGAAGTGAACTAAGATGACAATATAAGTTGTGCCAGTGTTGACCAGAGAAGCAAGCCGTATCGGCGCGGCTGACGGCTAGCCGCAACAAGCCACGCCGCCGCCGAATCACTCGGCTGGTTGGCGGCTCAATTGCTAGCCGATTCTCATTTTTTCTATCGTATTTTATTAAATATTAAGTTACAATTAATTTTTGGTTCCTTTTTAATATCAGTGAATACTAACGAAAATCGGTATTTAATTGAATTAGTGGCAGTGATACCATATATATGCATTTATCTTGTTTTTACTGTTTTGTGTGAAGCTTAATTAAGATATACATATAAAATCTGAACACATATATTATTGTCAGGAACCGTAACAGTTATTACTTTTCATAAAAGTTATATTTTTTCACAAAAGAAATATAAAGGGTATTCATTTCTGAAAACGTTTGGAACGTTATAATTGTGAAGGACCAGAGTTAAAATTCCTAGCCAGTTTCTTCTAAATAAAAGCCCAAGTGGAAATTAATGCTTATTAGAATTCTTTTATTTATTGATGTTTCTTCTTATGTAGCTAAGACTTAACTAATTATTGAGATAATTGTCCCGTCATGACTGTTAGTGTGTAATTCATTTAGTACAACGGATAATAATAGTAATAACAATAACGCCCTCTAGGTTTTAAATTCAATTTGACTATTTAGGGTTTACGTACGTAGACATTTCCGGCCCTCTTGCAATGATTGCAATTAGAACCAGATTGCTTACAATATTAAAACGTATAGGTTTAATTTCATCATATAAGTATAAAAAGATATATAAACTACAATTTAAATCGCATTTAATTAAAATATAGGGAAAGGAAATTCATTGATAATGTACAATATAACTGTTTGAAAATATAATTAGTAAATATATCAAATAATTCAGTCGTCAATTCAATATACATATTTTAAAGGTTAGTATTTGTTCTTCTTAAGTAAATAAATAGTGAACTCATCTGTTTAGAGGGCACAGGAGCCAGACAATACCCATCCAAATATAGTGTCTTGAGCCATGGGTAAACCGTTCTCTCCAGGAATGATACCAGTTTTGAAGATTTTACAATATGAATCATTGCCAAGCACTAAAGAAATTCCGTGAGATATATAGAACTGTTTGTCAGCAAGTATAAGGTGAGATAATTTCTTTATTATTGTAGAGTTTAGAGATGTTGAAGGGGTTTTAATCGGTAACCTTGAAACGATTCTTGCATCTACAGCTAAACGGATTTGTGGGTCTATTTTTGATGTTAATATGAGCTGACAATATGCTTCATTGTCCAGCTTGTATGTATTTAGCCGCAGTTTGTCTACAAGGCGTTTTTCAATGCGACTATATTGAGAACAGGCGTCGATGAGTGCTCTAGATGAATGCTTGTGATTTGCTGCGATGATGGTAACGGTTATGGTGGGTAACAGTGAGACAAAATGTCGGGAGAGAATGGATGACATCGATGATTTTGAGATTGTCAGTGAAGTATTATCTCTATGGATTGGTGTTTTTTCATGTCTATGTATACCACGAAAAGTGCTAGTTGATTCACGATTACTAGAAGATTCGTTGAAGTGCAATAAGGTGTGATGCCTTTTCGAGCAGACGTGACAACCTGTATCATGTAGGCAAGAGTTTCCAGAGTGCACATGTGCTAGACAATTCGGACAGTAGTCAAATAGTAAAACTGCTCTCAATCGCTTCTCTACACTCATTCTAAGGAATGATTGGCATTTTCGTAACGGATGATGTCTTTTACAAATTCTGCACTTAAACAAATTGTGTTGTGTGGAGTTTCTACGAGTTACGACATCTCTGTTACTACGGCTTGACGACATGGTTTCACCTACGGAAAAGAAGTTATTAGTACTGAATGGTAAATGTAAATAGTGTTAGATTTTTGTGTGAAAATGTGGGAATGAATAAGGATTAAGGAAATAATGAAATGAACTTTAGTTTAAAAGAGACAAAATAAAGAAAATAATTATGCGGGTAAAAGAACAAGTTTCACTATAGGCCGAGTTATGGTTCCTCGCTGCGTTACAACATCAGCAACTCTAACTTTTCCGTCAGATCCAGTAAATATTTTGGATATGCGACCTAATCGCCATTCGGTTACAGAAGTGTTGTCATCCTTAATAACAACCATGTCTCCAATAGAAATATTTTGTTGTGGGATTTTCCATTTATTCCTCTTGTGAAGTTCCTTCAGATATTCACTCTTCCAGCGTTGACAACATTGTTGTTGTATCGCCCTTAATCGTTGCCAACGATTTACGATGGAAATTGGCTGATTTTAAATTTTAGGATCGGGTGGCGCAAGTAGAGGACTGCCAGTCAGAAAATGTCTGGGAGTTAAAGCATTCAAATCCATTGGATCTTCGGACATTGGTGAGATTGGCCTCGAATTCAAACACGATTCTATTCTTGCAAGTAATGTTGAGAATTCTTCAAAAGTGTACTTAAAGGGACCAGCTACTTTACGGAAATGAGCCTTAAAACTTTTGACACCCGCTTCCCAGAGACCACCCATATGTGGAGATCCTGGTGGTATGAAATGCCATTGGATATTCTGGTAAGTGAAGTGGTTTGTAAGTTCAGATCTAGATGTTAAAAGAAAATCTTTTGCCATTTGTCTCGAAGCACCGATAAAGGTTGTTCCGTTATCTGAAAATAATGTTAATGGAAATCCACTAGCTACAAATCGATTAAATGCTGCCATGAATGAAGGAGTTGAAAGGTCTGTAGTAGCCTCCAGATGAATGGCCCTTGTGGCGAAGCACACAAAGACGCACACATATCCCTTAGTTAATCGACAAGCTCTACCTGTGAAACTTTTTAAGTCAAATGGACCTGCGAAATCTAGTCCAGTATTGTAAATGGGACGCTGTAATTCAGTGCGCTCTGGAGGCAATGCGGCCATAATTTGTGTTGTTACTTTTCCTTTATGAAGAACACACTGTTTGCAATTATGTATCACTGTTTTAATCAAATTTTTCAATCTTGGAATCCAAAATTGCATTCGAATGAGACGTAATACAAGTTGGTTTCCTCCATGAAGGGAAAGGGAATGAGTAAAACTAACCAATAGTTTAGAAAGTCTGCAATTATATGGGAGAATTAGTGGAAATCGTTCGTCATATGATAATGATGTGGAATTAGCGAGTCTTCCATTGACGCGAATCAGCTTTTTGGAGTCAAGAAAGGGATTTAAGTTTAAGATTGAGCTAGTTTTAGATATGTTCTCGTGATTTTCTATAGCCTTATATTCATTGGGATAGGTAACCTTTTGGGCAATTTGGATGAGACGATCTCGAACTTGGATAACTTCTTGAGGCGATATCGATGTGGATTCATAATGGAAGGATGTTCTATACCTTGGCAATGTTCTATGAATAAACCGAAAGACATAACAAAGTGTTCGTATTGCATTTGGGAATTTTGAAAAACGATCTAGAACATCGTCATAGTTGGAAAAATATGAAAAATTTGCTTTAATTGGTTTTTTCTCTTCCTCAGTTTCCTCGTAGGGTAAATTAGATTTTGGCCATTCATTAGATGGACGTTTCAACCATTTTGGTCCACACCACCAAAGATCATTATTAGCTAATGCTTGTGGATATAGACCGCGAGTCGCAATATCTGCTGGATTAAAATGAGATGGTACATGACGCCAATTGTCACATCCCACAGTCTGAAGAATCCTAGACACCCTGTTCGCAACAAATGTTTTCCAGTAACTAGGTGTTTTTTGTAGCCACGAAAGCACAATAGTAGAATCCGACCATTTGAAAACATTGTGTTCAGGAATCTTTAAAGAAGGAAGTATGGAATCACTCATATTTGAAAGAAGTACGGCACCGCAGAGTTCAAGTCTTGGAAGCGAAATGCATTTAACAGGAGCGACTTTTGATTTTGCCGTTAATAAATGGACATGTACGGATTCATGAATTGTAACTCGGACATAAATGGCCGCTGCATAAGCCCTTTCGGAAGCGTCACAAAATCCATGAACTTCTATTTTGCATTTTGGAGAAAATGAAACCCATCTTGGTATTTTTACATTCTCAATTTCTGGATAGTGTTGAATGAATAGTTTCCAATCATGAAGACAGTCATCCGGTAAACATTCATCCCAATCGGATTTAGATTCCCAAATTTTTCTCATTAAAATCTTGGACAATATAATAAATGGAGAGAGCCAACCAGCGGGATCAACCAGTTTTGATATTTCAGACAACATTTGCCGCTTTGTGATATTTTCTCGCTTGGACAAAGCTTTTGCGGAAAAATAAAAAACATCCGATTTCACGTTCCATCGTATTCCAAGAGTTTTAGCATTACTAGTATCTTCAAATTCGCAGAAATCTTCTTGTAAAAGATCGGATTTTGGAATACCTGCAAGGATTTCTGGTGAGTTTGACGTCCATTTACGAACGTTAAAGCCTGCGGAATTAAGAGCTAAGATCAACTGATCCCTAGCCTGGATTGCAGTAGGGATATCAGGAGCTCCATAAAGAGCATCATCAACATACATACTGTTCTTTAACACATCACTAGCTAAGGGAAGATTCTTTTCAACGTGTGATGCCAATTGGATAAGAGTCCGAATCGCGAGATACATACATATCGATGAAATCTCCATTGTAGCAAAAGGATAATAAGATCATTCTGTAGTACCGGCCCAGAATGTAACATATCGTTCAACGAGATTCCATTTGATGTTGGACATGATGCATTAAACACAACCCTAACCTTGGTAGTGGAGCTTTCTGGCTTCATAACGGCATGGTGTGGAAGGTAATAATTCTCAGAATCGTGTACACCTATAGGAGGAGATACTCTTTCCATGTGACCAAGGTCTATTTATTCTAATACCACGGAATCGTAAATAGATTTATGTTCTGGATTTTTGAGAAGTCTTTGTTCGTTGCGATGGAATTGAGCCAGGGCACTATTTCTAGAGTTACCTAACCGTTGCATACTATTCGACATGGATTCTTTAAATGGAAGAGATACTATATATCGTCCGTTATCATGACGTTTTGTTCACAAAATTGATCGGACTGGGAAAGAATTGGCTTTTGTGGAATATCCTCCACCTCCCAAAAACGCATAAGCTGTTTTTCCAGTGAAACTTTTGAAACACATGTAAGAATGCGTGCAGACGGCGATGAAATCTGCTCCAGATTTCCAGATATTACCCATCCAAAAATTGTTTCTCTTGCTTTTAGGCGTCCGCATATATTCCTTTGGAATCCATCAAGCTCAAACTTGTCAATCACATCTTCACCTATAAGAATGTCTATTTGTGAACATTCGAAAAGATTTGGATCTGCCAAAGTTAATTCCGGGATTTTCGAAATGAGATTTGGATCCACGTAACTACTAGGAAGATTTCCCGAAAGTTCTTTAAGAACAAGTGCCTCTATTTCGATTTTACGGTCGCTATAACCATTAGAACCGAGTATAATTTTGCACAGCTTACTTGATTTGGGTATAGGTGGTGCTGAGCGACTGGTTGTCGATGCTGCACTGGCATTAAAAGGATGTGGTCATGAGGTCAGTTTTTTAACGAATCACCATGATCCGAACCACTGCTTTGAAGAAACAAGAGATGGCACTTTAAAAGTGAAAGTCGTTGGAGATTGGCTTCCCAGGAAGATTTTTGGTAGATTTTATGCATTTTGTGCGTATTTTCGCATGTTGTACGCGGCATTTTTTGCATCATTTTTTCTATCTCGTCGTGAACAGTTGGATGTGATATTTTGTGATCAAATTTCCATAGGCATTCCTATATTAAAGTTGGCTAAATGTAGTCCAAAGATTTTATTTTACTGCCATTTTCCTGATCAGTTGTTGAGTGCTGAAGGCGGTTACCTTAAAAGTTTATACCGAGCGCCTATAAACTTCCTGGAAGAAATAACAATAGGTATGGCTGATGGCACCTTGGTAAATTCAAAATTTACTTTAAGGGTCTTTCATGAGACATTTAGACGCCTACATACTGTACCAGAAGTACCTTTTTTTTTATTATTATTTTTGCTCATCCGGTGGAGAACACAACATTTTCACAGTATCATTTACGTTCATATCTTGAATTAAACCTTCCAACTCATTGAAATGTTCTACATTTTCTACCACACGCTTATCATATCCTCCGGCAATAACTAGGCGACAACGTTTCCAATCACTTGTGCTTAATATATTTTCGAGCTGACAAAAGGCTTTGATTGCTAAAGGGTGGTTTTTCTTACGTTCATATCGATTAATATCAAGAAAAATAAAAGCATTACGTGGAAAGTCCAAATCAGACAACGTGTTTGTTTCTTCTTTGTATACTGCATGCTTGAGATGCATATCATCAAAATATTTGGTATTTATAGAAGTACTACTAGGAAGATTTCCCGAAAGTTCTTTAAGAACAAGTGCCTCTATTTTGATTTTACGGTCGCTATAACCATTAGAACCGAGTATAATTTTGCACAGCTTACTTGATCTTACTTGATTTGGGTATAGGTGGTGCTGAGCGACTGGTTGTCGATGCTGCACTGGCATTAAAAGGATGTGGTCATGAGGTCAGTTTTTTAACGAATCACCATGATCCGAACCACTGCTTTGAAGAAACAAGAGATGGCACTTTAAAAGTGAAAGTCGTTGGAGATTGGCTTCCCAGGAAGATTTTTGGTAGATTTTATGCATTTTGTGCGTATTTTCGCATGTTGTACGCGGCATTTCTTTACAATATCTTTTGCTTCTCCACTAGTATTTCTGTTTAAATAAAATAGTTTTTGAACTTTACAGAGTCGAGGATTATTTATGTATAGCGCAGTAAACAAATCTCTAAACGTCGGCCAGGACTCATAGTCACCCTTAAATATGTCAGTGTCGCAAGCGGGAAGGTGCATTTGATGAAAAGGCATTGGCTCAGAACCGAAGGGTCATGAAATTTGTGGTTCCTGTCTAGCTACTGTGAGCTCCTGAATTCGTGAGTTTAAACGGGATATAAACCTAACATATGTGACGTACGCAGACTGATGGCGGGAGGTAAGTGTTTCTTCATCGGCAGTGAGAGATCGTTCCCTATCATCGCCTGATTTATCTTGATTAAGTTCCCCGATACATTTCTGATAAATGGTTTTAACCCCTTCCCAAATGGATTTCATTTCATCACGATGCACTTCCAGTGAATAGATAGATGATCCCGACATTTGTGATTCATCAAATTCTGCATCGAATCTTATGAGCCCATCGGTAGCTCTAATGTATTGTTGCAAATAAGACATATTTCTAGAGGGAAAAATACTAAATCGATCAACAAGAAACTAGAAATTGGAATTGCTAAACAACTAACAATAACTCGAACCGATGATTTTTATTAATAACGAGGAATAACAAATTATTTTGTATGGAAAAATGGACTTAATAATAAATTAATAATGAGTTTTATGAAAATTATAAGTTGTGTTGATATATGAATATGATTGGAAATGTAAAGTTTAGTTACCAGTGAGATTTTCCTTTGTAACTTATTTATTAATCCGAATGGTACTTGATTGTTGTATTATCTCTGCTTCTACTGAATGGTTTCTCTGAATAGCAATTAACCTTGGTAATTTTCTCACAAATCGGTTTCCTTTAATATATTTCACCACACTTTTTTGGTTTTTTACTTTTAATAATTAAATTTTTTTATTATTTAAGATGATATTGTCCACAATATTAAAGGAAAAATTTTTATTTTGTTGTTTAACTCACTTTATATTGATTTTCGTGTATTGCAATAAAAAAAAATTAATGGTTGGATTGAAATTTTGAAAAATTTAATATTTCCCTTTTTTTTTTTGTTAAATTGCTTTTAATGATGGTTAATATTTATTAATATGTATATTGAAATCTGTTGTTAATTTTTCTTGTTAATTTGTTAATTTTTACAAGAAAATCTTTGAATCTTTGTTTAATATTTTGTTTTTGTTTGAATAAAATTATTTGAAGTTAATTTAACACTGAAGTTATTATATTTTCTTCTTCTTTTCGACCACCTTTGTTTTTCTTTTTTTCTATTTATGTTTGTTTACAAATTGTGTTCTTTTTTTTTTATTCAACAAATGTCAATAATAAAGAAGAGATATTGGAAGAAAAAAAGAGAATGCAAAAATAAAGTTATCGTATGATATCGATACAATGTTGATAGAACACTTCTATTTCAATGTCGACTAAATGTTGATCAACTTTATGTAAAACAAAATTGTAAACATAAGAGAGTATGAATATTAATTATGTGTCATGAAATGTTGCTAATCGTTTGACTTGCTCTTACGCACAAAAAACGTTAAGGTCTTATTTTTGTTCGCTCTCTTTGTAAGAGAATGTATTATGTACAAAATTGCAAACGAAGTTGCTCTCTTTGTAAGGGAATGTATTTTATTATGTACAAAATTGCAAACGAAGTTTTATGGAGTAAAAATAAATAACGGACACTTTTTACATAGATTTAATTTTTTATGTATGTAAAAGATTGAATTGTATGGAAAAAAAACTAAATGGACTAACTGTATAATAAGACCTTATTAGCACACTTTTTGCGACTTGGATTTTCTATAGAAAAAAAACTAACGGTACTAGCACACTTTGAACACACTTTTGCGATTTTTTTATTTTATAAAATTAAAATATGATGGTACTAATATACTTATATGATCACTTTTATATTCTTAAATTATACCGTTTTTTATTTTTTATATACATATAATTTTTAAACAAAAAGCTATGCACTTTTATAGTTTTTACTTTCTTAATGCTGTCACTTATTGTATGTTTGTCACTGCACACTTTTTATGTAACTTTTTGTTGTTCTTTTTTATTTTTTGGAGTTCTTGCTTTTGTTAGTTTTTTACCGGCACATTCAACGATCAAAGAATAACTAACGAAATGATACAAAAGAAACATGTGTGTGACTTACAGAAAGGTTTTTGTTGTTTTTCGATTATTGTTTTTTAGAGATGAACTCAGAGTGAATACTTTAATCGAAATATAGATGACACTGCTTTTAATTTAATACAGTAGTGGTTTTTTGAAAAGGGTGCTTTTTTTGTAGAATTTTTATTGGATTTGAATCGAATATGGATGGATGTATATCAATAGTTTCGCCGGCCAATAAATCCGGTTCGATTGGATCTGGAAAACGTTTGGAACGTTATAATTGTGAAGGACCAGAGTTAAAATTCCTAGCCAGTTTCTTCTAAATAAAAGCCCAAGTGGAAATTAATGCTTATTAGAATTCTTTTATTTATTGATGTTTCTTCTTATGTAGCTAAGACTTAACTAATTATTGAGATAATTGTCCCGTCATGACTGTTAGTGTGTAATTCATTTAGTACAACGGATAATAATAGTAATAACAATAACGCCCTCTAGGTTTTAAATTCAATTTGACTATTTAGGGTTTACGTACGTAGACAATTTCCAAAAAGGGAAAATTACACTCTGATTGTTTTACACTTTTACACAAACACAAGAAAAAAATTTAAAAAAAAAATAAAAAATTTTGTGGATTTTTTTTCTTGTGTTTGTTGTGTAAAAGTGTCAAAAACTCAGAGTGTAATTTTCCATTTTTTTTTGAAATGAATACCCCTAACTTGGTTTTTGATTTATTTGTTTTGTAATTAATTTTTAATAAATAAAAATATTTTTATTTAAAGTAGCGTTTTTGGGTATTTATAAAAAGTAGGAATACTGTTGAGACAAATTGACATACAAATATTTTATAATTTGCTTAAAAAGCTAATTTTATATTGTTTGAATTCGGCTAAGCTGAATTTTTTTTCAGCCGGTAGAAAACTCGGCGTAGAGCCGGCTGGCCGCCGCCGCCGAAAATTTTTGCTCTTAAGCCGCCGCCGAAATTTTTGAATCGGCTTGCTTCTCTGGTGTTGACTTGTACGAGTCTCTTTTTAGGCCTCGATGTTATTACCTAAAATGTTGCCCTCCCCTTAACCTTGGTAACCTTCGTCTGTTTCTTAAGGTCACCCCTATTCTTATCACCACTTTTACTCACCTGTCAGATCATTTTGTCTTAAAGCTTTAGTTACGCATTAAAATTTTAGTTTTTAGAGAGTTGGCACTAAGTAAAAATCAATCAGTTTCCTAGACGAACCAAATTATATTTCCGTTCTTACCCGCCCTAATATTTCATTAGCCCTCCCATCTGCTGTTCTTATCGCAGAACGAAAAGGGTAAATAACTAACTGAGCTTTCTCCACAAAATCTAGACAATCTTTTTCAAGGCAAGTGATTGTTGCTCCGCTATCAAGTAAACCTTCAATAGGATGACCGTTTATGTTAATTGGGGTATAAATTCTAGAATCAGGACCTTCATATATGTTACATGCCGCTATTTCAAACCTAACCTTTCTCCTATTTTCAAACCTTTCGCGCGCTTTTAAAATTTTGTTCGACGGACCGAAAATTCGTTCTCGTGCTTCACCATATTCCTGTTGTCTAACGTGTTTGTTAAGTGGCTGGTTGTTGTTGGTATTTTTCAATATTGTATAAGGTTGATTAAATTCTTTGGCACCATCATCTGGTGATGTCAATAACGTTGTGTTCTGAGTACTTTTATTTATTGCTGGTTCTGTTGTTTGGGATAATGAGTTTTGGAACGAGATTCTATCCCTAAATGAGTCACGATCCCACCACTGTTTCCCTGGCAAACTGGGCATCATAGAGTCACTGTATTCTCTCTCCCACAATTGTAACAAAAAAACATACGTTCCTCTTCCGGACAATCCATGAACATATGCCCCTCAACATTGCAATTCCAGCAACGTAATTTTCCACCTCCTGATATAGCATCTTTTTCTGGACCGTCACTATTCGCCAATGGGTCATATTCCATTGCATGTATGGATCTAGCAGGGTATCTTGAGCTAAGTTGTCGTTGACTATTAAGAAGATTTTCGGCCCGTCGGCATTCTTTAGCGAACTGAGCCAAACTCGGGCTGAAAAAAGCAACTGTGCCATTGGTGCTTTCAAATTCCCTTTCATAATGTTAACAAGGTATCGATCGCCTAGAGGACTATGTAGCTGGTTTCGAAGCTTAATCACAGCGTTGTAAAAGTCTTCAAATGATTCTTGGCCGCGTTGGCATCTATCAAGAATTTTTCGCTGGAAATCGAAGTCACTATCGAAACGATGAAATTGCGCGATTAGAGCCGCCTTGAGATCTTTTCATCTTGAAATATTATGAAACCGTCGGTGATCCCAAAATCATTCCCTAGCTACTCCGCTCAATAGATGATGAAACGACTTTAAAATGTCCTTCCACTCGCAACCAAAATCGGCTTGCAATGTTTCCACGCGAAAAACAAAATCCTCTATGCTGGTAGTCTTGTTTGTTCCGTCAAAGTTGATTCCCCACTTATCGATTCGTAAACCTATGTTAGATGTTGATGGTTGGATCTGACTACGATGAATGGGTTGAAATTGTGTTTCTGATCTGTAAGGCATGTTCATGTTATAGTTGGTATTGTTTGGATTAAATGTGTTATTCGGCCGCTGCTGAATTTGTAATTGTTGTGGTAGTGCGTTACTAATAGTTGGAGGAGGCTGACTAATATCTGGGAATGAGAAATTACTGCTTTGAGGTTGGGCCTCATCACTTTGTTGCTGTCTATTTGAACTTAGGTTTTGTTGGATAATCCGTGGAATTAAATTTAATAGTCTGTCTTCGAAGTTCCGTAAGTCATCATGAGTTATACTTTTTCCTTCCCGTATCTCTTCGTTTTGAATATTACGATTAGCTGGTGGTCTTAATGGTACATTACCTTGATGGAATGCGAGCACTAATACTGCTGAAAGGTGGAGTGATGATGGTACTGTTTCCGGAAATACTTCCGCCACTCGCTTCTAACTCTTCCTCGACTTGGCTTTCGACTACTGTCGTATTGACTCTCCTAGGTATAGCTCCTGTACTCATTATTGGTGAAGTTAGTACATTTGTTGTGGTAGTTGTAGGGTTGTTCCCTTCTATCCGACTATTCGACCTCGTATTTACCATTAACACATAATTCAAACTCTAAAATCAACAACCTATAATTTTCCTATTACCACCAGCTAGAATCAAAACCTATTAATCCAATATTTGTTACTATGAGTAAATTTAATCGTTATCTTCAGAAATTCAAAATAAATTTAGATTGAGGCAAATGTTTAAAACAAAATTTGTTGTCTATCATGGATTACTGATTCGTAAATAAAATCAGAATCCGAGAAAATCAAAGTTTAAGTTTTTTTTTTCAATTAATGTTGTTAAAAATGATCTGAGTAGGTGTAAAGTGTCAAAAAAATCAATAGAGACTGTTTGGTACAAACTGAAAACGAGCTAAATTGCTAGTTCAATATTCTAGATGTATCAATATATTCCAAATTCTATCAGGTGGATGTGTCGCTACATATGGTCATCTAATTAACCAAAAGAATTTACAACACCACACCCTTAATAACTGGATCTCTGTTGCATTTAAAGTGTCCTTTCTCGGACCAATAAGACTAACAAAAATTTACTGACCAGCATGTGGTAGTTCCAATATAGATGCATACGGTAAGCGTATTTCAAATTATAAATCTATTCCGTGACTCTCTAATCGAACCTAAAACCTTATGTTGGAATACCAAAACTAAACTAACTGTAAAGTCAGGTTAAATCCAGCCCCATGATGGGCACCATTAACTGTCATGTCTCATTTCTCGGTGTTCACTAGTAAAATTAATTTTAACTATTGCTGAATATAAGGTGGTGGTTCGTTGTGATGAAGTGAACTAAGATGACAATATAAGTTGTGCCAGTGTTGGCTTGTACGAGTCTCTTTTTCCTTATGTTCGAACAATTACAATATTCTCCTAACATTTCTTTACATATTTCTTATGTTATATTCGTAATTCATTTCAAGATATTAGAAAATATAAAAAATATTCTTTCTTATTGTTTGTTGCAATGCCTTTATCTAAATTCCCCTCGACACTACACCTATGGGGATGTGTACGTGGGAGTACTTATAATATACCTTTTTGGGGGTACTATCCCAGTTGGCCAGGAGTTCTGACTGCCTTATCCGTGGCCGTACCCAAATATAAAAATGTTGTTTGTTCGTTAGTTAACTAATGTTAGTAGTTATACCCTACACCACCATAGTGGGGAGGGTATTATGCGTTTGTGCAGATGTTTGTAACGCCCAAAAATATTAGTCTAACACCCACCTTAAAGTATATCGATCGACTTAGAATCACTTTCTGAGTCGATTAAACGATGTCCGTCCGTCTGGTTGGCTGGCTGGCTGTCCATGTAAACCTTGTGCGCAGAGTACAGGTCGCAATTTTGAAGATATTTCGATCAAATTTGGTACGAATTACTTTTTTGGCCCAAGGACCAAGCCTATTGAAACTGGCTGAAATCGGTCCATTATTTCACCTAGCCCCCATACAAATGTCCCCTCGAAATTGGACTTTATCGGTCATAAGCGTTTAATTTATCTATGTATCTACACAAATTTCGCTCCAAATTAGTTTTATATATACAAAATTCATGTCACCAAATTTTGTTACGATCGGTCCATAATTAGTCATAGCTCCCATAGAGACCCGCTTCCGAAAATCACTTTAACGTGCATAAATCGCTTAAAAATGTTAGTATACACACAAAATTCAACATAGTTAACTTTAATATAGACATAAATCACACGACCTAATTTTATGGTGATCGGTCCATAGTTGGTCATAGCACCCATATAAGGCCCACTTCCGAAAATCACTCAAAAATATAAATTATTGATATTTTAAAAGAAAAATATTTTTACTCATTTACTTGGTGTAGGGTATTATATGGTCGGGCTTGACCGACCATACTTTCTTACTTGTTTTTGTTTGTTTTTTTTTTATACCCTTCACCATGAGTGGCAAGGGTATATATAAGTTTGTCATTCCGTATATATATTCTGGATCAAAGTATATATATTCTGGATCGTTATAGATAGGGGAATCGATATGGCCATGTCCGTCTGTCCGTCTGTGTGTTGAAATCAACTTTCCGAAGCCCCCAAATAACATACATACATGATTCATATATCAATATCTCCGGAATTCTTCCGGCTCGGTTGCTATTTAAAATCGAGAAAATCGGTCAACAAATGGCTGAGATATAAGGAAACCTCATTTTTTACCTATATCTGGATTACTAAGTCGTTAATATAGACAATATGGATATCTAATGATAGATATTTCAAAGACCTTTGCAACGACGTATATAAGACTATTGTAAGTTGGACCTACAATGGGCTGAGATATAAGCAAAAACCCAAAAAACAATGTAATTTGTCATTGTTTTCAATGACGCCATGCAAATATATGTATAATAACAAACAAAGCTTTATATGTATGTTTGTTTTTTGTAAATCTAAAGCCGAATTTATATACCAGGTGGTGTCGATTCTACAACAAGTACAACATTTACAAAAACCACTTGCAATTTGTTTTTGTTTATGTGGTTTAAGCTGTCAAAGTTTGCCTGTTGTTTTTGTTACTTTTACATTTGTTGTAACATTCGCCGCAACAAACACAGGATAATTGACAGCTCAAACATCCAAACAATATTAATCAGCTGTGCTATCAACACCACCTGGTATATAAATTCGCCTTGAATCTTATTCACTAAGAAAATAGAGAGCATTTTATAATGTGTTCTCAAAAGAGCAACTCTCTCACGCGTACACAGAACAAGTGTTGCCATATATTTTTTGAAGAAACTTTTTATTTCTAAAAAAACTTTTTTAAGTACATACAAAAATTACAAAACCCAATTCGTACATATATGTAATCAAACTGAGATAATTTATGTGAATTTAGTGCTGGAGACACTTTCAATATATTCAAAACAATCTCCCCATTTAGTGAATGAATTTGGGGACTATCATTTTGAAATTATCGGTTCAACTTATTGATATCAATTTTCCAAAAAAAAAACGTTTTTTTTTTTTAAATAAAACTTTTTGCGTCTCAAAAAGCTTGAAAAAAGGGTAAACTTGACATATGGTAACACTGCACAGAACACATATTGCACAAAAACAACAACCTCGTTGTTTGAGCATGTTGCGTTTGCGCTTATTTCATTTTTGTTGTTGTTTGTTGCTATTGTCAATGAATAATTGAGCAACGCAACCACTCCCATCAAGGCGAATCTAAAGGTGACGCGAGAACTAAAACATGTACAAAAACAACAGGTACTTTGTTTTTGTTAAAAGATAATTGAACTGTCAAAGTTGCTTTTGGGTTTGTTGTATTTTTCGCCACAACAACCACAACTGAATTGACAGTTCACTTGTCTAAACAATTCGCCTTGACTCCCATATTGTTATTATATTTTGTTTAGCCGTTTTTAACCATGAAAGTAAATAACAAACATTTCAGAAAAAGCTTTTTGTTCGATTGTTGTGTTTAATTCATTTAATACCTTTAACCATAAGTGGCAAGGCTATATACATACATATATGTAAGTTTGTCATTCCGTTTGCAATTTAAATAAAATTTTATGAAATTTCAACAGATTATGTAAACGATTCTATATTGGATTTGCTGTTACGGTTCCATATGTGTTCTCCAATTTTAACATATTTTTTTCTTTAAATCTTATATACAGGGATGGAAAATTATATTTTTGTTCCGTATTAAAATGGTATTGTTACGTTTTAATCTTTTCAAAACGTTAGTTTATTTCCTTTAAATAAACCGGATACTTTTGATTGCAAAATAAAAGCCGTTTAGTAGTTTGAAAATTGTAACAACTCTATTTATTCAAATGTACTACAACAGAATTAAATAGTCACTCAATGTTTTTTATACACGTTTATAAATTCGCAGAAATACAGACACAATTTATAATGTACACGAATTTACTTGAAAAACACAACACATTTTAAGACACTCAGTTGATGTTTATTCGAAAAGCGTCCTTGATAAACTGACTCACGACTGCAACCTCTGCCACTATTTATAACACTGCCATCTGCTCTCCAGATTTTTCTTTAACTGTCAAAATTCGAATATTCTAGATCTTACTAATACATACGCCATCTGTGGTGTACTTTCTACAATGTTCTTTAACTGAATATTCGAATTCGAATACAGCGTTGCCAACTTACGATCAAATCAACTGAAAGCTTTTATTTCAATGTTAATAATGCCCACAGATATGTTACAGTTTGCTATTATAGTACTGTTATTTGAAAGCATTATGCTACTTTTAAATCAGCCCTTAAAATCGTTATATTTGAATTCAAGTACAATTTCGTAACAGTATTAAAAAATTACTTTCATCACCAGAGTACTTAAAATTTTAATATTTTCATATTACAGTAGCTTTATGTTGTAAACAGTCATATGTTATCACAAAATTGTCTATACAAAGTGCTGTTGAATACGAGATGTTCTATAGAAAATGCTGTTATAATAGAAAAGATTTTTTAAGAAAATGCTGTTTTTCATACGATTTTCTATAGAAAATACTGTTATACACAACATGTCCAAAAAATATAGTTATAGAAAAGATTTTCTACACAAAAATATTTTATTTCCTATAGAAAAATGTTACACTCAAGATTTTCAACAGAAAATATAGTTATACCTACTTAAGATTTTCTACAGAAAATATTGTTATACACAAGATTTTCTACAGAAAATATTGTTATACTCAAGTTTTTCTATAGAAAATATTGTTATACACAAGATGTCCTATTCTACAGAAAATATTGTTATAGACAAGATTTTCTATAGAAAATTATTTTATTTCCTAGAGAAAAATGTTACACAAGATTTTCAACAGAAAATATAGTTATACACAAGATTTTCTATAGAAAATATTGTTATACACAACATGTCCTATTCCACAGAAAATATAGTTATAGACAAGATTTTCTAAAGAAAATTATTATACCCTTCACCATGAGTGGCAAGGGTATATATAAGTTTGTCATTCCGTTTGTATTTTCTACATTTTTCATTTGCGACCCCACAAAGTATATAGTATATTCTGGATCGTTATAGATAACGGAGTCGATATAGCCATGTCCGTCTGTGGGTTGAAATCGACTTTCCGAAGAAATCGGTCCACAAATGGCTGAGATATATTTTTGACCTATATCTGTATTACTAAGTCATTAATATAGACAATATGGATATCTAACGATGAAAACCCCGAATTGGGTTTTCACTAAGTTTAAAAAAATTAAAAACAATTTCGAAAAAAAAATTCCAAAAAATTAGAAAAATAAAATTAAATTTTTGTTTACCTAAAAATATTTAAAATTTTTATTTTAAAGCATAATTTGGTGAAGGGTATTTAAGATTCGGCATAGCCGAATATAGCTCTCTTACTTGTTTTAAGTTAGTTTTGTTGTTGTTTCTAATAACTACTATAAAATCTTGGCTCAATGGCCTATTTGATTAAGGTTCAGCCAGAAGAGTGTGCGAGTGGTCAGCTCGCAATGGAAACACCGACCAGGGAATGGTCTGAAGTCATGTGGTGGAGTTAAGCCACAACCTTTCCCAAACTCAAATATCTGAAAGAAAGAAGAAAAGAAAGAAATTAGTATTGGAAATTGCATTATAATGAAACGATACGTATTACCAGAATTCCTGAAAAGAAATGTTAATAGATATTAATTATTAAATATTTTTAATAAATACTTACCTCAGCTTATAATGTTGTCCGCGACTTTGTTTTGATTAATAAGTTTTTTTTTATCAAGTTCGCCGCGAACATCTGTAGTAGTAAAAAGGATTACCAGATGTGGTATAATGAGAATGGTCAGACACAGTGTGAGAGAAATGTGTACGTAGAATTTATGAATGAATATAAAAGTTGATAGTTCGTTAAATTCAAATAAGGCTATTCAATGTTTATAAACAAATTGTGGGAAAATTAGAAAAGGATGAGGATGATTTAAAGGAGCATAAATATAATAGGCCCAATTGGAATAAGTTTTTGATCGGCCATCTTAAAGAGATAGAAGATAACCACCAGTCCCTGTGTATACCTATAATGTTTTTTTAAATAAACTAAATATTTGAACTAACTAAAAAAAACCAGGAAACCAAACAGATCTAAATAGTGAACAAAATTTAAATAAACTTGCCAAGGGAAGAAGGTTAGATAGTTGTCTAAGCCTATTTAATAGTTAATGCTGATTAAGTTTTTTAATTATAGCAGGTTAGAGTCAGCGACAAGAAAATAAAGAAATCCCTGCAATAATCAACATAAGACTATTAAATCTCTTAGTCCCCCGTAACTGGAGCAGGGCCAGAACAAAACAAGGGGACTACAACATTTGTTTTGACGGGTTATAGGGTGATAGATCGTTTGGGTACTTACGCGAATTAGGTAAAGTGTAAATAAGAAGAATTTATATATTCGGGTAACGTTATAAAAATGTATATTTTTATTGAACTTGTTTGAGTATATGTATAAGTTAACATAGGTAAGTATTTTAGGGTTTAATATGCACCAAATAAATATTATAGGTTTTAGTTTTAATAGTATTTAAGTTTTACCATATTTATACTTCACAATTATATTAGTCTGTAGTCTTTAACTTTATGTTTAGTTTAGAGATTTTTTGTTGTATTAAGCTTAGTTTTAAAACTTTCGGACAGAAACAAGAGGCGCACTTGTTGTTCTTCTGATTACAAAAAGAGAGTGATGAAAAAAGAGCTGCAGTTGACATTTGCTGCAGTTGAGATGAGGGTGATGCTTATATTAGTCTGTAGTTTTTAACTTTATGTTTAGTTTAGAGATTTTTTGTTGTATTAAGCTTAGTTTTAAAACTTTCGGACAGAAACAAGAGGCGCACTTGTTGTTCTTCTGATTACAAAAAGAGAGTGATGAAAAAAGAGCTGCAGTTGACAAAACAGAAGTTGGCTGCAGTTGAGATGAGGGTGATGCTTGCCGTCAGAGATGGGGATATGATATTGTTCACTGATGTGAACATCCTCCCGGGCCTGGAGACTTGATTGGGTGTTTATTAGTACCTTTAGTTCACCGTGTGAACTAGGGTTCTATAAGTCGATTGTTCGAACAATCGACTATTTCCGGAAAAAAGTCGAAATCGACTTTTTGGTCGGAAAAAAGTCGAACAATAGATTATGTTATCTCAAAAGTCGAATATTCGATAAAAGTCGAAAATAGTCGATAAAAGTCGATAAAAGTCGAAAAAAGTCGAATAGTCGATAAAAGTCTACTTTTTAGAATGTTAAAAAAAATATTTAATTGCAACATTATACTAAACTATTGCAATTTGGTACACTTGCATTTTTTGTAGTGTATTCTAATATAAATAATAAATAAATGTTTATAAATTAAAGCTTTTTTCTACACAACATTCTTCTAACTATTTTCGCCTTGATCAATTTCATTTTTATTGCTAAACATTACAAAAGGCGCATCAATAAATGTAGAAACTATGTATTTGTTACAAGAAATGGTAAAAAGTTAAAAATAGTCGGAAAGTCGAAAATAGTCTAAAAAAGTCGATTTAACTAAAAAGTCGAAAAGTCGACTTTTATAAATTACCAAAAGTCGAAAGTTCGAAAAGTCGACTTTTTAAAAAACGGAAAAAGTCGAAAAGTCGACTTTTTGTTTCAGCTATAGAACCCTAGTGTGAACATTCTCCCCGCCATGACAGACCTGGAATAAAAATTGACTTTAGTATGGATCCAACATAATGGGTATTTTGTGTGGGTATTTGAACAGACTCTAAGTATTCTGTTCACACAAAATACCCATCAATTGGGTAGGACTGAAGGAGTAATATTAGGGTTAGGGTTTATATCATCAGATCACATTTCTGTCGGCTGAAGTACATGAAATTATTTGGCCTTTCGACATTGGGTTAGTTACTCCATTCTGTAGGTTAATTTTCAGTATGAAGAAAAATTGTATTAATGTAATCGGTCATGATTGGATTGGGTATTGAATGTGGTTACGAGTTTAAATGTTAGTGTGGAGGGTTATGGGTGGGTGTTAATAATAATTGTTGAGTACGTAAATGAAGTAATTGTTATTAGGGTGTAACTATGAGTATTAAACTTCTTATTGAGGTTCAGCCCTGAAAAATCTGAACCGTATTTACGAACCAGGAATGGATTTATCCTGAAAATCCGACGTACATTCGTTCGGCTGTGGGTTGTCTTGGGTAGTGACAACTAAATCATTTACACCAATCTTATTGTTAGGGTATTTCCACTTACATCCTTTATTTAACTCTGTGGGGTATTCATTCCTTAGGGATCGTGTGTAGTGTTTCTACACAGCATTATGGGGTAGATCATTAAAATTTGTTGAAGAACTAACTTTATTAAATTGGGTGGGTTTGTGATCTTGTTCAACACATTGTTGAAGTGCGTTATAGGGTGGGTTCAATGTATGATTCTTCGCATTTCTTAAATATTGTACCCTTTTCTTATGACGAAAGTTATTCAATTCTAAATTACTGGTACGAAATGGAAGATCAACATGATATCGCACATTGGGTATATTTTAGTAAAAATATCTTTACAATTAGATTTTTCAACTGGTTTCATGAGTTCTTGGGTTGAACTTTTATTTAGGGTAACTGAGCTGAAATATGATATTACTCTTTGGGTTTGGGGTTGGGTTCGAGGATGGTGAGTCTCTTCGATTGGCCCAGTCAAGATCCAACAAAATTTGGTATCTTGAGCTAAAAGTGTGTTAAGAACATTATTCTTAACACCATATTTTATAATCTGCGGGTAGAAATCACTTCCTATTATAAGGTCGATAGGCCTGCTTTCATAAAAGCTAGGATCAGCCAACTGCACATTTTAAACATTATTAATATTTGGGTTAATATTTTGGGTGGGTAGGGTTTTAGTTAGCGTTCTAATCACTATCGCTTGGATTTCTAAACTAAATCGTTTTTGGGTATTGGACCTTAGAGTGACTGCACACATTTCGTTTGAACGAGCTGATATAACTTCATTCAAACCTAATATTTCAGCTGATATGTGTTTGGTGGGTAGACGTAATTTTTGTTTCAATCTTTCAGATATAAATGAAAAATCTGAAGCTGGATCAATTAGCGCCCTTGCTGGGTATAGTTTTCCTTGATAATCAACATGTATAACCGCAGTTCCTAATAACTTAGATATGTTATCTATAGTGTGTTCGCCTGATCGGGTTTGGGTGGAGAAAGATTGTATTGCATTTGTAGACGTCGACTGTTGATTGTCGTCAATATTTGGGTTGGGATTTGAATTTGGAATGTGTAAAAGGGTGTTATGTGGACCACTACAATATTTGCACGTAAATGTGCTACCACATCTTTTAATTACATGACCAACGCACAGTGGTATGAGAAAAAAAAAGAGGGAAATAAATCTGTAACTAAACCCTTAGTCCGATTTGAATGAAATTTGACATGCGCACAGACGAAGTGTAGTCGAGTTTAAGTTTTGAATTTTGACCGAATGAGCCCACCGGGGGTGCGGCCAGGGTTCCCCAAAGTAGGACACCTCGGGTATGTTCAATTTTTAAAACGATCCTATTTCTTCGGCTGTGTTCCGATTTCAAAACGATAACATATATAGAATCTTCTCGTCGAGCTATCAATTATCTCTCATAACTTAGGATATATTCGCATTTGAAAATTAAATGTTCATCATTTTTACCCACCCTACTCCAGTTTATTGATAACAGCGGATCCAAATATTTCCCGATTTTCTCCATTTTTCTTTTGTTGGACTAACAATAATTTATGTGTGAAATATAGAAATAGCTTAAAAAACATGACTGAGTCCAAAGTTACATGCATTTGAATTTTAAAAATTTTAAAAAGGCGATTGTTCGCTATTTTTTGGCAAACAAGTACTACAGTAGTCTTGACTTACCTGCCTTTCACTTACGAGCTACTAGCGGAATATGTGGGGAAATGGGTAGGAGGATTAGCGCCGCCCGATAGAAATAAGGCCAAACAGCTTCTGAAGAAACATACCTCGGTCTTCGCCTTAAAAAGTCAAAGCCAAGGTAGAACGGCAATTGTAAAGCATCAAATAAATACTGGCGAAGCGAGGCCCATAAAGCAGGCGCCCAGAAGTATTCCTCTAGCAAAACGAAGTGAGGTGAAGGAGTTGGTTAACGAAATGGAGCGGGATGGAGTAATCGAACCATCTTCAAGTCCTTGGAGCTCGCCTGTTGTGTTAGTTAAAAAGAAAGACGGCAGCACTAAGTTTTGCGTCGATTATAGAAAGCTGAACGACGTTACCAAAAAAGACAGCTACCTGCTACCAAGAATTGACGACACCCTGGACACATTAGCTGGAACAAAATGGTTCTCCACATTGGACTTGCAAACAGTGTTGCCATATATTTTTTGAAGAAAACTTTTTATTTCTAAAAAAAAACTTTTTTTTTCAACAAAAAAACTTTTTTTAAGTACATACAGAAATTACAAAACCCAATTCGTACATATATGTAATCAGACTGAGATAATTTATGTGAATTTAGTGCTGTAGACACTTTAAATATTTTCAAATCAGTCTCCCCATTTAGTAAATGAATTTGGGGACTATAATTTTGAAATTAACGGTTCAACTTACTGATATCATAAATTCACAATTTTCCAAAAAACTTTTTTAAAAAAATAAAACTTTTTGCATCTCAAAAACCTTGCAAAAAAAGGGAAAACTTGACATATGGTAACACTGCTTGCAAAGTGGTTATTGGCAGGTAGAGATTGCAGAAAAAGACAAAGAGAAAACTGCGTTTAGTGCCAGTGATGCATTATGACAGTTTAATGTGATGTCCTTTGGACTCTGCAATGCTCCACCCACATTCGAGCGTTTAATGGAACATGTGTTGAAAGGACTTCACTGGAAGACATGCTTGGTGTACCTCGATGACATAATTGTCGTGGGGAAGTCTTTCGATGAACACTTGAAAAACCTTGAAGAAGTCCTTAAACGAATAGCAGCGGCTGGACTAAAACTTAGCGTAAAGAAATGTGTATTGTTCCAGAAAGAAGTTAAATATTTAGGGCATCGCGTAACAGCAGACGGCATATCAACAGATGAGGATAAAATACGAGCCGTAAAGTACTGGCCTCGTCCGAGAAATATTCACAAATTGCGCAGTTTTCTAGGCCTTTGCACGTACTACCGACGATTTGTACCGAATTTTGCCAGTGTTGCCGCAAGCCTACATGAGCTAACGCAGAAGTCGCGAGCGTTCCTGTAGAGTGAATCTCAAGAACAGACATTCCTTCAGTTAAAGGAATTGTTGTGTACAGCACCAATTTTGGCATATCCCATCCCAGGGGCGAAGTTTGTGCTAGACAGCGATGCGAGTGGATACGGAATAGGCGGTGTGCTTTCGCAGGTGATCAGCGGGACGGAAAAGGTCATAGGCTACTACAGCCGAATACTTTCCAAGCCTGAGAGAAATTACTGCGTAACGCGACGTGAAGTCTTGGCAGTATTAGAGTGTGTGAAGCATTTCCACAAGTATTTGTATGGTCAGCACTTCCAACTGAGAACCGATCATTCTGCCCTCAGGTGGTTGTTGCAATTTAAACAACCTGAAGGACAAATGGCTCGTTGGATTGAGCGGCTTCAGAACTATGACTTTAGCATCAAGCACCGGAAGGGTTTGAAACACGGCAATGCGGACGCGCTCTCGTGGAATGCAAGCATTGCGCAAAAGCCGAGAGAAAGGAATGTGTCATTGACGTTCGACTAATGCATATAGAGTCCAGTGCAGATTGGTCTTTATCGCAGAGAAATGACCCCATACTGTCTAAAATAATATCGGCAAAAGAAGAAGGCAGAAGGCCAGCCCGCAATGATATATCGGCCGAAAGTCCACTGATGAAATCATATTGGGCCCTATGGAATAGTCTACAATTGTTAAATGGCTGCTTATACCGCATATGGGAAAGTGCTGACGGTAAAACAGTGACAAATCTAATTGTTGTACCATCCTCTAAAATAAACGAAGTAATGAAAGAGTTTCATGACGGTACCAGTGCACAGTGGATCCGCCCATAGGCCAAAAATAAATAAAACGATGACAAAATATTTAGACAAAATGCATAAAAATTGTCTCTTAGATATCCAATCTTTTAAATGTTTTTGCTGGAAATCTAACGGGACTTTTTAAAAATAAAATTAAAAGCATGAGCAAATATTCATTTGCAAAGCGCAGCTGAACGCTGGATTTACAAACGTGCACTTCAAAACGGTCTTGCAATTGCTGTAGTCTACAAAATTAAATTATTTTCAATGAATTTTGAAGTTAAAGGTATTTATTTTATCTTTAGAAAATAATAAAACTAACTTGTGTTGTAATTCTTGTGAAATTAATGTTTTAGTTAACCTATATATTTGTTACTTTTTTGTATAACTTCATTATGTTTACTTAAAGTTTTAGATGTGTTCCCCCAATATTCCCCCGTAGGGTTTTTTTCATTGTATTTATCAGATTCTTAAGATAATAAAAGTGCTGAAGTTAGTTGCGGAAATTTGCGGATGGGCGTGTAATCTTTAATATACTAACTCGCCCCACAGAGGGATGGCTTCATACATTTTTTTTGCAAAAATTATAAGCTGTAGTCGTAGAGCGCTGAAATTTGGCACAGAGAATTATATGGACTAAGTTAAGAAAAACATTAAATTTTATCAAAATCGTCCACGCCCAACGCCCACTGCCCATACAATCCAAATTGATTTTTTCGCATAAAATTGTTTATATCCAAGCAAAAGTCTAGAAATTTGGTACATACATTTATTGAAACCAAAAAGGAACTCATGCTGAATTTTAATAAAATCGGTCACGCCCACCGTTAAAAAAAAATTAAAAAAAAAATTGACTTTTTGACACCAAAATACCTCTGTGCGCCGTCTTATTTTTGCATCGGTACATAAAAATCTGATCCATGGAGCTGAGGTAAGCAAGCATGTAGTAGTGTCAATAGGTGAATTGTCGGAGGAAGATGCTGAAGCGAAAAATAAGCATATAAAACAGTTTAGATTGCAACATACCCGAAAAATATCGCGCATATAACTTTGTATAACTTTTTAATTTAGTTTTTTTTTCAGTGTATAATTCAAATGAATTAAAATGGAATAAAAATTAACTAAAATTGTTTAAAACAAACGAATTTTCATACTGAAATATTTTATTTCAAAAATTCATAAAACAAATCTAAAGGCCAATTAACCCTTGAAAAATCAAAGGGCTACTGTGGCTACAGTTGTTAATATTTTTTCTAAAAGACCCTACCTTTTTTAGTTTTGAAGATATTGATTATTGACCGCTTGTTCATATAAGGGAAACCACTGTGCAGTGGTGGTCATCTTGGTGTGACAAAAACCTTATAGAAGCTAAAACAACGTTTTTATTGGGTGGGATGTCAGCAAGCAGTAGCCGATTGGGTAGCCAATTGTCCACAATGCATAGCAGCGAAGGGCCCAGTAAGAAGAAGTCGTGGACAACTTCAGCAGTATAACTCAGGTGCGCCATTCGAGCGGATTGCGATGGATGTAGCAGGCCCTTTCCCTGTCAGTGATGCTGGAAACCGTTATGGTTATGGATTATTTCAGCAAATGGCCAGAGGTATATGCAATACCCAATCAGGAAGCTAAAACGGTTATAAGCGTATTTGTGAACAACTGGGTGTGTCGCTATGGTGTTCCACTGGAGTTGCACTCGGATCAGGGTAGAAATTTTGAATCCGCCGTATTCAAGGAAATGTGCGATTTATACGGAATAAGAAAAACCAGAACACCGCCACTGCATCCTCAATCTGATGGCATGGTCGAAAGATTCAATCGCACCCTGGAGGAATATTTAAGAAAAGTGGTCAGTGCAGAAGGACTGGGATGAACACATACCAAAATTTCTATTGGCATACAGGTCAGCTGTTCATGACTCGACCTCTCGAACACCTGCAAAAATTGTCTTCGGGACAGAACTCAGGCTTAAGCGAGGGGCAGTGTTACGAAATTGTACTTGAATTCAAATATAACGATTTTAACGGCTGATTTAAAAGTAGCATAATGCTTTCAAATAACAGTGCTGTAAAACTGTAACATATCTGTGGGCATTATTAACATTGAAATAAAAGCTTTCAGTTGATTTGATCGTAAGTTGGCAACGCTGTATTCGATTTCGAATATTCAGTTAAAGAACATTGTAGAAAGTACACCACAGATGGCGTATGTATTAGAAACCTCTAGACAGTTAAAGAGAAATCTAGAGTGCAGATGGCAGTATTATAAATAGTAGCAGAGGTTGCAGTCGTTAGTGAGTTTATCAGATAAACATCAACTAAGTGCCTTAAAGTGTGTTGTGTTTTTCAAGTAAATTCGTGTACATTATAAATTGTGTCTGTATTTCTGAGAATTTATAAACGTGTATAAAAAACATTGAGTGGCTATTTACATCTGTTGTTGTTATACATTTTAAAGAAATAAAGAGTTGTTACAATTTTCAAACTACTAAACGGCTTTTATTTGCAATCAAAAGTATCCGGTTTATTTAAAGGAAATAAACCAGTGTTTTGAAAAGGTTGAAACGTAACAATATATTTTTAGTAGTTCTTTAACGTGTGAATCGCCCATAAAATCAATTTCTTCTATATTTATTTTTACAAAGTTTTTAAATATTTCTAATACAATATATTTTGTTCTAGAAACGAGATATGTATATTATTTGCGATAATTCGCTTTGAAAATTTAATTTGTTCATAGTTTTTAAGTATATATACTAAAAAATTTTTGTAATTGTGGACAATCCAAAAAGGGGCAAAAAGGGTAAAAAATCTGGAAAAGTGACAGATTTAGTTCATTTTAGGAAAGGTTCACAAAAAGTTTCACGTTAGCTGAAAAAGGGTCAAAATGCGACTTTAGTCAGCAATGTATATCAAAACAAAAAGCAAATGCAGCATTATTTTAACAATATCATAACACACACAACACTAAAAAAAATTAACAGATGACATGGAAAATAATTTCAAGTCATTTAAATCAAGTATGAGGCATTTGTTGTATGAGATGATTTCAATTCATTTGCAATAAGAAAAAATAGACTATAAAAATACAACTGAAATTTATATTTATATTATAGTAGGTCAAAATAAAAATACTAAAGTACATCAATGGGTTTTTCAATGTTGTTTTGGAAAATTTTACAATATTTAGTAATAAAAATAATAATAAAATTAACAGATGACATGGAAAATAATTTCAAGTCATTTAAATCAAGTATGAGGCATTTGTTGTATGAGATGATTTCAATTCATTTGCAATAAGAAAAAATAGACTATAAAAATACAACTGAAATTTATATTTATATTATAGTAGGTCAAAATAAAAATACTAAAGTACATCAATGGGTTTTTCAGTGTTGTTTTGGAAAATTTTACAATATTTAGTAATATTACCTGTTTATTATTACTTAAAAAGGAATACTTGGAATATAAGCCATTAAATGCCAACAATTTTCATGGAATTAAAAATGTAATGTTTTTCACATATTTTAAATATTACCTGTCTTAGGTACAACCGCTGGAATATTATTAAGTCCCCTTTTACAATGCAGAAATTGACAGATGAAGTTTGTGGGCGAGGGATTGAATAGGTAGAGTGTGTATTACAAGGGTTTAGGTTAGTTCAAAAGAGAATGCAAAATGTCTGCCTTTCAATTTCTGCATTGTAAAAGGGGACTAACGGGGCATTTAATAATTACATTGCTAAATAAAATAAAACTCCATGAACAACGCCAATTGGCCTATTAGACGGTGTTTAATTAAAGCAAATTAAATTAAAGTATAAATCGTTAACGGTGTATTCACTACAGTGAAGATGCATTCACGGAATGAAGTTTATAACATATTTAATGATATTAAAGACAACTTCGTTTATTATATTCGTTGTAAAAACGTGTTTAATTTAATGAAGTGTCTCTGAATCTTTCGCGGCATAATTGCTACAAAAATTACAAATCTTCGAAAATGTTCCAATAAAACAAATTCAACTGCCCAACGATTTGAAGAAAAAGTGTAGGCCATTTATTAAAGCTTTTATTGCGTAACTTCACAGAAAAATAGTTTTAACTTAAATAAAATGAATTGATTTCATTGATTTCAATTCATAACATTAATAAATATGTAGTATGATTTTTTCCCCTATTTTTTGTTTTCAAATAAAATCTAGGCGGCTTGAAAACAATTATTTAAATTTTAATCTACATACATATGTATGTATATTTTTATGTTATTCAAAAAAGTTTAAAATTTTTCTTGGAAAATATTTAATAATTAATTATGTACATAATTTTTTATGATTTTCAGCTAGACATTGAGAAAATATGGGCGAAATTTACTGCATTTTTTGAAGAAGATAAAATGCTCTAATGTTATTGGATGTTTAATTGTATTCTTTACCA
Organism: Calliphora vicina; assembly: GCF_958450345.1. Lineage (NCBI taxonomy): Eukaryota > Metazoa > Arthropoda > Insecta > Diptera > Calliphoridae > Calliphora > Calliphora vicina. The sequence continues at coordinate 91,515,203 of NC_088781.1, read as the reverse complement.
TTCAGACTTTTCGATACATTTAAAAATATTTTCCTTCATGTACAATTTTATAATATTTATGAACATGTTCTTATTCTGAATGAAAAAAGTTTGGAAAAAAATTCATGTTCGATTAATAACACAGAGGAACAAAATTGACATTTTGGTTTGGTGCCGCGGAAAAAGTTTTTGATTAAACATGTATGTGACATTTCATAGTCGAAACTATCTTTAGTTTTTTTTGAGCAGCTCTTGTTTTTAAGATATCGCGGTTTTAATTTTTTTGGTTTTTCTGTATTTTTTTCTCTTTTTGTTTGATTATTTCATAAATGGAGACTAAAATTAAAAATAAATTTTTGTACTGGTATTCTACACAAAATTATCTTTTCTTTGACATCCATTTTGTTTATCTAAATTTCAGGATATATTGGTGATATCGCAAGGATGTTGAAAATTAACTTTTTTCAGTTTCATCCTTATAAGTTTGACCTATGGTAAAAGGGTTCAAATTTTTTTCACTATATACAATATAAACATATCAATATACTAATTTATATAAAAATATTGAAAATTCGCTGAAAATATACCAAACTATTTGGCAAATAACTCAAAGTTTTACAATATTTTTCATATGTTTTTCGTATTAAAAAATTATACAAATGTTCGTAACTTGAATGTTTTAATCAAAAATTTTGTTTTTGCTAAATAAAATTTCTCTTGTTATATTATTTCATTATGGCTAGTAAGATGAGATGCTGTGTTAAAGATCCTAATATGTTTTCCTACATTTGTGGCGAATATATATTAAAAGATCAGCGAAAATCAATTACATACACTGTTCTCCAATTGTATTTTGATTATTTTGGTATTCAAATCCGCAGCTTAGAATTCCTGGATATATAATGTAGAAATAAATCTATATGTTTGTAAAAATTAATTTTTTTCTATAAAATACTAGTGTTTTTAATAAAAATGTTAAGATATTTTCACCAAAAACGCTGTAAATCACGTAAATACAAAATTCGCAATATTTAGATTTAAATGTGTATTAAGAAATAAGACTAATGACTACCTAAAAATTTATTTATAAAAAAAATATTTTTTTAGGATGTAAAATTTCGGGATATTATCTAAATATTTCATTAAATTTTTAACTAATTTTTAATTTTAATTAAAAAACTATGTTCGCTATAATGCCTTGAATGTTCAGTGCTAAATTTTTTTTAAAAATTGTCATAATGCACAATTTTATTAAGGACAAAGCTAAAAGAGTCAAATTTCAACTTTCCTGAAAGATCAGACAAATATGCCAAAACAGCCATTAGAATTATTATAGTCAAAAGAAGCATATGTTTACGTATACCATCCTCATGCTAAAAAAATTTCACATTCTTAGCTGCATTACCCAAAATTTTTAAGAAAAACACAAAAAAATAGGGTATTCAATGAAAATATAAAAACCGCGATATTTCGAAAACGCGAGCTGACTGGAAAAAAACAAGTATAACATAGTAATGAGGGTTCATCAGCTTGTACAAAACGTAGTTCAAATTTCGGGCACCAAAATCTCTGTTCCGCAGTGTAATATTTATTAAAAAATTCATTCCAATTATGAATTTCTTTTTTCTGTTACACTTTATTATTTATATTTTTTAAAAATCGTTATATTATTTGTTCTAAATATTTCAAAAAATATAATGCTAAATAATAATATTTCTCAGATTTTCACTGTTCAGCAGTTGTGTACAATTTCATTCTGCTTTGCAATTTTATTCTGCCTAACAATGCGACACTTATTAACATCAATTCAACTCAAGCTACCACACATAATAACAGCAACATCAATAGTTATAGGTATGACATGGTACAACACGGTTTTCGTGGCGCGATGACATGGTACAACATGGTTTTCGCGGCGCGAAGACATTGAACAACATGATGTGCGCGTCGACACAACAAAACAAAGCATCAAATTTTGAAGTAAGACATTTTTCTACAAAATGTTGTCTTGTGCAGGCCTTTAATACCCAATGTGCTTGAATTTTTTTTACAGTTCATGTATTTCTGGAAGGAAGGTGCCTCCCATGCAAAGTTAATTTTAAAAATCAAATACAGTTATTTTTGACTTACCCTGCAGCCACACGATCAAGTTTTTCTTGATAGTCTTTTACATACATATACTGTTTGTCAAAATTTATAAAAATTTAAATCTGTGACGTAGGCTGCACGCAACTTGAAAACAATTTTAAATGATTATTTGCTTTGATGAAATTGATGGTTTAATAAAAAAGTTATTAAATATTAAAAAGAAAATTTACGACAAGTTTATCTATGAATAGCTACCAAGAGATTGAAAAATATTTTTCAATATTTCAAAACACAGTTCTATGATTGCTTTTCTATAACACCTCTTCTCAATCATGAAATCCTAAACAATTACAAAGTTTAACAAATCTACTATTATCTAAAGGTTTAGTAAACATGTCAGCCAATTGATTTGCAGCAGAGTTGGGGGTAGTGCACTAAATGTTGAGTGCAATCAACATTTCACTAGCACTAAATATTATTTTAAAAAATATATTTTTAACTAATTTTCATCAGCTTTAGTGGTAGTGAGGCTTATATTTTTATCACTAATATTTTTTAGTGATAGTGATATTTTTTTAACTATAAATCAATTGAGTGGTAGTGTAGAAATAAGCACTAAACTCAAATAGTTAAAAAATTTAACAATAACTAAAAAAAAGCTTCAATAATTTTCTTTGCACTAATATATTCAAAATTAGTGATCATGAAGTTATTTCAGTTTAAACTAGAATATTAAATATAAAGATGCTTGTTGAGCAAGCTTCAAAGTGTTTTTCAGCATCCGAAGAAATAATAACACAAAAAAACACTGATAATGTAGGATTCTTAGATTTTGGGGAAATTGACAGTAAGTGGAAAAGTTATTGAAGAAATTATTTAGTTTATTAACATCTTCAATTTACGATCTTCAACCTTTGTGCAGAAAGATTGTATAGAAAGTGAAATACGTGTGTTCCTTTTAAGCTCGGACACTGATATTTGCAGTCTCAACAAATATCCAATAATAAGGCAAATGTTTTTTTAAATATAACACGCCTTTGGCTTCTTCTGCTCCAGTAGAGGGGTTATTTTCTTTTAGTGGAATGGTGTATTCTCCTCGGAGAAATAAATTAAGTGATTCGAATTTCGAAAAGCTTGTTTTACTTAAAGCCAATAATCGCTAATTGTTTTCTGTGTAATTGCTTATTTCTCTTTTTATTGCAATTTGTGTATTTATATACCGCTTTTACGTTTTTTCCTTAAATATATTAACTTAAACTATGAATAGAGTAAAACATTTCTTTGTTGAAAAAAATAGTGCAGGAATATTTTTTTAACTAAAAATTTTAGTGTAGAAAAAATTATTTCATTAGGCTGCAAAAAAAAATATTTTAACTATTTTCAAAATATTATTAGTTAAAAATTTTTAACTACACTATCACTATTATTGATTGAGGCTTATATTTTTCAACTCATCACTAAACATAAAAAAAATTAGTGAATTATTTTACACTACCACTAACTATTAGTGATAGTTAAAAATTAGTGCACTACCCCCAACTATGCCAAAAATATTAGTCTAACACCCACCATAAAGTATACGACATTCTGAGTCGATTAAATTTGGTACATATTATTTTTTTGGCCCAAGGACCAAGCCTATTGAAACTGGCTGAAATCGGTCCATTATTTCACCTAGCTCCCATACAAATGACCTTCCGAAATTGGACTTTATCGGTCATAAATGTTTAATTTATAAATGTATCTCCACAAATTGCGCTCCAAATAAGTTTTATATATACAAAATTCATGTCACCAAATTTTGTTAGACCCGCTTCCGAAAATCACTTTAACGTGCATAAATCGCTTAAAAATGTTGGTATAATCACAAAATTGAACATAGTAAACTTTCATATAGACATAAATCACACGACCTAATTTCATGGTGATCGATCCATAATTGGTCATAGCCCCCATATAAGGCCCACTTCCGAAAATCACTCAAAAATATAAATTATTGAAATTTTAAAAGAAAAATGTTTTTGCTCTTTTACTTAGTGTAGGGTATTATATACTTTCTTACTTGTTTTCTACTTAATACAACATCCAAATTTGGAAATTTTAAAGCATCTTGTGAATTATATGAAGTACAAGTTGTTCAATGACAAATTCAATTCCAATTTAAACCTGATTTTATTGATAACTAGTTGACCGCCACGGCTTCGCCCGGTAGCATTTACTAATGTAAGTTCGTCAAGTTGCTCAACCCTGCCTGTTCTTATTTATTTGCAAATAATATATCTAAATTTGTACTGCATACTTTAGGGGCTTTTTTATTACAGTTGACTGGACTCAAAAAAGCCGGTTAATTTTTTTTCTTTACTGAAAATTTCGAATCGAATAAAAAAAAATCAGCCAAATCGCTCCAGCCGTTCTCACGTGATGACATTACATACATGGACCATTTCATTTTTATATATATAGATTACTTCTTTTGGTTCTGATAAAACTTTGAAAATGAAAGGAAGCAGATTATTAATCTCCAAATGAAGGAAGGACAAACGGTAATAGAACATTTGGTAAAATTCGAAAATTTGGTAAGAAATCTGAAGATGGCTGGAGCTAATATCGAAGAAAGTGATATTCTTACACAACAGTTTATGACATTGCCTGAGAAAATCGATCCTTTAATCACGGCTTTGCAAAATTTGGAAGAATCCAAATTAAATTACAATTTGGTTAAGGAACGTTTACTGTTGGAGGAAACAAAAATTTCAAATCGTGTGGAAGAAGAAGATGGTCCCACTAAATCAGCATTCGCAGGAAAGAAAAAGTTAAGAAAAAGTTTCAAGGACATAAATGCAATAAATTTGGACATAAAGCAAATGTATGTGTTGAAGGAAAACATTGCCGTGATCCTTTCAACAAACCCCGTGTAAAAACTATTCGTCCACTTGTGAGAATCCATTCTGACGTTTGTGGACCAATAAATCCCGTAGCTTGGGATGGATCGAAATATTTTGTGTCATTCATAGACGACTTTACTCACTTCTCAATAATATATATAATCAAAAAGAAGTGATGTATTTAACCGTTTCAATGAATACGATGCGATGGTAACTGCTAAATTTGGAACATCCATTTCGAAACTCACTATAGAACAAGGCCGGCAATATAGATTAAGGAACAAAAGGATTGGTACAAACTAAAAGGCATTCAAGTAGAAGACACCATAGCCTATTCCCCTCAGCAAAACGGTGTGGCCGAACGGTACAATAGAACGCTGGTAGAAAAGGTCAGAACAATGTTACTGGAAGCAAGCATGCCTAAGTATATGTGAAATATACAGTGAGGAAAAAAACAACTTGTACACCTTTTAAATTAAATAAAAGCTTTATTAAAATTGCAATTATTTTAACAATATGGGACATATTGTATATCCAAATTAAAGGAAATAGTCTCTCTTTTTAAATGCATATTTGATCTTTTATTTTTTACTTAACGCACAGAAGATTTCTCTTATGATAAGAGAAATAACTGCAGAAAAAAAAATTGTACACTCTTTATGTTGTTAAAAAAAGCAACGTTATAATTTCTTTGTACAAAAAATGATACATTTGAGTCTGAAATCAGTGAACGTGTTTATTTAAGTCAATCTGTTGTTTTTTAATTGGTGATAATAAAAGAAAACATGGCGAAAAAACAAATGTCGAAAGATTTAAAAGAAATTATTAAAAACTACATAAGGAAACTAAATCAAACGTGAAATCGCTTAAATAGTGAATAAACCACATAGTACGGTTCATTATGTTATAAAAACATTCCAAACAAATGGATCTTTGGAAAGACCTAGTGGAGGTGGCCGCCCAAAAAAAATTAACACTGCACAAGTTGAAAGGAAAATACTTAATTTTGTGAAAAAAGACCCGAAAATTTCCGCTGTTAAAATAGCAAATGAGTTAAAAAAGTCCGAAATAGTCGATGTGACTCCACAAACTATAAGGAACTTCCTGCAGACCCATAATTTAAAGGCATACGCAGTTCGTAAGAAACCTCTTCTTTCTAAAACAAATATAAAAAACGATTTGGGTATGCCAATGAATATGTGAACAAAAATATTGATTTCTGGGAACAAGTAATTGTCACTGACGAGTCCAAATTTAATATTTTTGGAAGTGACGGCCGAAAAAACGTGTGGAGAAAGGAAGGAGAAGCGTTAAATCCACGTAATATTACACATTCCATTAAACACGGAGGTGGAAATGTAATGGTTTGGGGTTCTATGAGTGCAATGAGTGCAAAATAATTTGGTACAATCTGCCGAAAAGATGGGTTTGGAAAATGGTTTTGTATTCATACAAGACAACGATCCAAAGCACTCGGCCGCTTTAGTTAAGGAATGGTTGCTTTACAACACCAAAAAAGTTCTTCCTCAGCCTCCCCAAACCCCAGACTTAAATCCGATAGAGCATTTGTGGGCTCACATGAAAACCAAATTGAAAGATTACCATATTTCCGGGAAAGAAACCCTCAAAAATGCTCTGATGAATCTGGTGCATTCAATGCCAAGAAGACTTCAGGCTGTTAAAGATGCTAAAGGTTATCATACAAAATACTAAAAAGCTATTTTTTTGTTTATTTATTATAGTTTTAAGTATTTTTTCCTGTCTGTACAAGTTTTTTTGCCGGCGAATATTGGCATACTTTTGTTTTCGTTTTTGTTTTTTTTTATATATGATAATTATGCAAATTAATTTAATGTACAATTAAATATGGATCTCAAACTTTATTTTTTATACAATAAATATAAAACTATCATCATACTTTTTACCTTATATTTAAATTTGTTTTAATTTTTCAAGTGTACAAGTTTTTTTTTGCTCACTGTATGTGGGACGTACCTAATAAACCGAAGTCCAACAAAAGCACTCTCAGAAGATGTAACGCCTGCTCAGATGTGGTTCGGACAAAAGCCGAACATTAGTTCTCTTAAAATATTCGGATGTAAGGCTTATGCTTGGTTGCCAAAACAAAAGCATAAATAACTCAATGCTAAGAGTCAACAACTTGTTATGGGACATGAATTTGAGGAAGATAGTAACTTCAAGAGATGTCAAATTTGATGAGAGGAATTTTCCATATGCCGGAGAACAAAAAGAAGAACCACTTAACATTATTGTATGAAGTAATATGCAAGAAGGGGATGAATATGTAGTTATGCCTATTACCACAAATTTTTTTTTTTTTTTTTTTTCATCATTTATTTATTGTATCTTCATTATTTAATGAACTAACAATAAGTGGTTCAAATCTTATATCTAATATTATTATTTAATTAGTCCAGCCAGTGCCGGACGAAAAAATTTTGTGTTCATGGTTGTTTTGGTTAAATTGGCATTCTTCCTTCTAGATTAGGTCTGCTGTGTCCCTCCTTCTTAATCGAGTGTGGCCACGGTTATCTAATATGTTGCGGGCCAGCGGGTTTGGGTGAACTTCAAGTTTTTTTAAATATTTTTGTACGTTTTTCGAGATTTCAGTTTTTACAATGGGCACGTTTAGATCTTTGTGTATATTCGCGTTTTTGATATACCAGGGGGCAACTGTGATCATTCTTAGAAACTTGTTTTGGCGTCTTTGGATCTTTTCTACATTTGACGCTGAGGCCGTGCCCCATAACTGTATGCCATAACACCATATCGGTTTTATGATCATGTTATAAAGTAGAAGTTTACAATCTAAACTAAGCGTGGAGTTTCTGCCAATAAGCCAATTAATTTGAATTGATTTCAATTTCATTTGAGTCAACTTTGCATCTATATGACTTTTCCATGTAAGGCGACGATCGAGATGTATTCCGAGGTATTTCACTTCCGATTGTTGAATTATTGTTTGGTTATTGATATGAATAGGGGGGCATGATTCTCTACGCAATGTAAATGTAATGTGTGTACATTTTTGCTCGTTGACTTTAATTTTCCATTGTTTTAACCATTTTTCTAATTCAAATATGTGGTTTTGTAAGTGACGAGACGCTTCTTGAGGGTTTTCATGAATGCTTAGAATAGCAGTATCATCAGCAAATGTTGATGTATGAGTGCGATTGTTAGTTGGCATATCAGACGAATACATCAAATATAAAAAAGGTCCCAGGATACTGCCTTGGGGGACTCCAGCTTCAATGGGTTGTGCAGTACTTAAAAAGTTTCCCTCTTTAACCTTAAATGTTCGACCAGTTAAATAGCTTTCCAACAGCTTATGTGTGTTTGCCGGTAAATTTTGACTCAATTTGTAAATTAATCCAGCATGCCATACCTTATCAAACGCTTGAGAGATGTCGATGAAGAGTGCAGAACAGTATTTCTTTTCTTCAAACGCTTTTCTCACCATATTTACAAGTCTATGGGTTTGTTCGATAGTACTGTGTTTTCTTCTAAATCCAAATTGATGATTCGGAATACAATTGTTTTCAGTTAACATCGGGTACAACTTGTTCATAAGTATCTTCTCAAATAGCTTTGATATATTAGACAATAGGCTGATGGGTCTGTATGATTCTACTTTTGTGTGATCTTTTCCCGGCTTGGGTATCATGGTAACCAGTGAAACCTTCCATTCTGGAGGATAATATTCAAGTCGTAATATAGCATTAAAAATAAAAATCCGGGGTAGCTCCATAAGCATCTTGTTGCTGATCTTATCCATACCAGGCGCTTTCTTGGGATTTAAATCAGCAATAGCATTTTCGATCTCTCGAATCTCAAAACGTAGGGGTACGGCTGCTGCAAAATAGGGTGCAACAGGTGGCAACTCAATTGCTTCGTTTGATGTGTTCGGTGTAAATACTTTTTTTAAATGATTAACAAACAGATTCCCTTTTTCAGTATCATTTCTTGCCCAACCACCACTTGAATTTCGCAAGGGGGACTTACATATAACGGGTCTTTTAAGATTTTTTGTTGCTCGCCATAATGAGTAATCCGATTGTGGGGTTGCGTCCAGGCTTTCTAAATATTTATTCAATGATTCCATTTTTCGAAATTCCAAGAGCTTTTTAAGTCTTTTTATACAATCTTTAAGCTTCGATTTTAGTTGGGGGGATCTGTGCAATTGCCACTCTCTTCGAAATCTTCTTTTTTCATTTAAGAGCCGTTCGACATCTGCAGAATTAATTCTATTATATCTGAATTTTCGGGGTGTTTGGGTAGCATGTTGAGCAGCTATTCTGAGATTTTTATCGAAATTGATAAGAGAGTGATCGATGTTTTCTGGTGTTCTTAGCGGTATGTTTTCCGAGCAATGTGTACTGAGGTATTTTTTATATTTGAGCCAATTTATTCTTGTGCCTGCCATCGCTAAATTACCAGTCGGGGATACAATTTCTAGGGGGCTCAATAAAGTAATAATAGTGGGTGAGTGATCTGAAGATAGTTCCAGCGAGGATTCAATTTGAATCATTTCTCTAGGGATATTTTTCATCACGCTAAAATCAATAACATCCGGTATTTTTCGTGGGTCAGTAGGCCAGTAAGTAGGTTGGCCGCTCGAAAGCACATGCAAACCCATTTTAGAAATTGAGTCGAACAAAACACGACCTTTAGGGGTAATCAGTCGTGATCCCCAGAATGTGTGCTTAGCATTATAATCGCCAGCAGCCAGGAAACGGGGGCCTAGTGATTTAAAAAATCTATTATATTGACTTTCTGTAATTGAGAATCTTGGGGGTGAGTATATCGATGAAATCACTAAGTTTCGATGAAAATCTTCAAGACAGATTGTAGTAGCTTGAAGATAATCTTCGCAAAAATCACACATTAAGTAGTGTTTTATTCGAGCTTTTATTAAAATTGCCGAGCCTCCGCATGCTCTACCTCTGGGATCTTTGGTGTCATATATTACATATCCATTTATTCGAAAGGAACTTCTGGACGTCAAATGAGTTTCAGAAACCAGCATTACATCAATTTGTTGGTTTCTTAAAAAATATTCGAGTTCGTTTTTGTGTTGGCGTATGCCGTTTGCATTCCAAAAACATATTCTTAGGCAGTTCATGGTCTGTTAAGCACAGCCTGCAATAACATTGATTGCATCTTAAGCATTTCTTGCATCATGTTACTCATTGAGTTTGTAAAGTTATTTACCGATTGCACAAGAGTTTCTATTGTAGATTCTAGTCGGGTAAAATTGAAAATTGGCGTTTGCTCTCTTACCTCTGGGTTCATATTTTCGTTTTGGGGTTGACGGACTTGCGGCTGAGTTTGGTAGTTTCTAAGTACATTTGCATATGTTACTTTGTTGTCATATGTCTGTTGCAATGGGGGGTAGTTCAAATTGATGTTATTTAATGGCTGAGCGGGGAAAATCTTTGGTTTCTGGCTTTGTGATTTTTTAACAATTGAGTAGACAGGACAACCCCTGTAGTTTGCTGTGTGGTTACCTCCGCAATTGCTGCATTTTTTTATTTTAGGATCATCTTTAGATTTGTTACATTGGGATGTGTTATGCAACTCCCCGCAAATGACACATACTGGTGGCAATTTGCAATATGCCTTGGTGTGTCCATATTCTTGGCAATTCATACATTGAACGGGGCCAAATCGTTTGTGTGGTTCTTCTACCGTAATTTTACGATGCAATAAGTACTTCAAGTTATATATGGGATGTGTTTCATTTTTTTCAGGTTTATGTCACCGGGTTCAAGTTCAACACGGAAGAGTGGTTGGGGTATTTTTTCGCGATTTCTAATACTTATCACATTTTTTGTCTTATAGCCTTTATCTTCTAAGCTTTGCTTTATTTCGAGTGGTTCAACATTACAGTCAATACCCTTTATTACAACTTGTAGACCCTTGCTTCCTTTCAGCTGATAAGTGTAAAAACTTTTCTTTTGAGTTTCAAAATATGTTACAACCTTTCTATAATCGTTTTCACTATTGACCTGTATTTTAGTTTCATGAATCGTGCCTTTCTTGATTGGGATTACGTAAAAAGTGTTCTCTCCTATTAATGAGATCAGGCTCTGAACCAGTGGATTCGAATTATTTTCTCTCAAGTAAATGGGGGGTGGTTTTGTAGAATGGATTTTATTTACTGGTTCATTAGTTTCACATTCCAGAATAGAAAAACGATTTTCATTGTTTAGTCTATGAGGTTCACTATCCTTATATAATTTGGCCAAGGGTGCCGCTTTCGAGGACTTGGGACTTCGTGCCCGTTTTAAAACTGTAATATACCGGTCCATTCCAACCTGGATTTGGGATTTATTTTCATTATTTAATGGTTGACTAATCTTGGGTACAGCGCCGCTTAATGGGTTAATTTTATTTGTAGTTAGTGTGGTGGAATTCGTATCTGAAGCTGATATAGCTAGCATACTTTCAGGCATAGATAAAATATTTTTATTTTCTGATTGAGTTGAATTTTCTTTTGTTTGACAATCATTAGTTGTTGTCAATGCGGGGGAACAGGAACGAGCGCGGTTAACAGGTTTGGCTGTTAAAAACAAGTTGTCATCTATTCTTCTGTTTGTTTTGTTTATATTTTTTTCGTCTACATTAACTGTAACGTATGCATTTCTGCCGTTTACACTTAACCTTCGCTCACTGTTTTCGTTGAAGAGACTCATTTAAGAGTATTTGTAATTACTTTCGTTAACACTCTTGATCTTTATTTAATAGTCAATGCACAAAAAAGGTTCAAAAAAAGAAAAAAAAATATAAAGAATTTTTTTTTTACTTATTTGTCTTTTAGTTGTTGTTTTGATTTTTTTATTTAATAATATTATTAAAAAAATATATTACCACAAATGAAGAAGAATGTTTTGTTGACCTAACAAATGAAATCGAAAATATACAGGCAGAATTAATAACTTTCGATGAAGATGTTAACAATGATGTGGACAGTGAAAATGATGATACCAGCAAAACTATCGATGCTAACTATGATAATAATGAAGTGGAAACACCTAGAAGAAGTCAAAGAGAAAGAAAGGTGAGTTGGCAACCCTTGTGAGAAAGTGTTTATTTTCAGCTGCTCAGTACAAATAAATTAATTTTGTATGTTTATAATTTATCTTAAAATTTTGAAATACTTTATAAAACACTAATCAAACAAAACAATATTCGTATAAAGTGAAATATGATTAGCAAAAAGAAGAAAACATCGCTTGTGATAAATGCAACAAAGTCTTTCATTCTCAATGTACTAAACTGGATAAGCTCCAATTTAATTTGTTATTGGAGAATGAGAGTGAGGAATTTAAATGTCATCTTTGCGTAGGAGGAGACAATGCAACAATAAAAGAAGAGTTGTCACTTATTAAAAATAAACTAAATCAGCTGGATCAGCTGACACATATATGATATTTTATGGATGAAGTTAGAAAAGAAAACATTCAATTAAAACAAGAAATAAATTATCTTAAGAATAATGTAAAAGTTTTAACTGATGAAAGAGTTAAAAATCAATGTATCTTAATTGGTTTGAAACCGAATGAAAAGGATTCTGCTACTGAAACTGTTTTAAATTTTTCAAAAAATATTGGTGTGGAAATTTTAAATGATACCATAGATGATGCTTTTTACTTAAAAACTCGCAATAAAAATTCTACTAAGAAAAATGTAATTGTAAAATTTGACAGCAAGAAATCTAAAAATAAATTTATGGCCGTTAAACCAATTTTGAAAGAAGATGATGGAGAAAATAAAGTCTTTGTAAATGATCTCCTTAGCAGGGAGACATTATCACTGCTCAGATATGCAGAAAATTGAAAAACAGTTGGGTTTGTATCCGTTTATACAAATCATGGGCGTATTTTTGCTAGAAAAAGTGCTATATCTCAACCCATTTGATAAGAAATGAGGATGATGTTGATGAAATTTTGCTTGAAGCCAGTACAAATAAACCAAGGATGCGAAGATCTATGAATAAAACAACTGCAAAAGATTTGGTTAGCACTGATGATGAAGGGCAAGTTTATTTCATGTCACCTGTTAACAAATAATATATAACAAACAAAAAAAGAAAAAACATTTTTATTTATTTATTTTTTCTTTTTCAATGACTCAAAATCACTATTTTAAAACTATTAATTCTTTTGAAAATCATTTAGAATCTATTAATTATAAGTATGTGAGGAACCTTTGGTATAAGTGGAATTGGCACGCTGGTCTAGGCACGGCATTAGCTCGTCGGAATAGTGTAGGTTCTTTTCCACTTTGTTCTTCAATATTTCAAATATTTATTTATTTTATTTAAATTAATTACAAAATACAATTAGTGTGACTAATAATAATGTAGAGTACTAGCAACAAAATGGCCTTCGACTCGAAATTAAATTAAAATTATATTTGGTTTAAAAGATTATTTTCTTTTATAAATTTAAAAATTAATTTAATATTATCTGTCTCTATATTTTTTAAGAGATCAGTGGGTATACTATCTTTAAATATTTTAATCCTGGACGTATTGAAAATTGTACATTCGTTAAGGAGATGAGAAATCGTTAATGATGTGCTGCAAGTGGCGCAGATAGGCGCAGGTGTATTTTCTAGTAAATATTTATGTGTTAGTTTACAATGGCCAATTCTTAGTCGAACAATGACATTGCTTTCAGATCTGGAGCATGTTTTAGGGTATATTTGCTTTTTGCCATCAGGATTAAAGTTTTTATAGTTGTGCTGATATTGAGACCAATTTTGAGCGCATATTGACTCAAAACGCGATGTGAGGAAATTTATAATGTCTAGATATTCCCATGTTTGATATTTGATAAATGGTCTACGTTTAGCTTCTGAGGCAGATGAATCTGCATATTCGTTTCCGTTTATACCGACATGAGATGGTACCCACATAAGTTTTAATTTTGTAAGATTTTTGTTAAGTAGATTTCTGATTTGGTTAGCTAACGGAGAGTCATAAAAGGTGTTTTGAATTGCATGAATGGTTGAGAGGCTGTCCGTGCAGACTATAAATTTCGAATTGCTTTTATTAGCAAAACCTAAGGCGATGAAAACTGCAAGAGCTTCTGCTGTAAAGTTGGAGCAGTGGTTATCAATATATACTGTTTTGATGAGAACACCATTTTGATTTACTACAGTAAATGTTGTTGAATTATTCGTTTTGGAGCCATCAGTATATAGAAAATTCCAGTTATTTTTGGTAAACTGGTCAGTTAAGTCGAGAAATATTTGTCGATAAATTTCAGGGGCTGTGGAACTTTTTGGTAGTTCAACCATATTCCAAATTAAAGACGTTTTCTCTAAAAACAAAGGTGGTTCTGGTGATTGTTTTCGTTTTATTGGATGGAAATCAATATTAGGTTCACGGGAAATGTTAATACATTTTGAAATTGTTGATTCCAGTCTGGAAGGTCTTCGATGGTTAATTGCTTTAGATACTTCATCAAACAGTATTTTGTTATTGCAAATGAAAAGCTTCGGAATTAGTTTGTGTGTAAGATAAAGTATTCGATCTTCAATTGAAGGCATGCCAGATTCAACCAAAATGTCCTTGATAGGACTTGTTCGGAAAGCCCCAATGCTGTGACGTACTGCAGCATGGTATGGACCTTTAATAAGTTTGATATAAGGAGCGCAACATAAATATATTGGGAGAGCATAATCAATTTTAGATAGTATTATTGAACGCATAATATTAATCATTGTGGAAATATGTATTCTAAAGTTTTAGATGTTAGATATTTTATAATATTTAATATATTATTGACATTATTTCTTAACTGATTACAATGTTCTTTGAAAGTGTAGTTTTTATCGAAGATAACACCTAAAATGCGAAGGTGCATTTTTTATTTTAATATTTTTGTATTCCAAATTGAAATTGATACAGTTTTGTTTGTTACAAATATGAAGAATACTGCATTTTTCAATAGAAAGATTATCACCAGAATACTGGCACCAGTTATCTATGTCTATTAGGATATTGGAAAATATTTTTTTCACTCTGTTGTTGTCCTTGATTTTTGTAAATATTACAAAATTATTATTATTCAATATTTTTTTGTTTAGATATAATTTTGCTAAATTGATTAAAAGCTATAATGAATAATACGACTGACAATGGTGATCCTTGGGGAATGCCGTCATATAAAGGTGATGTTGTAGACTTATGACCATTTACCATTACGGTAAATTTTCTGTTGCTTAGAAAGCTCTTGATGATAAAATATATTTTTTCACCGATTTTCCATTCAGCAAGTTGTTGAAGTATAATATGGATTCCTATTCGGTCAAATGCTCTTTAAAAATCGGTAGAGAGAATATTTATATGGTTTCTTGACAAAGATTTTGATATGAAATGTTGCATAAAAAGGAGAACATTTTCAGTGCTTTGTTTTCTCATGAATGCGACCTGGTTGGGGTCAATAAAATTATTAATTTTCAAAAACCACATTAATTTTCGAGCGATTATTTTCTCCAATATTTTGCTAATACAGGGGAGCAGTGATATTGGTCTAAAATCCAGTAACGTTGGCATGATCTTTATTTGGTTTGGGGATTGGTATAATTGTAGCTGTTTTCCAAACTTGAGGATAGATTTTTGCAGTAAATATATTGTTGTAAGTGTTTAAAAGGTGAATTTTAGCAGAGAGAGGCAGATTTTTTATCATAGAGTATGTTATTCGGTCATCTCCAGGAGTTTTACCTTTGGCTGAGTGTAAAGCATCTTCCAATTCAAGCATATTTGTAGGCTTTTCGATTTTTTTCCATATGCGTTAAAAGATTCAGGGGAATAGTTTATATTATTAATATTAAATTTATTGAATTGGAAGCTGGGGGAAACATTTTTGTCTTCCGATAGGGTTGACCAGTGTTTAGCAAAGCAGTTAGCAATATCTAATGGTGATGTTAATATATTGGGACCATATTTGAAATATTTTATTGAATTATAACAATATCCGTTGAGATGAGTAAGTAGGATTAATTTTTTCTGTAAGATCTTGTAAGCAAGCAGCCTTTCTTACTTTAACGGCTTTTCTAAATATTGCTTTATGTTTCTTGTAAAGAATAAGGTTACTATCGGTTCTTGTTCTTTTGTAATTATGCCATAGTTTTTGCTTTTGATTCCTTAGGCATTGTAAATAAGAATTCCACCAAGGAACACAGGGATCGTAGTTCTTGTTTATGGTTTGGGGTATGCTTTCATTTGCTGCAAATTTAATACATTTCACAATTAATGCTGATTGTTGGTTAATAGTTGAAGTTATATTTGAATTGGATAATTTCTCCATAAAGAGTTTTTGGTATAAAGGCCAGTTTTCCTCTAGAATTAGTTTGTGGTGAACCCCATAGTATGCTCCAAGCGTTGAGATCGCTCGTTAAAAAGAGGGGAGGTAAAAATTTGTTTAGAGTGAATTTAAAATTTCTCTCTGAGAAAGTTTGATGAGGTGGAATATACATGTTAATTAATGTAAATTTTAAACCAATGTCTAATTGCAAGACAATAGAAGCTGTTAGGTGATCCAGGTGAACTAATGTATGGGGAATTGTTTTTTTTAATTAGTATGGCTATACCCTGTTTCGCAGTAGTGTTTTCGGGGAGATTATGGAAAATCCAATATATTGTTTTGGGTAAATAATATTATTTGCATTGTATGGAATGTGTGTTTCTTGTAATGAAATAATGTCAGCATTATGATCTCTTATTAAAAGTTGAAGTTCGTGGTAATTATTAATAAGACCATTTATGTTCCACTGTAATATTTTGAAATCCATCTTGAAGGGCTGTGTGTAAATTACTCGCCAGTAAACAGTGAACATTCCTGTTCATTATATACAATTTTTGAAGTATATGAAGGTTTAGGTGTTTCTTTAGGTTTTTTGTTGCTAGTTAAATAATTATTTAAATTTTTTTGGTCATTGATCTTGTTAAAACACTTGTTTGTGTGTTTATGGTTACTTAGTGTTGGTTTTTGTAACTTTTTTTCATTGGTGTTTGTTGTTGCGGCTTCTATTGAATCGGTAGTGTTTTTTTGTTGGTTCAGTTTTATTGATTTCGTGTGTAGAAGTTGTTGGTAGATTGGTGTTCTTATTTGTGCTGTCCAATTTATTTTGAGTTTTAGGAATGTTATTTGTAGTTTTTTTCCATGGTTGTTGTTAGTGACATTTGAATGTTTGAGTTAACGGCGGAGTTGTTGATACTAGAGTTTGGTATTTTTCTTTTGCAGCTCGCAAAGTGCATTTTTCATTAGTTTTTATTTTAAGAATTGGATGAGTGTTCTTCGTGACAGTTAACACAAAAAGTACGCGTACATTCTACTGGTGAGTGAGGTGGCAATGCACAGTTTTCGCAGAGAGCGCTATTCTTACACCATTTCTTAGTATGTCCAAGCAGCTGGCAGGTTTTGCAACGCATAGGATTAGGAAAATATTGTCTGACTTTCACTTTGTGCCATGATATATCTATTCTTTCGGGAATAGAGCAAAACACCACATGGGGTTAATTTACCATCAGAGTTTGGTTTTTGGTATTTAGACACTTCAACAACGCCTTGAGACTTCAGTTCACAAACGATTTCAGTTTCAGGAATGTTGTTTAAGTATGGAGCATATATATGTAGTTCCTTTAGTAAAGTTTAAATTGGAGTGGCATTCACATTGTATGTTGCATACCCCGGGAGATTTTTAGTTGATATTAATTTTTCAGCATTTGTTTTGTTGCCAATAAGGAGAAGTAAGTTACCATCTCTTAATTCTGATACACGTAATATGTCGGTACAGATTAGTTTTAATGATCGGTGGACGGTGAAGCATTAGTACTCTTGTAATGTTTTATTTCCAGAAGTAGCTGACATTATAATATACTTAGGGTCAGGTTTTTGTATAGGTGGTAGTTCTGGAAAAGATTCTGCAATATTCAAACTAGTTCTTTTCTTTTTAGCGCGGGGGGATCCGCTAGTATCGACCAGCGGTTGTCCCCCAAGTAGGGTGGACCGGACATACTTCAATGCAAAAAAGTAATTTATTATGGAATGGAAAGCTAATCGAGACGAAGATTTTTTATGTTCACTGTACTGTAAAAATTTATGTGTAGAAAAAAGCAAAATTGGTCACTCAGATGTAGAAATGATATCAACTGCACGACTTGAAGTTTAGTCGAAGACTGCGATAGAGTCATAGAAGGTAAAGTTGGAGTTACCTTCACGGGTTGCCCACCCCTAGTATGGCACTATTGCAGCCATCCTTGGCTCTAGTTCACCAGCTTTATATTTCCTTGAGCCCCTAAAAATAACTAACCACACATCATAAATTCACACCATTACCTTTTCTTTGTTTAGCTTTCCATGATTAATAATTTGCTAATTATTTAAAATTTTATTCATTAAATGCAAAATCATATTCTAAATAACAAATTTTTAATAATAATTGCCAATTGCATTACTAAACAAGAATATAACAAAAATATAATACAATATAAATATAATTTTAATTTAGTATAATTTAATATAGTATAAATTTAGTATAATATGATTTTATATAATGTAATTTTAATATAATTTCATATGATTTATAATATTTACAATTATTTAATATCAACAGTTTTATATTTAACAATTTTATTTGTATCTAAGATAGATTTTAATATTAAATATCAAAAATTAGATCAACAATCAAGAAAATCAAATACATACATCTGAAAGTGAATTATTTTGATAAGATTTCAAAGTTTAGAAATTAGTTTTTTTTTTATTTTTTTGAAATATTTCTACATGCATTAATTATTAGAATTTAATTTTAGATTTGCTTTTTGTTTTCTTTATTGTTGTTTTAATCTTTTTAGCAACTAAGATTGTTTTTATAGTTTTATGCCTTTATTTATAGAATATTTAATTATTATTTATTTATTGTGTTATTTTTTTATTTCATTTATTAGTTTAAGTTTTATATATCATTGTATTTTAGATCTTTCTTTTATATCGTTTTATATCAATTATTTATTATTATTTGTTATTATATTAAACTATAGTGTTTTTAAGACATAAATTCTCAAAATATCGAAAAATTTAATAAATTGTAATAAATGTTGACATATATGTATATATTTTAATTAGGCAATAATATAACTAGGAATTTTGAAATAAAATAAAAAAATTAGAATTTTAAATAAATATAACGGTTTAAACTACAATAAATATACATATAACATTTATATAACATATACACATTTACACAACATATAACTTGTTGTGTGCTAATATTCATATGGAGGTCGATAGGCATGGTTGCAGATGTTCCCAACGCTAGCCACTTAAGCAAAGGTTCTCAACCCAGTGACGTCAGCACACCAACATAAAAAAAACTAAATCCATGCCTTAATAAAATAGTGGTAGTATAAGTTCATCGATAAATATTAAACAAGACGGTGATTATAAACTTACTCACACATTACCTAACTGACATTCCCGAAATTTATAACAATTTAGAGTAGTATAAATATGGGGTTTCTGGCGTGATTTAGAGGAATTTTTTTCTCTAAACTGGCAGAGAAGAGGAATATTGAAAAATTGTTACGAGGAATTTTTGGCAGAGAAGAGGAATATTAAAAAATTGTTATGAGGAATTGTTGGCAGAGAAAAAGGCAGCGAAAATTTGATGACGAGTAATTGTTGGCAGAGAAAAAGGCAGCGAAAATTTGATGACGAGGAATTGTTGGCAGAGAAAAAGGCAGCGACAATTTGTAAATTTTTGTTTTCTTGCTTCAGGTAATTTGAGTAATGTATAAAAATGCTTTGCGTGTTGTATTGTGTGGAATTGATTTTGTTTTTTTATTTCATTAGTTTTGTTGTACTATTGTGTAGAGGCTTTTAATGCAGTTTTAATAGTAGGGTTTATTTTCGTTTAATTAGTCTACATTAGGGTATACAATTTTTAATGGGATAATTTTTTTGTTTTTATTCACATTAAACATATTCATATCTAGAATACTTTTAAAATTAGTATATGGCTCAATATTTACACAACGAACGTAAATTAACATTCTTCTCAATTTGAAATTACAAAATGAAAATATAATTTTAAAGAATACGCCACTTAAATTGTACATCATAATGGCAAATATAACCACAAAAATTAAAAATCTCCTCAGTATAACATAAAATCTAAACAATTTTCATAGAAGCAAATATAACCACGAAAAATCTCTTTATTCAAATAAAAATTTAAATAACTATAACAGGTCTCACTAAGCCTTTAATTCACAAGTCTCCACTAAATATAACTTTAAAACGAAAATAAAATGTTAATAAAAGTCTTTACTTTAACCAAATTTTAAGAAAAAAATATGAATTACCTACTTAAAACAATATAAAATAAATCATTACACCAGTTTTACAAATTTCAAACATTTTAATCTCAGAACAAGGTCTCAGATATAAAAATAGATTCACAAAATAAATATTTTAATCCAAATTTCATCCAAAATTTAAGAAACAAATACCAATTATTTAACTGCTACAAATCAATAATAAATTATATTCAAACTTAGTTTTCAGTCTTTATTTGGGAATTGAACTTTCAACCTCCTAATTGATAGATTAGCTCATTATCAAATAGCCTGTCGAGTCATCTCAACTATATAATAATAACTTAATAAAATTCTGGTTATTGAAATTACTTTTTAAACCCTAAACAACAATATTAGATGAATAACAAGGTCTCATTAAAAATAATTACAACTCCACTAAAACATAATTTTAACAATCAATGAAATCCCCTATAAAGTAAATAAAATTATCAATTAATGAAATGAAGAATAATAAAAATAGATTAATAATTTTTTATTCAAAATCAAATAAAGATTTCAAAATACAAAAATATAAATTTTAATATTAAACTACCTCAAGAGCATTAATGATCGAAATAATAATAAGGATTCAAAAAGAATTTTCCAGAATTTTCAACATAACATCTATTATAAAATTCTCCACTCAAACCTAACTTTGTCAAACAAATTTTAATCTCACATTTCTAACACAATATTTTAGATTCAAAAAGCTAATTAAGCAGATAATAAAATTTATCATTTTTAAAACATAAAATTAAATCAACAACAACTTTAACCACAACTTCAAAAATCCAATATTTTCAAAGTTTACATCAAGTCTACATAAAATAATATGGTCTACAAAATATTTCAAACTATAAATATTAAAAATGTCTACAATTGCATAACAACTAATGAATAATATATTCAATTCAAGTTTAAAAATTTACTACTTTTTTACATTTCTACTTTTATAATTTTTTACTTATCTACTTTTTACTTTTTTACATTTTTACTTTTATAATTTTTTACATTTCTACTTTTATAATTTTTTACTTTTATACATTTTTACTTTTTTACATTTCTGCTTTTATAATTTTTTGCTTTTCTACTTTTTTACATTTCTACTTTTATAATTTTTTACTTTTCTACTTTTATAATTTTTTGCTTTTCTACTTTTTCTTACTTTTATAATTTTTTATTTTTCTACTTTTATTACTTTTCTACTTTTTTACATTTCTTCTTTTTTACTTTTTTACATTTCTACTTTTATAATTTTTTGCTTTTCTACTTTTATAATTTTTTACTTTTCTACATTTTACTTTTTTACATTTCTACTTTTATAATTTTTTAATTTTCTACTTTTTTACATTTCTACTTTTATAATTTTTTGCTTTTCTACTTTTTTTACTTTTCTACTTTTATAATTTTTACTTTTTTCTTTTCTACTTTTATAATTTTTTGCTTTTCTACTTTTTACTTTTTTTACTTTTCTACTTTTATAATTTTTACTTTTTTCTTTTCTACTTTTATAATTTTTTGCTTTTCTACTTTTAAAATTTTTACTTTTTACATTTTTATTTTTATAATTTTTTACATTTCTACTTTTATAATTTTTTACTTTTTTACATTTCTACTTTTATAATTTTTTGCTTTTCTACTTTTTTTACTTTTGTACTTTTTTACATTTCTACTTTTATAATTTTTTGCTTTTCTACTTTTTTTTACTTTTCTACTTCTACTTTTATAATTTTTACTTTTCTACTTTTTTACTTTTATAATTTTTTACTTTTCTACTTTTTTACATTTCTAATTTCATAATTTTTTGCTTTTCTACTTTTTTACTTTTTATAATTTTTAGTTTTTTCTTTTATACTTTTCTACTTTTATAATTTTTACTTTTCTACTTTTTTACATTTTTACTTTTATAATTTTTTACATTTCTACTTTTATAATTTTTTGCTTTTCTACTTTTTTACTTTTCTACTTTTTTACATTTCAGAACACATTAATCATAATGAAATAATCCAGACACTTCGATTACATGAAAAATTAGGTTTTACATATAAAAACATGGGTTTTTATAATACATATTGCTTAACAATTTCTATATTACATATGTATGCACGTATTTGAATTGAAATAATTTTTTTATTTTAGAAAACTCGGTCAAGACCGACCATATAATACCCTACACTAAGTAAATGACCAAAAAAATTGGGTAACATGACTTCCGTATATATAAAACTTATTTGCAGAGAAATTTGTGTAGATACCTATAAAAATTAAACACATATGATCGATAAAGTCCAATTTCTGGTGGACATTTGTATGGGGGCTAGGTAAAATAATGGACCGATTTCAGCCAGTTTCAATAGGATTCGTCCTTGGGTGAAAAAAAAATGCATTTACCAAATTTTATAGAAATATCTTCAAAATTGCGACCTGTACTTTGCGCACAAGGTTTACATGGATAGCCAGCCAGCCAACCATGAAAACTGAATTCAATAAATGAATCAACAACACAAAGAGGGTCAACAACCCAACTCTGTAAAAATGCATTGAAAATTCGTTATCAAATACTATGTTCAAGGAATTTTTATTTTATTTTAAATATTAATGTGTTTTAAATTACAACTTAATACCTGCACACGACAAACAAAAAAACTATGCATTCTATGGGAAAATACATTTTGCTTACGCCACAATTTAACATTTTTATAAATCCATTTATTTTTTTGTTTTTAAATAATTTGGGATTGCAAAAAAATTATGAAATGAAAACTGAATCGCATAAGTGAAGTAACAACACAATGCTGGTCAAAAAAAGTAGAAAAGTAAAAAATTATAAAAGTAAAAAAGTAGAAAAGCAAAAAATTATAAAAGTAGAAATGTAAAAAAGTAGAAAATTATAAAAGTAAAAATGTAAAAAAGTAAAAATTATAAAAGTAGAAGTAGAAATGTAAAAAAAAAGTTAAAAAGCAAAAAATTATAAAAGTAGAAATGTAAAAAAGTAGAAAAGTAAAAAAGTAGAAGTAGAAAAGTAAAAAAAAGTAGAAAATCAAAAAATTATGAAAGTAGAAATGTAAAAAAGTAAAAAGTAGAAAAGAAAAAAACTAAAAAATTATAAAAGTAGAAATGTAAAAATTATAAAAGTAAAAATGTAAAAAAGTAAAAATTATAAAAGTAAAAGTAGAAAAGCAAAACATTATAAAAGCAGAAATGTAAAAAAAAGTAGAAAAGTAAAAAATTATAAAAGTAAAAAAGTAGAAAAGTAAAAAATTATAAAATTAGAAATGTAAAAAATTATAAAAGTAAAAAGTAGAAAACTAAAAATTATAAAAGTAGAAATGTAAAAAAGTAGAAAAGTAAAAAAGTAGAAGTAGAAAAGTAAAAAAAAGTAAAAAAAAGTAAAAAATTATAAAAGTAGAAATGAAAAATTATAAAAGTAAAAATGTAAAAAAGTAAAAATTATAAAAGTAAAAGTAGAAAAGCAAAAAATTATAAAAGTAGAAATGTAAAAAAGTAGAGAAGCAAAACATTATAAAAGCAGAAATGTAAAAAAAAGTAGAAAAGCAAAAAATTATAAAAGTAAAAAAGTAAAAAATTATAAAATTAGAAATGTAAAAAATTATAAAAGTAAAAAGTAGAAAACTAAAAATTATAAAAGTAGAAATGTAAAAAAGTAGAAAAGCAAAAAATTATAAAAGCAGAAATGTAAAAAATTATAAAAGCAGAAAAGCAAAAAATTATAAAAAATAGAAAAGTTAAAAATGATAAATTTTATTATCTGCTTAATTAGCTTTTTGAATCTAAAATATTGTGTTAGAAATGTGAGATTAAAATTTGTTTGACAAAGTTAGGTTTGAGTGGAGAATTTTATAATAGATGTTGTGTTGAAAATTCTGGAAAATTCTTTTTGAATCCTTATTATTATTTCGATCATTAATGCTCTTGAGGTAGTTTAATATTTGATTTTGAATTAAAAATTATTAATCTATTTTTATTATTCTTCATTTCATTAATTGATAATTTTATTTACTTTATAGGGGATTTCATTGATTGTTAAAATTATGTTTTAGTGGAGTTATAATAAGTGGAGACTTGTAATTATTTTTAATGAGACCTTGTTATACATCTAGTATTGTTGTTTAGGGTTTAAAAAGTAATTTCAATAACCAGAATTTTATTAAGTTATTATTATATAGTTGAGATGACTCGACGGGATATTTGGTAATGAGCTAATCTATCAATTAGGAGGTTGAAAGTTCAATTCCCAAATAAAGACTGAAAACTAAGTTTGAATATAATTTATTATTGATTTGTAGCAGTTAAATAATTGGTATTTGTTTCTTAAATTTTGGATAAAATTTGAGACCTTGTTCTGAGATTAAAATGTTTGAAATTTGTAAAACTGGTGTAGGGATTTATTTTATATTGTTTTAAGTAGGTAATTCATATTTTTTTCTTAAAATTTGGTTAAAGTAAAGACTTTTATTAACATTTTATTTTCGTTTTAAAGTTATATTTAGTGGAGACTTGCGAATTAAAGGCTTAGAGCCAGTTTTTGACTTCGTATTTAAATATGAATTATATTTAAGTTCTATTTAAATACGAAAATGAGTTTCTCAGTGCTTTTTTAAATGATATTTAAATGGCCAACGTTGGTCATTTAAATTCTATTTAAGTTTCATAAACTACCATATGTTTTTGACAGCTGACTTTTGTTGTTTGGTTTTTTTTCACTCTATTGTAGTAAAAAAAAACAAACAACAGCGTCTTGCTAAAAAAAAGCGTCTTGCAAAAACTACAATTCCGATGCGGGGCAATTGGAGCTTCTTTTGTGCATTTTCCTACCAATAATTTTATTGTTTAATAAACTTTTATTTCTTATTGGGCAAAATGTATCAATTTTTGTTTTGGTTGAACAGCTGTTTTAAGCAAAACTATCGATAAATTTTTGATATTTAGTAGTGCTACCATACTTTTATCTTATTTAAATAAGACAAATTATGTAGCACTGAAAAACTCAAACTGTATTTAAATACAACTTAATTTTAAGTTAAAATTAACTAAATACGTATTTAAATAACAAGTCAAAAACTGGGCATTAGTGAGACCTGTTATAGTTATTTAAATTTTTATTTGAATAAAGAGATTTTTCGTGGTTATATTTGCTTCTATGAAAATTGTTTAGATTTTATGTATACTGAGGAGATTTTTAATTTTTGTGGTTATATTTGCCATTATGATGTACAATTTAAGTGGCGTATGCTTTAAAATTCTATTTTCATTTTGTAATTTCATATTGAGAAGAATGTTAATTTACGTTCGTTGTGTAAATATTGAGCCATATACTAATTTTAAAAGTATTCTAGATATGAATAAGTTTAATGTGAATAAAAACAAAAAAAATTATCCCATTAAAAATTGTATACTCTAATGTAGACTAATTAAAAGAAAATAAACCCTCCTATTAAAACTGCATTAAAAGCCTCTACACAATAGTACAACAAATCTAATGAAATAAAAAAACAAAATCAATTCCACACAACACAACACACAAAGCATTTTTATACATTACTAAAATTACCTGAAGCAAGAAAACAAAAATTTACAAATTGTCGCTGCCTTTTTCTTTGCCAACAATTCCTCGTCATCAAATTTTCGCTGCCTTTTTCTCTGCCAACAATTCCTCATAACAATTTTTCAACATTCCTCTTCTCTGCCAAAAATTCCTCATAACAATTTTTCAACATTCCTCTTCTCTGCCAAAAATTCCTCATAACCAGGGAAACCGGAAATATGCTCTAAAAAAAGGGTTTTAGGCGCTTTAAATATGCAGTAAAAACTTTAAAATATGCTCTTAAAATTTAAAAAATATGCTCTTAAAAAAACAAACTTTTACATAATTTTTATCCTAAAAAAAAATTTATTTAAATTTTCAAATAAAAATCGTTGGATCTGAAAACATTTTTATACATAGAAAATATTCTTTCGACATCAACTGATGTTACGGGAGCAAATTTAAAAGACAATATTTCTTTAACACTTAGAACGGTTAGACCCCTTTCACACTAGGCAATTTAGTTGCGCAAGTCTCTTGTGTTTGTAGATACCCGAGGTAATGTCGGGTTAAGGAGAAGAAAATTTTACATGCTGTTTGTTGTTGGGCAAGAGACTTGCGCAACTAAATTGCCTAGTGTGAAAGAGGTCTTAAGTTTGAATTAGAACTAAAATTTGATATTTAGATCGAGCTATTATTAAAATAGTGCTTATTTTATATTAAAACAAGTAAGAGAGCTATATTCGGCTGTGCCAAATCTTATATACCCTTCACCTAATTATACTTCAAAATAAAAAATTTAAATATTTTTAGGTGAAAATTTTTTTCAGTTTTTTCATTTTTTGGATAAAAAAATTTTTCGAATTGGTATTTTAAAATTTAAAAAAAAAAATTCTGTTTTTTAAATTTTTTTTTGGTGAAAAGCCATCTATTTTTCAATTTTGAATTTTAAACAAAGGAAGTAAAAACCTGTAACACAACAGGGAAAAATAAGTAAGTCAAAATTTGTTTTTGATAAACTCAAAATATGCTATTAAACAGTAAAATATGCTCTAAAAACGCAAAATATGACATAAATATGCTCTTAAAACAAACATATGCAAAAATATGTATTTAAGGGTAAAATATGCAAAAATATGTAAAAATATGTAAAAATATGTAAAAAAAAAATATGTAAAAAAAAAAAAAATATGCAAAAAAAAATACTAACAAATCGATGCCAAAATTCTTAAATAGTTCTGAAACGTGTAAATATCTTATCCATGTGCACATTAGACTCACCAGAAAAAACATGCATTTGCATATTTTGGTTTCCCTGGTAATAAGTTATATGGATAAAAAAAACACCTGTTTGGCCAAAATGTCAAATTTTGACCTCCTATAACTCAGAGAGTTCTTGACCGATCTTGTTAAAAAATGGTGTCGGAATTACTATCCAATAGAACTAACATTGGTGCAAATTTCATCGCGATCGGAAGACATTGATTTCAAAAGTTGGTTCACTTGACGTGAAATGCCCCAAATATATATTTTCAAATTTCTATGAAAAGGGGGTGGGTGGGTTTTATATTTTTAAATTTGTATGAAAAGGGTGGGTGAAATGATAAATATATTGTATATTGTATTGCTAAATGGAACAATTTTGCGAAATATATTGGAAATTTTTTAAATTTTATGTAAAAATTGCAAAAACTTTAACTCACTTTTTTGCTGAGGGTAGGGTACAAACCACAATAATGTATAAAAAAATTCCTTGTGTTGTCGATTCCTCTTTGTGTCGTCTTCCCGCTATGATGAGTGTTGATAATATGGGTATTGTTGTTGTTGTAATTGTCGACGGTTGCTGTGAGTACTTTGTGTGTAGGTATGTATATTTTAATGTGGTTTTTTATATTTGGGTAATTTTGTAAAATTTTGTTATTATGTTTTGTGTTAATACTTTTTGTTCAATATATATGTAAGTATGTATATAAATAAGGGTTAATTTGTTTTTATAAATAATTTTTTGGGTATTGTTTTTTTTTTACAATTTTTGTTTTAAGTTTTTGTTTAAATTTTTAATAATGTTGTGTTGTATTTTTTTTGTTCTTATGTGTTATTATTTAATTTATTTGTAAACAATAATTGTTATTTATTTAAAAAGGTTTTATTTATTTGTTATTTTAAACTTTTATTATTGTAACGCACAAATTTTCTTTGCTACTTTTTTTTGTTTTGTTTATTTTAGTTAGCACTTTTTATGTATGTTTAGGGTAATTTATCTTTTAGTTTGTAGGGTACTATTTATTTATTTATTGTGAACTTTTATTTGTTATTTATTCTTTTTAATTTGTAGACTGTATCACTGTTTCACTTTTTAACGGTTCGTGAGGACCAATGTTTATTACGGGTTGGAAAGGGTAGGGTGTAGATTAAGTATCGGGTAAGTAAATAAAACTCTTATTCCTTTTCTTTTCACAAAACGTTATAACTTCATATGTTTATTGAAATTTGTTTTTAGTATATAATATAATTAAATAGGGTAAGTATTTTAGGTTAGATTTAAGTATTTATTTTTAGGTTTAGGGTTTAAAACTAATTATAAGTTTTACCACTAGTTTTTACTTTTAACACTAGGTTTAAGTTTTAACACTAGTCTTAAGTTTTATAATTTATTATTTAAAAACACTTTTGAGTTTGATTTACTGTTGTAGGGGTTGATGTTTTGTTGGTTTGTTTGTGCACTAGAGTGTTCCAAAAAAATAAAATTGCGAATTTTGACCGTCCCCCCCCTCTAGAATTGTTCTATGTATTGTAGAAACACATTGTGTAAAATATTAGGATGATAGGATAACGTTAACTGGTGGCGCAACGACGCTGAAGTTTTGAGGTGCATTTATAAGGGGAAAATATGCAATTATTTCAGTTTTTGTAAAAATTTTGCCATTAAATAATGACTTTTACAATTTAATTTAAAAGAATCGAAATTGTACGTAATTGTCGTTATAATAAGATATAAAAGACAAAAATTGGTGAAAAAATGTTAAAGTTATTAAAAAATCGCCAGGCCATTAACGTGTCTCATGCCACTAGAACAAGAAATTTATGAACAAAATTAACATATTTTGAGAAATATTAAAATAAAAGCTTATTTTTACTTAAAATATATCCATATTTACTTGTATATGAGTTTTTGTCCTCGTAGGATACCGTTAACCTATTCGCAGGTATGACCAAAAAAATTAAATTTTTTTAACGGCAGTTTCAAAACTCCAATTTCAAATTTTTAAAAATTTTGTTAAACAAATTTCAGAAGTTTTTGATCATCATATGGGGATTTATTAACAACATAATAGGGAATAAAAATGTGAAAAAAGTATGTCAATACCTCCTATAGTTTTTCCGTACCTGCGATATAAATTTTGCGATTTTCGAGAAAAAATAATTTTTTGGCCAAATTTTGGGGAATGACCAGAATTTCCTTACTGTAATGATTTTTAAGTAAAAGCTATTCAGAATAATATAGTCCAGGTAATTTTAAATATAGTCTGAAAGTTTTACTAAAATCGGAAAACTTTAACCCTTAAATCGTGAAGGTCAAAGGTCAATTTTTTCAATATTTGGAATTTCTCATGGAAAGATAGCGAAATATTATATATTTTTGGGCCGATTTTGATGAAACTTAAGAAAAATATAAAATGAAGTCTAGTATTCACAATAACAGTACAAAAATGGAAATTAACCCTTAAGAGTACTTGGGGTCAAAATGAATGTGTTTTTCGTGATTTTAAAAGTTGAGGGTCATTTGGACCCCAAGTGCTATTAAGGGTTAATTTCCATTTTTGTACTGTTATTGTGAACACTAGACTTCATTTTATATTTTTCTTAAGTTTCATCAAAATCGGCCCAAAAATATATAATATTTCGCTATCTTTCCATGAGAAATTCCAAATATTGAAAAAATTGACATTTGACCTTCACGATTTAAGCGTTAAAGTTTTCCGATTTTAGTAAAACTTTCATACTATATTTAAAATTACCTGGACTATATTATTCTGAATAGCTTTTACTTAAAAATCATTACAGTAAGGAAATTCTGGTCATTCCCCAAAATTTGGCCAAAAAATTATTTTTTCTCGAAAATCGCAAAATTTATATCGCAGGTACGGAAAAACTATAGGAGGTATTGACATACTTTTTTCACATTTTTATTCCCTATTATGTTGTTAATAAATCCCCATATGATGATCAAAAAATTCTGAAATTTGTTTAACAAAATTTTTAAAAATTTGAAATTGGAGTTTTGAAACTGCCATTAAAAAAATTTAATTTTTTTGGTCATACCTGCGAATAGGTTAACGGTATCCTACGAGGACAAAAACTCATATACAAGTAAATATGGATATATTTTAAGTAAAAATAAGCTTTTATTTTAATATTTCTCAAAATATGTTAATTTTGTTCATAAATTTCTTGTTCTAGTGGCCTGAGACACGTTAATGGCCTGGCGATTTTTTAATAACTTTAACATTTTTTCACCAATTTTTGTCTTTTATATCTTATTATAACGACAATTACGTACACATTTCGATTCTTTTAAATTAAATTGTAAAAGTCATTATTTAATGGCAAAATTTTTACAAAAACTGAAAAAATTGCGTATTTTCCCCTTGTAAATGCACCTCAAAACTTCAGCGTCGTTGCGCCACCAGTTAACGTTATCCTATCATCCTAATATTTGACACAACGTGTTTCTACAATACATAGAACAATTCTAGAGGGGGGGACGGCCTGTACCTAGAAAGTTTTTTTCGTCCATACAATCTTGGAGCACTCTATTGTGCACACACTTGTTGTTACTTGCAAAATTATATTTGAAGTGAAGTAAAAGGTAAAGCTTCCGCTGACGTTCGTATGTCAATGAAGTTGTCTGCAGTTTTGTGTGGGTGTTAAATGGCAGCAGGGATGGGAATGTTTTATTGTTCACTGGTGTGAACAAAGTAGAAAAGCAAAAATTATAAAAGTAGAAATGTAAAAAATTATAAAAGTAAAAATGTAAAAAAGTAAAAACTAGAAAAGCAAAAAATCATAAAAGTAGAAATGTAAAAATGTAGAAAAGTAAAAAAGTAGAAAAGAAAAAAGTAAAAATTATAAAAGTAAAAAAAGTAGAAAAGTAAAAAATTATAAAAGTAAAAAAGTAGAAAAGCAAAAAATTATAAAAGTTTTTTTTTTTTTTTTCATTCATTTTATTGACATTAAAAATTTATACAAAAATTTGTTCTTAATACTAAACCCAAAATTCAAAAAAAATTATATAAATTATGTAAATATTATAAGTAATATTCTATAATATTCTATATTATTTTGTTCATTGCGAACTTATGAAAAATTGTTTTACTAGTTTTTTTCTATTATGTTCATTTTTAGTATTTATTATATTAACAGGCAGTTTGTTGAGGATTGTTGGTAGTGTCACACCCAAAGTATTTCTGCCATACTCATTATGGAAGCGTTCTACCTTAAATCGGCGTTCGGTTCTGCGTCTTGTAATGTAGACATGATCAATTTCATGCAGGAATCTGTTGTCATCAAAAAAATCGTTTGCTAATGTTGAGCAGTAGATACTATTTATATTTAGAATATTTAGATCTTTTGCCATACTACTGACGTTGTTTGTGTTCCGATTGCGTGTTGTTATTGTGTTGCTGACGTTAATCAAGGCGAATTTATACAAGGTGGAGTCAGTCAAACAGCTGATAATTTTTTTTTTTCGCTTTTTGGTTCTAACAACTGTCAAAGCTTGTTTTTATATTTAAATATCTACATATTCTAAGCTTATTAACAAAATGTTTTTTGTTTACATAAATAAGTAAAGCCCTAACTATTGAATTATCTACATTATATTAAGATTAAATACTTATTTGTTTAATTTTTCATTTTGGTTTTTTGACATTTGTTAAGACCAATCGTTGTTTTTGTAGAACTGACACCACCTTGTATGAATTCGCCTTGACGTTAATGTTGTTTTGGACGTGGTTCTCATTGTTGATGTGTTGGATGTTGTGGATTGCATTGTTTGTTGTGTTGTTAGTTGTACTGTTAGGTGCGTTATTGTTGTTTCATTGTTGAGAAATGTGTGTAGAGATGCAGATATTCCATGCCTTATATAAGATTCGGCAAGTGAGAAATATGCCTGCCTGAGTACACTATATGTTGCACAATTACTTAAATGATTTAATAAGTATGCTGCTTTACGAAGCTTCTTTCTTATATCATCAATTTGGATTTTCCATTTAAAACTGCTGTCAACATATACACCCAAATATTTATAGGAATTGACCATTTCAATATTTGTTTTGCATGCTTCGTTATTATTAGTTGGATTTTGTATATTCTTGTGTAGACATTCTTTATCATGAAACGTTATAATGATAGGAGAACTTACAAGATGACGCGATTTTATGTGTATTAATTTGGTTTTTGTAGCATTAATTATCAGACCATTGTCATGACACCATTTTGTAGCAATGTCTAATTGATGTTGCATTATGTTTGTTGCCGTTTGTATATTTTTGTCGGCGACAATAATTGCTGTATCGTCAGCGTATGCATAATTTGTGCTTCCCTCAAGAGATTTCAGCATATCGTTGGCATATAGTATATATAAAATCGGCCCTAATTTTGAACCTTGAGGTACTCCATACTGGGATGGTATTTTGTCACTTAGGCTGTTTCCGATTTTTATTCTATAAGACCTGCATTCGAGATAATTTTTAAACCACTTTAATGTTGTACCACGGATTCCATTTCTACTTAGAATGTGAATGAGTTTTTCGTGTGATAAGGTGTCAAATGCCTAAGGTGTCGATAAATAAAACTAGGCAGTGTTAATTCTTGCTCAGACAGCTGT
Source organism: Calliphora vicina (assembly GCF_958450345.1). Classification (NCBI taxonomy): domain Eukaryota; kingdom Metazoa; phylum Arthropoda; class Insecta; order Diptera; family Calliphoridae; genus Calliphora; species Calliphora vicina. The sequence continues at coordinate 91,482,423 of NC_088781.1, read as the reverse complement.
TTATATGATTGGAAAAATTGGCCAGTAATTTGTTTATGCTTTTCCCTTTTTGGAAACCAAATTGGTTTTGGTTAATTATTTTATATTTTACAAGATATTGCGTTAGTCTTCGCACGACAACTTCTTCTAATACTTTTTCAACAGCTGATAGTATAGATATAGGCCGGTAGTTATTATAATCGACTTTACTTCCACTTTTGAATATAGGCCTTACTATTGTTACGGATTTTTTTTTTTATTTTCGTATTTTTATAACGATTTTTTTTTTTGAATTTAGAAAGTTAATGAAACGTCGGTAATGTGAGGGTAAAACAGAGTAATCTATTTTATTTATCCTTACAATGAGTTGGCAACTCACTTCTTGTAGGATTGATAACGTCCCTGACGATAGGCATTTTATTTATTCCTTCGTTATCGTGTTTCTTCTTATTTTGCGCATATTCAGTAGTGGTATGATAGTCCCGTTAAGTCAGTTGACCAATGAAAATAGGACAAGTGTCAAAGTGAGGTAAAAGAAAATGTACAAGAGGTTGAGTACAGACAGACATGGGATAAAAAAAGTCAGTTGGTGATTGGATTTCGAGTGATTAAGTCAATTTGATAAAATAGTTTGTTTAAATCTAATGATTAAAAAAATAGAAAGTGGTTTTTAAATGTGGAAAAAGAAAAGACAATTTCTACAAAACTATTATATTGCATCAAATATAAAATTATAAGTGTAAAACAAAGCAATGAAACAGAATCTCTTAAATAAATGTTTTAAAAAGGAAATGTTTTTTTTTTAATAAATGAAAGAAAAAACTAAAAATTTACTTGATACTTTGTCAAAGAAAAAAAAATTAAAATTTATGGTCAAAGCAAAGAAATTTTCATCAAACATTTAATACAAATAAGAAATCAATAATTTTAAAATTAACATTGTTATTTAATAAAGTGTATTAAAAATGATCTAAGACAAATATGTACAAAATATTCGCAGCAATAGTGCAAAATGACATTAAGAACATCACAGCGGAAGCAAGTTATTGTTGAACCTATCAATATCAGCAACAATTATCACCACCAAAATCTTAATTATTATCACACATCTGGGTCTTATAATCATAACAACTCTTAAAATCAGCAACAATACCAACTATTAAAATCAGCAACAACAGCAATAACAACTATTAAAATCAGCAACAATAACAACTATTAAAATCAGCAACAACAGCAATAACAACTATTAAAATCAGCAACAATAACAACTATTAAAATCAGCAACAACAGCAATAACAACTATTAAAAGCAGCAACAACAACAAGTACAGCAAAAACAACTACAGCAGCAACAACGATGCTACAAAAGCTCAACAACAACAACTACAGGTGAAAAACAACAACAAAGCCCGACAACAACCATACAACAATACCTCATCATTTTATAAACAACCATAAGTAAGAAATATTATTTAGATTTTAGAGTATTTGATACCTTATTATATTTCTTTTTTTTTTTTTAAATACAACTTATGATAAAGAACTATGAATTTAAGAATAATAATGTATTGATAGAATATATAAAAATTGATGTTAATAATGAATTGAAAAGAAAGAAAATTTAATTAAAAAGAAAAAGAAAAGAAAATGTTTTGCTAAAGTTTTTTGTTGTTAAAAGGAATGTTAAGTGACCATAGGTAGGGTGCTAGGTGTGACCATATCAGAGGCATGATTAATTTTCTATAGTTGTGCAAATATAAATCTAGAGGAAGAACCACGCCTCGACTGAAGATAGCCGGAAGAAAAAACCCAACATGCCTCGCCCCTCTAGATCAATTTTAAAGACCGCAACAATAGAATGGCGCCCAACGCGGAGGATATAGGAGTTAGTGAAGAGGTTATTGAAATTGAAAGTACTTCAAATTGTGACTTGTTGGATAAATCCTTGCGAGACTTGGATTTTCAGTCGTTAGAAAGTTTAATTGAAGAAAAGGGCTTTGTAGATAACCAGGATAATCTAAACCAGAAAATCATTATGGCATCACGCGATATTAATACGGATGCTGGTCCTTCGGGTTCGGGAAATGGTCAAAATTTAGAAGTAAACACTATGGAAACATTAATGACTTACGTTCAAGAAACTATGAGACAAACACTTGATGGTTTTAGACAAGAAATTAGTACTATTAGAGATACTATAAATCAACCGCGAGATGAAAGAAGCTCTCCTAGGGTAGGTAGTTTAGGTAGTCAGGCTGGAAATCTTGCAGGAAATTCGTTTTCAAATACATCTTCGGCATTCTTTGTTAAGTTGAAAGATTGGAGGGTTGTTTATAACGGCGAAGGCAATGTAAATGACTTTCTATTCAAGATAGATACACTAACCGAACGTTCTCAGTGTCCATTAGATCACCTTATGGCAAATTTCCATATGTTTCTCTCCCAAAAAGCTGAAGTTTGGTATTGGATGTTTATTAAACAAAACCCTAGAGCAACTTATTTAATGTTAAAAACAGCTCTTATTAAAGAATTTGGGACTCTTGAAACAGAAAATGAAATTTTGTTAAAAATTTCAACCCGAAAACAACTTTCAAGAGAAAGTTATGATGATTTCCATTCTTCAATTACACAATTGAATTTAAAACTTAGAACTCCAATGTCTGATATTTCCTTGATTGAGATAATCAAGAAAAACGTTAACCCTGAATTGAAAATTATGCTTTTTATTTCTGATCCTAAAGATTTAGGAGAACTTCGTTTAATTGCAAGGAAGGCTGAGAAGGTTCTGCAAGAAAGTAAAGTTTCAACAAACCTACTGAGCAAACCGCGTCATGTAAATGAAATTTCAGTTGAAAATGATTCTGAAGAATCTGAAGAGGATCCGCAGTTAGATGCTTTAAAGGTAAACAAACCATACGAAAAAGGGGATTATTCGAAAATAAAGTGTTGGAACTGTCTGCAATTAGGGCATAGCTACATTTATTGTCCTGACGAAACCCGACACGTCTTTTGTTTCAAATGTGGTCAAAGGGGTGTAACTACACCAAAGTGTAGTGGCCCACACCAGGGAAACAGACGACGGAACGAGTGGGCGACCGGGGATGCTCGTTCCTCCCAATAAATCCCGAGTTAGCTTTAGATGTCGAGTGTAAACCCTCACAGGGGGTCTTACCTCAATCTTCTTTCACAGACGTACCAAACATTTCCTTGCACCAGCACAGACAAAACCTGTTTAAGACCCAAAATAGTCCTTTTAAAACTAGACCTTCACTCAAAATCCTTAAATGTAGACAACGATATGAAACGCGCAGACAATTTAGAAAATCAATAGAGGAAACACATTTGTTAAATGCTGACGATGGCAGACCTTTTGCAAGAATAAAGATTTTTGATGATGAGTTATTATGTCTTCTAGATTCGGGAGCGAATGTATCCGCATTGGGCAAGGGTAGCTTAGATTTTATTAATAAACAAACTGGTATTCAAATAAGAAAAGTAAGATCTAATATTTCAACAGCCAACGGTTCGAAAACTGAGGTCGTAGGTTACTGTTCACTTCCGGTGACGTATATGGGTGTAACAAAACCTATTGTGTTTTACATAGTACCTGGACTATCACTTGAGGGTTATCTTGGCATTAATTTTTGGAGGGCTTTTGAACTTGCACCACAAATTATTTCATGTATTGAACTAGATTCAAATCCCAAATTAGTATATCATGACCTTAGTTCCGAACAGAAATATCGACTTCAACGAGTTATTTCAGAATTCCCAGCATATGAAAAATTAGGTCTCGGCTGTACTCACCTTATTGAGCACCACATAGATACAGGTGATGCTACCCCTGTGAAGTGTAAACACTACCCACTTTCCCCACCTAGGCAAGCAGAAGTTTATGAGGAGCTCGATAGGCTGTTAGCCCTTGGAGTTATTGAGGAGACGAATTCACCATGGTGTAGCCCTATTGTAACTGTCCGCAAGCCAAATAAGATCAGGCTCTGCCTGGATTGTAGGAAGATAAACCCATTGACAAAGAAGGATTCGTACCCTCTCCCACATATAAACGGGCTGCTTAGCCGTTTAAAAGACACGCACTTCATAAGCGGTATAGATTTAAAAGACGCTTTTTTTCAAATTAAATTGTCAGAATCTTCCAAAGAAAAGACAGCGTTCGCTGTACCCGGTAGGCCTCTTTATCAATATCGGGTAATGCCATTTGGGGTATGCAATGGTCCTCAGACCATGAGCCGCCTGATGGACAAGGCGATTCCATCAAGGTTGAGGAGCAACGTTTTCATTTATTTGGACGATCTCCTGGTATGTAGCCAAAATTTCGAAGATCATCTTAAATTGCTTTCAGAAGTTGCCGAGTGTCTAAAATCTGCTGGTCTCACGATAAACGTTGGCAAGAGCAAATTTTGTCAAATTGAGATAAAATATCTCGGCTATATAATAGGCGGAGGCAATTTAAAGGTCGATCCTGAAAAGGTAAGAGCTATAGAGGCGTTTCCCTTACCCAAAACACCGCGCCAAGTCAGACGGTTCATTGGAATGTCAAATTGGTACCGCGCTTTTATCAATAATTTTTCAAATTTAGCAGGCCCTCTTACGGATTGTTTGAAAAAATCAAACAAACCCTTTCGTCTTACTCAGGAAGCTGAAGATTCGTTTAATCAATTAAAATCTGCTTTGTCAAGTGCACCAGTCCTGGCCCAGCCAGATTTCACAAAAGAGTTCGTGATACAATGCGACGCATCTCGTATAGGGGTTGGAGGTGTTCTGTACCAACTCGATGATGAGGGTAGGGAAAGACCAATTGCGTTTGTGTCCCAAAAATTAAATCGGGCACAACGCAATTATACAGTTACGGAATTAGAGTGCTTGGCGGCCGTGATTTGCGTAAAACGGTTCAGGCAGTATGTTGAGGGACTCCCATTTAAAATTATTACCGACCATTCAAGTCTCCAAAGGCTAATGGGCCAAAAAGACCTGCATGGTAGGTTAGCCAGGTGGAGCTTGAAGCTTCAGAATTTTGATTTTGTGATGGAACACAGGAAAGGTTCCCTAAATGTAGTGCCTGACACGCTCTCTAGATTCGACGTAGATGAACTTGGAATTGTTTGTAATCCACCAGAAGTAGATATCGACTCCTCTGAATTTGATAGTAAGGAATATAACGACTTAAGGGAAAACATTCGTTTGAATGGGGACGCACTTCCAGATTTGTGCTTGTCAGAAAATTTCATTTATAAACGAGTAAAATTTCGAAGTCCTGATGAGCAGGAACAAAACGTTTGGCGGTTATGGGTACCGAAAGCTTTAACCCAAAAACTTATTGAATCTGCTCATGAGGAAGGATGTCACGGCGGTTATACTAAAACTCTTTTTCGAATAAGGCAAAAATATTATTGGCCGCAAATGGCGCGTGAAGTCAAACAATATATTCGAAACTGCGATGATTGTAAAATCATAAAACCAGTAAATACAACGTTACGTCCTCCTATGGGGAATCAGTTTGTCACAGCTCGCCCCTTCCAAAGGCTTTATTGTGATTTTTTGGGACCGTATCCGTGCACGAAGTCGAAGAATTGCCATTTATTTATAGTAGTAGACCATCTAACAAAGTTCGTGTTTTTGAAACCTTTGAAGTCGGCAACCACAAATAATGTTATTGAGTTTTTTCAAAATGAAATTTTCTGTACTTTTGGTGTGCCACAGTATGTCCACAGTGACAACGGCAAACAGTTTATATCCAAGGACATGAAGGAATTTTTTTCAGCTTATGCCATAACTCACATTACAACAGGTTTCTACTCCCCTCAAGCTAATAGTTCAGAGAGAGTAAACAGAGAAATTGTTTCTAAAATTCGTTATTTTCTTAAAAATGAGCCAGACCATACAAGTTGGGACAGAAACATTTCGAAGATTTTGATAATTTTGAGAAGCGACTTCCACTCAGCCATCCAGTGTTCGCCATATTTTGCGCTGTTTGGGCAAAATATGATTTCACATGCAACATCCTATGCCGTTTTAAAAAAATTAAACATGTTGTCGGATGATACGGAAGTACATACTTCTGATCGGCTGCAGCATATAAGAGAGAAGATTCGCGAAAATCTAAATGCTGCTCATGAAAAGGCTTCTAAAACGTACAACACAAGAAGTAAGCCTGTTAATTTTGTTGTGGGACAAGAGGTGTTTCGTAAGAATCATTCGCAAAGTGATTTTAAGAAAGGCATTAATGCAAAATTTAACCCAAAATTCATTAAATGTCGGATTAGAAAGAAAATTGGGAACGCTTTGTACGATATTGAAGATCTCCAGGGTAATTATATTGGCAAGTATCACGCTTCGGACATTCGTCCATAACTTGAAAAATTTTAATTTTTTTTACATTTTTATTTGTTTTGAGGTGTTTGCCCGGCTTCGTGGGTCGAGCCACACGTTGTGTAATCCCTATTAGGACACGAATTATCGTTGTAATCGATAACTAATTTTCCCCAAACGAAATCCTGCCTGTTCGTTCTACGATCATAGATCTAGAGACGCAGCAGGTTTGTTACGGATTTTTTTTTTTATTTTCGTATTTTTATAACGATTTTTTTTTTTGAATTTAGAAAGTTAATGAAACGTCGGTAATGTGAGGGTAAAACAGAGTAATCTATTTTATTTATCCTTACAATGAGTTGGCAACTCACTTCTTGTAGGATTGATAACGTCCCTGACGATAGGCATTTTATTTATTCCTTCGTTATCGTGTTTCTTCTTATTTTGCGCATATTCAGTAGTGGTATGATAGTCCCGTTAAGTCAGTTGACCAATGAAAATAGGACAAGTGTCAAAGTGAGGTAAAAGAAAATGTACAAGAGGTTGAGTACAGACAGACATGGGATAAAAAAAGTCAGTTGGTGATTGGATTTCGAGTGATTAAGTCAATTTGATAAAATAGTTTGTTTAAATCTAATGATTAAAAAAATAGAAAGTGGTTTTTAAATGTGGAAAAAGAAAAGACAATTTCTACAAAACTATTATATTGCATCAAATATAAAATTATAAGTGTAAAACAAAGCAATGAAACAGAATCTCTTAAATAAATGTTTTAAAAAGGAAATGTTTTTTTTTTAATAAATGAAAGAAAAAACTAAAAATTTACTTGATACTTTGTCAAAGAAAAAAAAATTAAAATTTATGGTCAAAGCAAAGAAATTTTCATCAAACATTTAATACAAATAAGAAATCAATAATTTTAAAATTAACATTGTTATTTAATAAAGTGTATTAAAAATGATCTAAGACAAATATGTACAAAATATTCGCAGCAATAGTGCAAAATGACATTAAGAACATCACAGCGGAAGCAAGTTATTGTTGAACCTATCAATATCAGCAACAATTATCACCACCAAAATCTTAATTATTATCACACATCTGGGTCTTATAATCATAACAACTCTTAAAATCAGCAACAATACCAACTATTAAAATCAGCAACAACAGCAATAACAACTATTAAAATCAGCAACAATAATAACTATTAAAATCAGCAACAACAGCAATAACAACTATTAAAATCAGCAACAATAACAACTATTAAAATCAGCAACAACAGCAATAACAACTATTAAAAGCAGCAACAACAACAAGTACAGCAAAAACAACTACAGCAGCAACAACGATGCTACAAAAGCTCAACAACAACAACTACAGGTGAAAAACAACAACAAAGCCCGACAACAACCATACAACAATACCTCATAATTTTATAAACAACCATAAGTAAGAAATATTATTTAGATTTTAGAGTATTTGATACCTTATTATATTTCTTTTTTTTTTTTTAAATACAACTTATGATAAAGAACTATGAATTTAAGAATAATAATGTATTGATAGAATATATAAAAATTGATGTTAATAATGAATTGAAAAGAAAGAAAATTTAATTAAAAAGAAAAAGAAAAGAAAATGTTTTGCTAAAGTTTTTTGTTGTTAAAAGGAATGTTAAGTGACCATAGGTAGGGTGCTAGGTGTGACCATATCAGAGGCATGATTAATTTTCTATAGTTGTGCAAATATAAATCTAGAGGAAGAACCACGCCTCGACTGAAGATAGCCGGAAGAAAAAACCCAACATGCCTCGCCCCTCTAGATCAATTTTAAAGACCGCAACACTATAGATGTTTTCAAAACATTTGGCACAATAGCACTATTTAGGCTACTATTTATTAATTTAGTTATTACTGGTGTGATTACAATAGCATTATTTTTTAAGTCTTTTGGTCTAATTTGATCAACACCTGCGCCTTTTTTGATATTTAGAGATTTTAGAATATTATAAATTTCACTTTCATCGGTTTGGGAAAGGTAAATTGAATTTTGTTGGGTAGATTCTATAGTGCTCAATGTTTTTATATTGCAATTGTGTATTATTTTTTTAACATTATTATTAAAATTGAATGCAAAGCAGTTTAAAATATTATCTATGTTATCGCTTTTAAAGTTTTTGATTATTGAATCATCAATGTTGAGTTTTTACCAATAATTTCATTAATTATTTGCCATGTAGCACGAATATCATTTCTATGTTCTATAAACTTTTGACGATAGTAATTATTTTTAGCGTATATTATTCTTTTATTTAATTGATTTCTAAATTGTTTATATTCTAGTTCAAAATTTTTGTTTGTTTTATTATTTCGCCACTTTTTATAAAGTTTATCCCTAATATCACAATATTTAACTAATTCTTCACTAATCCAAGGGTTAGATGATCTCTTTTTACACTGTTTTTTATTTTTATATGAGCTGTTGTAGATTTCACAAAATTGTTCGTGTATTTTATTGTATAAGTCATTTGTATTTTGTGATTCATTTAAAAATTCATTCCAGTTTGTGCTTTTCCGTACCCTGATTATTTACAATGTTCACTTTATTTACAGAGCAGAAGAGAGAGTAATGATCAGATATTGTTGTTCTAATAATTGCAGCGTGTGTTTGTGTGTTTGATTCTTTGTTTTTAACGAACAAGTGATCCAAGGCGAATTTATACAAGGTGGGGTCAGTCAATCAGCTGATTACTCTTTTTTCGCTTGTTTGGTTCTAACACCTGTCAAAGCTTGTTTTTATACTTCAATATCTACATATTCTAAGTTAATTAACAAAGTATTTATATTTTGCCTAAATAAGTAAAGCCCTCACTATTCAATTATCTACACTATATTTAGTTTTAATACATATTTGTTTAATTTCTGTTTTTTGACATTTGTTAAGACCATTTGTTGTTTTTGTAGAACTACCACCACCTTGTATAAATTCGCCTTGAAGTGATCGATGCAAGTATTTGTTTTTTGTTTATATCTTCACGTGTGTTCTCATTTAACATGCATTGCATACCATTTGACAACATCATGTCCATATATGTTGTTGTTGAGTTATTTTTTTTTTTAGTATCTATGTTCATATCTCCTACAATAATAACATCTTGTTTATTGTTTATTTTGCTTATTATTGTTTCGATTTCGGTTATGAATTCATTGACTTTTAGTTGAGGGGGGCGATAAACAGAGAGAATGGAAGTGATTTTGTTGTTTATTGTTACATCAATTTGCAGGAGTTCAAATGAATTTGTGTTTAACGAGAGTTGTGCAAAGTTAATGTTCTCCTTGATATAAAGAGCAATGCCTCCACCCACTGTTGCCAGATTTGCCGATTTATCGGCATTTTGCTGATTTTTGGCTATGAAAATGACAAAGTGCGATTTGCCGATTTTTGCCCTCAATATGACGATTTTTTTAAAGTATATGTTTACACCACTTTTTCCATATACGTATGTGTTTGTTATGAATAAGAAGAAGAAAACTATTATTTTTTATGTTTAATAACATGTGAGAAAAGAACAACAATGCTTAACCGTTATTATTATTTTATGATTACTTCATTGTTGATAATTTTGGTAGTTTTCCTACAGTTTTCATATATGATCTACCAATAATATCAACCAATATATATAAAAAATATACCAAGAAGAAATTGTGTTTAAAAAATATCTGCAAAGGTTTTTTATATTTCGATAAAAACATCGTAAAAATATAAACATAAAGGTGAAAATGTTAAGATATTTAACAGGTGGTAAGTTACTATAATTTGTAATTGAAATATATAACCAAAAATAATTATTTTAAACATTATTATTGCTTTTTAGACAAAACTAATGAAGAAGACGCTGAAACATCGGTAAGAAAAAATATAAATTTTAAATGTGAACATTAAAATAAAAATGTATTTATATTTCTTTTAATGTTGAAAAGAAGAAGCGAAAAATAAAAGATGAATGGATCAATGATTCAAAAATAAAATTATGGGCTGAAAAAAGAGGTCAAAAAGTGTACTGCAAATTTTGTAACACAGATCTAAAGGCATCATCAGGAAAAACAGATTTAATGGCTCATGCTAATACAAAGAAACATTTGGATGCTTCAAATTCTCTGGTCAATAATCAACGGACGATTGATACGATATTTTCGGCAGAAAAATTTGCATCTAAAAGAGCGGAAATAAACTTAGCACTTTTTATTGTGGAGCATAACATTCCATTTGCTGCTACAGATCACATGACGAAGGTATGTCAACAATCTTTTCAAGATTCGGATGCTGCGACCAATATGTCCTTAGGTAGAACAAAATCAACAGCTTTAATTAAAAATGTTATTGGAAGCTCGCAGTTATTTGCATTAGTTAATATTTTAAAAGAAAATACATTATCCTTATGTGTAGACGAGTCCACTGATTTGTCGAATCAAAAGTCTTTATGTCTGGTAGTTAGAGTGTGCATAAATTTTGAAATAAAAGACCTTTTTTTGGGTTACTAAATGTAGACCAATGCGATGCTCGATCGTTATATAATTTAATAGTTAAACATTTTGAAAACCATAATATTGATTATAAAAAGAACATGATTGGGTTTGCCGCAGATGGTGCGCCCGTAATGACAGGGAAATCAGTTTCAGTAGCCCAAATGTTGAAGAAAGATATTCCACATCTTTTCGTTATAAAATGTGTCTGCCACTCGTTAGCTTTATGTTCTTCATATGCTTGTTTAAAACTTCCATCAGCAGTGGAAACTTTAGCAAGAAATGTATATAACTATTTATCAAACAGTCCTAAACGACTTAGCCAATTTAATGAAATACAAAAGTTATTGGAAATAAAACCTTTGAAAATTTTGCATCCGTGTCAAACTCGCTGGCTTTCTCTTGAAGCGGTTGTAAATCGTTTATTAGAGCTATACGAACCATTAAAAATTTATTTTGCATTTGTGGTAAACGTGGACAATATTGACACCGCAAAAATAATATTAGATAATTTGAATACTAAAAATCAAATCTATTTGTCGTTTTTAAAATATATTCTCGGAATAATTAATAGCATCAATATAATGTTTCAAAGTGAAACTTCAGAAATACAAAATTTATATACACGATTGTTAAAAATTGTAATGAGCATTTTTTTAAAACAAAATGTGCTAAACTGCGAAGTAAATTTAATTGATTTCAAAAACAAAGAGAATTTCTTAGATATTGAAAAAATATATTTAGGTATATATGCTAAGAATTTAATTACAGAATTGTATCAAAATGAAATTAACGAAATTATGAACAATTGTACAAATTTTTATGTTGAACTTTGCGATCAGATTTCTAAAAGATTTGATTTTGGGGATAAATTTAAATCTTTAAGAGCAATAAACCCTAATTTTGTGACAAATGGAGATCTAAATTCTATTTTTGAAATTATAAAACATTTTCCAAATTTCGTATTAGAAGAAGATATGCAAAATATTGATTCAGAATTTCGAGAACTTAAACTATTAGATTTTAATAATATAACTAATAAAAAAGAAATGGGTTTGTTAAGTTTTTGGAAACAAGTTTGTGAAAATAAAACTATGGATGGAAACTTTTTATTCCCAAAATTATAAATTTTTATTCAACAAATTTTGACTCTACCACATTCTTCCGCCAATGTGGAAAGAATTTTTAGCCACGTAAATATCAATAAAACGGTAACCCTGCTAGAGTTCGGTCGTGAATTTATTGTGTTGTGATTTCTTAAACATTTAATTAATTTATATCATCTATAAAATTGTGCTCCTGATAATATTTCATACAGATAAGTATTTCCTGAAAAATTCTATATAATTGAATATTCAAGTGGTGCAGTTTTATTTCAAAATAAAGCCTTATTTTGTTTATTTTTACTTATATTTATTGTTTCTAAACAACAACAATAATAAAACATTTCAAGTTTTTATTACTCCATACAATTTGTTCTTGTATTTTTTCATTTACATTTTGTTTCTTTTTATTTGTCAAATTGACAAAGCTACCAAACCACATAAAGTTGTTCGATTGATTTTGTCCACAACAATGTCAATCTGTTCAAATTGGAATATTTAGAACAAAACTTTGGTTTGTGTCTTTACTAACTATTCGCAACATGGCCAATATTCCTTAATCCTATAATCCTGTGGTGTGTGTATTGAATAACATTTGATATGGACTGTATAAATAAAAATTGCAGTATCTCCAGTGATGAACGTATGGTATTCTGTTGGCTGTGTTTGGGAAATTACCATTTAAAATGTAGTGGACTGAAAGCACGTGATACAGATGCCTTATCCGATAAAACTAAAAACATTAAATGGACATGTCCAAGCTGCAGAATAATTGGTATCGAATTCTACAATTTCTTTAAAAGTTACAAAGCAGAGTTCGATGGAATTAAGAAGGATTTCTCAGCTTTACAAGGTAAATTGACTAAATATGGTGAACTTTTCTCTAAATTCACAAATTTAGACACCTTTGCTGCCTCACCGAAACCCAAACGTAAAAGAACTGCTAAGTCATCATCAACACCTCCTATGAACTCGAATGTTGTTGCTGCCAATCAGTTTTCTACTACTCAATCTTACACACGAAATCAAATTCCAATGGCAGTTTCTCCAAATCCAATTGTTGTTACTCCATCCTCAGATATCGCAACTTACGCGAATGTTGTTCTTGATCAGAATACAAACATGGCTCCTGCTAATTTGATAATGGTTCCTCCAAAATCAGTCAATCCTTCTGCTATTGATCAAACTACAAATATTCATCCTCCTGAACTAATACTTACTCCTTTACCGTATACTTCCTCTAACGTCAGAACAAATTCGAATGTTAATAATCAGTCTATAAATCCATTTACTGCAGTTGTAACACCCAAGCCTCTAAAAATTATTCCTCCTAGGAAAACTATATTTGCCACACGTTTTGCTCAAGATACATCCGTAAATGATGTGGATTTCCATATTAGGACAAATCTTGGCACGGAATTATACAATAATATCCAAATATATAAGATTAACGCCCGTAATAGAGCATCATTTAAGATTATTGTTCCTGAGAGTATTTTTGACCGATTAGTACATCCAAATTTTTGGCCAAAAAATACAATTGTTCGTCAATTTTTTTATCGTGAAGACAACAATGTTACTCTTCCTAAGGCTGCTGATTACAATCCAAAAAACTAATTGAATCGAGTAAACCGTTAAATACTAAATGTAGACTTGACCAATCTAATAATCTTACATTAATCTCTATCGGTTATCAGAATGTTCGTGGCATGAATACAAAATTAAAGTTATTTTATCTTCAAAGCTTCGACATTGAACATAACATCATAGTTCTAACTGAAACATGACTCCGTGATAAACCTGAGAAGAGGATCCACAATTCCGAAATAATGTGCAATAAATTCCAAATTTATAGACGCGATAGAGTTGGAAAGGAAGGCGGCGGAGTTTTGATTGCCGTCTCAACTCTTTTTCCTTCAGAAGAAATAATCCTTAATGATGTCCAAGATATCGAATTCATCGCTACATGTGTCAAAACTAAATTTAGGACTGTATTTATCACATGCTCTTATATTCCTCCTACGTCAAGTATCCACATATATGAACTACACGCTACAGCGATAAAGCTCGTAGTAAAACTATCCAAACCTGATGACATGATTATTGTTCTAGGAGACTTTAATATGCCGAACATAATGTGGTGTAAAACTCCTGATTCTTACTTTTTAAGTCCATCAATAAATTCCGAATCAAATGTAGACCTATTAGATTCCATTGCAGATTTGGCACTTTTTCAAATAAATAGCATACCGAATTCATTAGGAAAACTACTGGATTTAGTATTTGTAGATCAACCTGATGAATTTAATGAACAACGCATTAATCCTTTATCTACACCAGAAGATGCTTATCACCCAACTCTTAAAATTAATGCATATTTAAAAACTCAAGTATCGGCAAAACCTGCTATAATGAGGAAAAGGTCTTTGACTTTAAGAAAGCTGATTACTCCAAATTAAATCACCTACTCTCAACGGAAAATTGGTTCGAAATTAATCCTAATAACAATTTAAGTCCCCATAACATTGATCTAATTCTAAATCAATTTTATGATGGCTTATTTAAATGTTTTAAATCATCTATTCCAATGATGAAGAAAATAATTCCGAATGGTCCTCCTTGGAACACCACGCAGCTTACGAGTTTAAAAAATTTGAAAAATAAACATTATAAAAAATACAGGAAATCTGGTCTATCAACTGATTACGCTAGATACTCAGTATCCAGATCAGCTTACAATTTAGCAAATATCCAATGTTACAATAAATATATTTTTAAAGTAAGGAGAAATTTCAAAAATAATCCTAAATCATTCTATCAGTTCGTCAATTCGAAACGTCGAGTATCTGGATATCCATCCATGATGAAATTTGGTGACATAGAATCTTCAAATGATTCGGAGATTTGTGACATGTTTGCTGACTTCTTTTCCTCTTCGTATTCTAATAAGAGCTTGAATCAATTACCTAATTATCCGTATCCACTATTTGAAACGACTCAAATAAATTGTCCAGCAATACATACATCAACTGTTATGACAGCTATACGGAAATTAAAATTTTAAGATAAATATGGTCCCGATGGTTTCCCGAGTTGTGTTCTTATGAAGTGTTTATATCCGTTTGTATTGCCCTTAACATACTTATTTAACGCATCACTTTCCAATGATTATTTTCCTGATTTCTGGAAAAAATCATATATTATTCCTTTGTTCAAATCCGGAAGCAGATCCAATATTTCTAATTATAGAGGTATAGCTAAATTGAGTGTTATTCCCAAACTTTTGAAGAGAAAATAGTAACTGAAACATTATCACATCAAGTTGCATCATTTCTATCTCCATTCCAGCACGGATTCAGAAAAGGTTGTTCAGCTACCACTAATTTATTGGAATTTACAACTTCAGTGATAACATCTTTTTATTCCGGCTTACAAACTGACACCATCTATACGGATTTCAGTAAGGCATTCGATAAAGTGAATCATGATCTTCTTCTGTATAAATTAGACAAACTTGGACTTTCACCTGTATTTCTCAAATGGATTTCAACATATTTGAAAACCAGACATCAATGTGTATTGTTCAGAGACTATAAATCAAAAAATATTCCAGTTATATCTGGTGTTCCTAAAGGTAGTCATTTGGGTCCAGTATTATTTCTAATATTCATTAATGATCTACCATCCTGTATTAAGAATTCCAAAATGTTAATGTATGCCGATGACGTTAAGCTCTTCCTTAGCTTAAATCAATCTAACCAATGTTCCTTACTTCAAGCTGATCTGGATAATTTTAACCAATGGTGTAATAAGAATTTAATGGATCTGAATTTGAAAAAATGTAAACAAATGACATTCTACAGACGATGTCCAGTAATCTGTAGATACTCGATCAATGATCATCAACTTGATAAAGTTGAGATATTCCTTGATCTTGGCGTATTACTTGATAATAAATTATGTTTTAATTCTCACATTTCACAAACTATTAACAAAGCCAAAGGGGTATTAGGTTTCATCAAACGCTGGGGAAAAGAGTTTGATGATCCTTATGTCACAAAGCAATTGTTTACGTCACTTGTGAGACCAATTTTAGAATATGCTAGTGTTGTCTGGGATCCGCAGTACGATACCTATATAAGGAAAATTGAATCCGTCCAAAAACAATTTCTTTTATTTTGCCTTCGCAAACTCCCATGGAATTCAAACATTAATTTACCATCATATGAAAGTCGATTAGCACTCATAAAACTCCCCACTCTAAAAAGTAGAAGAATATATATGAATATCTCATTCATGGTTAATTTACTGAATGGAACAACTAATTCGGAATTCCTACTTCGTAAAATCGAATTCATAGTTCCAAATCGACCAACAAGGAATTATATCCCACTTAAGATCCAATATTTCCGTTCAAATTATGCAAACTTTGATCCAATGCGTAGAGTTAGTGCTCAATTCAATAACTTCTATCATCTTATTGACTATTCGACTGATCCTAACGTCATCAAACGGAGTATTCTTTTATTAAACTGATGACATTTAAACTTTTAATTTTTTTAATTATACTATAGTAAATACATTTTAATTAAGAATTATGCTAGCCTGTAAGAAATTGTAATTTCATTGGCGATTTAAATAAATAAATAAAAAAACAAAACAAAGAAATCGTTTAGATAATCAAACGATCGAAGGAATTCTGTACACCAAAGACTATCTAAAATTAAATAAAACAAATTGTTTTAATACCTTTATAAATCCTGATATATTACGGCAATTAAATTCCGATATTTATAAATAAATGTTTAATTATATTTATTAAATTAAAATGTAAAATACAAAAATTCTCTATGTAAATATACATAATTTTAACTTTTGTAATAAAACTTTAAAATAATTTTAATTATTTAACACATTTATATGTATATATTATATATTGCATCAATTTTTTTCTAATAAAATTCTGAAATTTTATCAAAAAATAAAATATTTCTGTTTTCCCGATTTTTTGACGATTTCAAAATTATTTTGACGATTTTGACGATTTTGACGATTTTGCCGATTTTTATATCTAGATTTGACGATTTTTTGCCAAAATTATCTGGCAACAGTGCCTCCACCTTTACTTTCTCTATTTAGGAAAACAGAGGTTAACCCTTTAATATTATAAAACAGTGATGTTCAAAAATAAAAATGAAGATGGATTGGTGAGAGAGCTACCCAGCAAACAGAATGTCAAACACTTAAAATAATAACAAAATGAAGAAAGTTTAGATTTAGAATTTTTGTCAAATAAAACCAATTTATTAAATGAATGTAATTTAAATTTTAAGGAAATGAAAAAATATACATTGTAAGTCCGAAATTCTCTTAAATTTTGTATTTATTTTTGACTTTGTTTTATTGTGTTCAATTGTAATTGAAACGCGAGTGTTTGCTATGCTTCAAACAAAAACAACCAACAACAATGCTTAATAAATTTCTGAAAAAAATTGCGATAGTCCATCACATGTGGTTTCTTCTAGACTTGCCAACCGTCCCGTTTTCGACGGGACTGACCAGTTTTAGAGTCGAATGTCCCGTGTGCCGGCGATACTCTGAACGGGACGCCATTTGTCCCGTTTTGAAAAAAAAAACATAACTTTTTCATTAATTACCACAAATAATATAAAGAAATCAAAAATTGGAAATACCAATAGACAAGAATGCTTTAATTTCTGAAATATAGTATTTTCTCAAAAAATCACTATTTAACAACATATTCTTACTCCATATTCATATTTTAAATTTATAAAAGCTTTATAAAATAAAATTTTCATACAAAATATTTTTTTTATAAACCTTTAGTGCATTAACTTCTATGAGTTCCGAAAAAACTCATTCAATTATATATTAAACTAGCTGTCCCGGCAAACGTTGTTCTGCCATAGCTCCCACAAAGTTTGAAGACTCCCACTATAATAGTACTCCAGATATGCATTAATAAATTTTTACTTTGTATCGGAGGTGCCATGCCCATTGTTACTATATAGGTCAATTGTGAATCTAAACCATCCAGGGACTTACTCAAACACACACAACAAATTTCATCGAAATCGGCCCAGCCTTTAAGGAGGAGTTCAGTAACTAACAGACGTACAGAAGAATTATATAAATAAAGAAGAAAATAATGTTTACAGTATACATTCATGAAACATAAATGGCACGATACTCGTTCTAGGATGCTTGTACCTTTAGTTAAAGCTGAGTTGTTGGTCCATTCCAATTTCAGAGCTAAGATGTGCTAAATTTGTTGAATTTATTACTTCAAATAAAGATTTAATAAAAGCTGATAAAATTTATTAAAAATATAAATTCAAAATTATAGACTGAAATAATTAAACTTTATCGTAGTAAAATAAAAAATGTGAAAGATTTTATAAACAATTTTTTGAAAAAAATTAGATAAAATTATAAAAAAATAAATTTTCAGACAAAGTTTGAAAATCTCGCAGTCTTAATTATCCAGATATTTAAAATTGACTATGTACTTTGTATGGAAAGTGCCACACCCACTGTTCCGATCCAGACCATTTTTAGCTAAACTCCGTTCAGTAATTAGAATTTGATTCATACTTAGTTTAAATACATTACAATTATAGTACTCCAGATATTCGAAGTAAATTCTGCGAAGTTTTGCGGCTTTCACAGTTATAGTTCATCAGATATTCCATAATAACTATTTACTTTGTATGGGAAGTGCGACGAACACTTGAATTTTTAAAATAGCCTATTGGTCCATTCAGGTATAGGAGAACATACATAACAAATTTCAAGACCATCGGTCCACTGGTTTATTCTGCTATAAGTCACAAACAAATAAACATATTCCTATTTTATTTACGTTTATGTTTTTTTAAAGTCTAAAGTCTAGATTGCAGATCATTTAGTGGTGTCCCGTTTTGGAAATTTCAAAAGGTGGCAAGTCTAGTTTCTTCGCATTCTCAGCGATGAATGAACAAAAGTTTTTAAAAGAGCATAACAAATGTGTGTAAATTTTTCAAACAATTGTTGTATGCAGGCCTGCCAGATTTGCCGGCATTTTGCCGATATAAAATTTGCCGGTATAAAATCGGCATTTTGCCGATTTTATACCTTAAAAATAGCAAAGTGCCGATTTCGCGATTTTTGTTCCAAAAATGACGATTTTTTACCTAATTCTAAAAACTTGGTTACTTTATATATTTTGAATATTTTCGCAACTCTAAATACTTCAACAAAACTAACTTTTTTAAGTAGAAATTTATAACCGATTATGGCCAATAGGCTAGGTTGTTGAAAATAAATAATAATAATAAAAAAAAAAAAAAATACTATTTGCAAAATATGTATGTTAAAGTTGCCGATTTTCCTTCAAAATTATCTGGCACCCCTGGTTGTATGGCGTGAACATCACTGTTATAAAAGTTGTTTTCGTTATTGTTTATGTTAGTTTCCACGAGAATTATGAATTTGATTTTATTTATTATTTCAAATAATCATTTCTCGTGAGCATAAGCCAAATAATTTATTTGGCTTATGCTCACGAGAAATGATGCAAAATTAAGACGGAGTGATCGAATGTTCATAAAAATTAATGATATGGGATAACTTATGAGTTCTTTATCAATTTCTGTGAATTGTGTTAATGTTTGTTTTTTGAGTTGTATTCATTTTTACACTTGAGTAAAAACAAATATTTATATTTTTGTTTAAAATGTTTATTTATAAAAAGAAAAAAAGTATATTGTTTACATTGAGGATGTTATTGATTCAATATCGGAAGCATTATTAATAGTAATAGAGGGACTATTTTCATTTTTGTGGGCAAAAATATTGCCATTTCGGACCCAAACGTACTTCCAATTTGCTTCGTGTGCTTTAGTTTTAGCAATCCATAGTAGTCGGCGATAGATAAAAGTTAGTTGGACATTTTTGACAATCATTTGTTGTTCGAGTTTGTTTATGCGTGTGTCCATTGTGTTGATTTGTTTTTCTCTGGCTTTGTCTTTATCATTTAGATCCAACGTTGCCACTCATAAAATATTTTTCCTACCAAATTTCTAATTACTTAAAAACTAGCAAAACCTACCAAATTTATAATATTTGAGAAATGCTATATGGATTCGTTTCAAAATTAATAGTTAACTTAAAATTATATTATTGCTGCAATAAAATTACCCAGAGGAAGAAAGTTATTTAAGAACACTACAATCATAAATATGTTAAAATCGTTCAGTTTTCGAGATTTTATTTTTGAGTCGATTTAACATGTCCTTTCGTACGTCTGTCTGGCTAGTTATCCATGTATTTCACATAGCCCCCATATTAATGTCCTGATTTATATAGATATTAAATAACATTTTTACAAATAAATTACACCTAAAAATTCAATTAATAATTGACCATAGCTCCCATATAAGGCCATCTTCCGAAAATTACTTAAACGAGCACAAAACTCCTAAAAGTGTTGGTATCCCGAAAAAATTCAACACAAATAAGTTTCATATAGAAATAAATTACGCGTCCTAATTTCCATAATTGGACATTTAAAGTGTCAGATGAAACTGAAATATTGAAGCAGAGTTTAACACATATTATTAGAAAATAAAAGTTACTAAATAAATACACATTTACCTGACTAAACTAAATATTTAAGAAAATGCTATCTTCATATTTTGCAAATATGTATGTAGTTTTATTATTTTAGCTTAACATAAGTAGTTTTTTCGTTATTATTTTAATTATTTTGTTCTTAAAAATACTTATGTATTCAGAAATATCGTAGCCTACCAAAATACGACAAATATCGGAACAAACCAACCAAACTACCAAAAGTCAATTTGTTAACTTGAAACTACCAATTTTGGTCCAATTGGACCAAAGCGGCAACGCTGTTTAGATCACTCACTTGCGCTACAAGGGTTGAGAGTGTAGTTGTAATTGTTGAAAGCGCTGACTGCCCAGCAGTTAAGCAAGTAGTCAATGTATCCCTTAAAGACAGTAATTGTCACAAATGTCTTATCACTTGGCTAACTCCAATTTATATATTTTGGTCATTTGACACGTGTGTGCACTTTGTAGTGCAGAGAGAAGACAATTGGTTACTTTATACATCCCAAGTAATCTAGCGTGAAGACAATTGACACTTAAGTGTCTCTAAGTAATCTGGAGTGTAGTCACTTTAAACGTTTTGTGAGTAATTCGTACAAACTGGTTTTATACAAATTGTGTTGATATAATTCTCATACAGTTTATTTTTGCTTAAGTATCTGGTATCCCATGTAACATAGCATGAAGTCAATAGTCACTTTAGTGTCTCTTAATAACCTATGGAGAAGTCACTTCATACTTTTTTTGTACTGCACTTTATTTTACCCACCAGAAGCGTTGACTACTTTCGATCAGCTATCAGATAGTCACATTATATCAAAAGAGTCAATTGAACCCCTACTTACGACATGTACATGTTAAAATAACTAGTCAAGTAGCTGATCAAGTAACCAGTTACAAAGCTAGTAAGTTAACGGACGCTATGTAACCAGTATGTGAATCTAATGCGTTGCCTACTTTGGACCAGCTATTAGACAGTCCCATTGTAATCAAAAAGAGACAATTGACCCCCTGCCTACGACATGCCCGTGTTAAAATGACTAGTCACGTGGCTATCGAAGTAACTAGCTCCCACCCTAAAGGATGGGTAAAATCACTAGTTCGGTACTGTCTCCTCGAACTGCTGGGTGGATATCATTTTTCATTTGTAGGTGTAATGCATTCACACTCATAGCTAACATCTCAATTTGTGTTTTTATCTCCTTCATGTCGGAATTTATGTTGGACTTCAGTTCACTTACGTCTGATTGTTCAGAGCAAAGATTGGAGTTGACAGAGTTCAAGGAAATTGACCCTTTGAATTTTTTTGCGTTGTTATTCTCTTTAGCGTTATCGTCTTGACGTAGTTATTTTTGCAGAGTATTCTCATCGAAAACGACGGATTGGTACAAGTTGTTTTGTGTTCTTTTGTTGGGTTTGCAAACATGGCATTTCCAACTAGTTTTCCTCTCCCTGTACATTGTTGAGTAGGTACTTTCCGATAACGAAGAGCAAGTTGAAAAATGGTAGTTTGAATTACAACTGTAACATTTCACATATGATATTGTTGTGATTTCGTTGTTACATTGGTTGCAGAGAACTTTACTCATTTTTCTATTTTTAGCTTTTTTGATTTTGTTTTGTGTTTTTAATTTAAGTTGGATTTTGTGTATTTGTTTCTTGTATTTTTTGAATTAAAACCACAATTTTTATTTATTTTTTGGTGTTGGATTATAGTCTTTTTGATTTTTAATTTATTTGTTTTGTTTTTAGATTTTTATATTAAGTTTTTCGCAATATATTCACAATTTAATAAGAGCACTGTTTAAAACACGTCCGTTCGCAATGAAGCATCGACTAGTTCGTAGAAATGTAAAAAATTATAAAAGTAAAAATGTAAAAAAGTAATAAATTACAAAAGTACAAATGTAAAAAGTAGAAAAGTAAAAAAAAGTAGAAAAGCAAAAAATTATAAAAGTAAAAATGTAAAAAAAGTAAAAAGTAGAAAAGTAAAAATTATAAAAGTAGAAGTAGAAAAGTAAAAAAAAGTAGAAAAGCAAAAAATTATAAAAGTAGAAATGTAAAAAAGTAGAAAAGTAAAAATTATAAAAGTAGAAATGTAAAAAAAGTAGAAAAGTAAAAAACTAGAAAAGTAAAAATTATAAAAGTAGAAATGTAAAAAAAGTAAAAATGTAAAAATGTAAAAAAGTAAAAAGTAGAAAAGTAAAAATTATAAAAGTAGAAATGTAAAAAAAGTAAAAAAGCAAAAAATTATAAAAGTAGATATGTAAAAAATTATAAAAGTAAAAATGTAAAAAAGTAGAAAAGTAAAAAATTATAAAAGTAGAAATGTAAAAAAAGTAGAAAAGTAAACAAAAAGTAGAAAAGCAAAAAATTATAAAAGTAGAAATGTAAAAAAGTAAAAAAAAGTAGAAAAGCAAAAAATTATAAAAGTAGAAATGTAAAAAAGTAGAAAAGAAAAAAGTAGAAAAGTAAAAAATTATAAAAGTAGAAAAGCAAAAAATTATAAAAGTAGAAATGTAAAAAAGTAGAAAAGTAAAAATTATAAAAGTAGAAGTAGAAAAGTAAAAAAAAAGTAGAAAAGCAAAAAATTCTAAAAGTAGAAATGTAAAAATGTAGAAAAGTAAAAAAAAAATAAAAGTAAAAGTAAAAAATTATAAAAGTAGAGATGTAAAAAAAGTAGAAAAGTAAAAAAAAGTAGAAAATCAAAAAATTATGAAAGTAAAAATTATAAAAGTAGAAGTAGAAAAGTAAAAAAAGTAGAAAAGCAAAAAATTATAAAAGTAGAAATGTAAAAAAGTAGAAAAGTAAAAATTATAAAAGTAGAAAAGTAAAAAAAGTAGAAAAGCAAAAAATTATAAAAGTAGAAATGTAAAAAAGTAGAAAAGTAAAAATTATAAAAGTAAAAAAGTAGAAAAGTAAAAAAATATAAAAGTAGAAATGTAAAAAATTATAAAAGTAAAAAGTAGAAAAGTAAAAATTATAAAAGTAGAAATGTAAAAAGTAGAAAAGCAAAAAATTATAAAAGTAGAAATGTAAAAAATTATAAAAGTAAAAATGTAAAAAGTAGAAAAGTAAAAATTATAAAAGTAGAAATGTAAAAAAGTTGAAAATTTTAAACTTGAATTGAATATATTATTCATTAGTTGTTATGCAAAAGTATATATTACACCACACTTTTTAATGAATTTTATAAAGACGACAGATTCCTAAAACCACTAGACCATACAAACAGCACACGACTTCGTACTGATGGAAGATACAAAGTTGAGCGCTACAGAAACAACTATGGCAAAAACACCTTAGCCGTTATATTACCTACAATTTTCAACAAGTTACCGTTATATCTACTTAATATAACTAATATTTATAAAAGAAAATCATTATTAAAATTACATTTTATATCCTCGCAATGAATTTAAACATTTTAATATCTAAACATAATATGTATATATATATTTTTTAATAAAATTATTTGAGTCCATATTTTTATTTTTGTATCCTGCAGACAAGCCGAATGGCTTCGCGGGATTAGAACTAAGTTAAATATGTAAACAAATTTTTTAAATGAAATAAAAATTGTAGAAATTTTTAATATTTATAGTTTGAAATATTTTGTAGACCATATTATTTTATGTAGACTTTGATGTAAACTTTGAAAATTTTGGAGACTCTGATATTGGATTTTTGAAGTTGTGGTTAAAATTGTTGTAGATTTAATTTTATGTTTTAAAAATGATAAATTTTATAATCTGCTTAATTAGCTTTTTGAATCTAAAATATTGTGTTAGAAATGTGAGATTAAAATGGGTGGTCTTTATTTGTTTGACAAAGTTAGGTTTGAGTGGAGAATTTTATAATAGATGTTATGTTGAAAATTCTGGAAAATTCTTTTTGAATCCTTATTATTATTTCGATCATTAATGCTCTTGAGGTAGTTTAATATTAAAATTTATATTTTTGTATTTTGAAATCTTTATTTGATTTTGAATAAAAAATTATTAATCTATTTTTATTATTCTTCATTTCATTAATTGATAATTTTATTTACTTTATAGGGGATTTCATTGATTGTTAAAATTATGTTTTAGTGGAGTTGTAATTATTTTTAATGAGACCTTGTTATTCATCTAATATTGTTGTTTAGGGTTTAAAAAGTAATTTCAATAACCAGAATTTTATTAAGTTATTATTATATAGTTGAGATGACTCGACAGGCTATTTGGTAATGAGCTAATCTATCAATTAGGAGGTTGAAAGTTCAATTCCCAAATAAAGACTGAAAACTAAGTTTGAATATAATTTATTATTGATTTGTAGCAGTTAAATAATTGGTATTTGTTTCTTAAATTTTGGATGAAATTTGGATTAAAATATTTATTTTGTGAATTTATTTTTATATTTGAAACCTTGTTCTGAGATTAAAATGTTTGAAATTTGTAAAACTGGTGTAGGGATTTATTTTATATTGTTTTAAGTAGGTAATTCATATTTTTTTCTTAAAATTTGGTTAAAGTAAAGACTTTTATTAACATTTTATTTTCGTTTTAAAGTTATATTTAGTGGAGACTTGTGAATTAAAGGCTTAGTGAGACCTGTTATAGTTATTTAAATTTTTATTTGAATAGAGAGATTTTTTATTGTTCGTGGTTATATTTGCTACTATGAAAATTGTTTAGATTTTATGTTATACTGAGGAAACTTTTAATTTTTGTGGTTATATTTGCTATTATGATGTACAATTTTTTAATTTGATGCAACAAAAATTAATCTTCCCTTTGAATAAAATTGTATACCCTAAGAACTATTAATTTGGATAAATTATTTAATATTTTCTAAAATTTTTCCAATAACTCCACTTAAAATGTATGAAATAATAATTGGTAGAAATCTTTTTGAATTTGTTGTTTCCTCTTTTGTTTCAGGTGAACAAACTTTTAACACAAATGGTAAATTTATTCAAATATTGTACAAATTTTTCTTTAATATTTCAAATTGCGGAAATCTTAATTCAGCTTCCATATGTAAATATGGTTTAATGTGAATAAAAAAAATACTCCCATTAATTTATTATTACAATATTCAAAATTATTCATGACCATTAGGGTGGCCCCGTTTGTATGGAGAAAAAATAAGGTATCGATGTTCCCGCCTAAAATGAAAATTTGATTCATTCTAAGACTACGTTTTGAATTTTTTTCGTCCTGGGGTCAATATTTGGCGAGCTGTATCAAAGGATAAAAAGGTCCTTTTTTGAGGTTTTTTACATTTTTTCCATATTTCTTCCAAAGGAAGTATATGTAAATTTGGTATCATATGAAAGGTCTTTGAGAGACGCATTCAATTGGTTAAAAGAAATTAAAAAAAAAAAATTTTAATTAAAAAATTTTAAAAATTTTCGACAAAATTTTAGTTTTTTTTAATTTTTTCATAGAATTTATTCAAATACATAGATGAAATTTCTTGATCATAAACATCATGTAATTTCACCGAAATGGTTTTTCTCGTTTTTTAAAATTCAATCCAGTTCAATGTTTATTCAAATTTGTTTAAACCTAATTTCATCCCTATCTGACAATCTCTGTACTCAATTCATAGTATATGTAATGGGCATCAAAATAACTCAAATTTTATAAGCTTTCCATCGATGTATAAATTCGTATACTTTTCTTTTGTTACACTACGAATATTTAAATTTAAGCTAAAACATTATTCCATAATAATAATAATAATTTGCTTTTGAATGTTGTTGTTTTTTGTCGTTTATTTTTAAAGTAATGAAGAATTTGTATAAAATCATTGACAACTAGTAAAATTTTAAGAGAAAATTTTTTCTCTTTTTTTTTAATTTTTACAAAAAATCTTATATATGGTCACCTTAAAATCAAAAGGGCATAACAACCAAAAAAATAAAATTTTACATTTTGATTGGAAATAATACATTGCAACATAACACATTTTAGAACACTGTTGTCAACAATACCAATTTTATTTATTTTAATTTTATTAAAGAAAAATTCAAAGGGCATATCAGACATGATTGTGTAGGTTGGGAGATAATAAATGTAATAACAAATCATTTTTATAACAAAAATAGTTTTCATACTACATATTTATTTTTTTTTTGCGTTTATTTAAATTGCAATCTATCTTAATACAGATAATAAGCAACTTTGATAAACAAATTTAATAAAACCTTGATAGATGTACTCATTTAAGTACAACTATAAGTATTATAAATTTACATATTTGTTACATTTAACATATTTATTATATACTTATTATTTATTATATACTACGTCAATTCACAATTCCAACACTCAATTTTAATTGTCATTCCTACACGGATTTAATAGATTGGAAAGAGGTAGCCTTCTCAGAGCCCCCTTGCATTCAATTTTACTCAACAGAACAATTAATGAAATACAACGACTCAAGCAACATTATAGATATTCCAGGTAAAACATTATAAATTCTCATAAAAATCGCGATAATAAAATTAAACTTTTTACTAGAAAATTATTTTATCTTTGGTTAAGCTATTATGTATAAAATCGTGATATTTTAATAATATATTACTAATTTCAGATTTTCTATGTCATTCACAAAATACAGAACGATTTGTACATTTTGTCAGTCAATCCATGCTATCAGTAATCGAAAAAAATCGACCTTCTTATATTGCTAATAGAATAAACTTATGTAAACGAATTTGTAAATAAATATATATGAAAAAATTATGTTAATATTAAAATATTTTCTATGAATTTATATTTTTAAGTTTTAACTGTTAATTAATATTTCTCATTTAGCAAACAATATACTAAACAATGTAAAAATATATGTAATAAGCAGTTTTTCACATGTTACTTAAAATTAACAACAACTTTCCAAAGGAATAACATTAAAATAATCATTATAGCGCGATGTATAGTAAATGTTTTAGCTTAAATTTAAATATTCGTAGTGTAACAAAAAAAAAGTACGAAATTATACATCGATGGAAAGCTTATAAAATTTGAGTTATTTTGATGCCCATTACATATACTATGAATTGAGTATACAGAGATTGTCAGATAGGGATGAAATTGGGTTTAAACAAATTTGAATAAACATTGAACTGTGCTGAATTTTAAAAAACGAGTAAAACCATTTCGGTAAAATTACATGATGTTTATGATTAAGAAATTTCATCTATGTATTTGAATAAATTCTATGAAAAAATTAAAAAAAACTAAAATTTTGTCGAAAATTTTTAAAATTTTTTAATTAAAATTTTTTTTTTTAAATTTCTTTTATCCAATTGAATGCGTCTCTCAAAGACCTTTCATATGATACCAAATTTACATATACTTCCTTTGGAAGAAATATTGAAAAAATGTAAAAAACCTCAAAAAAGGACCTTTTTATCCTTTGATCCAGCTCGCCAAATATTGACCCCAGGACGAAAAAAATTCAAAACGTAGTCTTAGAATGAATCAAATTTTCATTTTAGGTGGGAACATCCGCAACTTAAATTTTGGGGCCACCCTAGTGACCATACTCAACAAAAAATTAATCTTCCCTTTGAATAAAATTGTATACCCTAATGTAGGCTAATTAAAAGCATATAAACACTCCTATTAAAACTGCATTAAAAGCATCTACACAATAGTACAACAAAACTAATGAAATAAAAAAACAAAATCAATTCCACACAATACAACACACAAAGCATTTTTTCTACATTACTCAAATTACCTGAAGCAAGAAAACAAAAATTTACAAATTGTCGCTGCCTTTTTCTCTGTCAAAAATTCCTCATAACAATTTTTCAATATTCCTCTTCTCTGCCAGTTTAGAGGAAAAAAATTCCTCTAAATTGGCCCAGAAACCCTATATTTATACTACTCTATTATACTACTAAAATTCTAACACTAAAATTATAAATATAATATATGAATTAATTTTAAAAACAATTAACACAAATAATTTCAAATAATTTGTTTAAATCAATTATTCAAGGAATTAACTATGATAAAACTAAATTATATAAACTAAAAAAAAAAAAAATTAACCTACTTATAACCTAAATACATATATTCTAGACTAATAAACTAACATTTTGCTAAGTGTATAAAATTAATATCTTGTCTGAGACTATAATGTTTTGAATCAAAAATATCTTTTGTTAAAAAAAAAACAATTCATCGGTTATTGTCTTCAACATTGTGGGCCAATCGATGGAACGACGAAACCATAACAATTGTAAGTAGACATAAGAACAAAACAATAAAAGAGAAAATATAACAAAAAGATCATTAAAAAAAATATCAAATAAAAACAAAACATTATTTCTCAGTCTCTTAAAGTCAGACCAATTCCAAATGTCCCTAGTCTGCTTTATTTAATAATTTGGTTTATTACTTTAATTTCTTTATTTTGTTTAAATACTATATTCAATAAGATCCTCTCATTAGTACATTTTGTATCATGTAACAGTGAACAACGTAATTTTTATAATTTTTATGAATTCATATTAATATTATTATTTACGTATTTTTCTTTTTTTTATATTAATAAATGAATTGTCAATATTTTCAATGAATACCTAAATAGTAGTATAAATATGGGGTTTCTGGCGTGATTTAGAGGAATTTTTTCCTCTAAACTGGCAGAGAAGAGGAATATTGAAAAATTGTTATGAGCAGGGAAACCAAAATATGCAAATGCATGTTTTTTCTGGTGAGTCTAATGTGCACATGGATAAGATATTTACACGTTTCAGAACTATTTAAGAATTTTTGCATCGATTTGTTAGTGCATATTTTTGCATATTTTACCCTTAAATACATATTTTTGCATATGTTTGTTTTAAGAGCATATTTATGTCATATTTTGCGTTTTTAGAGCATATTTTACTGTTTAATAGCATATTTTGAGTTTATCAAAAACAAATTTTGACTTACTTATTTTTCCCTGTTGTGTTACAGGTTTTTACTTCCTTTGTTTAAAATTCAAAATTGAAAAATAGATGGCTTTTCACCAAAAAAAAATTTAAAAAATAGAATTTTTTTTTTTAAATTTTAAAATACCAATTCGAAAAATTTTTTTATCCAAAAAATGAAAAAACTGAAAAAAATTTTCACCTAAAAATATTTAAATTTTTTATTTTGAAGTATAATTAGGTGAAGGGTGTATAAGATTTGGCACAGCCGAATATAGCTCTCTTACTTGTTTTAATATAAAATAAGCACTATTTTAATAATAGCTCGATCTAAATATCAAATTTTAGTTCTAATTCAAACTTAAGACCTCTTTCACACTAGGCAATTTAGTTGCGCAAGTCTCTTGCCCAACAACAAACAGCATGTAAAATTTTCTTCTCCTTAACCCGACATTACCTCGGGTATCTACAAACACAAGAGACTTGCGCAACTAAATTGCCTAGTGTGAAAGGGGTCTAACCGTTCTAAGTGTTAAAGAAATATTGTCTTTTAAATTTGCTCCCGTAACATCAGTTGATGTCGAAAGAATATTTTCTATGTATAAAAATGTTTTCAGATCCAACGATTTTTATTTGAAAATTTAAATAAATTTTTTTTTAGGATAAAAATTATGTAAAAGTTTGTTTTTTTAAGAGCATATTTTTTAAATTTTAAGAGCATATTTTAAAGTTTTTACTGCATATTTAAAGCGCCTAAAACCCTTTTTTTAGAGCATATTTCCGGTTTCCCTGCTTATTACCTATTGTTCTTAGCAAAATGTGTCCCAAATAGTTTAGATAGCTATTTATGCAATCTTTCGAAAAAAAAATTAAAAAAATTTAATAAAATATTTTTGATTTTTTTTTTTAAATCAAAAATATTTTTGACTTTTTTTTTTCAAAATGGGCCCTTTTTATTTTTTTAAGAAAGCTTAGGTCTTTTCCTAAGCGACCTATATGGTCGCTTAGTGGGATGCGAGTGGGATATCTATCAAAAAAAATATTTAAAATTTTTGAATTTTTTTGCAAAATCAAAAACTTTGTTGACATTTTTTAAAAAAAATGGACCCATTTTTTAATTTTTTTTTTTGCTCAGAAGAAAGCTTATGTGTTTTCCTTTAACACCCTTTTTGTCGCTTAGTGGGATGCGAGTGGGATATCTATAAAAAAATGTTTTGTAACTCAAGACATACAATTTTTTACTTTTTTTTGAAAAATCAAAAACCTTTTTGACTTTTTTTTTCCAAAATGGACTCTTTTTTTATTAATTTTTTTTCTCAAAAGAAAGCCTAGGTCTTTTCCTTTAAAACCTTTTTGGTCGCTTAGTGGGATGCGAGTGGGATATCTATCAAAATAAATGTTTTGTAACTCAAGACAAAGGTTTTTAAATTTGCACTATTTTAATTTTTTTCATATTTGTGTGTAAACCTTAAAAATTAAACTTACGCAGAGAAACTAGACACATTAGCCTTTCCGATGGTATGTAACATACCCAACTAAAATTTCATAGCCTCGATACTGTAATACCCATAATATGTTAACCTCAGGAATAAAAATCACTTTTTTTCTATGGAAATGTTGAATAATTTAATTTTGTTATTTATTTGTAATAATAATTAATTTAATATATAATAATAATAATAATAATAATAATAAAAAGATGAATAATTTAGTAAAATTTAATCTTAATCACAATAGATCAATTTATATAATAACTATTTTTACACTTAATTTATGAAGTTTTTAAATTTTCAAATATCCATACTTTTATCCTCCTTATTTGTCACCTTTATTAGCTGCATTTTTTTGTCAATCCTTTCTTGGCGTTATTAGATTCAGCTACTGATTTCGCTGCTGGCTTCTTTTTTGGCTTTGGAAAGAAATCGCATTGAGTAGATGCAGAAAACTTTTTTAATTTGAGTCTTCCATCGACAAGCGGTATGAAAGCATGGTATTGAGCAGTGCCATCGATTGTTAGCAGCATCGAATCTGCTCTTTAGTGTTTTCAATGTTTCCTCATGATCCTCTTTGCTACTAAAAACTATTTTAGTTTCTTTACAATAATTCTTTGCCCAATGGAATAAAGCAGTCGCATCTAAGATGCGATCTTGATGAGAGCACTGGAGGCTATACTTCGCTGCATTTCTTTTGAGGTTTGCTCCAATACCATCACATGCTCCTTTACCATGAGCAGTAGGATGAAAATGCCACTCAGCTGGCATTCCAAAATCTTTTTCATGAGCTGTAAGATTTGCGAAGCTACTTTTGTTTTTAAAATGTTGACGAGCTCCGTCCGAAACGTAGTATACCTTTTCTACTGTAAATTTTGATTTTAGATAATTTAGTATTATCTTCTGGTACTCATAAACTGCAACGGTGTCATGTTTTAAATCGTCGGATATGATTGCCATACTTTTGTGTTCCAGGTTTTCTTCTTTCATGTAGTAAATAACTACTGTGAATATAGTTGCTTGGTCGTTATTGAAGTGGAATGCTTGTATGGAATCCTGAAGAACATATTTATAGTTCTCTGCGAAATCAAATTAAATAATGAATTCACCAGACTTCAAATGTGTTTTCAAGTCCTTGAAGAATGACCACTGTCTTTGACTAAAAAGTCATGGGTTCTCAAATTTAGCAATCCTCTACACAGTTCTTCCACAAAATCATCCACATTTAAAATTATGGTTTTCAGTGTGCATCTTTCAGTCTGAAGCCAAGATTCAAATTTTAACTCCTCAATACATTCTCGATCAAAAGAGTTGATTAAATTTTCTTTGATGGATGTGGTTTCCGGGCAATTCGAACATTCACCTAAGTGGCAAGAAGTTGTAGCATTAGGGCACATAGTCAATTTAAGGCAATCGCGGTAATGGTGTAAATCTTCTGATGAATCATTTTTTAAGTAATTTAAGTTGATTTCCTTCAACATCAATTTAACATTTTCATGGTAAATACAAACACATACTGTGTGAGTTCCGCTGCTTCCTGCCAAAACGCAATGTTTTGGCCTCAGTTGTGTAAATTTTGTGAATCCAATTTTGACATCCTCGTATTCAGATTGAAATGTTGCGAATAATTCATTCAGGTTACAGAGAACCATTCTCTTCTGCATTTGAACATTCTTGCCATCGATTCGTACAGACATCCAGTCTTTCATCCCTGGCATCAGGCGACTCATATCATCTCGCTGATAAAACTGAGTTATTAGAGATTTAGTATCGCACTCCAAAGTTTTTCTCTTCTTTTTGTTTGGGAGTGTGAGAATCCCATGCTCAGCAACCAATTGTTTAGCAATTCTTGCTTTTCGTTGAGACGTTCCAAACTCAGTCATTGTTTTTGCAGAACTCCATGTTCTTGGAGCAAGCGTGAGAAGTTGAATTCTTTCAGCTTCACTCTGTGACGTTTTGTATTTCTCTTTTATTTGTTCAAGAACTTCTACTGCATCCTTATGGTATTGGTTTCGACACTCATTCGTTGAATTTGAAAAGTTAGAATAACCATCATCATCAACAGTTCTGTCTTCATTCTCGGAATTACTTTTGTCTTCATCTGGAATAACTTCAACGCAAGGCTCATTACTATTCAAATTCGGTAATTCGTTCAACTTTCCGAGCTCTTTCCTGCATGATCCACAAATTTTCAATCGTTTTGACAGCGTAGGGAATTTTTTTAATAAGCCGTCGGAAATATTTCGCATATCTGATGATCTGTGCTTCATTTTGTTAAAGGGATTAAAACAAAAAGACGAATAAATTTCATTTTCAACCTTAGCCTTTTTAGAAGTCGTAGACATTTTGAATTTTGTAAGTATTTATGTAAATAACACACGTCTTAACTTTAACGCTGTTTCTAAAAAACTGATTTCCGTATGTCTTCAGAATGACAATAAATAGTTTTTTAAGATCATATAGGTAGTACATTTAAATGAATGAGTCTAAAATCTTTTATTAGGGTCAAGAAGGGCTTACATACTAAAGTACCTAGTTTAACCAAATGTTACAAATAATAATACAAATAAACCACCATATAAATAACCTACCTGTCAACTTCTACCTCTCCACCCACTTCTTAAAGTCAAATGTCATAAAATAATAAATAATCTGGTACTTCGGAGAAGGGCCATAAAATATTTCCACTTGATTCCAAACATTTGTTTCTGGGGCACCTGATATTTTAACAATGAAAATCACGTGCGCTGAAAACTACCTCTAGGATTGACTAAAAAAGCCGCAAGATACAAAACTCAGACAAATTTTGGGGGTGGAAAATTAATAGCGGTCGGCCTCATATTGCACCCCTCTAGTGGCTATTATCGGTCAGTTGTTGTGGTTTTTATTTTTAAGGTTTTAGAAACACTTACACACAAATATGAAAAAAATCAATTTAAAAACATTTGTCTTGAGTTACAAAACATTTATTTTGATAGATATCCCACTCGCATCCCACTAAGCGACCAAAAAGGTTTTAAAGGAAAAGACCTAAGCTTTCTTTTGAGAAAAAAAATTAATAAAAAAGAGACCATTTTGGAAAAAAAAAGTCAAAAAGGTTTTTGATTTTACAAAAAAAAGTAAAAAATTGTATGTCTTGAGTTACAAAACATTTTTTTTATAGATATCCCACTCGCATCCCACTAAGCGACAAAAAGTGTGTTAAAGGAAAACACATAAGCTTTCTTCTGAGCAAAAAAAAAATTAAAAAATGGGTCCATTTTTTTAAAAAAAGTCAACAAAGATTTTGATTTTGCAAAAAAATTCAAAAATTTTAAATCTTGAGTTACAAAATATTTTTTTTGATAGATATCCCACTCGCATCCCACTAAGCGACCATATAGGTCGCTTAGGAAAAGACCTAAGCTTTCTTAAAAAAAATAAAAAAAAAATAAAAAGGGCCCATTTTGAAAAAAAAGTCAAAAATATTTTTGATTTAAAAAAAAAAATCAAAAATATTTTATTAAATTTTTTTATTTTTTTTTCGAAAGATTGCATAAATAGCTATCTAAACTATTTGGGACACATTTTGCTAATAACAATAGGTAATAAGTTATATGGATAAAAAAAAACACCTGTTTGGCAAAAATGTCAAATTTTGACCTCCTATAACTCAGAGAGTTCTTGACCGATCTTGTTGAAAAATGGAGTCCGAATTACTATCCAATAGAACTAACATTGGTGCAAATTTCATCGCGATCGGAAGACATCGATTTCAGAAGTTGGTTCACTTGACGTGAAATGCCCCATTTGTATATTGCTTCTAGGGAACTAATATTGCGTAATAAGTTAAGTAGCGCACACATTAACGATTTAGTACCCAATTGGAAATTTTGTCAGCTGGAACAAAAGCAATTTTGGTACAGCTAAAGCAAAAAACTCACACTTTTTTCAATTTGAACCATAAAAATTTCTATATAGAAATATATTATTATTTGAGAATTCTTTTTTTGCGAATTTTTTTCAAATAACCCAATATGTCTACTCTAGAGTCTGTGGCCGCCGATTTGTTAAGATATATTCAAATGGATTTGAAGTCATTTGATGACGATTATCGCTCTACCCAAGATAGTTCCCAATCTCTAGTCGCTTTAAAATTTAAAAAACGCGAGTTAAGCGAATTATGGTCAAAAATTGACCGTAAATATACACCGTAAATACAGGGAATCTTCAGATTTAATTGACCCAAGGAAGGCTGAAACCATAAATTGAATAAGGCCAGTGAAACCCAATCCTCTTTACCCGAACCCCCACGACCCGATAATTCCGTAGCCTTCAATGTACCCCCATGTGATATTCCCACATTTGATGGAGATTTCAAATGTTGGGCCTCTTTCAGAGATCTATTTAAGGCCATTTATGGCAATAATACCCGTTTAAGTGGAGTTGAAAAACTTTTCCATCTTAAACAAAAAACAAGCGGCGAAGTCAAGGAAATAGTAGACAATGCACCCTTAACAAATGATGGCTTTCTGGTTGCGTGGAATCAGTTAACTGCTCAGTTTGAAAATCGTAGAATGCAGATTAACGCGCAACTAAAAACCCTATTCAATTTACCCTTAGTAAACACCACATGTAGTGCTTCCATATGAAAGCTTCAGAGAAAGATAAATTGCTGTATTTCGAATCTGAACTCTTTAGATATAGATACAGATCACTGGGATCCTATCTTAGTATATCTATGTTCTTCAAAATTACCCAGAGAAACCCGAAGAGAATTTGAGAAATCTCTTCCAGATGGTGCAGAAATGCCTTCTTGGACTGACTTAGATGTGTTTTTGACTAACACATTTAAAGAACTAACTTCAGTTAATGATGTTCAAGATTTTGATACCAACCCTAACCAACACACAAAACCCAAACATTTCCATGAAGTTAAAACCCAATATGACAGACGAGGCAAAACATTCCATAATGTAACACATGACCCAACAGCAAGTTCACAATCAAGAAACAAACGACAAAACGAACGAAAACTTTCAAATTCAACCCAATCAAATACACCAACCCCAAACCCCCAAAATAAACCCGATGGTTCTGTTTGCAAACTTTGCGATGGAAATCATACGAAAGAATTGAATTTGTGAAGAAAAATGGTATATGTTACAATTGTTTAGCCATTGGTCATGCCATACAAGGTTGTCGCAGCACATTCACCTGTAGGTATTGTGGTGGACGACATAATAGCCTATTGCATAAACCAAAATCTAAGATTAGCCCACAAATTGACGACAATCAAGCGTCGTCGTCTTCGTCAAATACGGTTCAATCTTTCTCAACCCATACCCAATCAAGCAAACCTATACCCATAGATGACAGAACGAAGTTATTAGGAACAGCAGTTTTGAATGTTGAAGTCCAAGGTGAATTGTTTCCAGCTAGAGCACTTATTGATCAAGCTTCAGACTTCTCGTTTATAATAGATAAACTGAGAAGAAAGTTACATTTACCCACTACACCCATAATTGCTGAAATTTCTGGCTTAAATGAAATAGTTTCTGCCCGTTCCAACAAACTGTGCCAAGTTTCATTACACTCCAACACCCATAATGAATTTAAATTGAATATCCAAGCAATAGTAGTAAAAACACTTACGAAAAATTTACCCACCCAAAGCTTAAACCCAACCCTAATAAAAGACTTGGAAAATATTCAATTAGCTGACCAGAAATTCTATGAAAGTAGACCTATAGATTTTATTATTGGCAGCAATTTTTACCCTCAAATTTTAAAATCTGGAGTAAGAAAAGACTTACTCAACACTCTTATAGCCCAAGAAACTGAATTTGGCTGGATTTTAACTGGACCCATTCAGAATACACACAATACCCAACCCTTAGTTTCATACTTCAGTTCAGTCACACTTGATAAAGTTTTGACAAAATTCTGGGAAATTGAAGATGTACCCACCCAACCCAAAGTTTCAGAAGAAAGTTCTTCTTGTGAATAAACTTATATGACCACTACCCGTCGATTATCGAATGGCCGTTATCAAGTTAACCTTCCATTTATATACCCTCCTGTAGAGTTAGGAAACTCGTGACATGTAGCTATGGCTCAGTTCATAAGAAATGAGAAAAGTTTAATGAAAAAGCCAGATCTTAAAATGGAATCTGAAAACGTGCTACAAGAGTACATCGACTTAGGTCATATGAAACTTATAAAATATAACCCAAACACACCTTCAAATACCCAATATTATTTACCCCATCAGGCTGTTGTTAAACTTGATCGAGTTACAACAAAAGTTCGAGTTGTATTTAATGCATCAAGCAAAACCTCGAACAGCAACAGTCTTAACGATACCCTATACAGTGGTCCTACCCTACAACAAGATTTAGTTGTACTTATCTTGAAATGGCGCTTTTACAAGATAGTTTATAATGCCGACATTACAAAAATGTACCGGCAAATTATGCTTAACCCTACCCACACACCCTCCCAAATAATATTATTCCGTAAAAGCGTGAACGAACCCATTCAAAATTTTGAACTGCAAACAGTTACATTTGGTGTCAACTGTGCGCCATATTTGGCTATTATAACCCTACACAAATTAGCCGATGACATTCAAAATACCCACCCTATAGCTTCGCAAATATTGCGAGACAACATGTATGTTGACGATGTCTTAGCCGGAGGTCACACAATTGAAGAAGCTCAAAAAGCTCAAACCCAATTGATCGCGGCTCTTGACTCTGCTGGTTTTCCTTTAAGAAAATGGATCTCAAATACGAAGGAATTGTTGAAAGATTTACCCGAAGAACACCTACTTGATGTGGATTTACTCAACCTTCCAGAATCGAATAATGCCAAAACATTAGGAATCCGATGGAACGCGAAGGAAGACACATTTTTCTTTAATGTAACATTAATTGAAAGGAAATCGGCATACACAAAGCGAACTGTTTTATCAGATATTGCTCGTCTTTTTGACCCAGCTGGTTGGTTAGCGACAATTGTAATATCTGCCAAGATTATTATGCAGCAAATTTGGCAAGATAATACAGCTTGGGATGAATGTCTTAACCCACTCACCCTTATAAAATGGCAAAAGTTTTTGCAGTTATCCCAAGATGGATTAACTTTTCACCTTCAGCAAAAATTGAGTTTCATGGTTTTTCAGATGCTTCTGAAAAAGCATACTCTGCATGTTTATATGCAAGAGTTACACACATAAACGGACCTAATTCCGTAACCCTACTCTTCGCTAAGACGAGAGTTGCGCCAATCAAAGTTATCTCGTTACCAAAACTTGAGCTTTGTGGTGCAGTGTTGTTGGCAAATATGACGCACAATTTGCTTACCCAACTCAACCTACCCCTACATCAGACGTATTTCTGGACCGACTCATCCATAGTCTTAGCTTGGCTCTGTAAACAACCCAATTCATGGAACACTTTTGTGGCAAAACGACTTTCTACAATCATCCAAACAGTCGGTGTTGATAATTGGAACCATGTGGCGTCACACGATAACCCTGTTGATGTTGCTAGCCGAGGATGTAATGCTGATGAGTTGAAAGATGACACTTTATGGTGGAATGGACCATCGTGGTTGAAAGAATCTGCGTCACAGTGGCCAACAACAAATAAACCCTTTATAACTCAAGCTGAAGCTAAAATTAGTCAGTCGTTTACTACGACAGTTAATACCCACCCTTCCTTGGATAATACGAATACTGAAAACCCAGATATATTATCAAGATTTTCGAAATTGTCAAAAGCTCTTAGAGTAATGACATATGTCTATTGATTTTGTGATCGCGCATCATATATCCGAAGAAATACAATTCGAAATGATAGAGTTATTCTTGATCGAAATAACCCACAACTAGTCAATGATAGACTACGTTTGTTAATAACCCACCCAAGTATTGAACTTGATGCGTCAGAGATCAAATCTACCCGTGATAGACTTGTCATTCTTTGTCAGACAGAATATTTTAACAACGAATATAACTGTTTGAAGAGAAAATATCCTATACCCAACAAAAGTAACCTGCTTACCCTAACGCCATTTTCAGATTCTACAAAGATAATGCGTGCAAATGGTTGTAAAATAACGAATGGTTACGTTTGTGTTTTTGTTTGCTTTGCAACAAAAGCTATTTACTTGGAGCCTACATCTGATTTGTCAACCCAAGCCTTTATGGCAGCTTTCTCTCGATTTTTCGAGGCGGGGATGCCCTGTAGCTATTTACTCGGATAATGGAACAAATTTCATTGGAGCTAGCAAATTGTTGAAGAAAGAGCGACAGGAATTCATTAAACAATTAAAAGGTTCCATTATATCTGCTAGCAGTTTCCAAATTTTGACGTGGCATTTCATACCCCCAGGAGCACCACACATGGGTGGTTTATGGGAAGCGGGAGTGAAAAGCTTTAATGCTCATCTAAAGAAAATGAATACCGTAAAATACACAATTGAAGAAGGATGCCTGAATTCAAGACCCTTAAGCCCGTCAAGTGAGAACCCACAGGATCTTAACCCGTTAACCCCTGGACACTTTTTAATTGGATCACCCATTTTAATCCCAGCAGAACCCGATGTAAGCAATGAAAATGTAACCCTGGCAAACAGATGGCAAAAGTTAAAGATTCAACATCATAACTTTTGTAGAAGATGGAAAGATGAATATCTTAAAGAGCTCCATAAGAGATACAATTGGAAAAACCCTCAACGTCAAGTTGAAACAGATGACATTGTTATTATCAGACAGGACAATTTACCTCCAAACGAATGGTTACTCGGTCGCGTCATTAAGACATACACTGGCTCTGATGGACGAAACAGAGTAGTCGATATACGGACATCATCCGGAACGTTAACTCGACCAATAACAAAAGTTGTCACTTTACCCACTAGCTAGTTTAACACTTCTAGTATAACCAATATAACATTAAGTTGTTTAATTACACTTTTTTACCCATTTAACACACTAATCCACTTGTAACTATTATTCACCACTCCACCGCTCGTAGCAGAAAGGACTATTGCTGCGATTCCTGCGCCACGAACTATTGTGATGCCAATTGTAGCAACCACTTTGCCAACGTCCCGAACCCAAACCATTGTACCTACGGTTGTAGTTCAGGTTGTGACAGACAAGTCGAAACAACTCATTAGAGCGCTCTTAAACCCGAGCCTAACAACCTCAAAAATAGGCATAGCGTTTGTGCGCGAATCAACACTAAACCCGTTTAAAGTGGATGAAAATGTATACTTGAAGATCATAATATCACCTAACATGGCCTCCACAATACAATATGAGGTGTGCATGCAGGTTTCAAAAGATCTGCCAAGAACCCCTTACCCTCATGGATTGGACCCAGCCATAAAAGGGAAATTCTGCAGAATTTCTCAGGCCGACCCAGAATTTTATGCCAACTCACCCGTAGCCATGAAAATTGGTGGTGATTTATACACCACTATTTTACAACCAAATACTATCCATATCGATGGCGGCTCACTTATAGCGCAGGATTCAACCCTGGGTTATGGGATCCCTTACCAATTAAATATATAATAAAGTATTTTACTCTCTTTAAACCAATGTTGAACAAATGAAAATAATTGTTATCTTTCTTCACAGGTTGCCAGGCCCTGGAGGATGTTCACACCAGTGAACAATAGAACATTCCCATCCCTGCTGCCATTTAACACCCACACAAAACTGCAGCCAACTTCATTGACATACGAACGTCAGCGGCAGCTTTACCATTTACTTCACTTCAAATATAAATTTGCAAGTAACAATAAGTGTGTGCACAAACAAACCAACAAAACATCAACCCCTACAACTAAAAGTGTTTTTAAATAATAAATTATAAAACTTAAGACTAGTGTTAAAACTTAAACCTAGTGTTAAAAGTAAAAACTAGTGGTAAAACTTATAATTAGTTTTAAACCCTAAACCTAAAAATAAATACTTAAATCTAACCTAAAATACTTACCCTATTTACTTATATAATATACTAAAAACAAATTTCAATAAACATATGAAGTTATAACGTTTTGTGAAAAGAAAAGGAATAAGAGTTTTATTTACTTACCCGATACTTAATCTACACACTACCCTTTCCAACCCGTAATAAACATACTTTTTAACTTTTTTTACATTTCTACTTTTATAATTTTTACTTTTCTACTTTTTACTTTTTTACATTTCTACTTTTATAATTTTTACTTTTCTACTTTTTTACTATTCTACTTTTATAATTTTTTACATTTCTACTTTTATAATTTTTTACTTTTCTAATATTTTTTTGGAATAATTTCTTCTTGCAATTCATGTTTTCTTACTAATTTTTGCATGCTGAACATGAATTTTTCATTTCATTTATCAAAATAGCGAATGTCGATTCTGAATTGAATTACCATGAAAATATGTTAGCTTTTGTATTTGGAAAATATAATGTCCATGGTATAGAAATAAATGGTTAAAGTTGGAGTATGCTTAAAAAAGTGTCTACTCTAAAGTGTCATCTATTATTTTACGATAATTTACACCAACAAACTCCAAAAAAACTTAAAAAAATCTTAAAATCTGACAGATGGCATAAATGAAAGCAAAATAATTAAATTTTATTAAAATGCAAAATCCTCTATCTTATCATTTTCATACATAGAAATTGAATATTTTGAGAAGAAAAACCCTCTATCTATCATAAAGTCCCCAATAATTTTAAAAACCAACTATTTTCTCGACCAATAAAAAATACAAAGATTTGCAATATTACTCTTAGTAAAAGCTTAGCGAAAGACCAAAAGTATAAGTAATAATAATGCCATGTTTCCACGGCAGTCTGAATTACTTAATTCGCGTTTTGAATTACGATTGCGAATCAACCTGTTTACACGACAACATTCGTAATTCAGTTTGACATTTATTTATTTATTTCTTCTGTTTACATGTTTTGTTTTTTGTTTGTTTGGTGCGAATTTTAAATTTGTAATTTGGCATTGTAAATTGTAGCATTATTAATTAAACAAATATAATTTAATTATTATTTTCATTATTAGAAAAAAGAAAAAGTGCAAGCAAGTGGGACCAGGGCAGCGAGCGGGCCTTATTAGAGGTGTGGGCTGAAAGAATGGCAGAGCTGCTACTTCTACAAATGAATTTAACTTTAATCAGTCTTTTAATTTCATTTAATTTATTTATTTAATACAAAAATCTTTTTCTTTATTTTGTTTTGTTTTCACATTTTTGTTTGGATAATCGATAATAATAATCGATAAAAATTAGAGATGACAGTCATTCGTTCGTAATTCATAAGGTAATTCAAACTGAATTACGTACGAACAAGGTAATTCGCACTTGAAATTTTGTATGGCGAATCATGTAATTCAGTTCGTAATTGGGGGTTGAATGACGAATGAGAGAGTGAATGACGAATAATGCCGTCGTGTGAACATGGTATAAGACAGACTTTCACGAATTACATCATGAAAACAAAAAATATCCAAGCGAATCCAAGGATGCAGTATTTTTTCTGAATCTAAGGTCGTTGAAGTTGTAATTCACATACAGAACACATTAATCATAATGAAATAATCCAGACACTTCGATTACGTGAAAAATTAGGTTTTATATATAAATTTACATATAAAAACATGGGTTTTTATAATACATATTGCTTAACAATTTCTATATTACATATGTATGCACGTATTTGAATTTAAATAATTTTTTATTTTAGAAAAGTCGGTCAAGCCCGACCATATAATACCCTACACTAAGTAAATGACCAAAAAAATTAGGTAACATGACTTCCGTATATATAAAACTTATTTGCAGAGAAATTTGTGTAGATACCTATAAAAATTAAACATTTATGATCGATAAAATCCAATTTCTGGTGGACATTTGTATGGGGGCTAGGTAAAATAATGGACCGATTTCAGCCAGTTTCAATAGGATTCGTTCTTGGGTCGAAAAAAAATGCATTTGCCAAATTTTATAGAAATATCTTCAAAATTGCGACCTGTACTTTGCGCACAAGGTTTACATGGATAGCCAGCCAGCCAACCATGAAAACTGAATTCAATAAATGAATCAACAACACAAAGAGGGTCAACAACCCAACTCTGTAAAAATACATTGAAAATTCGTTATCAGATACTAAGCGGAGTTCAGTATTAAGTGCGAATAGTATTGCATCATTGCAAATGCAAAATTGTAAATGTTTTTGTGTGTATTTTGTTATTGGATTACGGTAAAATTTTGCATTTGCAATGATGC
This sequence comes from Calliphora vicina, assembly GCF_958450345.1. Classification (NCBI taxonomy): domain Eukaryota; kingdom Metazoa; phylum Arthropoda; class Insecta; order Diptera; family Calliphoridae; genus Calliphora; species Calliphora vicina. Next base: position 91,439,159 of record NC_088781.1, on the reverse strand, counting down.
TAGACCATTCGCACTTAACAGTGAATACCGCTTATGTTCAAGGTTAAATTCAACGGAAATGAAAAAATTTGTAAAAAAAAAACATTTTTTTTTATAGAAACATAATTTTGCTTTCAAAACCATACCTAATTCTTTAATTCCGAAATATAATTTTATTTTGAACATATTTTCAAATATGAATCTTTTCATAATTTTTTTGCAATCCCAAATTATTTAAAAACAGAAAAATAAATGGATTTATAAAAATGTTAAATTGTGGCGTAAGCAAAATGTATTTTCCCATAGAATGCATAGTTTTTTTGTTTGTCGCGTGACGGTATTAAGTTGTAATTTAAAACACATTAATATTTAAAATAAAATAAAAATTTCTTCGAATTTAACCTTGAACATAGTATCTGATAACGAATTTTCAATGCATTTTTACAGAGTTGGGTTGTTGACCCTCTTTGTGTTGTTGATTCATTTATGGAATTCAGTTTTCATGGCTGGCTGGCCATCCATGTAAACCTTGTGCGCAAAGTACAGGTCGCAATTTTGAAGATATTTCTATAAAATTTGGAAAATGAATTTTTTTTGACCCAAGGACGAATCCTATTGAAACTGGCTGAAATCGGTACATTATTTTACCTAGCCCCCCATACAAATGTCCACCAGAAATTGGACTTTATCGATCATAAATGTTTAATTTTTATTGGTATCTACACAAATTTCTCTGCAAATAAGTTTTATATATACGGAAGTCATGTTACCCATTTTTTTGGTCATTTACTTAGTGTAGGGTATTATATGGATGGGCTTGACAGAGTTTTCTAAAATAAAAAAATTATTTCAATTCAAATACGAACATAAATATGTAATATAGAAATTGTTAAGCAATATGTATTATAAAAACCCATGTTTTTATATGTAAATTTATATGTAAAACCTAATTTTTCACGTAATCGAAGTGTCTGGATTATTTCATTATGATTAATGTGTTCTGAAATGTAAAAAAAGTAGAAAAGTAAAAAAGTAGAAAAGCAAAAAATTATAAAAGTAGAAATGTAAAAAATTATAAAAGTAAAAATGTAAAAAAGTAAAAAGTAGAAAAGTAAAAAATTATAAAAGTAGAAATGTAATAAAGTAAAAAGTAGAAAAGTGGAAAAGAAAAAAGTATAAATTATAAAAGTAAAAAAAAAGTATAAAAGTAAAAAATTATAAAGTAGAAAAGCAAAAAATTATAAAAGTAGAAATGTAAAAAAGTAAAAAAGTAGAAAAGTAAAAAATTATAAAAGTAGAAGTAGAAAAGTAAAAAAAAAGTAGAAAAGCAAAAAAATTATAAAAGAAGAAATGTAAAAAAGTATAAAAGCAAAAAATTATAAAAGTTGAAAAGTAGAAAAGAGAAAAAGAAAAATTATAAAAGTAGAAAAGTAAAAAATTATAAAAGTAGAAAAGCAAAAAATTATAAAATTAAAAATGTAAAAAGTAAAAAGTAGAAAAGCAAAAAATTATAAAAGTAGAAATTTAATAAAGTAGAAAAGTAAAAAATAAAAAAGTAGAAAAGTAGAAATGTAAAAAATTATAAAAGTAAAAAGTAGAAAAGTAAAAAATTATAAAAGTAGAAAATTTTTAAACTTTAATTGAGTATATTATTCATTAGTTGTAATGCAATTGTAGAAATTTTTAATATTTATAGTTTGAAATATTTTGTAGACCATATTATTTTATGTAGACTTTGATGTAAACTTTGAAAATTTTGGAGACTCTGATATTGGATTTTTGAAGTTGTGGTTAAAGTTGTTGTTGATTTAATTTTATGTTTTAAAAATGATAAATTTTATTATCTGCTTAATTAGCTTTTTGAATCTAAAATATTGTGTTAGAAATGTGAGATTAAAATGGGTGGTCTTTATTTGTTTGACAAAGTTAGGTTTGAGTGGAGAATTTTATAATGGATGTTGTGTTAAAAATTCTTTTTGAATCCTTATTATTATTTCGATCATTAATGCTCTTGAGGTAGTTTAATATTAAAATTTATATTTTTGTATTTTCTTTATCTTTATTTGATTTTGAATTAAAAATTATTAATCTATTTTTATTATTCTTCATTTCATTAATTGATAATTTTATTTACTTTATAGGGGATTTCATTGATTGTTTAAATTATGTTTTAGTGGAGTTATAATAAGTGGAGACTTGTAATTATTTTTAATGAGACCTTGTTATACAACTAATATTGTTGTTTAGGGTTTAAAAAGTAATTTCAATAACCAGAATTTTATTAAGTTATTATTATATAGTTGAGATGACTCGACAGGCTATTTGGTAATGAGCTAATCTATCAATTAGGAGGTTGAAAGTTCAATTCCCAAATAAAGACTGAAAACTAAGTTTGAATATAATTTATTATTGATTTGTAGCAGTTAAATAATTGGTATTTGTTTCTTAAATTTTGGATAAAATTTGGATTAAAATATTTATTTTGTGAATTTATTTTTATATCTGAGACCTTGTTCTGAGATTAAAATGTTTGAAATTTGTAAAACTGGTGTAGGAATTTATTTTATATTGTTTGGTTAAAGTAAAGACTTTTATTAACATTTTATTTTCGTTTTAAAGTTATATTTAGTGGAGACTTGTGAACACTGTTGCCAGATAATTTTGATATAAAATCGTCAAAATTGGACTAAAAAATCGTCAAAATCGGCAAAATATTTTTGAAATCGTCAAAAAATCGGAAAACATTAAAATACGTAGTTTTTTTTTGCGAAATTTTAGAAAAAACTAACAATCCAATAAAGAATTCACATATTAAAAGAATTAATGTTATAAAATATTATATAATAAGAATTATTTAATATTTGTATACAAAATTTAAATACTTGCACACTCTTCACCATGAGTGGTATGGGTATGTATTAGGGTATTCGAATTATTCGATTTTTTTCTTGTTCGAATAAAACGAATAATTCGAATAAGAGATTTTAAATTGTTCGAATAATACGATCACACGTTTAAAATTAATCGAATTATTCGAATAATTTATTTTTGTTAAAAAAAGTAAAGAATGAAGTTTTGATGTCGGTTTTTTAATATCTTATTGTTAAAGAAAACCAAAAAATAATGTTAAAGTTAATAATTCAAGTATTGATAATGTTAAAAAACATTCCAAAACAAAGTTCATCATTAAATTTTCAACAGAAATATTCTGATCAGATTAACTCCTGAACAATCTGCAAAACAATTGACTAGCAAAACCATTAGTTTCCCTTTTGGAGCTATGCTTTAAAAAATTTGAGCTAGTTGGACATGATCCTGAATTCAAATACGTATTAAAAACTTTTTTATGTTTAAATTGAGTAACTAATTCTTTAGTAAATTAATTCACTATTTCTAAATTATTTATAACAAATTGTATTATATAACAAGCTCTATCAACGTTGCCGAATCTTTGCTCATAAAGTGGTCTTGGGGAATTACACAATAAAGGAAATCTGTCCAAAGTTTGATATCATTGTCAGTGAAAGTGGCTAATTTGAAGTCAGGTAGTGCATGATTGCTGCATTTCCAAATACGCAAAGATTTTATTACCATGTTAGACAAAGATGTTCAAAAGCATATATAAGACGAACTCCAATGCTTTTCTTGCAACAAAACGTTAGTTTGGAATATTTGTGTTTATCATTTGATTTATTAAATATTTTGCAACACTTATGTACGCGGTTAATAAAATCACTTATATACATATATTTTAAGATAATGGCCTTCATCTATTTCTTACAAAAATGTCATCCTCAATATCACTTTCGACGACCGTTTCAAAATCACATTCTCCTCACATTCAACTACACTTTAATCTAAGTTAAAATTTTGATTATTAATTGCGATTCTTCTAATATTTCGCCAGCTAAATAACAAATATTTTATTCCGTACCTTTTATTTTCATTGGTTCAAGTTCTAAGTTAAAAATGTTGAAAGAATTGTAACTTCTTGCAGTAATATTTATAGAAGGAGCTATCGGACCACTCATCTACAGTGATCGAAAGTCCCTTTGTCTTTAGTTATTTGTCGAATTTCAGAAACAATACAATTTTTGCGAGTCATTATTACTTATTTAAATTTGAAATTATGAAAAATTTTAAGCAATTTAATAAATTTAAATTTATATAAACATTTATTCGTTTTTGTTCGAATTATTCGTTATTCGAAAATGGCCATTTTTAAATTGTTCGAATAATTATTCGTAAGAAATTATTCGATTAATCGAACGATCATTAGTCGAATGAATACCCTAGTATATAAGTATAAGTTTATCATAACGTTATTATTTTCCACATTTTTCATTTACGATCCTTATAAATAGAGTAGTCGATATTTCGATGTTCGTCTGTCTGTTGAAATAAACATTCCAAAGGCTCTCAATAACTTACAAACATGAATGGTACAACAGGTATGGTTCTGGTTCGGTTGCTAATTAAAATCTGGAAGATCGGCTTACAAAAGTCTGAAAGATTTGCAAAAAGCTTACATATATCGCGAATACTAAATTCAGACCAATAATGTTTCAATTTCGGGAAAATCAAGTACCAGGCTTAATTAACTTTAATAATTCTTTAGTATAGGTTTATAGAAATCTTTCAAATAGGCGGACGACTAAAATTAAAAATTTCACAAATTTTTTCAAAGTCTTAACAAACATTTTACATTTGTATTCATTAAATTACACTATACAACACCAAAAAAAATACGAGGTCCGACCAATAAATTTTGATAGAGGAGACAAAAATAAATTTAAATAAGAGCAACAAACACTATTAAAACATGGATTTAAGGGGTTAAAATGTTCCGCAAAAATATTGTATGTGAAATTTTACTATAAGTCCCTGAATACACCAAAACGGAAAATTCAACCAGAAAGTCAGAAATAACACACAACAAAAGAGAGCTTAGGGTTAATTTCGCATTTATTAAGAATTTTATTTTAAAGTACCCCACAAATTTAACATGCGCACCCATTGAAGAACGCTTATAGCTGAAATATGCGTATGGTAATGAAGTGGAATTGCCTAGAGCTAAAAAAAATGTAATTAATGAAGACTTCCTATCAAAATACGAAATTAGCCGTAAACTCTCATTTGTTGTGTCTTATTTCTGACTTTCTGGTTGAATTTTCCGTTTTGGTGTATTTAATGACTTATAGTAAAATTTCACGGATAATATTTTTGCGGAACATTTTAACCCCTTAAATCCATGTTTTAATAGTGTTTGTTGCTCTTATTTAAAAGAAGGACAAAAAAGACCCATGCCTTGGGGATTTAGAGGGTTAACATATTCTACAAAAATTTTCTTCGTAAAATTTTACATAAATTTGCTGAATACATTTTATACCTAAAATGTAAGAATCATATGGTTTCTTATGAAGATTAACAATAAGAACGTACCAGAGTTGGGAAACTTTAACCCGCCCTCAAATGAAATTCAGATGTAAACTTTCTCCTCTATCAAAATTTATTGGTCGGACCTTGTAATTTTGGAAAAAATTTGATTTTGTTGTATAGTGTTATTAAAATCAAGTAATTTAAGCTCTTTAAATTCGGATTCTGATTTTCTATATAATCTTCTTTCTTATAAAAACAATTGCGGTTCAATTTGTATTCATTCTATTTGTTAATTAAAAGATTATATCGCACACCCAGTTCAAAAGTGACACAACTCAAAATTTTAATTTTTCAGAAATCGAAAATAAATATATACCAATTGAAACATAATGAAAGATGTTAGTGTTTTTTTTAGCGACAGTTACCAACAACAGATTACATTGATATCTTTTGTATAGATAAACAAGTGTATTGTGCATAGTTTAAGCGTAAAATTCATTTTTCGGGTTTATATAACCCGACAAATTAATTTTGAGTTGTGTCACTTTTGAACTGGGTGTGCGATATGAAAATCTTGATGTAAATATAGACTTTTCATAAAATCGTCATTTTGAGTACTAAAATCGGCAAATCGCACTTTGCCATTTTTCCGATCAAAAATCGTCAAAATGCCGATAAATCGGCAAATCTGGCAACAGTGCTTGTGAATTAAAGGCTTAGTGAGACCTGTTATAGTTATTTAAATTTTTATTTGAATAGAGAGTTTTTTATTGTTCGTGGTTATATTTGCTTCTATGAAAATTGTTTAGATTTTATGTTATACTGAGGAGATTTTTAATTTTTGTGGTTATATTTGCCATTATGATGTACAATTTAAGTGGCGTATGGTTTAAAATTCTATTTTCATTTTGTAATTTCAAATTGAGAAGAATGTTAATTTACGTTCGTTGTGTAAATATTGAGCCATATACTAATTTTAAAAGTATTCTATATTTGAATACGTTTAATGTGAATAAAAACAAAAAAATTATCCCATTAAAAATTGTATACCCTAATGTAGACTAATTAAAAGAAAATAAACACTCCTATTAAAACTGCATTAAAAGCCTCTACACAATAGTACAACAAAACTAATTTTTTTTTTTTTCAATTTAATTTTTTATTTATTGTATCTTCATTCATGAACTAACAACAAGTACTTCAAATCTTATATCTAATAATTATAATTTAATTAGTCCAGCCAGTGCCGGACGAAAAATTGTTTATTCATTTAGCTTTTATTAAATTGGCATTCTTCCTTCTATTCTTTGGATTAGGTCTGCTGTGTCCCTCCTTCTTAACCGAGTGTGGCCACGGTTATTTAATATGTTGCGGGCCAGTGGGTTTGGGTGAATTTCAAGTTTTTTTTAAATATTTTTCTGCATTTTTCGTGATCTCAGTTTTTACAAGGGGCACGTTTAGATCTTTGTGTATATTCGCGTTTTTGATATACCAGGGGGCAACTGTGATCATTCTTAAAAACTTGTTTTGGCGTCTTTGGATCTTTTCAACATTTGACGCTGAGGCCGTGCCCCATTGCTGTATGCCATAACACCATATCGGTTTTATGATCATGTTGTAAAGTAGAAGTTTACAATCTAAACTAAGCGTAGAGTTTCTACCAATAAGCCAATTAATTTGAATTGACTTCAATTTCATTTGAATCAACTTTGCATCTATATGACTTTTCCATGTAAGGCGACGATCGAGATGTATTCCGAGGTATTTCACTTCCGATTGTTGAATTATTGTTTGGTTATTGATATGAATAGGGGGCATGATTCTCTACGCAATGTAAATGTTATATGGGTACATTTTTGCTCATTGACTTTAATTTTCCATTGTTTTAACCATTTTTCTAATTCAAATATGTGATTTTGTAAGTAACGAGATGCTTCTTGAGGGTTTTCATGAATGCTTAGAATAGCAGTATCATCAGCAAATGTTGATGTATGAGTACGATTGTTAGTTGGCATATCAGACGAATATATCAAATATAAAAAGGGTCCCAGGATACTGCCTTGTGGGACTCCAGCTTCAATGGGTTGGGGACTACTTAAAAAGTCTCCTTCTTTAACCTTAAATGTTCGACCAGTTAAATAGCTTTCCAATAGCTTATGTGTGTTTGCGGGTAAATTTTGACTCAGTTTGTATATTAAACCATCATGCCATACTTTATCAAATGCTTGAGAAATGTCAATAAAGAGAGCGGAACAATATTTTTTTTCCTCAAACGCTTTTCTTACAATATTTACAAGTCTATGGGTTTGTTCGATAGTACTGTGTTTTCTTCTAAAACCAAATTGATGATTCGGAATACAATTGTTTTCAATTAACATCGGGTGCAACTTGTTCATAAGTATCTTCTCAAATAGCTTTGATATATTGGACAATAGGCTTATTGGTCTGTATGATTCTACTTTTGTGTGATCTTTTCCCGGCTTAGGTATCATGGTAACCAGTGAAACCTTCCATTCTGGAGGATAATATTCAAGGCGTAATATAGCATTAAAAATAAAAAGAATTATTTTTATTGCTATCCGGGGTAGCTCCATAAGCATCATGTTACTGATTTTATCAATACCAGGTGCTTTCTTGGAGTTTAAATTAACAATAGCCTTTTCGATCTCTCGAATCTCAAAACGTAGGGGTACGACTGCTCCAAAATGGGGTACAACAGGTGGCAACTCAATTGCTTCATTTGATGTGTTCGGTGTAAATACGTTTTTCAAATGATTAACAAACAGATTCCCTTTTTCAGTATCATTTCTTGCCCAACCACCACTTGAATTTCGCAAGGGGGGCTTACATATGACAGGTCTTTTAAGACTTTTTGTTGCTCGCCATAATGAGTAATCCGATTGCGGGGTTGCGTCCAGGCTTTCTAAATATTTATTCAATGATTCCATTTTTCGAAATTCCAAGAGCTTTTTAAGTCTTTTTATACAATCTTTAAGCTTCGATTTGAGTTGGGGGGATCTGTGCAATTGCCACTCTCTTCGAACTCTTCTTTTTTCATTTAAGAGCCGTTCGACATCTGCAGAATAAATTCTATTATATCTGATTTGTCGGGGGGTTTGGGTAGCATGTTGAGCAGCCAATTTGAGATTTTTATCGAAATTGATAAGAGAGTGATCGATGTTTTCTGGTGTTCTTAGCGGTATGTTTTCCGAGCAATGTGTACTGAGGTATTTTTTATATTTGAGCCAATCAATTCTTGTGCCTGTCATCGCTAAAGTACCAGTCGGGGATACAATTTCTCGGGGGCTCAATAAAGTAACAATAGTGGGTGAGTGATCTGAAGATAGTTCCATCGAGGATTCAACTTGAATCATTTCTCCAGGGATATTTTTCATCACGCTAAAATCAATAACATCCGGTATTTTTCGTGGGTCAGTAGGCCAGTAGGTAGGTTGGCCGCTCGAAATCACATTCAAACCCATTTTAGAAATTGTATCAAACAAAACACGACCTTTAGGGGTAATCAGTCGTGATCCCCAGAATGTGTGCTTAGCATTATAATCGCCAGCAGCCAGGAAAAGGGGGCCTAGTGATTTAAAAAATCTATTATATTTACTTTCTGTAATTGAAAATCTAGGGGGTGAGTATATCGATGAAATCACTAAGTTTCGATGAAAATCTTCAAGACAGATTGTAGTAGCTTGAAGATAATCTTCGCAAAGATCACACATTAAGTAGTGTTTGATTCGAGCTTTTATTAAAATTGCCGAGCCTCCGCATGCTCTACCTCTGGGATCTTTGGTATCATATATTACGTATCCATTTATTCGAAATGAACTTCTGGACGTCAAATGAGTTTCAGAAACCAGCATTATATCAATTTGTTTCTTAAAAAATATTCGAGTTCGTTTTTGTGTTGGCGTATGCCGTTTGCATTCCAGAAACATATTTTCAAACAGTTCATGGCTTATTTAGGATAGCTTGTAATAACATGGATTGCATTTTAAGCATTTCCTGCATCATATTACTCATAGAGTTGGTAAAATTGTTAACCGATTTCACTAGGGTCTCTATTGTAGCTTCCAGTCGACTAAAATTAGAAGTGGGATGTTGGTCTGCAAATTCCACATTGATATTAGGGTTATTTTCTTTTCCTATTGGTGGGTTTTGAGCAAAAGTTGGATTCGTTTTTAGAACACTAGCGTATGAACCTTTATTATTCATGGTTTGCGAGATTTGGGGATAATGGGTATCAACTAGGTTCTTTGATTGCACAGGATAAATACCGGGTTTCTGTGTTAATGTTCTTTTAACTATAGAATATACTGGGCATCCTCTGTAATTTGCTGTGTGATTTCCACCACAATTGCTGCATTTTTTTACTTTTGAGTCGTTTTTGGATTTATCGCATTGGGTAGAACCGTGCAATTCTCCACACACCACGCAAACAGGGGGTAGTTTGCAATATGCCCTAGTATGACCATATTCTTGACAGTTTAAACACTGGACTGGTCCCGATCTCTTATGTGGCTCTTCTATCGTAATTTTACGATGCAATAAATATTTTAAATTGTAAATTGGGTGAGTTTCATTTTTCTTGAGATTAACATCACCTGGTTCTAGTTCAACTCTAAACATTGGTTGGGGAATTTTCTCGCGATTTCTAATGTTGACTACATTTTTTATTTTAAACTTGTTATGTTCCAAAGCAGCCTTTATATCTTCAGGATCTACACAAGAGTCAATACCCTTAATAACAATTTAAAGCCCTTTGCTACTCTTCAATTGGTATGTGTAAAAACTTTGTTTATTGTTTTCAAATTCGGTAACAACCTTATGGAAATCATTTTCATGATTTACCTGTATCTTAGTCTCGCTTATGTTACCTCGCTTAAAAGGTACAACGTAAAAAGAATTTTCTCCGACCAACGAGATTAAATTCTTAATTAGAGCATTCGAATTTTGCTCTCTCAAATAAATAGGAGGGGGTTTGGATGACTTGGGTAATGTTGGGTGGTCAGCTGCTTCATCTTGCAAAATAGAAAATCTGTTTTCGGTAGTTTTCCTATCAATTTCCCTATCTTTAGGAATTTTTGCGGTTGATGCGATTTTTGAGGATCTTGGGCTGCGTCCTCGTTTCAGTACGGTAATGTAGCTATCAATTCCCACTTGAATTTGTGGTTTTTGTGCACTATATTTGGGCTGAACATTTTTAGGTATTGCTCCCGTACTATGATTAATTGGGTTTGTACTTACTGTGCAGGTTTTTGTTTTAGGGGGTGAATTATTTAGCATACCTTCAGGCGCTACTAAAAGTTTACTTTTGGTTACCATATTTCCATCAACGGCTGTCAACGGCAAATTTTCTTTTGTTGTACAAACACCTTTCGTAAACAAAGCGGGGGATAATGAACGAGCTCGATCACTTTGTTTGGCGGTCAAATACAAGCTGTCATCAACTCTTGTATTTTTGTTTTCTTTCGAATTTTCTTCAACATTCACAAACACATATGCATTCCTGCCGTTCATGCTAAGCCTGCGCTCACTATGATTACCACTTGAGAAACTCATAAAGAGTATTCTCTGTTTATTTTTTTGCACTTGTGCTCTTTATTGGTGGAAAAAAGAAAACAAACACCAGAACGAAAATAATAAAAGATAACTTTAATTGGCACTTTTAATATTATATTTTATGACTTAATCAAAAAACGATTGTATATTTAAATATAATTTCGCGTCCATTCGCGTTAAAGATATATATATATTCTTTTTTTTATATTTAATTTATTTTTAGCCGTCAATATCATCAAAAAAAAAAACGAGATATTTGCGGAGACAGAAAAAAAACACGTCCGTTTAGCTTAACTATACGCAGTGTTTTTGACGATTTTTGGTTTCAAAAATAGCAATTTGACGATATGACGATTTCTTTCTCGAAAATTACGATTTTATGCATTATGAAAATATGGTACTATTTTATGAAATAGTTAAAGAATTTTCTCATATGAAAAGCAAAAAAAAACACGTCCGTTTAGCTTAACTATACGCAGTGTTTTTGACGATTTTTGGTTTCAAAAATAGCAATTTGACGATATGACGATTTCTTTCTCGAAAATTACGATTTTATGCATTATGAAAATATGGTACTATTTTATGAAATAGTTAAAGAATTTTCTCATATGAAAAGCAATATTTAGATTTTGTCATTTAAAATTTTTAGATTTTAAATCAATTTTTGTAAATAAATTACTGAAATAAAACGGAAAATTCTAAAGCAACCTTTTCTATTTTGACAAAATCTATTCAGAATATAATGACATTGAAGCCGCCAAGCTTGAATTTATGATTTAATCTCAGGCATTATTACCTTCCGAATGGACCAGCTACAGCGTGCTGCTATATTTTAATGAAATTATCTTTAAAAAGTAATGTCAGAGATTGTTCTTTCGGGTCATAATAAATATTTAGACATTAAATTCTATTTTATGTGTTTTATTTAAAGTTAAAAAAACTTCTGAATGAAACCTTGTATTATAGTTAAATTGAGCTTTACTTTTTTATTTTAGTGATCCCTTATTTATAAATTTCAATTTTAAGAAATGTTTTTTGATAAATGTGATGTTTTCGTGCACCTTTTAAATAGAAATTTAAAATTCCTGTTAGAAATCTTGACCTTTTTAATTATACGATTTTTTTGTCGATATTTAAAATTCGAAATGACGATTTTTTTCTTTTTTATAGGGATATTGACGATTCTTTCCCAAATTCATCTGGCAGCCTTGAATACAACACACAAAGCATTTTTTCTACATTACTCAAATTACCTGAAGCAAGAAAACAAAAATTTACAAATTGTCGCTGCCTTTTTGTATGCCAAAAATTCCTCATAACAATTTTTCAATATTCCTCTTCTCTGCCAAAAATCGCTCATAACAATTTTTCAATATTCCTCTTCTCTGCCAGTTTAGAGGAAAAACATTCCTCTAAATCGGCCCAGAAACCCTATATTTATACTACTTAATATGTTGGAGTTAAAATAATTGTGTAGATTTGATTGTTATGATCAGGATTCAAAATTTTTCGTAAAATTTAATATTTTAGTATGCAAAATAGTTTAGATAGTATTCTGTTAACGGACAATATACTAGAATTTAAAATTTGAGTAATTAGTGATTAATTAGTTTATGTAACTTATTTTTCACGTGTGTTGTACTAGTTGGGTGATTGGTGACAAGTCGAGGTTATGAAACTTATTTTTCACGAATGTAATATTTGTCTGATTGGTGACAAGGCAGGGATATGTAACTTATTGTTCACGTGTGTAGTATTTGGCTAGTTGGTGACAAGGCAGGGTTATGTAATCTGTATTTAGGTGTGGATTTGTTCCACCAAAAGTAATCGACAGAATTCAATATTTGGCCAATTGGCGTGGATTTGTCCCACCACGAAGGAAAACACAGTCCTCCTCTCAAATTATCAATTTTCATTTATACAACTAATGTAATTATGGTTGTTTCCAAATTCTTAAACTGGATATAGTTTTTATTTGGAAACTCCGTTCCAAAAGCATTAAAATAGTTATGTAAAACTTTGTGTAAACTTCTAAATTTGTTTTGACTTAAATATTTTCTTAATTAAATTTGTTTTTACCAAAATTAAAAAATTTTCACTTGCTTATCGCACCACACTTTCAAAGGTTATGATCTTGATCAGTCAAAATTGCGTAGTAATAATTACATTCCTATGAAAGGGTTAGTTACAAAACCAGTAACCAGTAACAAGAGAAACAAAAAAAATCTGATCATATATGGTAATAAAAACGAAAATATGCAGATTGTGTATTTTGATACACATTCAACCTTACATATAAAATGCATAAACGTACGTACGTATGTAAGTGATTTAACATTTTATTTTGTATAATTGAGAGAATGTAGATGAGAAAAATATGTTCTAGCATGTTAGAACTAGGGAATGAATTCTCATTAACATATTCCGTATATTGTTCAAATAAGAATTTCTAAAATAAACAAAACAAGTTGTTGAAACCTAATATTCATTAATAAAATAAAAAAAAATCGTTAAAAATCTGCTTCGATCTAATATATTTTTTTAAATATATAGACAAACAGAGATTCGATTTTTCTATTTACAGGCCGTACAATTAAAAAAAACAATGTTTGTTGGTGTGGCACGACCCACGTTTGCCGGGTATATTTATGGCTTAATATCGGAGGCATGATATCGACCGACATACTTACCCTTTAGATCTTCAAGATCATAAAGACAGTTCCCAACTTGTCGTATAAAGACATTTAATAAACTTTTTCATAAATTTGGAGTTAATGTTTTTTGCCAAATTACTAAGACCGAAGTTTCGACGAAAAACTATTTGTCCCTTTTGAAGTTTTATAGGTCTAGTGCGCAAATTATAACATTTGCTGGATTTTTCATGAGCTGCTTTAAGATTCTTTTTATCTGATCGCTCCAATATTACAGTATCATCCTCATTCAAATTACTAATCTTTTGCAAAATATCGTAGGACTTTCCATATTGCACCATATTTTGTCCAAACAGAGCGTAATAGGGAGAACATTTAATAGTGGAATGAAAATCGCTTCTTAATACGGAATGTATCTGAGGAATATATCTAACCCAATCAGAATGGGTGTCCTTATCTTCAATAAATATTCTAAGTTTGGTGATTATTTCCCTATTTGCTCTTTCCGAAGCGTTAGCTTGGGGTGCATAAAAGCCAGTCTTTATATGTTTAATACTATATAGTTAAAAAAATCTAACATTTCTTTGGACATAAACTGTTTTGCATTGTCGCTGTGAATAAATCTGGGAACACCATATGTTGAGAAAATTTCTTCTTGATAAAAAAGGATAACATTTGAGGAAGTAGCGTTTCTTAGAGCATTCAAAAATATAAATTTTGTAAGGTGGTCCAAACAAACGAAGATACATGTGTTTTTAGCCTTTGTCGCGGGGTAGGGACCGAGGAAGTCACAGTACAATCGCTCGAATGGTCGACTTGTGACAAATTGGTTTCCCATGGGTGGTTTTAAGAGTGTGTTGTTTGACTTTGCCATTTTACACATGTCGCAGTTGTCTAAATAGGCTTTCACATCTTTAGCCATAGATGGCCAATAGTATTTTTGACGTATGCGAGCCAAAGTTTTACCATAGCCACCGTGACAAGTCAGAACTGAGTTATGAGCAGATTGAATAGCCTTAAGTGCCAATGATTTTGGAATCCAAAGCCTACATAAGTTTTCCTCTTCATCCGGAATGCCTTGCCTAAAATTTACTCTTTTATACACAAAATTGTCTTCAACGGAAACATCAGGTAACGAGTTTTTGTTCTCTACTTTATTCTTTCGAAGATTTTTATATTCTTCGTTATTGAATTCTGGAGCTGAAAGGTCTATCTCAATTGGTGTATCTTCTATTCGTATTTCCTCTAACTCTGTGACAGAATAGTTCCTTTGACAGAGATTGAGTTTTTGGGAAACGTAAGCGATGGGTCATTCCCTGCCTTCGCTATCCAGTTGACATAAAACACCGCCAACACCAGTAGTGGAGGCATCACACTGGATAATAAACTCCTTAGAGAAATCCGGTTGTACGAGAACCGGGGCAGAAGACAGAGCACCTTTTAGTTTTTCAAACGATGGAATAGCAAGATCTGTTAGGAAAAATGGTCGAGTGGATTTTCTTAAGCAGTCGGTTAGCGGCCCTGCAAGATCAGCAAAATTGCATATAAATGTCCTGTACCAATTCGCCATTCCAATAAAGCGGCGAAGTTGTTTTGGAGATTTGGGAAGAGGAAAATTGGTTATTGATTCTACCTTTTCGGGTCTACCTTAAGGCATCCATTCCCTATACGATAGCCTAAGTACTTAATCTCCTTTTGACAAAATTTGCTTTTTGAAACATTTATTGTGAGTTTAGCGGACTTTAAACACTCAGCAACTTCTTTTAGTAGACTTATGTGTGACTCGAAACTAGGGCTGCAGACCAGGAGATCGTCGAGATATACAAATACACTTTCCCTCAGACGAGATGGTATAACACGATCCATGAGTCTACTCATGGTCTGTGGACCATTACAAAGGCCGAATGCCATTACTTTGTATTGGTACAAGGGTTTCCCCGGGACCACAAAAGCCGTTTTCTCTTTCGATGATTCGGTCAGCTTAATTTGAAGAAAAGCATCTTTCAAATCAATGCCACTTATGAAAAAAGTATCCTTAAGTCTACTTAGTAAACCACCAATATGTGGTAAAGGATACGAATCCTTTTTGGTAACTAAATTTAATTTTCGCGAGTCAATACATAATCTTATTTTTCCGGGTTTACGGACCAGAACCGCCGGAGCACAAAAATTAATACCAAAATAAGCTTCCTGATTTAGAGAAGGGACAATATAAAAATCTACACTTTTGACAACATCCTTGAATTTTACAGGCAGAGTACAGAAACCAACTACACTTTGTTTGGAACCATCTGCGGTGGATATGGATGAGCTTAAAGGTTTATAACAAATATCTAAATTGTGTAAAAATGATAAGGAATTTTTTCCCAATACTGATATATTAGCACCTGAATCTATCTTTTGCAAAATTCCAGAATAGTCTGGCCTAGAACTGTGTTTGGGATATTGGATCGCCTCAATTTGAGGGTCCGAAGTATCAATTTCATCGGCCTCATTACCACTTGTCTCTATTTCACTAACATTTCTATTACTATTAAAATATTGGATATAACATTTGTTGTCACGAAGTACAATTTCTGCGTTTCGTGCAGTTTCTCTTAAATCATCAAGTGATTTGGGAGATGAATTAAATAAAAGAAATTTTAAATTTGAAGTCAAATTTTTCTTCATTATATCTATTAATGCTATTTCTGACATAGGATTTCTCAAGCGTGCATTCATAGATATAACAGACGCACAGTGGTATGAGAATAAAAAAAGAGGGAAATAATGAATGAATTTTCACATGCGCAAAGAGGAAGTGTAGTCGAGTTTAAGTTTTCAACTTGGACCTCATGACACCACCAGGAGCGGGACCAGGGGTTCCCAAAATAGGAAACCTCGGGTATGTTCAATTTTTAAAATGATCCTAATTTTTCGTTTGTGTTCCGATTTAAAAAAAAAAATACACATACAGAATCTCCTCATCGAGCACTACATAAAACCTCGTCTCGTATAGCTTAGGAGATATTCGCATTTGAAAATTTAATTTTCAACATTTTTACCCACCCTACACCAGTTTTTTTGTGACGGCGGTTCCAAATATTCTCCGATTTTATCCATTTTTCTTTTATATTAACAATAGATCTATATATCAAATAAAGAAAGAAGTGTTTAAAAATCATGACTGACTCCAAAGTTACATGCATTTGAATATAAAAAAAATTAAAAAAGGCGATTTTTCGCAATTTTTTTGGGAAAAAAGTGCTTTTATTCTTTTTAAGTTATCTAAAAAATTTCTAAGATGATGTATAATGAATTTGTACTTTTTGAAAAGCTAACTTTACGCCAAATATTTTAAATAAAAAAAACATTTATAATTTTTGATACCGACGGGATCAGGTCCATTAAAAAAATTACTATTTTTAATCCTATAAAAGAAAAATGGATAAAATCGGAGAATATTTGGAACCGCGGTCACCAAAAAACTGGTGTAGGGTTGGTAAAAATTTTGAAAATTAAATTTTCAAATGCGAATATCTCCTAAGCTATACGAGATAATTGATAATTTTTTAAATCGGAACACAAACGAAGAATTAGGATCATTTTAAAAATTGAACATACCCGAGGTGTCCTACTTTGGGAAACCCTGGTCCCGCTCCTGGTCATGAGGTCCAAGTTCAAAACATAAACTCGACTACACTTCCTCTTTGCGAATGTGAAATTTCATTCAAATCGGCTTAAGGGTTTAGAAGTTACAGATTTATTTCCCTCTTTTTTTATTCTCATACCACTGTGAGACGTGTGAAAATCATCATACGATTCCTTCATTTGTTGTTTGCGACTGGTAATCTTTAACAAAATGTCGTGGTCTGATTCTAAGTGAACAAATTCTTTAATGATCGCTTGACGTAAGGAAGCGTTGCTAACATTACTGTTCTGTTTTGTATACAGCCAGTACCTCAACCAAAACAAAAAAATTGTAAAGAAGATGATTTTCGGAGCATCTTGAGCGAGCAGTTAGAGTTTCGACTTTAAAAATAAAATCAGAAACTGAGCTATTACCATCGTATGTTATTTTCCACTTTTCGAGTCTGACATTGTTGTCAAATGATGCAGATGCATCTGGTGCATTAGAACTATTCATGTAAAAAATATTAGAAAATGCATTCGCTGGTATTTGTGGTCTAGTGGGAGTACTACCATTAACACGATTAGCAGATGAAATATTGTGGTCTAATGAGCTGTTTCTACCACCTATTTGTGAAATATTTTCCCTAACTGTAGCCAGTTCTTTCATAAATTCCTCTTTAGTTGTCTGTATTGTTTGTTGCATTATTGTGATTAAAGAATCCATTGATAATGCATTCGAATTATTGTTTGGATTTGCTGTAATTGGAGGTACTGTTGACCGAAAATCTAAGCCTGGATTTGGTCTGTCCATATTAGCATTTGCTGTTTTGGAAGTATTAACTGGTTGATTGTCCATTTTATCTGTATTAGTATGTGTACTATTGTGTGAATCACTCGACATCGGCTGTGTCACAACTCTACCTATTGGGGAATGTACTACACCAGTAGGTCTCTTGGTAGAACTTTGAAGACTTATAGAAATATTATTAGAAGAAGTGTTACTTCTTCCGCGACTACGATATGAAGATTTTGGAGTTGCACCTCGGGAACTGTTTCGAGTTTCTATGCCCATAATAAAAGAAATAACTAATTTATAGGAAAACGAAGAAAATCGATTCCAACTATGTATGTATGTATAAATTAACAAAAGCGATATGTATATTATTTTACTTTCTATGGTGTAGACAGACAAAAGTATTATCGATATATTCCAAGGAATGTCAAATTAGAAAAGTGTAAGTTAATTAAGATAAGAAAGCAAGTTTATTCTGATCATTACGTATAGTATTTCATCTAAAAGTTATCAGACTAAATATGAATTTTTGAAGAAACAAAATCAAAGACTGCTGAAAAAAGGTTCTGATGATTTAGATATTACTATAAATAGAAACGAAAATATAGTCAGTTTAATATTTATCACAAATGAAAAGAAAACTTGTAATTGATTATCTAAAATATGTTTGCGATTTGCCTTCTAAACTGCTTCATATCCAACTCTTTTATATCGATTTAGAAATGGACTTGAATAGAATCAAAACGAAACTAATAAAAACTCAGACGCGACGATTTCCGAAATATAAATTCAGAATATGGACTTTCTAAGAAAACTTTTATTTGAAATGGATTAAAAGACATATATACAATATTTTGGTGTACTGCAACTAGATTTAAAATTTTGATATTCTAAATAACTAGGACTTATACCAAACAAAATAATTGTAATCATATTATTAACTCTTTATAAAAGGAATGTCATTTAAATTTTTAATCGTATAAGATACACATTTTAAATTAATATTTTCAAAAAAGTTTTCAATTATTTAGGACTCTTGCTAGTTTAGCAAAAGCCTTTACGTTGGGCGTCAATATGTTGTGTGCTAATATTCATATGGAGGTCGATAGGCATGGTTGCAGATGTTCCCTACGCTAGCTACTTAAGAAAAGGTTCTCAACCCAGTGACGTCAGCACACCAACATAAAAAAACTAAATCCATGCCTTAATAAAATAGTGGTAGTATAAGTTCATCGATAAATATTAAACAAGACGGTGAGAGAATGATGGCATTTCTCTTGGGGTGTATTAATCCCACCTAATGATTTACATCACAACCCTGACGATATTTACCCCTAGATTTTAATCGTCTCTTAGCTTTCTTATAAACTTACTCACACATTACCTAACTGACATTCCCGAAATTTATAACAATTTAGGTATTCATTGAAAATATTGACAATTCATTTATTAATATAAAAAAAGAAAAATACGTAAATAATAATATTAATATGAATTCATAAAAATTACGTTGTTCACTGTTACATGATACAAAATGTACTAATGAGAGGATCTTATTGAATATAGTATTTAAACAAAATAAAGAAATTAAAGTAATAAAACAATATTATTAAATAAAGCAGACTAGAGACATTTGGAATTGGTCTGAATTTAAGAGACTGAGAAATAATGTTTTGTTTTTATTTGATTTTTTTTTAATGATCTTTTTGTTATATTTTCTCTTTTATTGTTTTGTTCTTATGTCTACTTACAATTGTTATGGTTTCATCGTTCCATCGATGGGCCCGCAATGTAAGTGACGTACGTATGTAAGTGATTTAACATTTTATTTTGTATAATTGAGAGAATGTAGATGAGAAAAATATGTTCTAGCATGTTAGAACTAGGGAATGAATTCTCATTAACATATTCCGTATATTGTTCAAATAAGAATTTCTAAAATAAACAAAACAAGTTGTTGAAACCTAATATTCAATAATAAAATAAAAAAAATCGTTACAAACTGTAAGTTTTACGTTAATTCGTTTTTGTTCACTTTTTTATGTAATCCTCAAGGTGAGTTTTGTAATATTTAACGACCTTCCAAGGTCCTTTAGGTTTTCTTTTTTTCAATAATATAACCAGTGTCATCTAACGTTTTTTTGTTGTTGTTTTAAATTATAACGGCTTACCCTGGTTTTCTTTGTTTTCTTGTTGTATGCTAAATTTCGTTTTACACTTTAACCTCTACTTGATCTTCCCAGTTTTTTTAGGTTGTTGTCCGAGTTACACAAAATAGGGATTTTGTACCTAGGGCGAATTTAAGTTAGCTGTTGTTGTCTTCACTAAGTTCTGACAATAGTTCGGATTCTTGTTCTTAGATGGCACTTTGAAACTTTGACACTGGTGATTCCTTTATTATAAAACAAATTAATAATTGTTATTAATTATCTTTTTATTAACATTATTTATAATACTATGCAATATTACACTTAACATACAATTATAAAATAATTATATTGAGGAAAATTATTGTAATATTGTAAGTAAGATAAATATTGTAGAACCATAAAAAACTACATATTTCTGAAATTTATCAAAGTAATTTACAATTAAATTTCTTACCTTTTATTGAATATTAATTAATTGAGTTCGGATTATATGATAATAATATTATTTCAAACTTATCAATACAGTTGTATTGTACTTTAAGTTTTTTTATAACACCAACCAATTTAAACAGATTATAGAAATATGTCTTAATGATTTGTGTTCACCTCATTGAACAATTAAACACCCCCATCTCTGATGTCAAGCAAAAACTGCAGCCAACTTCAATTTTAACAAAACCAAAAGTCAGTTGTGTTCTTCTCTAGCCTAAACAGCAAGTGCTCAATAAAACCCTAAAGAAATATTCAAGTTAAAATATTGTTAAAACCTTAATCCTAAAAATAGTTATGTTAAAACTTAAATCCTAAAAATATAAACACTTAAAAACAAAATCATATAACCCTGTGAATATAATAAAAGAAACAATACAAACGTAAACTTATAAACTAATTTTCATTTAATTGTATTTTAAATAAATTCCTAAATCTACAATAAATAACTTGAATAAACTAACCTAAATTTAAATTCCTTTATTTATTTATTTGATACATATATATATACATATATATATATGTATATACATATATATATATTGAATTTCCCCTTAAAAGGTTTGTTGACCCAATAAATACATATATATAATGTTTATATCCCCTACCCTTTATAACCCGAAATAAACAATTTGAACGATCATTAACAACCACACACTTTACTAGTTAATCGGACAATGATTAACATGATCTTAAACATGCATGTTGAGGTTAATTTGAACAATCGTGCCCATCAACACCCCTCGGGTTTTTTTCACAATTTTTTGCATTTACAAGAGCACTGTAAGGTCATTCTATGTTCTGTTTACAGTGTTCTTTATTGTGAATGACCCTTTTACTATGAGAACGTCATTACCAACAGCACGTTATTATAATAAAACGTCATTATCATAATACCCATATGACGGTACTCAGAAAAAAAATGTAAACAAACAATAAATGAACGTAGTGCATTTAACTGAGAGTAATGAGTAACCTAGTGAAGATGATGCTGTCATAAGTACGTATGTGTACTCTTCCGTAACATTGGGTTCCTGACTGAATGTTTTTCGTCATGAAAATTTAGGCGATTTGTTGTGGGCTGTTGCTAACAATAACGTACCCGTCACAAAGCCAGCTTTTGTTGCGAGCTATGCGGAGCCACAAAATTTGGGAACCACTTTTTTTTGCTGTATTGTGGTATAGTTAGTGAGAAAATTAACTTATTTTATGGTAAGTCTGAGACGAAATTATTAAATTTTCCTAAGTGACTTGGGATATGGTTTATTCCTAAACATGATGGGTATTGTATGTCTTGTTTGAATAATTTATGATGGCTATTTTCAAATAATTATAAATATCTCCTACAGATTCAATCGTCTGGACCAAAGTTGGAATGCCATTAACAAACTATATTTGATACTAAACAACATACTGTCAGTCAGTCACTTATAAAAAGAAAATATTAACATTTTGAAACATTAACCCACATCTACCATGATTACAGGTCAACTACAATACTAAATTGCGCTCGGATTCATAAATAATGATGAAATAGGTTTTGCAGAATCCTTTAGCTGGGTATCACTTATTTTTTTTTATATTGTATTCTTAACTTATTTGGTTGAAATTTTTCAATATGTTTTTTTTCAGGTTTCATTAACGACTTCGGTCCTATTTGGATGTGTTAGCTTTTATTCACCAGGAGTTTAGAGAGTTGTCAGACAAAATGCAAAATTCCATTTTATTCAACAACAAAGCAGCGCCATTAATTAAGGTTTTGGTGAGATGAAATAGGTTTTGCAGAATCCTTTAGCTGGGTATCACTTATTTTTTTTTTATATTGTATTCTTAACTTATTTGGTTGAAATTTTTCAATATGTTTTTTTTCAGGTTTCATTAACGACTTCGGTCCTATTTGGATGTGTTAGCTTTTATTCACCAGGAGTTTAGAGAGTTGTCAGACAAAATGCAAAATTCCATTTTATTCAACAACAAAGCAGCGCCATTAATTAAGGTTTTGGTGAGTATAATACCTCCTTTTCCTTACACGCTTTATTGTTTGAGATGTTGAGCTTGTATAACTCCTATTAATTTCCCCGTAAGGTCCTCGATCTCATAGCTGTTATTTCCTACAGCTTTTCGAACTCTACACTTAAGCCATGGTCTACAAAGCTTGACATTTATTCCTTTTGCAAAGTTGCTTTGTATAAAGTTCTTTCTGAATATTTCTTGACCTGGCTTGTATCTAATAGTTCTACTTTTAAGATTATAGTACTTCTCATTATTTAAATATGCATTATGCAGTTTTTCGCTTACTTTTTCGTATATAAGTTGCATGTGTGCCGATTTAGGTAGAACTGACATATCACCTTCCTCGCTTGATCTCAATTTTCTTAATATTTCATAGGCATCAGCATGTGTGATCATGTTATAGCCTTTCAGTGCGAAAAATGGCGTTACACCGGTCGATGCATGAATTGTAGACCTTAACGAACATTCAATCTTGGATAAGTTTTCATCCTACTTTGTTTGGTCATTATCCAGAAAAGTTCTAATTGAACTGAGAATACTTTGGTTTACTCTCTCACTGGCTTTGGACTGTGGTGAGTAAATGGGAGTGCGGAGATGTTTTACTCCAAACAAAGCTAAAAATTCCTTAAAAGCTTCAGCAGTAAACTCTTTGCCATTATCTGAATGTACAAACTCTGGCACTCCAAATTATAAAAAAAACTTCATCTCTCAAAAACTTTATAGTTGATTTTGTGGTCATTTTAGATAACGCTTTTAGTAAAACAAATTTAATTTTGTGGTCCGTTATGACAGTTAAGTCCATTAATTCTATGTACTGTCGGAACTTTTTAATGGCTAACACTACCGCAAGACAGAGAAAGCTCTGTTGTCGAGTAGTATTTTTGCGCACTATTGAGTTTTTTAGAGAAGTATTCAATGGGATGTTCACCATCTTTATCGTCTTTTTGGAATAGGACTGCACCTATTCCAACATTTGAGGCATCACATTGGACGAAAAATGGCATTTCAAAATCAGGGCTAGACAATATACTAATACTAATCTGCGTTTAAGTTCTTCAAACGAACTTAATGCCTCAGAGGTAAGATGAAACTTAGGTGATTTCTTAAGTGTGTCGGTGAGAGGTACTGTCAGAGTGGAAAAGTCGTGAATGAAACGGAGATACCACCCTACTGTTCCCAAAATTTTGCGAACATCCTTTGGGTTTTTCGGAGGTTTTATATCCAATATCGCTGTTACTTCTCCCTCATCTGGCTTAATCTTACCTCCACCAACAATATAACCTAGATATTTAAGCTCTCTGTAGCAAAATTTGGACTTATGCATGTTAATTGTCAAACCTGCAGTGGTCAACTTTTGGCCTACAATTTTGAGCATCTGCATGTGGTCGTCGAAGTTAGAAGATACTTCCAACAAGTCAGCTCCGATGGCAACACTTTATCCATCAATCGACAGAGTCTCTGGGCAGCGTTACACAGTCCGAAAGGCATCACTTTAAATTGATACTGTGGCCTACCTGGGACTGTGAACACTGTCTTTGGTCTGCTGGCTTCATCCAGAGGGATCTGCCAAAAGCCATCTTTCATGTCGATTGCTGATATAAAGTGAGTGTCACCTAGCCTAGCTAATAAGCCATCGATGTTAGGGAGAGGATATGTATCCTTTTTGGTGACCTTATTCAGCTCCCTAGCGTCGAGACATAGCCTGTTTTTGTTGGGTTTTATGACCAGAGTTGTTCGGTTGTTCCACTCAGCACCGGTAGTAACTTCAATCACATCTAGCTCCAACATCCTGTCAAGTTCGGTGTACATTAATTTTTGAACTGCTGGGCTCACGGGATAGTGCCTCATTTTCTTGGCCGGTGCATTACCCGTGTCAATTATGTGTGTTTCCAATTTAGTTTTACCTAGGCCATATTGCGTGTAGCATTGAAACGATTGTTTCACGTTATCAAGAATTCGGCACTTTTATGAACTGAGGTTGTGCATTTTCAACTCTTCCGATTCTGAGGTTGAAATTTCATTTATTATTTTATCGCCAAAACACACTCTAAGCCCTATTTTCCTCAAGAAATCATATCCTAAAATTAGCTTTTGATTTAAATTTGGAACCAGATATAAAATTGTTCATACAGATCTGTTTCCATAATTAATTTCCGTTCGAATTTTTCCAACAATAAAATGTTGTCTCCCATCAGCGGTCCTTACAGAGGATTTAAAATCTAAAATTTGTACGTTCATCTTCCTCACATTCTCTAAACAATTCTTTCCGAGACAACTTACCGTGGCTCCACTGTCTAAGAGACCTTGGTACTTGGAACCTTCAATTTTAACCAACATATAGGGCCTAATATCGTCCTCACTATCTAGCCTGGTTGACGCGATATTTTTTTTTTCGGACTTTCTTGCAGCGTGTCTTTCCCTCGTTTTAACTATTTTCTTGCTTACAATGGGTTTATAGTCTGCAAAGATCTCTGCTCGCTTTTTGCTGTAGTTTTCTAAACGCTGCTCGTATGAAAGATTCGGATTAATCCCTCCTTTTTAATGATTTTTAAGATCTACCTTGTCTTTTTCAAATTCCTTATCCACTATGACAGTTACCACGTTGTTGTTTCTGTTAGCTGTCTCACTTTTATTGATTCTATCATTTTCGAAATTGACTTTGTTTAAATTAGGTCGGAATAATTGTTGTTTTACTGGGTGAGGTTCTGGCCTGAACATGCTGCCCCTAGGACATGTAGTAACGTCCTAAAACCCACACCTATAACAAAATATACTGCGTTGAACCACTGGACATTCGATAAATGAATGACATGGAGTCCTGCAGTTCCAACAAATTAGCTGATTGGCAGGGAATTTTTCTTTTTGTAGAGCTTTTACCTGGTTAGATTGCTCATTCTCTTCATTTGCCTCTAGTTCATAGATCTTTCTATGGTTTGGCAGGGGCATTCGGTGAGAGGATCTCTTGGCTATATTTCTCTCAGCCCTCTTGCATTCTTCTAACAGATTATCTAAATTTTCTATCCTGATTGGGAAAAGTAGTAGGTACAGGCCATCTTTTAAGTTGTCTTTGACTATCTTGACTCACTTTCATCCATATGGACACGCATTTGGTTTTTGAGTCTTACTATGTCCGATATGAAAGAATCTGCCGACTCGTTTGGAGCTTGCCTACGCTCCATTATTTTCCTCGGAATTTCAAAGTCACTCTCAAAATTGCGGAACTTTTTGAGGATGTGGTATTTAAATGTGTGCCAGTCACACGTGGGATGTTTCATACGAAACGACCAGAACCACGTGCTGGCTGTTCCGGTCACTAAATAGTGAAAACCTTTCATCAAAATGTCCCTTGGACAGATGTAATCGTTCCGACGTGCTTCTATTCTAAAGACAAAGTCTTCAACCGTCAACGATTTGCTTGTACCGTCAAACTTTATGCGCCATTTTTCCAACTGATTTGGGGTTATGGGTTTATAATGGTACTGTTGAGGTTGATGGTCAAATTCTGGGTTGGACAAGTTCTGTGAGTCGTTATTAAATAGCTGTTGCGGAACAAAACGTGGCTGTTGTTGTGCCATCTGAGGATATTGAGGTTGTTGTTGCCCTCTATTATTAAAATTAAATGGAGTCTGCTGGGAGTTGTTTGGAAAATAAGACCTATTTTGGTTATCGAAAGAATTACCGCGTTCCGAACGTAATGACTCCATAATTACCCGAGGTAACATCAACTGCATATTTTGCATCTCACGCATGATAGCTGCTTGAGCAGACTCTATTGAGGCACTCCCATATTACCTAACCTATTCGTTAACGTTTGGGTTAACTTCCACATTAACTGTGGGTAAATTCCGATTTGTTTGATTCATGTTATCTGAGTTACGTCTTACTGTACTACGCCCTTGACCACTTATTTCCCTGGCTGTTAAACTACTATATGTAGGGGTAGTAATGGTACTCTCACTCTCCGGTGATGAATGAGTTCGCGGTCCAGTTCCTTGCGAAAAACCTAACAAATTAAAATACTGTTCGTTGATACCTGCGCGGGTACTGTGTTTTGAGTTCTAGACGATGTTGTCGGTGTTGTCGTAGTTTCCCAAATGTTAATATTTCTATTTACCGGATTTTTACCTGACCTAAGTTGCCTTTGACTCATAATCGAAGCAAAATCACACAATATTATAAGGAACCTGAACTAGTTGAGATTGCTACGGTTATGAGTCTGGATACGTTATATGTTTTTTTTTTCAGTTTCTTTTTTCTTTATTGAATCTTTCTTATTATAAATTTACAAATAAGTATTGAAATCTTAACCTAAACTAAAACTAAAGTTGTTATTGCCGCTGCAATATCCAACATGAGTGCTCGTTAAATGATTATCTGGCCAGATCCAGTGTTTCCAATCGCCTCAGTCGTCTATGACCCTCAAATGACAGGAACTCCCTGGCGAGGGGGTTTGGATGATCCATTAGTTTTGAAATGTATTTTAGACTGGAGAGTTTGATCTCCTCGCGTATTATGGGGACATTGAGATCCCTATGGATATTACTATTGCGAATGTACCATGGGGCACCTGTTATTGTCCTTAACAGTGCTGACTGCTTTCTTTGCAATTTTTCAACGTTAGATGAGGAGGCTGTTACCCATAGCTGAATGCCGTATAGCCATATCGGTTTTATAATTGTTTTGTACAAAAGCACTTTGTATTCCAAGTCTAGAGCAGACCGTGGGCCAATTAACCAGTACAGTTGGACTGACTTTAATTTTATTTGCGTAACCTTGGCTTCAATATGGTGGGACCATGTTAAACGGCGATCAAGATGGATACCGAGATATCGCACATGGCTCTGTTCTGGGATTTTGATATTATTTATCTGTATGGAAGGGCAACTTTCTCGTCTTAAAGTAAATGTAACGTGAATACATTTTGTTGCATTGACCTTAATTTTCCATTTGTCCAGCCATTTTTCCAAATCGCCGATGTGAGACTGGAGTTGTTCAGAAGCTATTACGGGGTGTTCATGTGTACTTAAAAAAGCGGTATCATCCGCAAATGTAGATGTGTGAGTCAGTGCGCTCGTGGGCATATCTGCAGTATATAAAATATATAGGAACGGCCCTAGAATACTTCCCTGTGGTACACCAGCGGATATTTTTCGACGTGTTGAGATCACATCTTTTGATCTGATTTGGAAAGATCTTTCTTGTATGTAATTTTTAAGCAGTTTATGTACGTTCGCAGGTAGTAATCTTGTAATTTTGAGTATTAGTCCATCGTGCCAGACTTTATCGAAGGCTTGAATATGTCAATAAATAATGCGGAACAATACTGCTTGCTCTCGAAGGTTTTCCGAATAAGTATAGTTATCCGATGTACCTGTTCGATAGTACTATGTTTCCTTCTGAAACCAAATTGATGGTCAGGAATAATGCAATTTTCGTCAAGGTGCACTATATCTCTCAAGTAACAACTTTTCAAAAAGTTTTGAGAATATTGACAATAGGCTAATGGGACGGTATGATGCCACTTGAGTGACATCTTTTCCCGGCTTCGGTATCATAACTATATCAGATATTTTCCATGAGGATGGGAAATATCCAATACGTAGTATTGAGTTAAATATGAACAAAATAATTCTCAGTGCTGAGTTGGGCAGATTACTTATCATCGTGGTAGTAATTTTATCTATACCAGGTGATTTTCCAGCCTTAAGACCTTTGACCGTCGTCCTCACGGCTGAGAACCGGAATTTTAGTGGGGCTGGCACCACATTATTTATGGCATTATCTCTAATATATGAATTTGTATCATTTGGGGTAAATACATTCTCCAAGTGATTGGCAAATGCTTCGATTTTTTCTGAAGTATTTTTTGCCCATTCTCCGTTCTGAAGGCGTATGGGCGACTCATATACAATAGGGCATTGCATATTATTCACAGCTTTCCAGAGACTATATTCTGTGTTCTTAGTAGGGTCTAAGTTTCTAAGATAATTTCTCAGGTTAGATTCTTTATTAATCTTTAAGGCGACGTGAAGTCTTCTTTGGCACTGATTAAGTTTAGCCTTTACGTTCGGAGATCGCGATTGTTGCCATTGACGTCTGAGTGTTCTCTTTTCTTTGATAAGAGACTCAATGTTTTTAGGACATTTTGAATGTCTGTAATTCCCCAGGGTGACTGGGGGCGTGGACACTTTAACGGCGTTTGTTAAAATGTCTGTAAATATATCGACAGCGGATTGTATCTCATACTCATTTTTCAATGAGATGTTTTGTGGCAAGTGTGAGCTAACATACATTTTATACTTTAACCAGTTCGTTTTCTTGTCAGGGAAACAAGAGTAAGAGTTTTCCAATTTACTTGGAACTGCTAATAACGTTAAAACTGTAGGCGAGTGGTCTGACGAGAGGTCCAGCGAAGGGATCACTGAAATAAATTCTCGTTTTATATTCTTGATTACAGCGAAGTCAATTAGATCGGGAATCTTATTGAGGTCTGTAGGCCAATAAGTAGGTTGGCCACTAGATATGGCATCTAGTCTGTTAGACGATATTGCTTCTAACAGTTGCCTCCCTCTAGGAGTAATAAGGCCCCAAAATGTATGTTTTGCATTGTAATCACCAGCTGCTATAAATCTTGGACCTAGAGTCCTAAAATATTCGAGAAACTGCTCTCGATTAATATTATACCTAGGAGGACAGTATATTGAAGATATTGTAACTCTACCATCAGGTATATTTATAGATGTGGCCTGGATGTGATCCGTTTTATATTCTGGCATTGGGAAATGCCTAATATCCTTTCTCACTAATATAGCTGTTCCACCACAAGCTCTACCACTTGGATGTTTTGTATCATAAGTATAGTATCCGTTAATTCTGAAACAGTTCTTTATGGTAAAGTGTGTTTCAGAAACGAGTAGTACTTCAATTTCCTGAAGGTGGAGAAATTGTTGTACTTCATTCTTATGTTGGCTAAGGCCGTTAGCATTCCAAAAACAAATTCTTAGAGAATTCATTTTTTATTTAACAGGATCTGCATGAGCATGCTTTGATTCTGCATAAATTTTTGAAAACTATTTTGCATGTTCGTCATGAAACTGTTCATGGTTTGAATTAGATACTCAATAGAGCTTTGAGAGTTAGTGTCGGGTACTGGTACACCCTCTTTTAATGCATGTGCATATGAAAATAATGGGGTATTATTTCCATTGCTTCTTTTCATTTGGGTAACTGAACCTCATTTGTCGTATTGGCATACGATTTGTTTTGATAATTATCATTTATGATGCCTCTATATTGAGCACTAGAAGCACCAGTGTTTGTTTTCATTTGGGTAACTGAACCCTCATTTGTCGTATGGGCATACGATTTGTTTTGATTATTGTTTTTTATGATACTTCTATATTGAGCACTAGAAGCATCAGGAAGGCTTGGAAAGTTAGAAGCCGTATATTGAGCATATAAAGGTCTTCTTGCCTTCGTTGATTCCTGTATGCGTAGGAATACTGGGCATCCACGGTAGTTTGCGGTGTGATTTTGACGACAGTTACTACATTTTCATATATTATCTGTTTTTGAGTGGGGGCATTCTTGACTTTTATGAATATCTCCACATCTTACACATACAGAAGGTAATTTGCAGAATGTTCGGGTGTGACCGAACTCTTGGCAATTAAAGCACTGAGGTGGACCTTTGCGCTTAATTGGTTCTTCAACAATTATTTTACGATTAAGAAGATATCTTAAACCGTATATTTGATGAGTGTCACCCTTTTTCTTTAATTGAGAAGAGTTGAAAGTGATTTCAACTCTAAAAATTGGTTGAGGAATTTTATTCTTATTTATTATGTTGTGAATGGACTTCACTTCAAAGCCTTCAGACTCTAGCGCCCTTTTAATATCATCAGTTGGCTCAGAACTATCTATACCTTTGATGACTACTGTCAAACCTTTTGCACTTTTCAGTTGATATGTATAATAGTTTCTTTTCTCGGAATCGAAATTATCAACAATCATTCTGAAATTGTTTTCTTGAATATTTCCATTACGTAGAGAGACCACGTGGAAATTCTCCTTACCTACAAGTTGGGACAATTTGTTTACCAAAACATTTGTAGTAGGTTCGCGCAAATACAGAGGAGGTGGCTTATAGTCTTTTACAGGCTTTGCGGGTTTTTCCTTACTTTCTTGATTGTCAAGAATTGGAAAACGATTTTGACTTACCGGATTTTTCTTCGCCTGTTTTGGATTTGGTTCCAATTTTGATGTAACGGTCCATTCCTGTTAGGATTTTTCCCGTATTTTTCACTATACTTCGAGTATTTTTTGGTATGGCACCAGTATGTTTTAATGTAAAACTCGATTGATTTTGCTTATCATTACCGGTTTTTATAAAGTTAATAATTTCATTACTACTATTTGTGACATTAATCACAGTAGCATTACTATTTTCAGCAACCATTTGAGTTGTTGTTTGTTTTTCTATAATTTCTTTTATGTTGTCTTCTACACAATTGTTTTGTTTTGGCGCACTAGAGAGTGGAGATCTCTCGTTTGTTGTTGTTCTTACACTTAAATAATTTTTGTGATCTTTTGGATCATATGTATTATTATTGTTGTATGGAGAGCTCACAACAATGTATGCATTATTTCCATTGCTGCTGAGCCTCCTTTCACTTGTTGGAGAGTAAGAGAAACTCATACACAAACACACAAACACTACACTCTTTATTTAGGGTTTTATTTATGTTGTTGTTTTTTTTTATTACTTTTGCTTTGTTTTTTTTCTGATTGTTATTTATATATATTTGCATTAACAAACTGTTTTTTTATTTTTTTTGGCTGTTTAAATCAATATTTAAATATATTTATAAGTATTTAATAAGCGTCCATTCGCTGTTACTTATCTTTGTATATATTTTTTTTTTGTATTTATCTTCACAATTATTTTATTTATTTGTGAGAGCGATGTAAAACACGTCTATCCACTGTAAACGGCAGAAAAATTTGTTGCCTTGATAAATTTAAATTTATGGACCTAATATACAAAAAAAGAGCAACTAAATGCGAGAATGTCTCATAAAAAACTAGTATTCCTATTTTTATATTATATGTATATTAAACTGCAATAACTCTATATCTATGTTTCAAAAATTATGTAATTCTGAAAAAAAATATAAATATTGTAAACAGTATTTATGCATATACTTACGCACTATCTTTTTTCGAAAAAAACAAAAACTAAACGAAAGACTTAGAACACAATCGTGAAATAATTGTTCTACAGACAAGAACAATTTGAATAAAAATTATTCTTTAATGTATTATGAAAGTATATTTTAATTATTAAATTATTTTTTTAATGGGAAAATGTAAATAAAACGGTAATTGAAATAATAAATATTTTCTAGAAAAACAAAATACAAAAACATATAGATCTCATATTTTATATAGGAAATTTTATGAAGAAATTTAGTAAGAAGTTTTTTTTAACTTTTTTATTAATAAATTTCAACAATTTCAAACCTAAATTGTCAACAATTATTTTCTAATTTCTACAGAACACTTCGTATAACAATATATTAGTTAGTTTTACTTTTTTACTTTTTTTGGTTTTATTAGTTTTTTGTTTTGTTATTATAAATAATATTAAATAAAGTTAATTGTTAATATTTATAGTTTTTGCTAATTTTTTTTTCGATTTCAGATATGGCTGGTTGATCATTGAATTTGATTATGTGTCAGTTTGTACATGGTGACTCTAAATCCTATTCTTTGATGTTTGGCAGTTATAAATATTATAATTTCAAAGTAATTTACAATTAAATTTCTTACCTTTTATTGAATATTAATTAATTGAGTTCGGATTATATGATAATAATATTATTTCTAACTTATCAATACAGTTGTATTGTACTTTAAGTTTTTTATAACACCAACCAATTTAAACAGATTATAGAAAAATGTCTTAATGATTTGAATGATCATTAACAACCACGCACTTTACTAGTTAATCGGACAATGATTAACATGATCTTAAACATGCATGTTAAGGTTAATTTGAACAATCGTGCCCATCAACACCCCTCGGGTTTTTTTCACAATTTTTTGCATTTACAAGAGCACTGTAAGGTCATTCTATATTTTGTTTACAGTGTTCTTTATTGTGAATGAGCCTTTTACTATGAGAACGTCATTACCAACAGCACGTTATTATAATA
The DNA here is from genome assembly GCF_958450345.1 of Calliphora vicina. Lineage (NCBI taxonomy): Eukaryota > Metazoa > Arthropoda > Insecta > Diptera > Calliphoridae > Calliphora > Calliphora vicina. The sequence goes on along the minus strand of NC_088781.1, from coordinate 91,406,305 downwards.
AAACGTCATTATCATAATACCCATATGACGGTACTCAGAAAAAAAATGTAAACAAACAATAAATGAACGTAGTGCATTTAACTGAGAGTAATGAGTAACCTAGTGAAGATGATGCTGTCATAAGTACGTATGTGTACTCTTCCGTAACATTGGGTTCCTGACTGAATGTTTTTCGTCATGAAAATTTAGGCGATTTGTTGTGGGCTGTTGCTAACAATAACGTACCCGTCACAAAGCCAGCTTTTGTTGCGAGCTATGCGGAGCCACAAAATTTGGGAACCACTTTTTTTTGCTGTATTGTGGTATAGTTAGTGAGAAAATTAACTTATTTTATGGTAAGTCTGAGACGAAATTATTAAATTTTCCTAAGTGACTTGGGATATGGTTTATTCCTAAACATGATGGGTATTGTATGTCTTGTTTGAATAATTTATGATGGCTATTTTCAAATAATTATAAATATCTCCTACAGATTCAATCGTCTGGACCAAAGTTGGAATGCCATTAACAAACTATATTTGATACTAAACAACATACTGTCAGTCAGTCACTTATAAAAAGAAAATATTAACATTTTGAAACATTAACCCACATCTACCATGATTACAGGTCAACTACAATACTAAATTGCGCTCGGATTCATAAATAATGATGAAATAGGTTTTGCAGAATCCTTTAGCTGGGTATCACTTATTTTTTTTTATATTGTATTCTTAACTTATTTGGTTGAAATTTTTCAATATGTTTTTTTTCAGGTTTCATTAACGACTTCGGTCCTATTTGGATGTGTTAGCTTTTATTCACCAGGAGTTTAGAGAGTTGTCAGACAAAATGCAAAATTCCATTTTATTCAACAACAAAGCAGCGCCATTAATTAAGGTTTTGGTGAGATGAAATAGGTTTTGCAGAATCCTTTAGCTGGGTATCACTTATTTTTTTTTTATATTGTATTCTTAACTTATTTGGTTGAAATTTTTCAATATGTTTTTTTTCAGGTTTCATTAACGACTTCGGTCCTATTTGGATGTGTTAGCTTTTATTCACCAGGAGTTTAGAGAGTTGTCAGACAAAATGCAAAATTCCATTTTATTCAACAACAAAGCAGCGCCATTAATTAAGGTTTTGGTGAGTATAATACCTCCTTTTCCTTACACGCTTTATTGTTTGAGATGTTGAGCTTGTATAACTCCTATTAATTTCCCCGTAAGGTCCTCGATCTCATAGCTGTTATTTCCTACAGCTTTTCGAACTCTACACTTAAGCCATGGTCTACAAAGCTTGACATTTATTCCTTTTGCAAAGTTGCTTTGTATAAAGTTCTTTCTGAATATTTCTTGACCTGGCTTGTATCTAATAGTTCTACTTTTAAGATTATAGTACTTCTCATTATTTAAATATGCATTATGCAGTTTTTCGCTTACTTTTTCGTATATAAGTTGCATGTGTGCCGATTTAGGTAGAACTGACATATCACCTTCCTCGCTTGATCTCAATTTTCTTAATATTTCATAGGCATCAGCATGTGTGATCATGTTATAGCCTTTCAGTGCGAAAAATGGCGTTACACCGGTCGATGCATGAATTGTAGACCTTAACGAACATTCAATCTTGGATAAGTTTTCATCCTACTTTGTTTGGTCATTATCCAGAAAAGTTCTAATTGAACTGAGAATACTTTGGTTTACTCTCTCACTGGCTTTGGACTGTGGTGAGTAAATGGGAGTGCGGAGATGTTTTACTCCAAACAAAGCTAAAAATTCCTTAAAAGCTTCAGCAGTAAACTCTTTGCCATTATCTGAATGTACAAACTCTGGCACTCCAAATTATAAAAAAAACTTCATCTCTCAAAAACTTTATAGTTGATTTTGTGGTCATTTTAGATAACGCTTTTAGTAAAACAAATTTAATTTTGTGGTCCGTTATGACAGTTAAGTCCATTAATTCTATGTACTGTCGGAACTTTTTAATGGCTAACACTACCGCAAGACAGAGAAAGCTCTGTTGTCGAGTAGTATTTTTGCGCACTATTGAGTTTTTTAGAGAAGTATTCAATGGGATGTCCACCATCTTTATCGTCTTTTTGGAATAGGACTGCACCTATTCCAACATTTGAGGCATCACATTGGACGAAAAATGGCATTTCAAAATCAGGGCTAGACAATATACTAATACTAATCTGCGTTTAAGTTCTTCAAACGAACTTAATGCCTCAGAGGTAAGATGATTCTTAGGTGATTTCTTAAGTGTGTCGGTGAGAGGTACTGTCAGAGTGGAAAAGTCGAGAATGAAACGGAGATACCACCCTACTGTTCCCAAAATTTTGCGAACATCCTTTGGGTTTTTCGGAGGTTTTATATCCAATATCGCTGTTACTTCTCCCTCATCTGGCTTAATCTTACCTCCACCAACAATATAACCTAGATATTTAAGCTCTCTGTAGCAAAATTTGGACTTATGCATGTTAATTGTCAAACCTGCAGTGGTCAACTTTTGGCCTACAATTTTGAGCATCTGCATGTGGTCGTCGAAGTTAGAAGATACTTCCAACAAGTCAGCTCCGATGGCAACACTTTATCCATCAATCGACAGAGTCTCTGGGCAGCGTTACACAGTCCGAAAGGCATCACTTTAAATTGATACTGTGGCCTACCTGGGACTGTGAACACTGTCTTTGGTCTGCTGGCTTCATCCAGAGGGATCTGCCAAAAGCCATCTTTCATGTCGATTGCTGATATAAAGTGAGTGTCACCTAGCCTAGCTAATAAGCCATCGATGTTAGGGAGAGGATATGTATCCTTTTTGGTGACCTTATTCAGCTCCCTAGCGTCGAGACATAGCCTGTTTTTGTTGGGTTTTATGACCAGAGTTGTTCGGTTGTTCCACTCAGCACCGGTAGTAACTTCAATCACATCTAGCTCCAACATCCTGTCAAGTTCGGTGTACATTAATTTTTGAACTGCTGGGCTCACGGGATAGTGCCTCATTTTCTTGGCCGGTGCATTACCCGTGTCAATTATGTGTGTTTCCAATTTAGTTTTACCTAGGCCATATTGCGTGTAGCATTGAAACGATTGTTTCACGTTATCAAGAATTCGGCACTTTTATGAACTGAGGTTGTGCATTTTCAACTCTTCCGATTCTGAGGTTGAAATTTCATTTATTATTTTATCGCCAAAACACACTCTAAGCCCTATTTTCCTCAAGAAATCATATCCTAAAATTAGCTTTTGATTTAAATTTGGAACCAGATATAAAATTGTTCATACAGATCTGTTTCCATAATTAATTTCCGTTCGAATTTTTCCAACAATAAAATGTTGTCTCCCATCAGCGGTCCTTACAGAGGATTTAAAATCTAAAATTTGTACGTTCATCTTCCTCACATTCTCTAAACAATTCTTTCCGAGACAACTTACCGTGGCTCCACTGTCTAAGAGACCTTGGTACTTGGAACCTTCAATTTTAACCAACATATAGGGCCTAATATCGTCCTCACTATCTAGCCTGGTTGACGCGATATTTTTTTTTTCGGACTTTCTTGCAGCGTGTCTTTCCCTCGTTTTAACTATTTTCTTGCTTACAATGGGTTTATAGTCTGCAAAGATCTCTGCTCGCTTTTTGCTGTAGTTTTCTAAACGCTGCTCGTATGAAAGATTCGGATTAATCCCTCCTTTTTAATGATTTTTAAGATCTACCTTGTCTTTTTCAAATTCCTTATCCACTATGACAGTTACCACGTTGTTGTTTCTGTTAGCTGTCTCACTTTTATTGATTCTATCATTTTCGAAATTGACTTTGTTTAAATTAGGTCGGAATAATTGTTGTTTTACTGGGTGAGGTTCTGGCCTGAACATGCTGCCCCTAGGACATGTAGTAACGTCCTCGAACCCACACCTATAACAAAATATACTGCGTTGAACCACTGGACATTCGATAAATGAATGACATGGAGTCCTGCAGTTCCAACAAATTAGCTGATTGGCAGGGAATTTTTCTTTTTGTAGAGCTTTTACCTGGTTAGATTGCTCATTCTCTTCATTTGCCTCTAGTTCATAGATCTTTCTATGGTTTGGCAGGGGCATTCGGTGAGAGGATCTCTTGGCTATATTTCTCTCAGCCCTCTTGCATTCTTCTAACAGATTATCTAAATTTTCTATCCTGATTGGGAAAAGTAGTAGGTACAGGCCATCTTTTAAGTTGTCTTTGACTATCTTGACTCACTTTCATCCATATGGACACGCATTTGGTTTTTGAGTCTTACTATGTCCGATATGAAAGAATCTGCCGACTCGTTTGGAGCTTGCCTACGCTCCATTATTTTCCTCGGAATTTCAAAGTCACTCTCAAAATTGCGGAACTTTTTGAGGATGTGGTATTTAAATGTGTGCCAGTCACACGTGGGATGTTTCATACGAAACGACCAGAACCACGTGCTGGCTGTTCCGGTCACTAAATAGTGAAAACCTTTCATCAAAATGTCCCTTGGACAGATGTAATCGTTCCGACGTGCTTCTATTCTAAAGACAAAGTCTTCAACCGTCAACGATTTGCTTGTACCGTCAAACTTTATGCGCCATTTTTCCAACTGATTTGGGGTTATGGGTTTATAATGGTACTGTTGAGGTTGATGGTCAAATTCTGGGTTGGACAAGTTCTGTGAGTCGTTATTAAATAGCTGTTGCGGAACAAAACGTGGCTGTTGTTGTGCCATCTGAGGATATTGAGGTTGTTGTTGCCCTCTATTATTAAAATTAAATGGAGTCTGCTGGGAGTTGTTTGGAAAATAAGACCTATTTTGGTTATCGAAAGAATTACCGCGTTCCGAACGTAATGACTCCATAATTACCCGAGGTAACATCAACTGCATATTTTGCATCTCACGCATGATAGCTGCTTGAGCAGACTCTATTGAGGCACTCCCATATTACCTAACCTATTCGTTAACGTTTGGGTTAACTTCCACATTAACTGTGGGTAAATTCCGATTTGTTTGATTCATGTTATCTGAGTTACGTCTTACTGTACTACGCCCTTGACCACTTATTTCCCTGGCTGTTAAACTACTATATGTAGGGGTAGTAATGGTACTCTCACTCTCCGGTGATGAATGAGTTCGCGGTCCAGTTCCTTGCGAAAAACCTAACAAATTAAAATACTGTTCGTTGATACCTGCGCGGGTACTGTGTTTTGAGTTCTAGACGATGTTGTCGGTGTTGTCGTAGTTTCCCAAATGTTAATATTTCTATTTACCGGATTTTTACCTGACCTAAGTTGCCTTTGACTCATAATCGAAGCAAAATCACACAATATTATAAGGAACCTGAACTAGTTGAGATTGCTACGGTTATGAGTCTGGATACGTTATATGTTTTTTTTCAGTTTCTTTTTTCTTTATTGAATCTTTCTTATTATAAATTTACAAATAAGTATTGAAATCTTAACCTAAACTAAAACTAAAGTTGTTATTGCCGCTGCAATATCCAACATGAGTGCTCGTTAAATGATTATCTGGCCAGATCCAGTGTTTCCAATCGCCTCAGTCGTCTATGACCCTCAAATGACAGGAACTCCCTGGCGAGGGGGTTTGGATGATCCATTAGTTTTGAAATGTATTTTAGACTGGAGAGTTTGATCTCCTCGCGTATTATGGGGACATTGAGATCCCTATGGATATTACTATTGCGAATGTACCATGGGGCACCTGTTATTGTCCTTAACAGTGCTGACTGCTTTCTTTGCAATTTTTCAACGTTAGATGAGGAGGCTGTTACCCATAGCTGAATGCCGTATAGCCATATCGGTTTTATAATTGTTTTGTACAAAAGCACTTTGTATTCCAAGTCTAGAGCAGACCGTGGGCCAATTAACCAGTACAGTTGGACTGACTTTAATTTTATTTGCGTAACCTTGGCTTCAATATGGTGGGACCATGTTAAACGGCGATCAAGATGGATACCGAGATATCGCACATGGCTCTGTTCTGGGATTTTGATATTATTTATCTGTATGGAAGGGCAACTTTCTCGTCTTAAAGTAAATGTAACGTGAATACATTTTGTTGCATTGACCTTAATTTTCCATTTGTCCAGCCATTTTTCCAAATCGCCGATGTGAGACTGGAGTTGTTCAGAAGCTATTACGGGGTGTTCATGTGTACTTAAAAAAGCGGTATCATCCGCAAATGTAGATGTGTGAGTCAGTGCGCTCGTGGGCATATCTGCAGTATATAAAATATATAGGAACGGCCCTAGAATACTTCCCTGTGGTACACCAGCGGATATTTTTCGACGTGTTGAGATCACATCTTTTGATCTGATTTGGAAAGATCTTTCTTGTATGTAATTTTTAAGCAGTTTATGTACGTTCGCAGGTAGTAATCTTGTAATTTTGAGTATTAGTCCATCGTGCCAGACTTTATCGAAGGCTTGAATATGTCAATAAATAATGCGGAACAATACTGCTTGCTCTCGAAGGTTTTCCGAATAAGTATAGTTATCCGATGTACCTGTTCGATAGTACTATGTTTCCTTCTGAAACCAAATTGATGGTCAGGAATAATGCAATTTTCGTCAAGGTGCACTATATCTCTCAAGTAACAACTTTTCAAAAAGTTTTGAGAATATTGACAATAGGCTAATGGGACGGTATGATGCCACTTGAGTGACATCTTTTCCCGGCTTCGGTATCATAACTATATCAGATATTTTCCATGAGGATGGGAAATATCCAATACGTAGTATTGAGTTAAATATGAACAAAATAATTCTCAGTGCTGAGTTGGGCAGATTACTTATCATCGTGGTAGTAATTTTATCTATACCAGGTGATTCTCCAGCCTTAAGACCTTTGACCGTCGTCCTCACGGCTGAGAACCGGAATTTTAGTGGGGCTGGCACCACATTATTTATGGCATTATCTCTAATATATGAATTTGTATCATTTGGGGTAAATACATTCTCCAAGTGATTGGCAAATGCTTCGATTTTTTCTGAAGTATTTTTTGCCCATTCTCCGTTCTGAAGGCGTATGGGCGACTCATATACAATAGGGCATTGCATATTATTCACAGCTTTCCAGAGACTATATTCTGTGTTCTTAGTAGGGTCTAAGTTTCTAAGATAATTTCTCAGGTTAGATTCTTTATTAATCTTTAAGGCGACGTGAAGTCTTCTTTGGCACTGATTAAGTTTAGCCTTTACGTTCGGAGATCGCGATTGTTGCCATTGACGTCTGAGTGTTCTCTTTTCTTTGATAAGAGACTCAATGTTTTTAGGACATTTTGAATGTCTGTAATTCCCCAGGGTGACTGGGGGCGTGGACACTTTAACGGCGTTTGTTAAAATGTCTGTAAATATATCGACAGCGGATTGTATCTCATACTCATTTTTCAATGAGATGTTTTGTGGCAAGTGTGAGCTAACATACATTTTATACTTTAACCAGTTCGTTTTCTTGTCAGGGAAACAAGAGTAAGAGTTTTCCAATTTACTTGGAACTGCTAATAACGTTAAAACTGTAGGCGAGTGGTCTGACGAGAGGTCCAGCGAAGGGATCACTGAAATAAATTCTCGTTTTATATTCTTGATTACAGCGAAGTCAATTAGATCGGGAATCTTATTGAGGTCTGTAGGCCAATAAGTAGGTTGGCCACTAGATATGGCATCTAGTCTGTTAGACGATATTGCTTCTAACAGTTGCCTCCCTCTAGGAGTAATAAGGCCCCAAAATGTATGTTTTGCATTGTAATCACCAGCTGCTATAAATCTTGGACCTAGAGTCCTAAAATATTCGAGAAACTGCTCTCGATTAATATTATACCTAGGAGGACAGTATATTGAAGATATTGTAACTCTACCATCAGGTATATTTATAGATGTGGCCTGGATGTGATCCGTTTTATATTCTGGCATTGGGAAATGCCTAATATCCTTTCTCACTAATATAGCTGTTCCACCACAAGCTCTACCACTTGGATGTTTTGTATCATAAGTATAGTATCCGTTAATTCTGAAACAGTTCTTTATGGTAAAGTGTGTTTCAGAAACGAGTAGTACTTCAATTTCCTGAAGGTGGAGAAATTGTTGTACTTCATTCTTATGTTGGCTAAGGCCGTTAGCATTCCAAAAACAAATTCTTAGAGAATTCATTTTTTATTTAACAGGATCTGCATGAGCATGCTTTGATTCTGCATAAATTTTTGAAAACTATTTTGCATGTTCGTCATGAAACTGTTCATGGTTTGAATTAGATACTCAATAGAGCTTTGAGAGTTAGTGTCGGGTACTGGTACACCCTCTTTTAATGCATGTGCATATGAAAATAATGGGGTATTATTTCCATTGCTTCTTTTCATTTGGGTAACTGAACCTCATTTGTCGTATTGGCATACGATTTGTTTTGATAATTATCATTTATGATGCCTCTATATTGAGCACTAGAAGCACCAGTGTTTGTTTTCATTTGGGTAACTGAACCCTCATTTGTCGTATGGGCATACGATTTGTTTTGATTATTGTTTTTTATGATACTTCTATATTGAGCACTAGAAGCATCAGGAAGGCTTGGAAAGTTAGAAGCCGTATATTGAGCATATAAAGGTCTTCTTGCCTTCGTTGATTCCTGTATGCGTAGGAATACTGGGCATCCACGGTAGTTTGCGGTGTGATTTTGACGACAGTTACTACATTTTCATATATTATCTGTTTTTGAGTGGGGGCATTCTTGACTTTTATGAATATCTCCACATCTTACACATACAGAAGGTAATTTGCAGAATGTTCGGGTGTGACCGAACTCTTGGCAATTAAAGCACTGAGGTGGACCTTTGCGCTTAATTGGTTCTTCAACAATTATTTTACGATTAAGAAGATATCTTAAACCGTATATTTGATGAGTGTCACCCTTTTTCTTTAATTGAGAAGAGTTGAAAGTGATTTCAACTCTAAAAATTGGTTGAGGAATTTTATTCTTATTTATTATGTTGTGAATGGACTTCACTTCAAAGCCTTCAGACTCTAGCGCCCTTTTAATATCATCAGTTGGCTCAGAACTATCTATACCTTTGATGACTACTGTCAAACCTTTTGCACTTTTCAGTTGATATGTATAATAGTTTCTTTTCTCGGAATCGAAATTATCAACAATCATTCTGAAATTGTTTTCTTGAATATTTCCATTACGTAGAGAGACCACGTGGAAATTCTCCTTACCTACAAGTTGGGACAATTTGTTTACCAAAACATTTGTAGTAGGTTCGCGCAAATACAGAGGAGGTGGCTTATAGTCTTTTACAGGCTTTGCGGGTTTTTCCTTACTTTCTTGATTGTCAAGAATTGGAAAACGATTTTGACTTACCGGATTTTTCTTCGCCTGTTTTGGATTTGGTTCCAATTTTGATGTAACGGTCCATTCCTGTTAGGATTTTTCCCGTATTTTTCACTATACTTCGAGTATTTTTTGGTATGGCACCAGTATGTTTTAATGTAAAACTCGATTGATTTTGCTTATCATTACCGGTTTTTATAAAGTTAATAATTTCATTACTACTATTTGTGACATTAATCACAGTAGCATTACTATTTTCAGCAACCATTTGAGTTGTTGTTTGTTTTTCTATAATTTCTTTTATGTTGTCTTCTACACAATTGTTTTGTTTTGGCGCACTAGAGAGTGGAGATCTCTCGTTTGTTGTTGTTCTTACACTTAAATAATTTTTGTGATCTTTTGGATCATATGTATTATTATTGTTGTATGGAGAGCTCACAACAATGTATGCATTATTTCCATTGCTGCTGAGCCTCCTTTCACTTGTTGGAGAGTAAGAGAAACTCATACACAAACACACAAACACTACACTCTTTATTTAGGGTTTTATTTATGTTGTTGTTTTTTTTTATTACTTTTGCTTTGTTTTTTTTCTGATTGTTATTTATATATATTTGCATTAACAAACTGTTTTTTTATTTTTTTTGGCTGTTTAAATCAATATTTAAATATATTTATAAGTATTTAATAAGCGTCCATTCGCTGTTACTTATCTTTGTATATATTTTTTTTTTGTATTTATCTTCACAATTATTTTATTTATTTGTGAGAGCGATGTAAAACACGTCTATCCACTGTAAACGGCAGAAAAATTTGTTGCCTTGATAAATTTAAATTTATGGACCTAATATACAAAAAAAGAGCAACTAAATGCGAGAATGTCTCATAAAAAACTAGTATTCCTATTTTTATATTATATGTATATTAAACTGCAATAACTCTATATCTATGTTTCAAAAATTATGTAATTCTGAAAAAAAATATAAATATTGTAAACAGTATTTATGCATATACTTACGCACTATCTTTTTTCGAAAAAAACAAAAACTAAACGAAAGACTTAGAACACAATCGTGAAATAATTGTTCTACAGACAAGAACAATTTGAATAAAAATTATTCTTTAATGTATTATGAAAGTATATTTTAATTATTAAATTATTTTTTTAATGGGAAAATGTAAATAAAACGGTAATTGAAATAATAAATATTTTCTAGAAAAACAAAATACAAAAACATATAGATCTCATATTTTATATAGGAAATTTTATGAAGAAATTTAGTAAGAAGTTTTTTTTAACTTTTTTATTAATAAATTTCAACAATTTCAAACCTAAATTGTCAACAATTATTTTCTAATTTCTACAGAACACTTCGTATAACAATATATTAGTTAGTTTTACTTTTTTACTTTTTTTGGTTTTATTAGTTTTTTGTTTTGTTATTATAAATAATATTAAATAAAGTTAATTGTTAATATTTATAGTTTTTGCTAATTTTTTTTTCGATTTCAGATATGGCTGGTTGATCATTGAATTTGATTATGTGTCAGTTTGTACATGGTGACTCTAAATCCTATTCTTTGATGTTTGGCAGTTATAAATATTATAATTTCAAAGTAATTTACAATTAAATTTCTTACCTTTTATTGAATATTAATTAATTGAGTTCGGATTATATGATAATAATATTATTTCTAACTTATCAATACAGTTGTATTGTACTTTAAGTTTTTTATAACACCAACCAATTTAAACAGATTATAGAAAAATGTCTTAATGATTTGAATGATCATTAACAACCACGCACTTTACTAGTTAATCGGACAATGATTAACATGATCTTAAACATGCATGTTGAGGTTAATTTGAACAATCGTGCCCATCAACACCCCTCGGGTTTTTTTCACAATTTTTTGCATTTACAAGAGCACTGTAAGGTCATTCTATATTTTGTTTACAGTGTTCTTTATTGTGAATGAGCCTTTTACTATGAGAACGTCATTACCAACAGCACGTTATTATAATAAAACGTCATTATCTTAATACCCATATGACGGTACTCAGAAAAAAAATGTAAACAAACAATAAAAGAACGCAAGCAAGATGGGCAAACATTTTAATTTTAAAAATAATTTAATTAAATAAAGTAGTGCATTTAACTAAGAGTAATGAGTAACCTAGTGAAGATGATGCTGTCGTAAGTACGTATGTGTACTCTTCCGTAACATTGGGTTCCTGACTGAATGTTTTTCGTCATGAAAATTTAGGCGATTTGTTGTGGGCTGTTGCTAACAATAACGTACCCGTCACAAGTATTTAAATATTCTTTCAAAAAATTTAAGAAGCTTTTCTTCGCTTAATAAATTTAATCAGTTCTAGTTCAGTTCGGACGTGTTTATTTTTACTCCGAGTTAACTCGTTATTTTAATGTATCTATCGGGAAATAAATATAAATATCACCTGTTTATTATTTACGCGAAAGGACGCTTTTATTTTAATAATATTATTAAATAAAAAAATCAAAACAACAACTAAAAGACAAATAAGTAAAAAAATTCTTTATATTTTTTTCTTTTTTTGAACCTTTTTTGTGCATTGACTATTAAATAAAGATCAAGCAAGAGTGTTAACGAAAGTAATTACAAATACTCTTAAATGAGTCTCTTCAACGAAAACAGTGAGCGAAGGTTAAGTGTAAACGGCAGAAATGCATACGTTACAGTTAATGTAGACGAAAAAAATATAAACAAAACAAACAGAAGAATAGATGAAAACTTGTTTTTAATCGCCAAACCTGTTAACCGCGCTCGTTCTTGTTCCCCCGCATTGACAACAACTAATGATTGTCAAACAAAAGAAAATTCAATCAGAAAATAAAAATATTTTATCTATGCCTGAAAGTATGCTAGCTATATCAGCTTCAGATACGAAATCCACCACACTAACTACAAATAAAATTAACCCATTAACGCGCGCTATACCCAAGATTAGTCAACCATTAAATAATGATAATAAATCCCAAATACAGGTTGGAATGGACCGGTATATTACAGGATTAAAACGGGCACGAAGTCCCAAGTCCTCGAAAGCGGCACCCTTGGCCAAATTATATAAGGATAGTGAACCTCATAGACTAAACAATAAAAATCGTTTTTCTATTCTGGAATGTGAAACTAATGAACCAGTAAATAAAATCCATTCTACAAAACCACCCCCCATTTACTTGAGAGAAAATAATTCGAATGCACTGGTTCAGAGCCTGATCTCATTAATAGGAGAGACCTCTTTTTACGTAATCCCAATCAAGAAAGGCACGATTCATGAAACTAAAATACAGGTCAATAGTGAAAACGATTATAGAAAGGTTGTAACATATTTTGAAACTCAAAAGAAAAGTTTTTACACTTATCAGCTGAAAGGAAGCAAGGGTCTACAATATTGACTGTAATGTTGAACCACTCGAAATAAAGCAAAGCTTAGAAGACAAAAAATGTGATAAATATTAGAAATCGCGAAAAAAAAAATACCCCAACCACTCTTCCGTGTTGAACTTGAACCCGGTGACATAAACCTGAAAAAAATGAAACAAACAACCAAACTCAGCCGCAAGTCCGTCAACTCCAAAACGAAAATATGAACCCAGAGGTAAGAGAGCAAACGCCAATTTTCAATTTTACCCGACTTGAATCTACAATAGAAACTCTTGTGCAATCGGTAAATAACTTTACAAACTCAATGAGTAACATGATGCAAGAAATGCTTAAGATGCAATCAATGTTATTGCAGGCTGTGCTTAACAGACCATGAACTGCCTAAGAATATGTTTTTGGAATGCAAATGGCATACGCCAACACAAAAACGAACTCGAATATTTTTTAAGAAACCAACAAATTGATGTAATGCTGGTTTCTGAAACTCATTTGACGTCCAGAAGTTCCTTTCGAATAAATGGATATGTAATATATGACACCAAAGATCCCAGAGGTAGAGCATGCGGAGGCTCGGCAATTTTAATAAAAGCTCGAATAAAACACTACTTAATGTGTGATTTTTGCGAAGATTATCTTCAAGCTACTACAATCTGTCTTGAAGATTTTCATCGAAACTTAGTGATTTCATCGATATACTCACCCCCAAGATTCTCAATTACAGAAAGTCAATATAATAAATTTTTTAAATCACTAGGCCCCCGTTTCCTGGCTGCTGGCGATTATAATGCTAAGCACACATTCTGGGGATCACGACTGATTACCCCTAAAGGTCGTGTTTTGTTCGACTCAATTTCTAAAATGGGTTTGCATGTGCTTTCGAGCGGCCAACCTATTTACTGGCCTACTGACCCACGAAAAATACCGGATGTTATTGATTTTAGCGTGATGAAAAATATCGAATCCTCGCTGGAACTATCTTCAGATCACTCACCCACTATTATTACTTTATTTAGCCCCCTAGAAATTGTATACCCGACTGGTAATTTAGCGATGGCAGGCACAAGAATAAATTGGCTCAAATATAAAAAATACCTCAGTACACATTGCTCGGAAAACATACCGCTAAGAACACCAGAAAACATCGATCACTCTCTTATCAATTTCGATAAAAATCTCAAACTGGCTGCTGAACATGCTACCCAAACCCCCCGACAATTCAGATATAATAGAATTAATTCTGCAGATGTCGAAAATAAGATTTCGAAGATAGTGGCAATTGCACAGATCCCCCCAACTAAAATCGAAGCTTAAAGATTGTATAAAAAGACTTAAAAAGCTCTTGGAATTTCGAAAAATGCAATCATTGAATAAATATATATAAACATTATGGCGAGCAACAAAAAATCTTAAAAGACCCGTTATATGTAAGTCCCCCTGCGAAATTCAAGTGGTGGTTGGGCAAGAAATGATACTGAAAAAGGGAATCTGTTTGTTAATCATTTAAAAAAAGTATTTACACCGAACACACCAAACGAAGCAATTGAGTTGCCACCTGTTGCACCCTATTTTGGAGTAGCCGTACCCCTACGTTTTGAGATTCGAGAGATCGAAAATGCTATTGCTGATTTAAATCCCAAGAAAGCATCTGGTATGGACAAGATCAGCAACAAGATGCTTATGGAGCTACCCCGGATAGCAATAAAAATTATTCTTTTTATTTTTAATGCTATATTACGACTTGAATATTATCCTCCAGAATGGAAGGTTTCACTGGTTACCATGATACCCAAGCCGGGAAAAGATCACACAAAAGTAGAATCATACAGACCCATCAGCCATCAAAGCTATTTGAGAAGATACTTATGAACAAGTTGTACCCGATGTTAACTGAAAACAATTGTATTCCGAATCATCAATTTGGATTTAGACTTGTAAATATGGTGAGAAAAGCGTTTGAAGAAATGAAATACTGTTCTGCACTCTTCATCGACATCTCTCAAGCGTTTGATAAGGTATGGCATGCTGGATTAATATACAAATTGAGTCAAAATTTACCGGCAAACACACATAAGCTGTTGGAAACCTATTTAACTGGTCGAACATTTAAGGTTAAAGAGGGAAACTTTTTAAGTACTGCACAACCCATTGAAGCTGGAGTCCCCCAAGGCAGTATCCTGGGACCTTTTTTATATTTGATGTATTCGTCTGATATGCCAACTAACAATCGCACTCATACATCAACATTTGCTGATGATACTGCTATTCTAAGCATTCATAAAAACCCTCAAGAAGCGTCTCGTTACTTACAAAACCACATATTTGAATTAGAAAAATGGTTAAAACAATGAAAAATTAAAGTCAACGAGTAAAAATGTACACACATTACATTTACATTGCGTAGAGAATCATGCCCCCCTATTCATATCAATAACCAAACAATAATTCAACAATCGGAAGTGAAATACCTCGGAATACATCTCGATCGTCGCCTTACATGGAAAAGTCATATAGATGCAAAGTTGACTCAAATGAAATTGAAATCAATTAGTTTAGATTGTAAACTTCTACTTTATAACATGAAGATAAAACCATACAGTTATGGGGCACGGCCTCAGCGTCAAATGTAGAAAAGATCCAAAGACGCCAAAACAAGTTTCTAAGAATGATCACAGTTGCCCCCTGGTCGATTTTTTATATAAAAACTCAAAATATCAAAATTCTAATAACTTGGCCAATAATACATGTATTCTGTTGTTGCAAGACTTAGGTTTTTGACAACAAACTTAGGTTGTTTGTCTCTCCGTAGCGCTTCTATGTATATTTTATTCTATGCCCTATATGAATAAAAATTATCATTCAATAATACGTTTTTTTTTTCCTTTTTAACTATTTTTACCCTTTTCAAACCGTTTTCTCACAAATTCACAAATCGAACACAAGCATTTTTTTAACTTGGACAGGACAACGTCTGTAGGGTCAGCTAGTAAATTAATAAAATTTGTTAATAATCAGTCAATTGTGGTGGGGGACTCAAATATTGATCTAATTGAATTTGTACCATCAGAAGATATTATGAATTTATTTCATTGTTTTAGTTTACAAAATTGCCATACACTGTTACAAGGCCACAAAGCGGAACTTGCATTGATCATGTTTTTAGTAATCTAGCTAATCAAATTAATATTGACTCTGTTGAATGTAGTCTAACTGATCATAATCTTGTTTGTTGTAAATTAAGGTTAGAAATTGAAGAACAGAATTATGTTGAGAGCTTAAAGATTGTTTGTGATTATGATAAAGTAAAAAAGTACATAGAACAAAATCTTTTAAGCACTAACAACTCCCAACACGCATCAGATGCGACTGTATGCTTACTGAATGTGGTGAATGATGCTATTTTGATTAACACAAGTGAATCTATAGATAAAAAATCTATAAAACGAGATATTTCCCCATGGATTAATAAAAACTTATGGTCTCTGATTGAAATAAAAAAAAATCTGTTGAAAAAGAGGAGAAATAATTTGAATGATATAGTTATTAATGAAAGTCATAAGAGAATAAGCAACGTTATTAGAAAAGCAACGAGAGTTTCAATGAATAATTATTACGAGTATAATATTTTGTATTGTGGTGGCGATTTGAAGAAATGTTGGACATTTTTAAATGAAGTAGCCGGTCGCAAGCAGAATAAAACTATATATATTGCGGATGCAAACGGAATAAGTGTTGTAGATAATGAAATAAAATCTACACTCTTAAATAATTACTTTATTGATGCTGTAGACTCGTTAAGAGGAAGTATTGAAAAATATCCCAACGATAGTTGTAACTCATTGAGATAAAAGCTGTCACATCAAGTGAAGTAGAAAACATTATAATGAATTTAAAGAAATCTAATAGTTCTGGTAATGATAACATTTCTTCAAAACTGCTAATATACTGTTGTATAGTATTATCCCCACAATTAGCTAGAATTTTCAATGTCATGATTAGTACATCTGTTTATCCAGAAGTTCTTAAATTACATAAAGTCATTCCTATTCCGAAAGATTCACATGCAAATACGGTGGATAAATACCGTCCTATTGCGTTACTTTCTAGTATTGATAAAGTATTTGAAAAAACAATTCACTCTCAGTTGAAGGATTTTCTTGATAAGGAATCATTATTATACAAAAATCAATTTTGATTTGTACAGGGTAGTGGTATTGACGAGGCAGTGATAAGTGTTGTCAACGGTACCGTGAAATAGCTCCCAAATGAAATAAATCCCAATGAAATAATTCCAAAACTTGAAAAATGAAATAACTGCCAAAGGGTGAAATGAAATTATTCCCAATAATCGGCGGTTTCATAATTTTAAAAATATTAGTCCCAAAAAAGCGAAATAACTCCCAATGAAATAAATCCCAATAGAAATGAAATAATTCCCAATCTGAATCAATTTATTAGTGTAATCTAACTCCCAGTGAAATAAAGAACTACAAAAGTGAAATTATTCTTCGCTTACCAAACATTTTTTGCATAGCGTGCCTATGGCGTAGCGCAAAGTTTTCCTCCTCTGGGGTGTGTCAAAAACTGGCTTCGCATAGAAATTTTTTTGGCATTGCCGGCCTTTGGCCGGGCGCTAAGGTTTTCTCCTCTGGGTGTATCAAAAACTGGCTTCGCTCAGAAAAGATTTCTTTCATTGACAAAGGCCGACAATGTAAAAAGAATCTTTTCTGCAAGTTTTTGATACACCCCAGAGGAGGAACCCTTAGCGCCTGACCAAATGCTTTTGCAAAGTAGAACCTAACAAAAATGAAATAACTCCCTATACAGTGAAATAATTCCTAATTCTCATAATAAAATGAAATAAAACCCAACAAAAATTTCATTGGGAGTTGTTTCATTGGCAGTATTGCATTATGAAATAACTCCCAGCTAAAAATTATGAAATAACTCCCTATGCGTTAGGAGTTGTTTCATAATGAAATAATTCCCAAGTTGTATGAAAAATTTGTTGGGTGTTATTTCATTTTTTCGTGGGGACTTATTTCATTTGGGAGTTATTTCACGGTACCGTTGTCAACACTATATGTGAAGGTCTGGATAAAGGCTATAGTGGAGTTGCTGGTATATTTTACGATTTCAGTAAAGCGTTTGACCTGTTAGATCACAACATTTTAATCGAAAAACTTCATTATTTCGGTATTGTTGGTAATGAACTTAAATTAATTAAAAGTTTTTTTAACAAACAGAAAACAATATATTCATGTCTTAGGACAGAAAAGTTCTATTGCTTCTGTGAAGTGCGGAGTGTCACAGGGTAGTGTCTTAGGACCTCTTCTTTTTATGTTATATCTTAATGGTATCAATAATATTGGCCGTTTTGGTAAAATTGTTATATTTGCAGATGATGTTTCTATTTTTTATCCTTATAAATTTGACTTGGTACTCAAACACAAATGGAACGAGATTCATCATTATTATTTGAATTTGCAAGACTAAATCGGCTTGTACTTAATGCTCATTTTACAAAACGAAACGACAAACGTTAAACACATTTTGGGTCTAATTTTATAAAACGAAACGACAAACGTTAAACAAATTTTGTATGAAAAATATTCAAGTTTCAAACCCTTTTCCCAGTATTCTTCATACAAATTGCTTACGTTTCGGAACGTTTCGTTTTACAAAATGAGGCTCTAAAATTCTATGAAAAATATTCAACACTTTTCCCAGTAGTCTTCATACAAATTGCTTACGCTTCCAAACGTTTCGTTTTATAAAATGAGGCCCTTTGTATGGAAAATATTCAAGTTTCAAACCCTTTTACCAGTATTCTTCATACAAATTGCTTACGTTTACAAACGTTTCGTTTTATAAAATGAGGCTCTAAATTGTTACGTTTTTGACCTCACTCACAAGTTTTGAATAATAATTTTTGTATCTACGAAATGAAATATTTAGGTGTTATTTTGAAAAGCAGTTTGTCATGGGATACTTATATAGGATATTTGAAGTCTAAAATAGCTTCAGCTTCTGGAATGCTTTTTAAATTAAATACCATTCAATGTGTGATATTTGTGAAGATTATCTTCAAGCTACGACAATCTGTTTGGATGATTGCTACAGAAACCTATTAATTTCGTCATATATTCACCTCCAAGGTTTTCGATTACTGAAAACAAATATGAACATTTTTACGAATCACTAGGACCCCGATTCTAAGCATACTCACTGGGGATCAACGGAGCTTAGAAAATGTCGCAAACGCCTCAGTATGCTTCTTCACAAACGCAAAACTGACTCAATTAATAAATATCTGGAGAACTTAGATGCCACCCAGTACTCAAATTACTCTCTATGGCGAACTAGCTACAAAAAAATTAAAAAGGCCTGTTATGAGCAGACCTCCTCTACGTAATTCTAGTGGAGGCTGGGCGAGAAACGATACTGAAAAAGGAAACCTGTTTGTTAGTCATCTAAAGAATGTATTTTCCCCAAACGAATCAAACGACATAATACTTTACCCCATATTACTGCAGCTGAACCACTTCGTTTTGAGATTTCAGAGATTGTCAAGGCTATTGTTGATTTAAACTCCAAAAAAATCACCTGGTATTGATAAATTCAGTTACAAGATGCTCCTCGAGCTACCCCAAATTACATTAAGGATAATCCTATTTATTTTTAATGCTATATTACGCCTTGAATATTATCCACCAGAATGGAAGGTTTCTTTAGTTACAATGATACCTAAGCCGGGAAAAGATCACAGTAAAGTAGAATCATATAGACCCATTAGACCTAATAGCCTATTGTCAAATATATCATAGCTATTCGAAAAACTGTTAATGCACAAGTTAAAGCCGATAGTGAATCATTTTGATTGTATTCCAACTCATCAATTCGAATTTCGAGAAAAACATAACACCATAGAACAAACTCACAGGTTGGTAGAAATTATATCCAAGACATTTGAAGAAAAAAAATATAGTTCTGCACTCTTCATCGACGTTTCGCAAGCCTTCGACAAAGTATGGCATGAAGGATTATCGATAAAAATAAAACAATATTTACCAGGCACACAAGCTTCTAGAAAGTTATTTAAGTCATCGAAAGTTCGTTCTTAAAGAGGGAGACTTCATAAGTTCACCACAGCCTATTGAAGCAGGCGTACCCCAAGGAAGTATACTGGGTCCCTTCCTATATTTGCTATATACTTGTAATATGCCTACAAACAGTCGAACCCACATATCAACATTTGCTGATGACACAGCTATACTAGCCATTCATGAAAACCCCCAAGAAGAATCTGTACTTTTACAAGACCATATACTCGACATAGAAAGGTGGTTAAAACAATGGAGAATAAAAGTAAACGAGCACAAATGTATACATCTTACATTCACATTGCGTAGAGAATCGTGCCCTCCAATCCTAATAAATAATCATATAATACCTCAACAAACTGAAGTTAAATATCTAGGTCTGCATCTAGACCGACGTCTTACCTGGAAAACGCATATAGATATGAAATTGAATCAAATAAAGTTAAAATTACTACAAATTTACTGGCTAATTGGTAAAAACTCGAGATTGAGTTTAGATTGCAAATAATGGGGCACGGCCTCAGCTTCTAATATTGAAAAAATTCAAAGATTCCAAAATAAAATATTAGAATGATAACAGCAGCGCCTTGGTATGTGAGAAATATTAACATTCGTAAGGACCTAGCTGTCTCCCTGGTGAAAAATTAAATAAAAAAACAAGCGGAGTCATATTTGAAAAAGTTAGAAGTTCACCCAAACCCACTTCCACGAACATTAATGAGAAGTAATGGCTACATCCGACTAAGAAGAAGGAATCCAACATACCTGCGCTGATGATAGGATCTATAAATTAAACATAATCGTCCAACTGTGGTGGGACGTAAATAAAAAATAATATTTAGATTTAAGATTTGAACAAATTATTGATAGTTCACATTATTTTGTGAAGATAGAATAGTTGTTCACTAATTTTGTTCACTTTGTTCACTTATTCTTTTAAGTCAAATGACATTTGCCTAAATGATTTTAATAATGTTGCCAATTGAACAGTTGTTTTTTATAGTTGCCATTTACAATTCAGTTTTTAAGTATTAAAACCAGAATTGCCAATTTTTTTTTTTAATATAAAAATTTAGCATACAAATAAATAATTTTTTATTTAAGGGCCTCATTTTATAAAACGAAACGACAAACATTAAACAAATTTTGTATGGAAAATATTCAAGTTTCAAAACCTTTTCCCAGTATTCTTCATACAAATTGCTTACGTTTCTGAACGCTTCGTTTTACAAAATGAGGCCCTAAATATTCAAATTTAATAAGACCTAACTAATTAAATTATTACATATATAATAATAAATAATTTTTTATATCTACTAACATGCATTTAATATATTGGTAGCACATTTTTAATATTTGGCGGCACACTTTTCACCATTGTAAGGCGAAAAATCTTATTGTAATTTTTATACGTTATTTAAAGGCGAAAAATCTTATTGTGATTTTTAACGTTTTTTAAATTTTTCGCCGAATCATATTTTTTTTAAATTTTCACAAGCGAACAAATTTTAATTGTGTAAAAGTAAAGTGCTCACGTTTTAAAAAGGACATGTCATCAAAAAGAAAACATAGTTCTATATGGACACATTTTACAGAAGAAGAGGGCCAACGGGCAAAATACAAATATTGCAAAAACTCACTGAGTATGACAGGCAGTGATGGGATTTGAACATTTATATTTAGTGCCAAATTGATGTAAAAATTGTGCCAAAATGGGTTCAATATTGCCAATAAACAATTTGTTAAAAAGTAATGGTAATTCAATCGAAACATACTACGTCATTTGCTATTAGGCTCTTTGAATTCGTATTTGCAAATGGAATAATGTGATTATGATGGCCTCAGGCAGGGTTATGACTAGAAGATTGGAGATTAAATTAAGTTTAATCTTCGGATGTTTTGGGTTCCTCAAGATAAATATTATAATTTTGATCAAAATGTATCTGGTCGGATTGATACATTTTCGGAGCCTTTCATTCAATTAGTTTAAGTTAACTTTAGCAAATTTACTATGAATAAATTACGAAACGTTCTTAAGAAGAAATTTATAACCGGTTATGGGCAATAAGGCTAGGTTGTTGAAAAAAAATAAAAAAACGTGTGGTGAAAAAAGCCCCCAAGAGAAATCCAAATTCTTCATCACCACCACAGATATCGTCTTCGGACAATGAAAGAAATTGGCCCATAATCATAGGTAAACAAAGTATATTTTAAGAGAATTAACCTTCGCTTTACCAATACCAAGACCACTTCGTTTTTATTGGTTTAATTTTGTTTCGATTTAAATGAAATTTAAGGCAGAATTACCCAACCGCAACGTACTGTAACCGTAAGAAAACGTGTCAGCTGATCGTTTTTGATTAAGGGAAAACAATACAAATGGTTACCGAAATTAAATGTAACGTAGCTGTAACGTCCCAACCTGTATAAAATAGAATTTCTTTACGTTCTTACGTGACATTTTTATTTGTTTTTTTATTTATTAATTGTTGATTTCTGGATTTTAAAAATTATAATTTATAATTTATTTTAAAATATTGGCAATTGTTCTAAAAATTCTAATAAATATTGAAAATGGACGATGAAAAATTAATATTATTAGTGCAGGCAAATGAATGTCTCTACAATAAATATTCCCCAGGCTACAAACTTTGTGAAAAAAAGAAAAATGTTTGGAATCAAATTTCCAAGGAGATGCAGATTCCAGGTAAGTTTGATACTTGTGTTATCATGTATATACATATCTTTATAAACATAATTATTTTATTTGGGCAGATGAAATGTGTATTAAAAGATGGGCTTGTCTGCGATACCGATATGCCCACTCATGCATACGATGGATTTTATAGCACCTCATATAATTCCTAGAGCGTATGTAAAAAAAAATAGTTGCTAAACTTTTGCATTTACAAATTTTATTGTTTCAGAACGCGTTGTCCAAAATCTTTGTTGATGAAATTGAGTATCTCAACACAGAGAACATATCTTTCCATCAGTATACAGTGTCTCCAGTTCAAATTTCATCTCCATTTCTTGATGAATCTCAATCCTCAACATCACAATCATCAACATCACAATCATCAACATCTCAATCGTCTGCATCTCAGTTTTCTCCAATTACTCCAACAGTTCCGAAACGGAAGCGAAATAATCCGGGAACAGACGATGAAATCAGTTTTACCGGAGACATTGAGTTTTTTAAAAAACTTTGTGAAAAAAAAAAATAGTAGAAAAAGTTATGTAATCTTTGTTTATGTGCTGAACACCCCATTTTCTAACGCGGCTTTTTTTGCATCTTCTTTTTTTGCACATTTGAATTAGTTTTAAATAGTTTAAACTAATAAAAAGATCTTCTAACTCCATTTTGCAACAATTCATTTTATTGTAATGAAATAAATTATTTGACAATTTCAAAATTTGAAGTTTATATTAAAAATACATGATACATTTTTAAATGTTCTATAACTGCACGGACGTGCTAACATTACGGTACGTTACAGTACGTTTGTTGTTTACCTTTTTTAATGTTTGACTATGATTATGGGAAATAAAATTGGAAATATTCTTAATCATTTCTACATTATTTTGTTTATATATATAAGTTTTCCATTTTAAATAAATTCCACTCAAATCGTCTTAAAATTGATTAGTAAATAACAACAATCTTTAACAAAAATATGAATTCAAAGAACCTACAACCTCTTCGTAAATTTTGTGACAATCATACATTTTTACTGAAAATCTAACATGTCTAACTAATTCTGATAAATCGGCAAGAAACCAACCAATTGTAGTAAGGAAATGTAAGAAAAGATAAAAAGTGTGTTCGCGTACTTTCCAGTAAAAATTATCCAGTAACATTTACTCTCAATCTAAAAAAATATCCAAAAAAGTACGCGAACAACTATTTGTAAAAATAAGTTGTATTTTATTATAAATCAATTTCAAGTTTTTTGTTTTGTTTACATTTGCAACATATGTTTAAAGATATTTTTTATGTTGATATTTTTTACTGGACAAAAAATGTCCACAAAACAAACGTTCTCTATCTACGAACTGACACCTTTAACACTCTCTTGCTCTCTCGTTACAAGTTTTTAAAAGTAAACGAACGGAATCCCGTAACTTCCAGTGATAATTTGTACAAATTATTACAAATTATCAAGTACGCGAACACAACTAAAATCACGGTTTATTGTTGGTGTTTTGTCTAAGCTTTGATATTTTTACAAATAAAGCTTGAGTGTCTGTAATACTCAAACACTCTATAGTTTTATTTGTATAATATCTTCAGTTTTTCTAAAGCCTTTTGGGAAAAGATTTCCTGATGATCTGGCCTAAGCAACCAGTGAAATGCGCATAGGAACTAGCTTATCCCCCAACAATAAATTTCAGTGAATTTATCAAATTAAAAATTGGGAATTTAGCATAAAACAATTTTACTAAAATCTGATACATTTTAGTTTTTCAGGCAAATATTTAATAATAATCGTACTTCAGTACAGATTTTTAATTTAATGACTCAATTTGAAGAAGAAATTCTATTTTGTATTGCAAAAAATGCAGGTATCGGTCAAAGCTTCGTTATTTTTAAAATAATAAAATAAAACTTGAAATCTATTTCCGAAATTAATTCAAAAAAACTATTTTTATTTTAGTTTATTTTGAAAAGTATAGAAAGTGCCAAAATAGTATCGAGTGTGCCATTGTGCCACTCAAAACGTAATAGTGCCAAAAATAGCACAATTGTCCCACAAATCCCATCACTGATGACAGGTGGCTCTCAAAGCAATTTAACTCGTCATTTAAAAAGCAAGCACCATTGAAAGGCAAGAACCAGCAACTGTTACTACGTTTATACGCACGACTTATTCGCAAATAAAAATATTGCAATTAGAAAAAAATGCCGCATAAACAGTGAATTATTTTTTTATTTGCGAATAGCTAACTCACGAAAACAATTCCTGATTAACGACACTATATGCAAATAAGATTTTAAGCATTACCATATGTTTTAACGCTTTTGGTTTATTAAGACGTTTTTTAAATATTTCATTGCGTTTTTGAATTATTTGGATAGCAAGACGGACAAGAATTTTGGATTCTATAATTTTTACATTTAAAAAAATAAAAAATGTATCATATTTTATTCAATAAAAGAGCTACCAAATAATTAAATTTTACCATTCCGGTAAATGGGATTTTTTTTGTTTTTTTGGCTGTAATATCCATAATAGGGGCGGGGTTATCGGAACCCTTTACAAGATAATTAAGAACTTATTGGGCCATCTAAAATAGGTTACTATATTTTGATATCGAGTATGCTATTTGAGAATTTTTGCCCTAAAGTTGAATTTTACATAAAAAATAGGCATTTTTTGAATGGACGTGATTCCGTCGGTATCAAAAATTATAAATGTTTTTTTTTCATTTAAAATATTTGGCGTAAAGTTAGCTTTTCAAAAAGTACTAATTCATTATACCTGTGGTCACAAGCAATAACCGCCTAATTCAAAAAACATGTTTTTGAGAAAAAGCAATTTATAGTTATAAAAGCGTTTCTGCGAAAAATAAAAGAATGCATTAGAAAAAATAGAATGCAGAATCAAAGCTTCTTACCCTTACAATGCTAAAATGAAAAAATATAACAAAAGCTTTATTTATTAGAGAAATATTTAATAAAAACAAATATCATCGCTTAATGCAACTCAGAAATACTAAATTGAAAGTGCTAATGTCTGATTAGGCGTTTGTTGAAAACAAGTGTTTTGATTGTTGCTTGGCATATGTTGAGTTAAGCTCAAGGCGAATTTATACAAGGTGGAGTCAGTCAAACAGCTGATAATTTTTTTTTTCGCTTTTTGGTTTTAACAGTTGTCAAAGTTTGTTTTTATATTTAAATATCTACATATTCTAATCGTATTAACAAAATATTTATTTTTTACATAAATAAGTAAAGCCCTCACTATACAATTATCTACACTACATTAAGTTTTAATACATATTTGTTTATTTTTTAATTTTTGTTTTTTGACATTTGTTAAGACCAATTGTTGTATTTGTAGAACTGATAGCACCTTGTATAAATTCACCTTGGTTAAGCTATTGTTACATATTTAAATATTGACATGTCAAGTAATTAAGCCAATTTGCAATAATCGCTTATCTTTAGTTTGGCTATTATAATAGCACTTTTATTTATGAAAATTTATTTTGTGAAAAATAACAATAACAACTAAAGTCTTTATAAGCTATTTAAACAAAATAAAATATAATTGAATGTTTTCTTAAGTATATTTTGGCGTTTATTGTAAATGCAATAGTCTTCCTTAGGACTTAAGCCAATATGTTTCTAATTAATAACTTTTTAAATAACAAAGTTAGGAAGGTAGGGATTTCACGTATACATACAGTTCTATGAACAGTATAATGTAGCATATATAACTCAAATCTTTCTTAAGTCGACTTAGGTGGTTATTGCTTATGACCACAGATACATCCTCTTAGAAAATTTTTAGATAACTTAAAAAGAATAAAAGTACTTTTTTCCCAAAAAAAATTGCGAAAAATCGCATTTTTTAATTTTTTTATATTCAAATGCATGTAACTTTGGACTCAGTCATGATTTTTGAACACTTCTTTCTTTATTTGATATATAGATCTATTTTTAATCCTGTAAAAGGAAAATGGATAAAATCGGAGAATATTTGGAACCGCGGTCACCAAAAAAACTTGTGTAGGGTGGGTAAAAATGTTGAAAATTAAATTTTCAAATGCGAATATCTCCTAAGCTATAAGAGATAATTGATAGCTACAACGAGGAGATTCTGTATGTGTAATTTTTTTTAAATCGGAACACAAACGAAGAAATAGGATCATTTTAAAAATTGAACATACCCGAGGTGTCCTACTTTGGGAACCCCTGGTCCCGCTCCAAATTCAAAACTTCCTCTTTGCGCCGATTTGAATGAATGTGAAATTTCATTCAAATCGGCGTTAGGGTTTAGAAGTTACAAATTTATTTCGCTCTTTTTTATTCTCATACCACTGTGCGCTGTACAAATTTTAAGAACTAAAATTTATAATGTTAGAATACCAAATACCGATGAAATTATCGAAGGAATATCATCTGAACAGAGTTCCACCACCAAATAAATGTCTACCATATGGAACGAATATGACCTAGATTTCAATAAAACCGTAAGACCTGATAACGTATGTATTAGGGAATTGGATAAATACTTACATGAGCAGTACTTGGACAGAAAAAAGGATCCACTTGAATGTTGGAAAGAAAGAAAATCCTTGTACCCTCGTGTGTATTTATACGCAATGAAACGTCATTGCATATTAGCCATGTCGGTTCCCTGTGAAAGAATTTTTTAAAATTAATCATCATAAATATGATTGTCGCAAACATATACTTGTTTACTGTATCCATATATATGGTTGATACAATCATGTGAATCAAAAATTAACCACATTATGGTTACCACAATCATGTAAATAGTTACTGTGACTATAATATTGTTAAAAATCTTGTAACACTATTTAAATGGTTACAGTAAACATGCCCAATTATATTTTTTCTATCGTGTACATCCATATTTATTATTTTTAAGTTCCTATTAGTTTTTAACTCGAAGTCTGAATTGTTTACCTTTTTTTCTATACATAAATACATATGTATGTACATATGTTTATTATTTCATAATGTTCTGTATTTTTAATTTTTTTATTAATTTATTTATTTCAAAACATGTACATAATATTATTTACTTTAAAAATATATTTTCAATTTCTAATAACTAAATTTTGTTTAACTAAATGTTGTATTGTCTCATGTTCATAAACAATAGTCAGATGTTCCTTTTTTGTATATTGTTCATTGACTGTATAGCAAAAACAGTCTCACGACTTAATCGTTCAGTCTGACAGCTCAGAATTAAAATGAACAACTGAACAAAAAGAACGAACTTGTTCTTTTATTTGTTCTGAACAAAAATGAACAATCACTCAAATGAACGATTATGTCCAACTCTAGTTTGTACGTAAAACAACTTTTGTATTGCGTATACAAATCTATCAACAACATTGGTCATCGTTCAGTTAAACTTACTATTAATCAAAATCAATTTAACACAAGAAATTCTGAAAATCATAGAATAACACGGTGCAGATTGGAGAAAACCAAGCAAATAATAGAATATTCGGGTAGTTTAAAATATAATGATTTGCCAGAAAGTTTAAAAACTTGTGATCTGTTATCTATTTTTAAAAATAATGTGAAGAAATATCTTTTTGAAAGAATAGAAATGCTTCTTGTAGACTTGCCAACCGTCCCGTTTTCGACGGGACAGACCAGTTTTAGAGTCGAATGTCCCGTGTCCCGGCGATACTCTGAACGGGACGCCATTTGCCCCGTTTAAAAAAAAACATAACTTTTTCATTAATTACCACAAAAAATATAAAAAAATCAAAAATTGGAAATACCGATAAACAAGGATGCTTTATTTTCTGAAATATAGTATTTTCTAAAAACTGAATATCACTATTTAACAATATACATAGGTACTTAGTGCATTAACTTCTATGAGTTTCAATAAACTCATTAGTAAACATTATTTAACTTTCATGAAAAATAAATGGCACGATACTCGCTCTAGGATGCTTGTACCTTTAGTTAAAGGTGAGTTGTTGGTCCATTGAAATGGACTGAGTTTGTTGAATTTATTACTTCAAATAATAATAAAAAAGATGATAAAAGCGATTAAAAATATAAATTTTAAATTATGGACTGAAATAGGTAAACTTTATTAAATAACCCCCTGCGCTTCGTTACTCCTACGTAGTAAAATAAAATTTTTTTAAAGATTTTATACACTATTTTTTTAATGAGGTAAATTAGGTAAAAATATAAAAAAAAAAATTTTCAGACAAAGTTTGAAGAATCTCGCAATTTTAATTATACAGATATTCAAAATTTACTATGTACTTTGAATGGAAAGTTTCACACTCATTGTTCCGATCTAGACCATTTTAGCTAAACTCTGTACAGTGATAAGAATTTGATTCATACAAAATTTAAATACTCCAGATATTCGAAATTAACTATATACTTTGTATGGGGGTGTCACTCCCACTAATCCAATCCCTACCATTTTACAGCCAAACTATGTAAAATGATAAGTGGGCTATCGGACAAGTTTGAGAATCTCGCAATTATAGTTCTGAAAATATTTATTTTCCTTTGTGTGGTAGGTGACTTAAACCTTGTTCCGATTCTTCCCAATTTGGTTAAACTTCATGTCGTGATATGAAATTGATTCATATAAAGTTTGAAGAATTTCACAATTATAGTACTCCAGATATTTGAAAATAACTATTTACTTTAAAAAATTTAGTCTCGCCAATTTTCAGCTAATCTCCGTATAGTGACAAGAATTTGATTCATACAAAGTTTAAATACTTCACAATTATAGTACTCCAGATATTCGAAATTAACTATTTACTTTGTATGAGAGATGCCACGCCCACTAACACAATAACATTTTCACCCAAAAAATTTAGATATTAGGGCAAAATTTTAAGACTTCCACAATTATAGTTCTCCAGATATTCGAAAATAACTATTTACTCCTGTATAAAGTTCAAAGACTTTCACAGTAATAGTTCTCCAGATTTCACACAATTAAAATTAATGTGTTATTGTTGATTTTAATAAATAAAATACATAGGATAATAACACTGCTTCAAAATAACACTTTTTGTCAGAACTTGAAAAGCGACCTAATGGAGGTTGTATGCCTAGGTGAGGATATGCTAAAACCGTTTTCAAAGATTTTGAACACCCTCAAAATTTTGAGTTATTTTGAAACAAGTGTTTTAGGGTAGGTAGTACTTCAATACCTCTAACTCAGACATATTAAACCCGATTTCAAAATTTTAAAAAATAATCTAAGAAATTGTTTAAGTTATTAAAAAAGTAAAATTTTTTTTTTTTTCGTAATTTTTCAAATTCAACAATAGTTATTTTAATTTTTTTCTATGAAAACCAAATTTTTTTTGCACAGTGCTTTAAAGACAATTTTATATAGACAAAAAGGATATATTACTTATTAAAATCGGTTTATATATTTGCAAAAGTTATTAAACTTTTTCGAAAAAAGTTTTTTTTACATTTATATGCGCTGGGGGAGAAATACTCAAAAAGGTATTAATGAAAAGTTGAATAACTTTTACAGTTTTCATCCGATTTGAAAAATTAAAACCATGTTTTATTAAAAACTTTTCTTTATACATTGATATAAATTTTTATAAGCTTTCACTTATAACTTACAAATGTATCAATAAATGCATGTCATTTTGAAGCGTAATAAGTTTTCTTTCCCAACACGTTAAAAAAATAAAAATTGAACAAAAACTGACTGAGTTACAGATCGATAAGTTGAAAAACATCACTGTAAACGATTTTTTCAGAATAACTTCTGAATTTGAAGGTGTTTCTGAAATTTTTTGACACAATTTGTAATGTACTCAGCAAGTCCTATAACCCACGCTAGGTCATTTTCCATGTTTTTCCATCGTTCTCTGATCATTTAGTGGTGTCCCGTTTTGGAAATTTCAAAAGGTGGCAAGTCTAGCTTCTTGAATAATTTTGTTTTATTTTATAAAAGATGTAAATATAATATATGCAATATTATAAAACTCGTCTCACGAAGCCATTTTTTGGCGCGAGACAACTATGATTATGAATTTTAATGTGAAATAATTTTTTTTTTTTACAAAAAAAAAAAAAGAAAGGCACCAAGCAAATTTCTTGTATTCAGTTTTGGCTATTCCGTTTATTTATGGATATCCCTGAAAAATTCTCTGATATTTCTGGTCGTTGTGATGCTAATGAATGGTATAAAGCTATAAATGAAGAATTGAAGTCAATGGAAACAAATCAAGTTTGGAAAATTGTTAAACGTCTTGATAATACTAAATTACTAAAATCAAAGTGGATTTTTAAAATTAAATATGATGAAAATGGACATCCGACACGCTATAAAGCACGACTTGTTGTAAAAGGTTTTCTTCAGAAGAAAGGAATAGATTACAGTGAAACATACGCACCTATGGTAAAGTTCTATATGATGGACTGTAACTCAGTAAAGACGCCGATGGATAAAGGATTTCAATTAAGCCTGAACAAAAATCAACAACCAATTGCTAAGCCCTACAGTAGTATAAATATAGGGATTATGGCGTGCCTAAACTGGCAGAAAAGAGGAATATTGAACATTTTTATGAGGTATGTATATTGAAGAGCATTTTCTGAAATTAAGGCTACGACAATTTGATGACGAGGAATTTTTTGGCAGAGAAAAGGCAGCGACAATTTGTAAATTTTTGTTTTTTTGCTCCAGGTAATTTGAGTAAAGTAGAAAAAAAGCTTTGTGTGTTGTATTGTGTGCAATTGATCTTGGTTTTTTATTTCATTAGTTCTGTTGTACTATTGCGTAGAGGCTTTTAATGCAGTTTTAATAGGAGTGTTTATTTTCTTTTAATTAGTCTACATTAGGGTATACAATTTTAATTATAGAGAAGATTAATTTTCGTGTGACTTGTAAATTTGCAAGATGATTTTTTTCAAGAATTTGTGAGAGAAAATTTAGTTTTGAGTTTCATATTTTTTTTGTAAATTGTGTTTGGTTTGTTTTCCTCTTTTTGAGTGTGAGTTATTTTAATGTATTATGTGCTGTTTTTCTATAGCGAACGAGTACTTTGAGTGGAAATTTAACATGTGTTTTGTTATTGTAACAAAAACAAAATACATGTAAAACGTCCACTCCTCCTTGAGTGTTTTTTCAAATTAAATATAGTTTGGAAAATATTTGAGTAGAAATCATCACTTAAAAATATAAATATACAGTTCAAATATATAAATGTAATCATTCATTCTAAAAACTCCACGAATATGAGCATTGCAAAAGTTACAAATGCCGAGATTATTGCAGCTTTTAATAAATTGAAGACAAAACCATATACAGTGGTGGCCACCAATTTAATACAAGTACTTGAATTTTTTTCATCAACTGAATTTTAAGTGCGATAGAGCCAAAATAAAAGGACCTCTAAGGGTATGAAATTTCTTATTAATGTTTCTAGTTTCTGAAAAATGTTTGGAAAAATCGGTAAAACATATATGGACAAAGATATGTGGAAATACGTTGACCCACCTCAGCGAACATCCGCTGTTAATAACATGATATGACCGAAACTAATGGAACTAAAAATACGAAATTTGGTCCGAATATTTTATAATAATAAAATTATAATGATATAAATGTGAGAAAATATGTTTATTTAAAACAAAATTTTTTGGTCAAGTTGTAGAAAAATTTTATGTGTTTATGGTGAATATGTATGAATTGACACAGTCGAATAAAACACACTTGTGTGTTAAAACAGTCCTCATGCATACATATTTGTGGAAATATTTGAAAAAATAATTGACAATTACATGGAATTTAGCAAACAATTTTTGTCTTAAATTCCTGGCCACCACTGTACATCCACTAAATATTTACAGTCATCAAAACCACATAAGGTTTTATCATTGTTTCTCCATAGGACCAAATATGGAAACGTTGTAATTGCAGAACTTGAAGATGCATTTTTATATCTCCCAAAACAATACAACAATTTAAATGATAGCGTGCTTGAAGGAGATAATTTTTTACATATATTTACACCTAGTATATTTGTATTTAATGTAACAACAAATTTATATAAATATTCAATTTAAATAAAAAATTTGTTCATTCAATCTAAAAATATTGTAGTAGTTAGTCCAATTCAAAAAAATTTTTAAAAAAATTCTTATATTTTTAAATGATTTTGATGATTATATTTTTTCTGAACATTAAAAATTGTTAGATGACTTTATAATTTTGGATAAAAGACGGTGTTAATGTTGAACCTCCCTAATACAGAATTAACATTAACCCTGAAAATGTGCTTCACTAAAGCTTAATGTTTTATATTTTATAGCAAAAATTAACTATAATTATCGCTCTAACGAAAATTATCCCTAAGAAACTTTCAAATAGTAAAATAAAATGGATCAGCTACTTGTTTCCACTAAAACATAAAAATAACCTACCTATTGTAAACAGAACTTCATACTGGTAAGAACTTCTTCCTCCAGAATAATAAACAATAAATTCCATTTCTTAATTCCATTTGTTGTTTCTTTTCTTTTCAGTTTGTTGGAACCTTCTGTTTTGGTTCAATGAGTTAATTTCCAATTCTCCAGATTCCATCATCTCCAAAATCATCAACATTTGAGCTAAACATTTTGATCCATCGAGCCAATTATGTACTGGAAGTATTACACTCATTAGTTAGTATGTACTTTTTTGCTCTATGGTTTTATTTTGATTTACTAGTGCATTGCTATCATACGAAATTTTACTCATAAATATTATAAAAAAGGAAAAAAGCTAAAGAAGCAAAATAATAAGCAGTGATATAATAAAATAAAATAGACAAAACTAGACAATTTGAAGGAACGAGTATTGTGATTGAAATAAAAGAAGAAAAATAAGGAAAATCTGTACACTACCCAATCAAAAGGAGATGAAAGGTATTTAAGATATTTACATTCTATCTTCATGCGTTAAGTGCTTTAACGATACATATATGCATTATTCATGGTACTAAGTGTAGCGTGCAGGAATTAAGTTTTTTTTTATATATTTTTGACTCATGGTAAATTCTGCTTCAAATATTCTTATTTTTCGTTTGCCTACACATAAATATACATATATGGGTACGTAAATACATTGATCCCGTTTATTATCATAATACAAAAAAATACAAGGTATATAAGACCAGCTCATGTACATATGTATTACAATTTTAATCCCCTTTTTCAGCATTAATTGATCCCCTCTGTGTATTTACATTATTCTGTAAATGTCCATAGTAATTTAAATTCATTACATTGCTTACTCCTTCAGTAGGTCTCTTGTTACAAGAGTCTTTTTACACTCTTGCTTATTCATAACATTCTTGAATATAGGTAAGTTACATTTGATCTCGTAACTTACAGCTAAAGCAGTAATGCGCAGCCCATAGCACAATTGTGCAGAATCAAATCACACGTATTCTTATGCTCTTACATTTTAGTAGTCGTTGTCCACTCAACGAGACAACTAGGAATACGCATGAGCATTGGTGTATGACTTCTTTATTTTTCAGTTTTTGTATTTGTGTGTTTGCAAGTGCACTGAATAAAATAAAGAATTGAATGTGTTGGTGAGAGGATTTATTTTTGCAAACCTCTGAGCTAAAGCTTTTTAAGATTTACATGCATAACTGCCAGATTTGACGATTTATCGTCATTTTGACGATTTTTGGTTTCAAAAATAGCAATTTGACGATTTCTTTCTCGAAAATGACGATTTTCTGCATTATGAAAATATGGTACTATTTTATGAAATAGTTAAAGAATTTTTTCATTTTGTTGGTGAATATTTATATTTTGAACTTTATCAATTAAAATTTTTAGATTTTAAATCAATTTTTGTAAATAAATTACTGAAATATAACGTAAAAATTCTAAAGCACCTTTTTCTATTTTGACAAAATTTATTCAGAATATAATAACATCAATTGAAGCCGCCAAGCATGAATTTATGCTTTAATCTCAGGCATTATTACCTTCCAAATGGACCAAATGCTATATTTTAATGAAATTATATTTAAAAAGTAATGTCAGATATTGTTCATTCGGGTCATAATAAAGATTATAGACATTAAATTCTATTTTGTGTTTTATTTCAAATTAAAAAAACTTCTGAATAAAACCTTATATTATAATTAAATTGAGCTTTACTTTTTTATTTTAGTGATCCCTTATTTATAAACTTCAATTTTAAGAAATGTTTTTTGATAAATGTGATGTTTTCGTTCACTTTTTAAATAGAAATTTAAAATTCCTGTTAGAATTCTTTACCTTTTTAATATTCCGATTTTTTTGACGATTTTTAAAATTCGAAATGACGATTTTTGTAATTTTTATCGGGATATTGACGATTTTTTCCCAAATTCATCTGGCAGCCCTGTTTACATGCATTCATTCTTTCAATCTACTTACATACAAAATAGCTATTCCTTGAGTTTATTTACATACTCTTTACTTCGTTGTTTATTTTACACTCATTTGAACGAAGAGAGAAAAAAATCTGGTAACTCCTGTAATGAGAAGACATATTTTTTTAAGCGGAAAAATTTTAAAGGAAGATAAATAGAGGAAAATAAATATTTGTCAACCCAATTTGACTCGAATTAATTCGGTTGCAATTGGAGGAGTCTTAGGCATATGGGCCCTATGGAGTGTGATGGTGAAAAGGACGATGCAGCAACGGCTGTTAATAATATTGAAAATGACAACAACAACCTTTCTAAGAGAATGCGAACTGATGGATCGCCTACGAGGTTGGATGTATCCTCGTTGAATTCTGGAGCTATATCAATCCCCTCGACAAATTCCCATAACAGATTTGCTATACTTGGGGACTTAATGATTGAGGGTGATGACGGTGACGGCAGTCGTAACAATAACAGGCGTAGTAATAACAGCAACAACAATATTGGCAGCAACACTGGTAGATTGGCAAGGAATTCGTTTTGCCCTCCAATTATTTTGTACGACGTGAACGTGAAGACCTTAGTGGATCAATTGGAGGCAAAAACACCGAAAATACTTTTTAAAATAAAGAATATTAATAGGCATAAGACCAAACTTTTTATTTCAGACATTAATGTGTATACTGAGATGATGGCCCTCTTGAAAGAAGGCAAAATAAACTCCTATTCTTTTACACCAAAAGAATTACGACAACTGTCTTTTGTAGTACGTGGTCTTTACTACAAAACGGAAACCGATGAAATAAAAGCAGCTTTAGATGCAGCAGTGCCAAATGTGATTGCAAAAGTCACAAAGTTCCAAACAAAACATTCATATAAAAATAAAACTGAAACGGGACTGTTTCTAGTTTCATTAAAACCTGGAAAGGGATTAAATGACATTACACACGTAAGATATGTACTGAGCCAAAAAATCGTTTGGGAGAAACCCAAGCGAAATGAAAATGAAATTCAATGCCGTAGATGTCAACTATGGGGACATATGGCCAAAAATTGTAATCGAGCTTTTAACTGCGTCAAATGTGATAAAGACCATGAACCTGGAAAGTGTACCAAAGATAAAGAAACAGTAGCTGATCCCATATGTGTCAATTGCGGACAATCAGGCCACCCGGCAAATTGGAGGGGGTGCCCAGCATATCAAAAATACATTGCGAATAAAAAATCGAAGATTAAAGAGGCACGCGATAGGAAAGATGCAGCCGCTAATAATGTAGGTAGGCTCATTCAATCTTCAACAATACCTGGCAGATCATATGCCAGCCACTTCCATCAATGTTTGAATCCGGTATCGGACCCTAGTCAAACAAGCAATAGGCCGCCAATCATAATGCAGTTTTTGGAGCTTGCCAAGGTTTTTCTGGAATCTGAAAAGAAGACATTGGAACAAGAGATTCAAGAGTTTCTTGAAAATTATTCGAAAATGTCAATGGATGTAGCCAGGTCGGAATTTAAGAGGCTACTAACAAAAGTACAGAAGTCTTATGACCAGTAGAAGTCTCAATTTTTTAACATTTAATGTTCGCTCGCTTGTTGATACAAGTCGACGCATAGATTTTCAGAATACACTTTTTTACAATAAAATTGATATAGCCTTTGTACAAGAATGCCATCTTCGGCGTAGGACTAACATAAAACTTAATGGCTACAATTTTATCTACGACCACTCCCCAATTGGCGTGGCAGTTGCAATAAAAGAATCAATTTCATATAGTCAATTTATCATAAAAGATATGGATTTTTACTGTTCCTTAATTCAAATTGAAATTATTGTAGATGGTACTCCAAGAAAAATTCTAGTGGGCTCAGTATATATTCCATGCAATTTAAGTGGCTCAAAAATTATAAAATTCTGTCTAAAATTTTAAATGCGTCAAGGAGATTTGATGGCTTGTTGCTAGGAGGAGATCTAAATGCAAAAAACCAATTATGGGGCGACCATACGCATAATAGCAATGGAAGATTGCTATATAATTGGCTCCAAGACCACAGCGTCGATGTAGTACGTCTGACAGACACAACACCATCTTTTCCAAATGGTTCTTCGTACCTAGATCATTTTTTAATTAGTGCGAATATGGTCAACCAAAACATTCCTAATTATAAAATCTCCAGCCTTGCCACGTTTTCGGATCATTTCCCCATCATGTTGGAACTAAAGTTTAATGAGCTAGACTTTGTTTTGAGGTCTCCAAAATATTTTACGTCCTTCCAAAAAACCAACTGGCAGCATTTTCGACGTGATTTGGGAATTGCTACGGTCAGCATAATGCCACCAGAAAACCGTAATCTACAAAATAATGAAATTGATAAATTGATAGAAGAATTTACGTCATGTTGCAATACTGTCACAAACCTACATTCAGAAAAAATTGCGCTTGGAAAACATAAAATTTATATTTCAGAAAAAATAAAGAATTTCTTTCGAATAAAGTATAGATGGCAGAAAGACTTAAAGAAAATGTATCACAGAGCTGGTAATAGACTGGGGACAAATTATATCCTACTCTCAAAACAAATTCAACTAATAAAAATATTAATAAAGGAACTTGTTAATATGGAACAGGCTGACAGATTCAACCATCGACTGGAGAAGATTAAACCAGGCCCATCAGCATTCAGAGAAGTCTACAGTATCATTCGTAATAAGAAATCCACATTTTGTGAGAAACTTTGTGTGGATAATAGAACGATTGTGAACGACAATGAAAAATGTGAGCTGTTTCGTCAACATTATTCAGTTATGTACACCGAAAAACTTCCCGTGAACCCTGTTTCTGATCTTGAGGAGCGTGTTTCTTCATGTGTCTCTGATGTACCTGGGTCTATTTATTCATTCGACAATGTTTTCAATTCAATCGAGAATGAGGATACCTTTCATTTTGTAAAGCTTAATACCGTTAAGGAAATCGTAAAACGCATAAATAACAAGAAATCAAGTGGTATTGATGGCATCTCAAACTTCATAATAAAGAAATTGCCTGAGGTTTCACTCAGTCTGTTAACAATAATATTTAACAATTGCCTAAACAATGGATATTTCCCATTGCATTGGAAAATTGGAAAAATAATACCACTAAAGAAAAAAGCAGATAGTGAAAGGGTAGATGATTTTCGTCCTATCTCTCTCTTGTCAAATCTGGGAAAACTATATGAACATATTTTAAAACAGAAACTTGAAAATGAGTTGACAATTGATCCAGTATCCTGCTTCCAATTTGGCTTTAGACAAGGTCATTCAACTCAGCACGCCCTGTTAAAGTTCCATGGAGATGTGACCCGCAGTCTGAGAAACCAAAAATGCACCGTTGCTGTTTCGCTGGATATTCAGAAGGCTTTTGATACAGCTTGTCACAAAGGCATTGTATATAAACTGGTTGATTTGGGAATAGATCCGTACTTAGTAAAGTTATTCATCAGCTACTTTTCTGAACGTAAATTTTTTATCCAACTGAATGAGTCATCATCGGAGCTTGGCAACGTGGACAGCGGTGTTCCACAGGGCAGCGTTTTGGCACCATTTTTTTTTAATCTATACTTACACGATTTTCCACACGAAATAGGCGATTCAAAGGCCATTTTATACGCAGATGATTGCCTTATTTTCACCCACGATGTATCTCCCATCACAGCCCTCAATAAATCCTCAAACCATCTTAAGGCGATCCATGAGTTTTATTATAAATGGGGTATCCAGATTAATACCACTAAATCGGAAGCCATATGTATAAGAAATGCCTCTGGCAAGTGTCCAAGGTATGTTGTTCCAGAGAGTAAGCGGATACGACTCTTCCTTAATTGAAATGAAATACCATTTAAGCAAAGTATAAAATACCTCGGCATTACCTTTGATAAACTTCTGAAATTCAATAATCACGTAAGAGCAGTATTGACTAAATGCCGAAGAATAGTAGGCATGCTTTCTAGGCTAATGAACAGCCGTTATCTACCACAAAACACAAAGCTTCTTATATACAAAGTGGCCATCAGATCCGTCTTGATGTATGGTTTCCCGATTTGGTTTACGATTTCCCCAATAGTGGCCAAGGAGCTGGAAGTTTTTGAGCGTGGGGTTCTGAGGAGATGTGTTAATAGGAATTTTGAAACATACACCAAATGCTATTCCAATAATTACATATATAACAAATCTGCAGTTGTGCCATTTTGCCAATATGCCTTCTCACTACAGAAAAACTTCATTGAAAAATTAGATTCCCACGATAATGTTTTGATGAAGGAAATATTTGAATTAGAGAATGACAGAAGCTGGTTACAAACCAATTACCTTTCCCCTGTTGGTATCCTAATGGAGCGAGATATACCTGATCTACAGGCAATGCAGTTACCAGATTTTTATCAAAAATCCACACCGGAAACACATAGGGGATGAGTTCCAGTTTTGGAAAAGGATAGATTGAAATATTTTAAATTACGAATGATGGAATTTAAATTACAAGTAACGAATTGATTGAAGATTTTAGGCATATTTTGATTAATATATATATAACTTTCACGCAATGTGATTTCGACTTTAAAATCAAATATAAATATTTAACTGTCTGTGATAGAATGTTATGTTTTTAATTGTTATACATTGTTCAACATTGTATGTAAATTAGTATAAAGTGTTATTTAGTTTTAGTCTCTTTTTTAACAGATTTACTCTGTAAGATACTGTTAATGTCGAGAGCAAACATTATTTATAAACTTACCCAAGAGTACAAATAGTACAATCGATACAAATTAATTTTTTATTTTGCAAGTTGCATTTCCTTTTAAAAAAAATGTTAGAGTAAGACGAATATAGCTCTAAGAATATCATATGTTTTTGACAATTGTGCCTAATTTATTGTTTTCGAAAGTCTCAATAAAAAAAATATTAATTAAAATTGAACGAAGAGAGTACAAAATTTATTTCCATTTGTTTTTTTGTGCACATTCTCTTTCATTCCATTTAATGATGTATGTAAGCGAAATGCAAACTCACACCACTACAGTTTTTAGATATTGTATTTGTATGAGTTGAGAATTATTCTCTGGCAAAAACAAAAACAACTAGCTGAAATAATGAAATAAACAAGCATAAAAGCGTAACACAACCTTCTTCTATCAATGCTCATGCGAGACTGACTGTTTTTATACAATGTGTGTGCTTGCGTACATGTGAAAATAAAAACAAGAGAGCTCATTTGAGAGCTCATTGCATTTCGCTGATGTAAGTAGATGTTCCAGAATATTTGTTTAATCCTTTTCGGACTGCTGCTTCCTTAATGTCAACCATATGTTTGGTTTGAACATTTGCTTTAAATAATGTATTGTAAAATTTATTTTTGGAACATTGTAACGACGGAATTTCTCCTCAACACTGGGGTAGCTCAACGTTGTCCAGGGTCGTTATCAGAATCTATAAAATAATAACACAATATATTTTTCATATTACGTTATAAAACTTTTATTAAATACATTTTCTCTAAAACCGTACGCGGGGTAGGGAACAACACTAATTAATCCATTTAGCAAAAAGGCAGGCCATACAAACTGTACCCAATTGTTTTATTATAGGTAATAGTAAAACAAACATATTACCTAGCGATCAGCAGATTTTTTTTACCTCCATCGCCAAAAGCTAAACGAAAAATCGCCAAAATATTTTTTTTGGAATTCTACATACATATTTGGTTGGTAAAATTAACATGTTTAGAACGGCCAATGCTAAGCCTTTAACAATTCCAGCTGCATCGCATCTAAGTTTAATTGATATATGCTAATTTTGAACATTACAATTCATATTCCCCTGCAGATACTTTTGGATTTAAATAAAGTTAATGAATTTTGAACTACCGAAAATTTCCAAAATGTCTGAGTTTGAGTATTAAATGAAATAAATACACAAAAACATTCATTCACTCCCAGATTTCAGTTTGCTTTTAACAATTCCAGCTGCATCGCAATAATTGTAAACTTGTGGCCAAAAATCTAACAAATTTGTTGAAATTTCACCTTTAAAGATCTAAGTTTAATTGATATATGCTTATTTTGACCATTACAATTCATATTCCTCTGCAGATAATTTTGGATTTAAATAAAGTTAATGAATGAATTTTGAACTACCGAAAATTTCCACATTTTAATATTGAAAATTCATTATATACTTTAAAAAGAGTTATATTTTCTGGAAACTGTTTAAGCATTTCTTTTAAAAGTTTTTTAAGTACAAAAAACCATTTTCTTTTAAAATTTCTACATCATATTCCTCCATTTTTATATTTTGTAATTCCGTTCCAAATTCTGTGCCAAAATCGATAGATTCCAATGGCAGAAAAGAATCCGGCGAACCAATAGGCAATTTTAATGTGCATATTAAGTTATTAAGACGGCTTAAATATTTTAGAAGAAAAAATTAATATTGTTCAAACTATTTGATCGTGTATGCTACCTGCATCCATATGATCAGATAATACGTGATTAATTTTAATTATTGGGTTAATAAATATCAAAGAAATGAAATTATTTCAAGAAAAACAAATAATTTGTTAAAAATCGCCAACTAGTCTGTAAATCGCCAATTGGAAATTTTGGTCGCCAAAGGCAATAAAAATCGCCACGTTTGGCGAGAAATCGCCACATCTGACAGCCCTGGCGATCAGCCCAAAACCAACTGATCTTGTTCTGTGGTTTGTGCCTGTCTTTTATACACATAATACGATTACACGGACACACACATACATAGACATACACACTGTTGATACTAGCCACAGTTGACTACTAGTACTGTTTTATACAACTCTGTTGGTAGAGTTGTAGTTAATAAATAATACATCGACATATAGATGGCGTAACAAATAAATTTAAATTAACGGATAATTAAATTGTAATTTAGTATTTTAGCAAAAGAGAAGATAATAAATTAAAATAAGACTAAAATAAATAAATGTGTGGGCCAAAACAAATGTGTGACTTTGCGTCCTCCTCTCGTCGGTTGACGAATTTTATAATTATTCGGTTGGGGTGGATTTGTAGCCGGTATACGCTATTGGCTATGGTAAGCCCCGATGTACGTCGTGGTAAAATATAAATTGTTGTTTTCGTGCGTTATATTTATAGTTGTTGTTTGCTGATTAGTGTCTTTGTGCCAGACACTAATCAGCAAACGGTTTGTCGGACTGTGCACCGAAGAAATCTCTGTGTCCGTGGCAAGTATGGTACATTTCTAGAGATAGAGGGTTGATAATAACATAGCTTCTTCTCAAATTCTCGCGAGTTGTTTGGAATTTCTTCTCATCTGTCTATTTGTCCATTATTCTATTAATAAGATAAAACAATTGTTAGAACATTGTTATAAAAATATTTAAAAAATGTGATATATATGTTTAAAAGAAATTATATTAAATAAATTGTTTAATATCGCCTATATGGGTGGTTTTAATATCATTGTTTGTACGACCCTTAAGTCTCACAATAACTTTGGATGGCATTTCAATTATCTCATAAGGACCATCGATCTTGGGTGCAAGTTTAGCTGTGAATTGGTCTACAGCTTTCGAAAGCTGATGTTGACGGACCAATACTTGTTCTCCTATTTGCGGCTTCCATACACGACGTCTCAGGTTATAATGTCGTTTTTGATCCTGTGAAGCCTTGGCTAGATTACTTCTTACTATCCGGAAGATTTCTTTTTATTGTACTGCTCTCTCCTTTGGGTTTAGTGTTGGTGCACTTGGTAACCGAGGTTCTCGACCTTGTACAATGTATGCTGGTGAATAACCGGTTGATTCAGAACAGCTTGTATTTATGGCTAAGGTGATTTCAGGAAGAAGTTCATCCCAAATGGTGTGTTTGTTCTTCGATAGCTGCGATATCATCGTTTTTATCGTTCAGTTGACGCGTTCCGTAGGATTTTGTTGTGGTGTGTAGGGTACAGTTAATTGTTGCGTAACACCAATTTCTTCTAAGTATTTTTGAAACACTCTACTTGTGAATTGTGAGCCATTATCTGTGATAGCTATGTTGGGTACTCCGAACCTAGATAATACACGTTCTCTGAATGCTTTTATTAGGTTTTCCGATGTTGCTTTCCGTAGGGGTATGATTTCCGTCCATTTTGAAAATCGATCGATGATAACGAGTAACATGGTATTTCCATGTTTAGTACGCGGTAATGGTCCAACAAAATCGAGACAAATGGTAGCCCATGGTTCCTCTGGTATTCTGACTAACATTTCTCCTGCTGGCTTTTGTTGGCTGATTTTATATTTTTGACACGATGAACATTTTCTCACATAACGACTGATGTCTCTGAATAGGCCTGGCCAATAGTAGCGATTACAAACGCGATTAATTGTTTTCCGGATTCCGAGGTGGCCGGCTGTTGCATCGTCATGATTTTCCTTCAATACAAGTTCTCTGAGATTCGTTCCCACACAAAGTTTCCATGGATGACAATCTTCATCACAATGGTTTCTTGGAAAAGTCTGTAAAGAGAATTGTTTATTATTAAATAATCTGAATATTTTTCGGGATTCTCTTTGACATCTTTAATTTTTCGTTTTAACCACGGGCATTCTATTGATTGTTCACTGGTTACCATACGTTGAAAAGTTTCTAAAGGTTGTCGAGATAAAGCATCGGCAACCACATTTTGAGATCCTTTTCTATACTGGATTGTGAACTGATATTGCTGGAGTTCTAAAGCCCAGCGGGCTAATCTGCCGGTAGGTGATTCAATCGAGTTTAACCATTTTAACAACAAATGGTCGGTGATTACAACAAATGTATATCCTTCCAAATACATTTTCATTTTACGTATTCCCCATACGATGGCGAGGCATTCCTTCTCTGTAGTTGTATAGTTTTTCTCCGCTTGATTTAGGTGACGACTTCCGTAGGCAATTACTCGTTCCGACCCGTCTATCTCCTGGGTGAGTACTGCTCCAAGTCCGTAATCGCTGGCATCGGTTTGTAGTTGAAACGTTTTTGTGAAATCAGGGCATGCCAGTATAGGGGATTCGATGAGTTTGCATTTCAAGTCTCCGAAAGCTTTTTGTTGTTCCGGACCCCACTTAAAATGTCTTCCTTTTTTCAATAAAAATGTTAATGGCTGTGAATTTTTGCGAAGTCTGGAATAAAGCGTCTGTACCAGGAGGTGATTCCCAGAAATCTTCGTACATCCTTCACATTTTTCGGGGTTGGTATTTTGATGATAGCTGCAATTTTGTCGTGATCGGTTTTGATACCTTCTCCGCACACGACATGAACAAGGTATTTAATTTCCCTTTTGAAGAACTCACATTTTTCGGAATTTACTACCAATTTTTGCTCTTCTTAATCGATGAAATACTTCTTTTAGGTGTTGAATATGTTGGTTAAAGGTACGACTCGTAACGATGATGTCGTCCAAATACGCG
Source organism: Calliphora vicina (assembly GCF_958450345.1). Classification (NCBI taxonomy): domain Eukaryota; kingdom Metazoa; phylum Arthropoda; class Insecta; order Diptera; family Calliphoridae; genus Calliphora; species Calliphora vicina. The sequence continues at coordinate 91,361,844 of NC_088781.1, read as the reverse complement.
AATGCATGAGGTTCCATCTCTGCTCCAATAACGTAATCAAGGGTTCGTTGAAATTTGGCTGGCGCTGAATGTAGTCCGAATGGCATCACTCTCCATTGGTAGAGACCACGGCCAGGTACGGTGAATGCTGCATATTTTCTGCTATTTTCAGCCATTGGTATCTGCCAATAACCGTTTTCCAAGTCGATACAGCTGATGTATTTTGCTTCTCTTAATCGGTCCAGAATATGATTAATACGCGGTAGAGGGTAAGCATTGGTGATCGAACGATTATTAAGTTGACGAAAATCCATACAAAGTCTCCATGAGCCATTCTTCTTCTTGGCTAGTGTTATGGGAAAACTATATGGACTGGTAGAGGGTTCTATATATCCTTTCGCGAGTAATTTATTGATTTCCGCATCAATTATTGACTGCATCGTCGGGTTGCGATTTGAGTATCTTATTTTTATGGGACGGTCATCCTTCATGACTATCTTATGCTCCGTTAGATTCGTAGGGCCGTGAATATCTCTAAATTTCTTCAATTCCTCTTCGATAAATGCATTAATTGTTTCATAATTTTCTGCGTCTTTGTCATTATTAGTAGTCCCGTCTGTCATTGAAATGGATACACTTACCGGATTAGGTACAACTTGTCGTTCATCATGTTGGGTATGTGTTATCTCAATTTCTTCTGTTGATGTTGGTGACGGATTTCCGGAACAACCAGGTTGGTTTTGTATAACCATACACGTTGGGTCGGCTCCAGATGAGGTATCATCCAAACATAGAGATTGGTTACTAAATGACATCGTAGTTTTGAAGATTTTAAGTAGGTTTAAACCGATGATCATCTCTTCAATGGCTATAGGCATAATCAGGAACATTATGTTGTGTAACTCCTGACCAATTTTTACAGGGCTCTCAATAGCACTTCATATTCGGTTGGTGGATCCATCGGCTAGTATGACCTCAAGGTTGGTGGTAATTTTTGGATAAGCTGCGAAAACAGTTTCAGCCATATTTTCATTAATATAACTGCTAGTGGCTCCAGTGTCAATGGTAGCGTTTATGGTTTTCACTCCAATTTTAATAATTACACTTATTCGTGGTGATGGGTGTTGGATCGCATTTTCTAGAATTTCCTCATTCCTAGAATTTTTGGCGATGTTGACCAGATTGATTTAAATTCCTTTCGATGGAATTAGAATTGTTGGGCGTTTGATTAGTCATCATCCGATGTTGTTGATATCGAGGGGGTTGGGGATTTATTGGTGGATTATTTGTAGTGGGTATACTTTCGTAATCATCGGCGAGGGATAGCAGTTCCTTCAAGTTGGTAAAATCCATTCGATGAATATATAACAAATAGTTGGGATGCGCATTACGATAAATCCGCTCCAATTTTTGTTCCTCTGTCATATCTGCATGCCTCATTAAATTCTGCAGCGCCAGTACATAATCCTTAAAAGTTTCCCGAGATCGTTGATATCTTCTTGGGATATCATCTTCCAGCTTTTCAAAATATCTAGAAGTAAGGAAAAATTTTAAAAAATCTGATTTGAAAGATTCCCATGTGTTCCAATGTTTGTTGTTATTTCGGAACCATATCGATGCCTTTTCCTTACATAACTCAGGCATGGTTTTTGGTAAGAAATTTTTATCGATACCGTATAGTTCCGACATTTTCTCTAAATTTTCAATGAATATTAGAGGATCCTTTCCTCCATCATAACGAACTAACTCAATCATGTTAATTAATTGAGTTTCCCTATTTTCCACTTTATGTGCGGTTGTATCCTATCCATCTGTTTTCCTGGCATTAATATTTGATGACGTGCCTGATTCCATTTTTAGTGGGCTCGATTCTCCGTTTATTAATAATCTGGGAGCTTTCGATGGTGACACTGTTGGATTTGGAGAGTTACCTGAGGAACTTTCATATTTTGCCTGCAATTCCATTAAACGATGTAATTGGTCAGGACAGTGTGGGCTACCAATAAATTGTGCAATCTGCCTTCTCATCTCGTCCACGCTGCCAGCCGGTTGAATTCCAAACTCGTTTAAGTAGGATACCAAGTCATCCTTGCGTAATGTGTAGGCCCAGGAAATTTTTAACATGATTCACAATTATTATTATTTTTTTTTCTTCTTTTAAACAAAACCTTTACGCGATGATAAATTTATATTTATTTTTATATTTTCCGACCCGATTAATTTTTTTCGATACGCGTTAAATATAAATTTATTTACATTTCTGACGAACACGACAAAAACATATATTTTTTTTCTATTATTTCGTAGAGATTTGTGAGTAAATGTTTAATGTGGAACGCGTATTACAGTGCATTTCCGCGATTATAAATTTATATTTATTTTTAAAATTTTCGACCCGATTAACTTTTTTTCCGAAACGCGTTAAATATAAATTTATTTATATTTATGACGAACACGACATAAATACAGTTGACGTAATACCATAAATATTGTCCGTATATTAGTTAATTTTTTTATTTCACTATAATCCATTTATTGAAGCCCGAATAACTATTATTTAATATTTATGAATCTTTTCTTTAGCAAAAGTTCCGTTTTTATTTCACACTTAGTAACACGCACAGTTTATATACAACATTATTTTTCACAATATGACTTTTTTTCAATTTCTTTTTGTAAAGATCATTTTTTTTAAGTCCCTGCTCGGGCGCCACTGTAACGACGGAATTTCTCCTCAACGCTGGGTTAGCTCAACGTTGTCCAGGGTCGTTTTCAGAATCAATAAAATAATAACACAATATATTTTTTTCATATTTCGTTATAAAACTTTTATTAAATTTAAATACACTTTCTCTAAAACCGTACGCGGGGTAGGGAACAACACTAATTAATCCATTTAGCAAAAAGGCAGGCCATACAAACTCTACCCAATTGTTTTATTATAGGTAATAGTCAAACAAACATATTACCTAGCGATCAGGCCAAAACCAACTGATCTTGTTCTGTGGTTTGTGCCTGTCTTTGTACTGTTTTATTCAACTCTGTTGGTAGAGTTGTAGTTAATAAATAATACATCGACATATAGATGGCGTAACAAATAAATTTAAATTAACGGATAATTAAATTGTAATTTATTATTTTCGCAAAAGAGAAGATAATAAAATAAAATAAGACTAAAATAAATAAATGTGTGGGCCAAAACAAATGTGTGACTTTGCGTCCTCACAACATTTTTCAATCTATTCTTTCAGCCTAATAAATACAATAATTATGTTTATAATTTATAAACATATTTGTTGAGCTACAGGTCAGATTTTTTTATTCTTTCATTTCTTTATTTAATGAATATTTCGTTACTTCAGTGAGAAGCTCTATAAATATATTGTTACGTTTATACCTTTTCAAAACGCTGGTTTATTTCCTTTAAATAAACCAGATACTTTTGATTGCAAATAAATGCCGTTTAGTAGTTTGAAAATTGTAACAACTCTTTATTTATTTAAAATGTACAACAGAAATTCGCAGAAATAAAGACACACTTTATAATGTACACGAATTCACTTGAAAAATACAGCACACTTTAAGGCACTCAGTTGATGTTTATTCAAATAGCGTCTCTGATAAACTGACTAACGACTGCAACCTCTGCCACTATTTATAACACTGCCATCTGCACTCTAGATTTCTCTTTAACTGTCTAGAGGTTTCTAATACATACGCCATCTGTGGTGTACTTTCTACAATGTTCTTTAACTGAATATTCGAATTCGAATATACAGCGTTGCCAACTTACGATCAATGGTCAACTGAAAGCTTTTATTTAATAATGCCCACAGATATGTTACAGGTTGCTATTACAGCATTGTTATTTGAAAGCATTATGCTACTTTTAAATCAGTCCTTAAAATCGTTATATTTGAATTTAAGTACATTTTCGTAACACTGCCCCCCGCTTAAGCCTGTTCGTCCGGAATAAGCATAGATTCACTTCACCCATAGACTTAATTGATTAAAACAAAAGTGTGATTTTCGAAATTATATGATATTTATTATTTAAAAATTGATGTTTACAATTCAAACGACACTTAAATTCTAAACTCTTGTTACAATATTTGGTTCTTTTATATAGTTTAAAAATAACGGTAAGACTGGTTTAAAATAATGAAAAATAACGATAATATAATTTAAAAGAAAATAGTTGATAATTTTGGATGATAGAAACTATTAACAATTAGAATTAAAGCAAAATAAGAATTATAGTAAGTAATAATAAATTAAGTAATAAGAAGAATTAAAGTTAAATTAAAGAATGTAAATATAAAGAGATAAAGAAAGTATTAGGGTAGTTCATAAACATGTAACTCCCCCACACTTTGAGTACACATTACTCCTGGAATGTGGAAATTTAGATTTACTTCTCAAGTATTTTAAATATTAACAATGGTTTTTAATTAAAAATATACATATAAATTCTTATAAACTAATTGTACATATTGTATATTACAGTATATTATATTGTGTCTGATAATTTAAATTCATTACTTTTTATTTTTCTTTAGATTTTTTCTTTTCTTTAGATTTTTTATTTAGTTTTCGAATAATTTCTGCCAGTGATTTTTCTGTCAAACTTTATATCTGGTATTTCATTTTGGTATTTAAAAATTCTTTTAACAATTTGTCTATCTCTTCTACAATTATTTTCATCAATAAAATGCGTGTTCTTTTTTTCTTTAACTTGTTTTATTATATATTTTGGTTTTTGCTTCAAATTCTGAAACCCAAGATTCTTTACTAATTCTCTCTCTATATATTCATGACAATCTTCTCTATTTTCATTAATTTTCCTAATTCTATCAATCTTTTGTTCATGAATTTTCTTATGCAACGTATCCCATACTGATTTATCCACTTTGTTGTGAAGTAAGTCATTTGGTTTATATCCCGTTGTGCTATGTATGGAATCATTATATATTTGTACAGATTTATATACAAGAGCTTTATCATCTAAGTCATTATCCTTTCGATCCAATTTAAACAATCTTATATGTTCATTCAATGTTAAATGGAACCGTTCTATATCCGAGTTCCCAGTATGTGTATTCGGAGATGTGAAGTGAATTTCGACATCTTCTGAATTCAAAAAATTTCTGATAAATGCTGTGTTGAATTCATTGTCAGCAATTATCTTACCTGGTTTTCCTAAAACAGAGAATCTTTCCCTTAGTTTTTCAACAATAGTTAAGGAATTTTTGTCGCTTATATAATGTACTGAAACATGTTTCGAAAGTTTATCAATACAAGTTAAAAAAGTTGTCTGCTTGTTCAAAAACCATATATCGACATGAATTATTTCATTTGATTGAATAGGTGTTTCCGTAACACAAAGCTTTGTCTTTATAGGCCTTCTATCAAATTTGCACATATTACATATAGTACAATTATTAATAAATTTATGAATTTCCCTTTTCAGATTAGGATAGTAAATTTTATCCTTCAACTCTAGATATGTTTCCTCTATCCCTCTATGATTCTTATCATTGTGATATCTTGCAATTATTTCCAAAAGATTCTCTATATCATATATATCTTTAATAAATTTGCAGCAACGTAAAAATTTAATTTCCGATAAATTTGAAAAATAATGAACTATTGTCCGTTGGAGATTCTTGTAAAGTTCAAAATTTTCACAAAAAATTGCCACTGTTCCTTTTATAGGAAAAATTTGTCTCAAAAAATCTAGTACTTTTTCCTCAAAATACTCCTTCAATGTTATTATATGTCTAGTTTTGCTATCGTATAAAGTAAGTTCCTCATAATTATACTTTTTTCCTAACATCACTACAATCTGATTTTTAAATATATTAATTGGAGATTCCGAAATAAGAATATGGTCGTTCAAGTTTTCCTTTCCACTGTGTATTGTAGCTCTGTCAGTATTTACATTTTCCTCATTTTCCATTAAGACATTAACATCTACACGACTAAGAAAGTCTGCAACCTGATTTGTTTTTCCCTTAATGTACTCAATTTCAAAGTCATATTCATTTAATAGAATTTTCCATCTTTGTAATTTCATATTAGGCTCCTTTAAAGAACTAAGCCACATAAGTGGTCGATGATCAGTTTGAACTTTAAATTTTCGTCCAAATAAATAGGGTCTGAAATATTTAATTGACCACACAATCGCTAACAATTCTTTTTCTATTGTGCTATAATTAAGCTCATGTTGGTTTAATGTCCTTGACGAAAAAGCGATTGGGTGTCCATCCTGCGATAATACCGCACCTAAGGCCTCATTACTGGCATCTGTTGTCAAAACAAACATTTTGTCAAAGTTTGGAAAAGACAAGACTGGAGTAGTACATAAAATTTTCTTTAATTTGTTAAAGGAATCAATGTAATTCTGATTATTCACATCTATATGTGAGCCTTTCTTTAAATATGAAATCATTGGTAATGCAATTTGGCTGTAATCTTTTATAAATTTCCTGTAGAAACCAGTTAAGCCTAGGAAGGATCTTATTTCCTTAATTGTTCTTGGAAGTGATATTTTCTTTATTACGGAAATCTTATCAGGATTTGGTTTAATCCCGCCAGGCGTTATAATATGGCCAAGATATTCTGACTCGTGTTTAAAGAAATTGCATTTGTCTACCTGTACTTTTAGGTTATAATCAGAGATTCTCTGAAAAATTTTCATCAATGACAACATATGCTCTTGAAGAGAAGTCGAGAATACTAAAATATCGTCTAAATAGACTACACATATATTATTAATGTAATCGTGCAAAACTTCGTTCATCATTCTCTGAAATGATGCTGGGGCATTTTTCAAGCCAAAAGGCATTCTTGTAAATTCATAGTGGCCAGTTGCAGTAGAAAATGCAGTCTTATGTCTGTCCTCTGGTAATATAGGGATCTGATGAAATCCTTTGGCCAAATCTATAGTGCTAAAATATTGAGAGTTTCCTAATTTTGAAAATAAGTCCTCCATATTAGGAATGGGAAATTTGTCCTCTATAGTTACGTCATTTAATTTTCTATAGTCTACTACTACTCTCCATTTTTCCTTTCCTGAATTATCAATTTTCTTGGGTACAACCCAAATTGGAGCATTGTATGGGCTACAAGATTTGGTTATTATTCCCGATTTTAACATTTCATCTACCTGTTTTTCAACCTCATCCTTGTGTATGTGTGGGAAACGATATGTTTTCGAATACACAGGAATATCATTAATTGTCGGTATCCTATGTCCGTATTTAATTACGGCAGATAAATTATCACCTTCCATATAAAAAACATTTTTAAAATTCCTAATTAATTTTGTTAATTCCTCAATCTCTTCATTATTCAAATTGTCTGTTTTTAATTTTTCCGTTAAATATTCCATTTTAGGTTCATTAAAATTAACATCTATTACTGTGGTCTCTAAATACGATTTATCATCTTCATTGTATTCTATAGAAGAGTTTTCATATACTAGTGGAATTTTAGCATTTGAAGTTATCAATAAATTCTCCTTTAAATCAATTTTCGCTCCTAATGGTTTTAAAATATTACATCCCAAAATACCATCGAAATCACTAAATATTTCCGTTTCTAACATTTAAATTTTTGCACTAGGAGAATTAAATTCTTTAAAAAGAGGAATTGTTATCTTTGAAGATGTCGCAGTTTTAGAGCAAATAGTGTTGAGTATAATAGGGATTTCAAGTTCTGTTCTAAAAGAACTATGAAATAAGCCTCTTCTTATCAGTGTAGTACCAGATCCTGTATCTAATAATAATTTAATTGGAATGGTTCTTGTTTGCACTATTATACAGGGTAAAGCTCTTCGGCCTGTAATTGAAAATTTGAAGCCTGAATATTGCTAACGTCCATTCTATTTGAACTATTAACACTAGATTGTTGAGACCTAACTGTGTCAAAGTTCACAGGGTTATTGCCACTATTGATATTATTATTATTATTATCATTAAAATTATGCGATATTCCATGATTTTGAAAATTTCCTGCGTTATTTTGTGCTTGTCGTGAACTTTGAAAATTATCATTGCAGTTAAATGTCCGATATTGATTTGAAAAATTAATTGGGTTATTGTTGCCTTGGCGAAAATTATTATCATTATTAGAAATGAATCTATTATTGTTCTGCACAAATTGATTGGAATTAGGATTATAAGATTGTGAATATGATTGAGAATTAGTCAATTTTCTATTACGATTATAATTAAAATTTCTATTTTTGTTATTGTCTGAATTATTTACATTTTGAAAATTAGATTTTTTTGTATAAAAATACTCAGTTTCTATTAGTATTTCCTTAGCTTTTAATAATGAATGTGGATTTCTGGAATTCAACACTAATTTTGGTTCATTAGACAATTTTGATATAAAAATTTTTAATACCATATTCTCATTATTTTTACAACTATACCATTGCTCGTTTTCTCTATCTATACTTGTTTTCAAATTTAATTTTGTTAATAATTTTAACATGTATTCGTAAAAATCACTGACATCATTTCTAAACTCTGCAACTTTTATTTTATTAATAATACTCTCTATACTTTCTGAAATGTTAAAATTAATTCTTAATAATACCTTAATCTCGTCCCATTTAGTTGGGTTATTGTTATTAATAAGAGCAATATTTGCCCTTGATACTATTTTGTTTCTTACTCTTAAATCAAATAAAACAAGTAGAGATGCATCAACAAATTTACGAATCTCCTCAACATGTTTCGTAAACATTTCCAAATCCTCTGTTCTCCCATCGAATTCGGGTACACCTTCCAAGAGATCAAACGCATTGAAAGCCATGATTGCAATATTGTGTTGTTGTTGTGATGAATTGTTATTGCTCTAGCTAGTTGTTGTTGTTGTTTTTATCAATGAGATGATTGTTGTTAATTCTGGAGCAAGTGTTACTTATTCCTGCTTTCTTTTTTTCTTCGTTTTTAATGTTTTGTTGTAATTTATTTTTAGTTTTTCTTTATGTTTATTAATTTTTTTGTTTAACCTTGAATGTTGTAAACTCGTTTGTTGCTAATTATCATTGATTTGTTGTTCTTATATTTGATTTGATGTACATATGTATATAAAAAAAAATTGTTTTACTTGTTTTGACTTTTATTTTGTATTTGTCATTGTTTTACAAAAAGTTCACCAATTTATCAATTTTATATTTAAGTCAAAATTTTTTTTTTAATCTTGTGTTTTCATAATTTTATTAGTTTTTAATGTTTGATAGAATATTCTTTTAGTTTTAAGTTCACAAAACTATATAGTTCATATATTTATTGTTTTAATTTTTGTGTTTGTTAATAATTTGTTTTTAAACTTTACAAATTTAGTTCCGATTTATTTTTCTTAATTTTTCGTTTGATGAAAATATATATTTAAATTTCACAAAATCTTTCCACACTTTTATTGTTTTAAACATTTATTTTTGATGACAATTTGTTTTTTTTAAATTGTCAATAGTTTTTATAAAGATCACTATATGAAGTTCTCTTTTTTAATAATATTCTTTTTTATTTAGACAAATGGTTTAAAATTTGCCAAAGAATATTTTATAAAATAGTTTATAGTTTAATTTATTTGCAGAAAAACTTTTAATAAACTTCACTTATGGAATTTTTGATTTTCTTAATAATTAAACTTGGTTCGTATACCGACTGCGCCACTTAATTGATTAAAACAAAAGTGTGATTTTCGAAATTATATGATATTTATTATTTAAAAATTGATGTTTACAATTCAAACGACACTTAAATTCTAAACTCTTGTTACAATATTTGGTTCTTTTATATAGTTTAAAAATAACGGTAAGACTGGTTTAAAATAATGAAAAATAACGATAATATAATTTAAAAGAAAATAGTTGATAATTTTGGATGATAGAAACTATTAACAATTAGAATTAAAGCAAAATAAGAATTATAGTAAGTAATAATAAATTAAGTAATAAGAAGAATTAAAGTTAAATTAAAGAATGTAAATATAAAGAGATAAAGAAAGTATTAGGGTAGTTCATAAACATGTAACTATAGGCGGCTAGTCGTTCTAGATGTACGACCTTCATTTTAGATCTCGGGCTCTTTTCTTTCTGTATTCTGTACACCACGTCGTTTAATTTCTTAATCAACTTGTATGGTCCATCCCAATGGGTTTGTAGTTTGGGAGACAGTCCTTTCTTGCGTTGTGGGTTATACAGCAGTACAAGTTGGCCTTCATTAAATCCCTAAGAATTCGCTGTTCGATCGTATCTGGCTTTCATTTTGTCGCTGGTCATTTTTATTCGTCTGCGTACAAATTCGTGAAGTTCGTTAAGGTCATCTTGCTCTTGGGAATTGTTTTCATTATTTGATGAGGGCTTAATACCGAATTCTAAATCGCCAGGCAACTTGAGTTCTGTCCCGAAGACAATTTTTGCAGGTGTTCGAGAGGTCGGGTCATGAACAGCTGACCTGTATGCCAATAGAAATTTTGGTATGTGTTCATCCCAGTCCTTCTGGTGTGCACTGACCACTTTTCTTAAATATTCCTCCAGGGTGCGATTGAATCTTTCGACCATGCCATCAGATTGAGGATGCAGTGGCGTTGTTCTGGTTTTTCTTATTCCGTATAAATCGCACATTTCCTTGAATACGGCGGATTCAAAATTTCTACCCTGATCCGAGTGCAACTCCAGTGGAACACCATAGCGTCACACCCAGTTGTTCACAAATACGCTTATAACCGTTTTAGCTTCCTGATTGGGTATTGCATATACCTCTGGCCATTTGCTGAAATAATCCATAACCACTAAAACATAACGGTTTCCAGCATCACTGACAGGGAAAGGGCCTGCTACATCCATTGCAATCCGCTCGAATGGCGCACCTGAGTTATACTGCTGAAGTTGTCCACGACTTCTTCTTACTGGGCCCTTCGCTGGTACCGTCATGAAACTCTTTCATTACTTCGTTTATTTTAGAGGATGGTACAACAATTAGATTTGTCACTGTTTTACCGTCAGCGCTTTCCCATATGCGGTATAAGCAGCCATTTAACAATTGTAGACTATTCCATAGGGCCCAATATGATTTCATCAGTGGACTTTCGGCAGATATTTCATTGCGGGCTGGCCTTCTTCTTTTGCCGATATTATTTTTGATAGTATGGGGTCATTTCTCTGCAATGCAGACCAATCTGCACTGGACTCTATATGCATTAGTCGAACGTCAATGACACATTCCTTTTCCTCGGCTTTTGCGCAATGCTTGCATTCCAGGTTGCAAGGCCGTCTTGAGAGCGCGTCCGCATTGCCATGTTTCAAACCCTTCCGGTGTTCGATGCTAAAGTCATAGCTCTGAAGCCGCTCAATCCAACGAGCAGTTGCCCTTCAGGTTGTTTAAATTGCAACAACCACCTGAGGGCAGAATGATCCGTTCTCAGTTGGAAGTGCTGACCATACAAATACTTGTGGAAATGCTTCACAGACTCTAATACTGCCAGGAGTTCACGTCGCGTTACGCAGTAATTTCTCTCAGGCTTGGAAAGTATTCGGCTGTAGTAGCCTATGACCTTTTCCGTCCCGTTGATCACCTGCGAAAGCACCGCCTATTCCGTATCCACTCGCATCGCTGTCTAACACAAACTTCGCCCCTGGGATGGGATATGCCAAAATTGGTGCTGTACACAACAATTCCTTTAACTGAAGGAATGCCTGTTCTTGAGATTCACTCCACAGGAACGCTCGCGACTTCTGCGTTAGCTCATGTAGGCTTGCGGCAACACTGGCAAAATTCGGTACAAATCGTCGGTAGTACGTGCAAAGGCCTAGAAAACTGCGCAATTCGTGAAGATTTCTCGGACGAGGCCAGTCCTTTACGGCTTGTATTTTATCCTCATCTGTTGATATGCCGTCTGCTGTTACACGATGCCCTAAATACTTAACTTCTTTCTGGAACAATGCACATTTCTTTACGCTAAGTTTTAGTCCAGCCGCAGCTATTCGTTTAAGGACTTCTTCAAGGTTTTTCAAGTGTTCATCGAAAGACTTCCACATGACAATTATGTCATCGAGGTAACCCAAGCATGTCTTCCAGTGAAGTCCTTTCAACACATGTTCCATTAAACGCTCGAATGTGGCTGGAGCATTGCAGAGTCCAAAGGGCATCACATTAAACTGCCATAATCCATCACTAGTACTAAACGCAGTTTTCTATTTGTCTTTTTCTGCAATCTCTACCTGCCAATAACCACTTTGCAAGTCCAATGTGGAGAACCATTTTGTACCAGCTAATGTGTCCAGGGTGTCGTCAATTCTTGGTAGCAGGTAGCTGTCTTTCTTGGTAACGTCGTTCAGTTTTCTATAATCGACGCAAAATCTAGTGCTGCCGTCTTTCTTTTTAACTAACACAACAGGCGAGCTCCAAGGACTTGAAGATGGTTCGATTACTCCATCCCGCTCCATTTCGTTAACCAGCTCCTTCACCTTACTTCGTTTTGCTAGAGGAATACTTCTTTGTTGCTTTACAATTGCCGTTCTACCTTGGGTTTGACATTTTAAGGCGAAGACCGAGGCATGTTTCTTCGGAAGCTGTTTGGCCTTATTTCTATCGGGCGGCGCTAATCCTCCTACCCATTTCCCCACATATTCCGCTAGTAGCTCGTGTTCCTTGGTGGATTTATTGGCATGTTCCGGGTTTTTCTCGCAATTGATTACTGCTTCTGCTCAAGTGCATCGACCTATTTCGACCTAAGCACTCTTACAGGAACTATTTTGTTGTTGCAGGGTTTAACGAGGGCTTTTGCTGTTATAAGATCACTTTTTATTTCTGCTGGTTCTACCACCTACAAACTGTTGTCCTCACGATCTCCCTCCATACAGGCCCATACTAAAGTTTCTGACTGTGGTGGTAGTCTCTGATGCTCGACGGTAACTAGCTTTCTTACTTGAGTCCTATTTTCATATCCGACGTCAAAGTGTATTTCCAAATTTCGCCAAATCATAACTTTTTGTCCCATATCCAAAGTAATGCCGTGAGTAATCATGAAATCAGCACCAATGATTACTTCGTCCACAATATCGGCAACAATAAATACATGATTGACGCTAACATTGGCAATGGTTAATTTCACATTTACTTTACCATAGACAGTGGCTGGCTCTCCAGTAGCTGTGCGCAGACTTACCCCACGTAATGGTTCAATTGTGTTTTTGACTAAATCGGGCTTGACGATAGACTGTGATGCCCCAGTGTCTATAGTAAAACGTGCTTCTGACCGTTTATGTACCCACAAGCAGTAAGGTTGCTATTTTTCTGCTGAATTACGGATATGGAGATTGTGGGGCTCTCAGATGTGGAAGCTAGTTCTTGCCCCATAGCGCTACCTCGTTTTAGTTTAAAGGTGACTCTTGTGATGAACCACGATTCGCCTGCTGCTCGTTTCTTGGTGGCGAAACAGATCTGGCTCGTTTTCTCGATGCTTTGGAGTTTCGCTGAATATGACCAGTTTTTCTGCAGTTATAGCATTTGATTTTAGCTTTACCTTGCTTCTCATTTAAAGCCTCTAAAACTGCATCTTTTATTTCACTGACTATATTTCTCTCATTTTCAGCTATAACCTCGATATTCCGTACCTTGCATATTTGCGGCTTAGACATTAATTTTGCTGTTTCTTGTGCCAACGCGAATGAAACGGTTTCCGCAAATGTTGACTTCCGTGTGGCATAAACCGCATGTTTCACATCAGGATCACGAAGCCCATTCACAAATGCCTCAATCTTGAAATGGTCCAATAACGGATGGTTTTCGTCTGGATATGTAAGCTGCATCAAACGTTCGATTTCGGCCGCAAAGTCTTGTAGCGTCTCATTAGGTTTTTGTACTCTACCACGCAATTCCATTCGGTATATTTCTTTCATGTGTTCTCCACCATACTTACGTTGTAGAGCATCCATTATGTCATCATAGCTATTTCTGTTACTTACTGATACGCTTTCATGAACTATTGCTGCGTTCCCTTTCAAGGCCAAAATAAATTCTATAGCTCTTTCTTCATTACTCCATACATTTCTCTTGGCAACTGTATCAAACTGGAACTTGAAAAAATTAAAAGGCCATCAAAACTAGGAGCCTTTATTCTACTCGATGTTTCTGAAATAATTCGCACCGGTCCGTCTTGGCATTGAAGATTATTAATTTTCATTTCCAGATCGAGAAATTTATTATCAACATCTTGGGATTGTTTTTCTAGGCCGCTCTCTAATTCGGACACCTTTTCGTCAATGACATCCACTCTGCTGTTAATAAGCTCAGACATTTCCTGAATTTTCTCATCTGTAGCTCGAGAGGATTCTTGAAGTTTCGCTTCCATTTCAGCTAAGTGTTTGATATTTTCTTCGACTTCAGCTTTAACCTCAGCACGAAGTTTCTCATTGTCGGCAAGAAGTTTCTCGTTGTTGACTCTAGAAATTTCTTGAAATTCTTCTTTGACTTCAGCTAGAAGTTCAGTTTTAGTTTCGTTCAATTTCTCTTCCAGGTTCTTGTTGGCGGTTTACATTTTTTCCATCATAGCCACGAATATTGTGCTTAAATCTAAGGTGCTTGTTGTTGAACGTGTGGAAACTTCCATTTCTTCCTTATACTCGAATTCGTAAGCACCGATGTCAATATCACGCCGTTTGAATTCGTCTATCAGCCTCTTTTGCCTCTTCTTGAGTTGTTCAACTTTCAGTTCCTCAAACTTCATGCTTATTAATTTGCAATCCCACTTCTGACACCAATTGTTACGTTTTAACATTTTCAAAACGCTGGTTTATTTCCTTTAAATAAACCGGATACCTTTGATTGCAAATAAAAGCCGTTTAGTAGTTTGAAAATTGTAACAACTCTTTATTTATTTAAAATGTACAACAACAGAATTAAATAGTCACTCAGTGTTTTTTATACACGTTTATAAATTCGCAGAAATAAAGACACACTTTATAATGTACACGAATTCACTTGAAAAATACAGCACACTTTAAGGCACTCAGTTGATGTTTATTCAAATAGCGTCTCTGCCATCTGCCATATTCACTGCCATCTGCACTCTAGATTTCTTTTTAACTGTCTAGAGGTTTCTAATACATACGCCATCTGTGGTGTACTTTCTACAATGTTCTTTAACTGAATATTCGAATTCGAATATACAGCGTTGCCAACTTACGATCAATGGTCAACTGAAAGCTTTTATTTAATAATACCCACAGATATGTTACAGGTTGCTATTACAGCACTGTTATTTGAAAGCATTATGCTACTTTTAAATCAGTCCTTAAAATCGTTATATTTGAATTCAAGTACAATTTCGTAACAATATATTTAAGAATTTGACCGCTTCTTCCCTGAATTAAGATATTTAGTAAATTTTTTAAAAGTATAATATTAAAATTATTTATTCATTATAAGCCCTAAAATCTTATCCTGAACTATTTTATAGAATTTTTCCACAAATTTCTTATTGTTTTTATTTGAAATTAACGCAAGTAACATTATTTAAATTTAATTTGAAATTTATAAAATTACTATTCATTGCTGATTTTTATTCAAAACGGAAATAGTTAAAGGTACTTTCAGTATTGAAATTTTTATATATATTCTTTCTTTTTTTTTTGTTCAATTACTTTAAGTATAAAATAACTCGGTGCTCAAGGGGTTAATTCATTAATTTGTTCTTCAGTCTTATTTGGGTTTGTTGCATCTATTATTCTTTGTTTACATTTTTTATTGCTTGAGAAGTAAATTGGAAGATATAAATATTTTCCATTATTGACATTCCATTTGAGTGTCATTGAACTCTAATCACTTTATGATTTATGAAACAAAGGATTGAATTCATTAATATTTTTTTTAACTATTTATTTGATTTCAACTATTTTTTGAATAGTTTTTTTGGTATTGAGATCGTTTGAGAACACGGATTAATTGAGTTCACATCATATTATTCGCTATTAAATTTTTTATTTTTGTTTGTCGATATCTGTCAAAATGTTTCTTGATCATTTTATACGTTTGGCAGATAGTATAGTAGAATTTGATTCAGACCTCTCTGAGAATCGTTATCCAATTGATTCAATCAATGCAGTCGAGGTTCATATGTATGAGCTTAAGTCAACTTGGAGTAGAATCAAGGCTGCGTATGAAAAATTCCTTTTCGATAATTATGTGTATGATTTATAATCTTTTAAGCTCAAATACAAGAGTACTTACATAACTTATTGTAAGTATTTAACGAAACTCTCCGATATTGTTGATACCCTACGATGCGATTCAGTGCCCAAAGACTTTCCAACTATTTCGGTGGAGCAGTTCATCTACCTCCCTGCGATCTTGAAGTTTTCGGTGGTGATTATATGTCATGGCCTACATTTCGTGACATGTTCACTGCAATGTATAAAATACTCGACTCAGTAAAGTTGAGAAATTATTTCATCTTACACAGAAAACTTCAGGTGAGGCGAGAGAGATTGTCAAAAAAAGCCCTTTGACTAACCAAGGTTTCGATTTTCAAATCTCTGTGATAGATTTGAAAATCGTAGAATCTTGGTGAATGGTCAGCTCAAGATTTTATTTGGTTTGCATACTATAAATTTCGAATCGGGTAAAGCCATTAAGCAGCTCCAACGTGAGATAAATTCATGTATATCCAATCTTAAACTGTATAATATTGATGTTCAAAGCTGGGATCCTATTGTTGTTTTTCTTTGCTCTAACGAACTTCCGTATTCGACACTCACATTATGGGAACAAGGGCTGAATGATAAGGCTTCTATCCCGAAATGGGCCGATTTTGATTCATTTTTAACCAATCGTTATAGAACGTTGGAATCAGTTTCTGAAATTCGGCATATACAAAATTCTAAGTCAGTTGATTCTAAAACTAAAGTGTCCACTAATCAGCCTCGGAAGGTACATGCATTCCAAAATAAGGTTTCGAGTCCAACTTGTCAGTTATGCCCGAAAATATCACACCCAATTCGCAACTGTCCTAAGTTTCTAAAAATGGCACAAGGACTTTGCTTAAATTGTTTTTCGAAAACTCATTCAGTTAAAAATTGTACTAGCAAAACAACACATTACTTTATGTGTTATGCGCCATAACACATTACACCATAAGGAATCTGATGTCTCGACTGTGTCAAACCCAAACACGCAGCCACTAGTTCCAATTTGAATCCACATTCCGCTCCCCTTTCTTCCGAATCTAAATCTGCTCCAATACAGTTCACATCGAGATCGGGAGCTGGATAAGTTCGAACTTTTTTTGCTACTAGTACTAGATAGGTGTTGTTGGGTACTGCTGTCGTAGATATATGTTGCTCTAATATAAGATATAAGGCCCGTGCATTAATAGATTCGGGTTCTGAAGGCACATTTATTTCTGAACGTTTGTTCTATCTACTGAAAAGGTCACACAATGTCATTAATGCAAAAGTTACAGGCTTGAATAATGCTGTTTCTGCAATTGTTCAGAAGGAATATTCATTCACATTGTGTTCTCCTTAAACAGTGATGTTCAGCTATCCGTTAAGGCATTAGTTGTCCCTCATCTATCTGGCAATCTCCCTTCTACCACTATTGATTCATCTTTCGATTAGCCCACTTGCGGATCCCAATTTTCATCGAAGTTCGAATATTGATATTCTAATCGGTGGAGATCTATTTCCATCGATTATGCTTAAAGGGGTGAAGCATGGGATTTGTGGTTCCCTAATGACACAGGAGACAATCTTTGGATGGATTTTAACTGGTCCTATTTCAAACAATTCATACCCATTAAGTTCTTCTCGTATTTCATTTGTCTGTGAAGTCTCACCGTACAAAGAGATTTCTCGTTTTTGGGAGGTGGAGGATCTTCCTCGGAATAAGGTTGCTTCCGCGTCCGATAAGTATTGCGAGGACTTAATTGTAAGGACCACTAGACGAAATAATGATGGCAGATACATTGTGTCACTTCCCTTTAAGGATGGTTATCCTCACCAATTTATGTTGGGCAAGTCTAGGATAAGGGCAATGGCTCAGTTCTTGAGGAATGAAGTCAAACTACTGCGAACGCCAAGTTTTAAGAACGAATATGATCGAGTCTTACATGAATATGTGGAAATGAATCATATGGTTGGAGTTTCCTCTCCAATTGATTCCGAAGAGACGAAACAGTTTTATCACAGAATATACAGAAGTGTCAAATTTGACGTTTAAAAAACGTCAAATCAGATGTTAGGGCAGTTCTCATAAAAAGAGATAGCAATATATTTTGTACTACAATATCAGTGATGTGTTAAAGCAAAACGCTATATACAACACGAATTTGGTAGACAAAGAAATGTGAACAAAACAAACAAATAAATTTGTAAGACAATTTTTTCGTAGTCTGTGGCACAAAATTTTTTAAAATGAAAAATTATAAAAATGTGTGTATTGTTTACGTGTAAATTTAAATGAAACAAAATTCTTGGTTGTTTTTTACATTTGCAAAATAAAACTCCACATGTACAATGGCAATTAAAAGTGAAATATTACAAAAATAAATGATTGCATCAAACTAAATCGGAAAGAAATTGAATTATTGCGGCAGAAAATTAAGACTAAAACAAAATAAAAAGGGCAGTTACTAAAAATGAAACAAATATAGAACTATATTATTTTCTGTCTCGTGACGCCTCTGTATACTTTGTGGTTTTATTTGCCACACCACGCTGTAGTAAAACCTGACAGTACCAAGATGTATTAACCAGGTGGCAGCGAAACTACAACAATTACAACATACAAGAACAACAGTAATTTTTACCTTCTAAACTGTCAAAAACAAAATTCACAAAAACACACTTTTTAAAATGAAATAGTTTTTTTTGGCACTTTAAAATATGTTGCGCACATAAAGCGGTGACAAAAACATAATTTTTTAAATATAATATAATCTTTTTACAAGTTTTTGACATTTCAGAAGGTAAACATGAGTAGAGCAAAAAACATTTAGCTGGCGCACAGTGGTATGAGAAAAAAGAGGGAAATAAATCTGTAACTTCTAAACGCTTAATCCGATTTGAATGAAATTCCACATGCGTAAAGAGGAAGTGTTGTCGAGTTTAATTTGGACCTCATGAGCACACCAGGAGCGTCAAATAATAGCTGCTGCATCAAGGCGAATTTATACAAGGTGGAGTCAGTCAATCAGCTGATTACTCTTTTTTCGCTTGTATGGTTCTAACACCTGTCAAAGCTTGTTTTTATAATTCAATATCTACATATTCTAAGCTAATTAACAAAATATTTATATTTTGCATAAATAAGTAAAGCCCTCACTATTCAATTATCTACACTATATTTAGTTTTAATACATATTTGTTTAATTTTTAATTTCTGTTTTCTGACATTTGTTAAGACCATTTGTTGTTTTTGTAGAATTACCACCACCTTAATTATTAAATATTTATTTATTAAATTATATTCAAATTTGTAGGTATAATTGTACTTAATAAACAATTTTGGAATTTTATTGTATTTGTTTTGGCTTTGTTTGGATTTGGAACTCAAAATGAAAAAGGAAATTCATAATTGAAATGATTTTTTTCATTAAATATTAATTATCGAACACGAGTTTTTCCAAACTTTATTCATTCAGAATAAGAACATGTTCACAAATATTATAAAATTTTACGGAAATGTTTATCTTTTTTACATAAATTTTTAAATAATTGCAATTCAATTATCTATTATCTAAAGATTTAGAATAACAATTTTTTTATGATAACAAAATCAAAAAATATTATTAGACATATTCTTCTTCTGCAGTAAAAAAAATTAAACAGATCATACTGTTTAAGAATTAATTTTTAATTGCAATCAAATCATACTATTTATGTAAGTATGTCTAAACTATTTTCTTTGATTTTAAATTCAATCTGTACAAATACATTAAATATTCAATACATTTGAGCAATTTTAAATTTTGTGAATAGAAAAAGAAAAAATCCATGTACTATGTATAAAAAATAATCAAACATCAGACTATGTGAAACGTATAAAAATATAAATCGCATAAAAATGCAAAAATCGCAACATAGACTTCATGTCTTCAATTAGTTTTTCTCCCAGTATGTCATTCTGGGCTGACTGACTTTTATATGAAGAAGAAGACTTCATTTATTGAAGCAATTTTTTTAATGAAAATAACTTAAATAACAAATGTTCAAGAAATATTGAATATGTATTTATGTTAAAAAAAAATAATGAAATTGTGTATATAATTTAGTGCCTAAAATACTTAAATATTCTCCTTTTATTTTTCATGCCATGCTGAGCAAATAATTCTTGTTTTCGCTCTATTTGATCAAACAATTATTTCATGAAAATATTTGATATAGTGTGACCACACGGCAAATATATTTAATGATTCTTTTACGCAGCAGTTTGGTCAAACGAAATGTGAAAAATTAAATTCAATATATGATAACAAAATTCAACAAAACTTTATTCAAATAATTGCTTTACAATTCGAAATAAGTACTTTAACCCTAAAAAGATTTGCAAGATCAAATTATATACTTTTTAGGTATTTATATTGCTAGTGGTCACAATATTGTTACGAAATTGTACTTGAATTCAAATATAACGATTTTAACGGCTGATTTAAAAGTAGCATAATGTTCTCAAGTAACAGTGCTGTAAAACTGTAACATATCTGTGGGCACTGTTAAATAAAAGCTTTCAGTTGATTTGATTGTAAGTTGGCAACGCTGTATTCGAGTCCGAATAATCAGTTAAAGAACATTGTAGAAAGTACACCACAGATGGCGTATGATCTAGAATATTCGAACTTTGACAGTTAAAGAGCTTTCTAGATATTAATGCAGTGTTATAAATAGTGGCAGAGGTTGCAGTCGTTAGTGAGTTGATCAGAGACGCTTTTCGAAGAAACATCATCTAAGTGCCTTAAAGTGTGTTGTGTTTTTTTTTCAAGTAAATTCGTGTACATTATAAATTGTGTCTGTAATTCTGAGAATTTATAAACGTGTATAAGAAAACATTGAGTGGCTATTTCATTCTGTTGTTGTTGTACATTTTGAATAAATAAAGAGTTGTTACAATTTTTAAACTACTAAACGGCTTTTATTTGCAATCAAAAGTATCCGGTTTATTTAAAGGAAATAAACCAGCGTTTTGAAAAGGTTAAAACGTAACAATTGGTGTCAGAAGTGGGATTGCAAATTAATAAGCATGAAGTTTGAGGAACTGAAAGTTGAACAACTCAAGAAGGAACTGAGTAAGTTGGAGCTACCAACAGCAGGTAACAAGGCAGAATTGCAAAAGAGGCTTATAGACGAATTCAAACGGCGTGATATTGACATCGGTGCTTACGAATTCAAGTATAAGGAAGAAATGGAAGTTTCTACACGTTCAACAACAAGCAGCATGGATTTAAGCACAATGTTCGCGGCTATGATGGAAAAAATGGAAACAGCCAACGAGAAACTTCTGTCTGAAGTTAAAGCAGAAGTTCAAGAAACTTCTAAAGTAAACAACGAGAAACTTCTGTCTGAAGTTAAAGCAGAAGTTCAAGAAACTTCTAAAGTAAACAACGAGAAACTTCTGTCTGAAGTTAAAGCAGAAGTTCAAGAAACTTCTAAAGTAAACAACGAGAAACTTCTTGCTGAAGTTAAAGAAGAAAATAAAATAATGGAAATGAAATTTCAAGAAACATCTAGAGTCAACAATGAGAAACTTCTTGCCGACAATGAGAAACTTCGTTCTGAGGTTAAAGCTGAAGTCAAAGAAACTATAAAACACTTAGCGGAAATGGAAGCGAAACTTCAAGAATCTTCTAGAGTAACAGATGAGAAAATTCAGGAAATGTCTGAGGTTATTAACTGCAGAGTGGATGTCATTGATAAAAAGGTTTCGGACTTAGAAACAAAAGTGAATAATGTTCAATGTCAAGAAGGAGCAGTTATTAACAACAGAATGGATGAAATTGACAAAAAGGTGTCCGACTTGGTAACAAAAGTGAATAGTCATCAGTATCAAGAAGGAGCGGTACGAATTATTCCAGAATCCTCTAGTAGAATAAAGGCCCCTAGTTTTGATGGCACTACACCATTTAATGTGTTCAAATTCCAGTTTGATACAGTTGCCATTAGAAACATGTGGAACAATGAAGAAAAAGCTATAGAATTGATTTTGGCCTTAAAAGGAAATGCAGCGGTAGTTCTTGAAAGCGTGCCAGTGAGCAACAGAAATTGTTATGATGACATAATGGAGGCGCTACAACGTAAGTACGGTGGCGAACATAAAAAAGAATTATACCGAATGGAATTGCGTGGTAGAGTGCAGAATGCCAATGAGACGCTACAAGATTTTGCGATGGAAATCGAGCGTTTGCTACAGCTCATTTATCCAGGGGAGAACCATCCGATTTTGGAGCATTTGAAGATAGAGGCATTTGTGAATGGTATTCGAGATCCAGATATAAAATACGCGGTATGTGCCACACCAAAGTCATCATTCTTTGAAACCGTCTCATTCGCGCTGGTACAAGAAACAGCAAAGATAATTTCAAAGCCCCGGGTGTGTAATGTGCGGAAGATCGAGGTTGTCGCTGAAAATGATAGAAGTATGGTCAACGAATTAAAGGAATTAATAGAGGCAGTTTTAAAGGCTTTAAGTAAGAGACAAACTAAAGCCAAAGTTACATGTTATAATTGTGGAAAAATGGGTCACATTCAGCGAAACTGCAGAGCACCAATAAAGCGAATCAGATATGTTTCAGCATTAAGAAATAACCAGATGGCGAATCATCAAGCATTACAGGAGCCACCTTTAAAGCGAGCTTGCACTGAGGGACAGGATCTGACACCCACACCTGATGGCCCTACCATCTCCATATCAGTACTGCAGCAGGAAAATAACAATCTTACTGCTAGTGGGTACATCAACGGTCGGAAGCACATCCTTACTATGGACACGGGAGCGTCGCAGTCTATCATCAGAACAGATTTAGTAAAGAAATCGATGGAACCAATTTGCAATGTAAGTCTACGCACCGCTACTGGAGAGCCTGCCACTGTCCATGGTAAAGTTAATGTGAAACTAACTATTGGTGGTATTAGCGTAAATCATGTCTTTGTTGTTGCCGATATTGTGGACGAAGTAATCATTGGTGCAGACTTCATGATTAATCACAGCATTACTTTGGATATGGGACAAAAAGTCATGAATTGGCGAAATGTTAAAATACCCCTTGACGTCGGATATGAGAGCAAGTCTCAAGTAAGAAAGTTAGTTTTCATTGAGCACAAAATGTTGCCATCGCAGTCAGAGGATTTGGTGTGGGCCCGTGAGAAAGTGGAAGATTGTATAGACAATGGTTTGTTGGTGTTGGAACCAGCTGATGTGAGAAGTGGCCATGTAACAATGGAGGCCCTCGTTGAACAGTGCAACGTCAGAATGGTTCCTGTTGGAGAGATAGGTCTGTCCCGCAGAGAAAAGATCATCAGGCCGGGTTCCAAGATGGGTGAAGGTGCTTCAGCAGAAAAAGAAATGCATGAACTCGTTCGGAGCCGAATTAAAATGATAAATTACCAAATGAAAACCAGATATAGCTCACAAAGTAATAAGGGTTTGTCAGCCAAATTAAGGAATCACTGCAAAGGACCACATAGGGCAGTTAAGAAATTGGACGACATGGTTTATAGAATACGGAAATGTGGAAGACTGATATCGGGAATTAAGGTCGTACATCCAGAACGACTAGCTGCATATGGGAGAAGTGAATTTATGCCTATTCGGGACGAACAGGCTTAAGCGGGGGGCAGTGTTACGAAATTGTACTTGAATTCAAATATAACGATTTTAACGGCTGATTTAAAAGTAGCATAATGTTCTCAAGTAACAGTGCTGTAAAACTGTAACATATCTGTGGGCACTGTTAAATAAAAGCTTTCAGTTGATTTAATTGTAAGTTGGCAACGCTGTATTCGAGTTCGAATAATCAGTTAAAGAACATTGTAGAAAGTACACCACAGATGGCGTATGATCTAGAATATTCGAACTTTGACAGTTAAAGAGCTGGCAGAGGTTGCAGTCGTTAGTGAGTTGATCAGAGACGCTTTTCGAAGAAACATCATCTAAGTGCCTTAAAGTGTGTTGTGTTTTTTTTTTCAAGTAAATTCGTGTACATTATAAATTGTGTCTGTAATTCTGAGAATTTATAAACGTGTATAAGAAAACATTGAGTGGCTATTTCATTCTGTTGTTGTTGTACATTTTGAATAAATAAAGAGTTGTTACAATTTTTAAACTACTAAACGGCTTTTATTTGCAATCAAAAGTATCCGGTTTATTTAAAGGAAATAAACCAGCGTTTTGAAAAGGTTAAAACGTAACAATATGTTCACATTAAGAAAATATTTAGTTTACCGACAAATAACTTTGTTTGTCTAAAATCATCTGTTTTGTTGTTTGCTCTAAATTTTATTTTTGGTCAGATTCTAGCAATGAAACATTTGACGAAAAACTTCAAATATTAGCTGTGTCTGACCGTACCTTTAAGAATTTATTTTAAATACAGTAGCCTAATAAAGTCTACATACAGGAATTCAAATTAAATTTTTTTCGTTGAAAGCTGTATTTGTAAGTTAAAAGTAATGAAATATATTTGATAAAAAAATAAATTCACACCAAAAAAAATTAAAACAGCATCACTTATGTCGGGTTTAGCAACATTTCCTATTAAGTCCAAAATTTCATCGTTATTAGAATTTTTGATTCTGAGTCAAATAACGAAATTTTTTTTAGGTTTTTTGGGCTTTAATGTTCAAAATATTACGAAACTTAATAGCCCCGCCCACCCAAAAGTAGGCGTGACCGAGAATAATTTTTTCGTTATTTTACTCAGAATCAATAACTCTAATAACGGTGAAATTTTGGGCGTTATTTGAATTTTTTTTTTTGCTATAATCGACATAAGCCATGTATTATTATATATCTCACAAAAAAAACTGCTTTAAATTAAAGTAACATAATAATTTTTACTGTATGTAGACTTTCTTGGGCTACTGTATGTTTTTCAATATGAATAATATTGGAAATCATCACAAATATTCGTGGTACCACATGAAGTGCACATAGTAATTGTAATTCATTTTGTTTATTGTACTTATTTTTCGTCTATTTACTTTTATCGGAACTCGTTTATTGTGTCTACATATTTGTTGTTATTCGACAAACGACTATACACTTCTCTTCACTATTTGCGCTCTAAAAGACAATACATGTATTTGCTTTACCCGAAGTCGAGTATTACACGTGCAGTAAAAAAAGTTATTCGATGCATACCTCTAATAGACAATCACTAATGGTAGTATGAATTCTATTTATAGATTCGCAATTTTCAGTCTTTGCTGCTGGTATATTAAATAGAATTTTCAATTGATTGTCTACTAATATACGTTTGTTTTCATATCGCGCTGATCTGATCTGAAAGTGTATATTTTGCGACAATACTACCTGATTCGCCCTTTGTTTTATTCCTAAGATGATATAATTTCTGAGCTTGAGTCAATCGAAGGTGATTACCATAAATGGCAGTAAACATATCGCGGAATGATGCCCATTCCTCATAACCCCCATTAATTTCCTGAGTATCACAAGGCGGAACTTTTATACAAATTTACGAACCATTAAATGTTGTATTAATGGGATACATATTATATATATTTTAAAGTGTGGAGTTAGCCGGGTAATCAGGCCTTGGACCTTGCAGATACTTTCATCTTCAATTGGTCCATTATGTTTGCCTTTGTACTGACCCGAATTTTACCTTTGCCGTACACTTTTCACTTTCAGGTATAATTTTCTCATTCGTTAAAATTACATCCTCAAAGGCTTTTCTAACTGATTGCCAGTCCTCCTCAAGGGATTGTAATTTTGTCTCGAGTAGTGACTCGGTTAAATTTTCCATTGGCGTAATGTCGAATTTTAAACACGATGTAACTAAATTATCGCATTCTAAAATAAACGTTGCACCTAATGTGGAGCCCATTGTTAGAAAACAAATTGGAAAATTTAAAAGACGAATGGAAAAAGTATCAAAACAAAATTCAAATCAATGAATATTAAATAACAAGGAGCACAATAAGTGATATGCGCTAATATTATATTTTACCGTAGATTGACTACTAATTATCAAAATTTTTTTTTTTATTTATTTATTTATTTATTTATATTTCAAAAATGCTAAATCAATTTAATTACATTAATAAAATTATTAATACAAATATTTATATGACTTACAAAATTATTGAAATAGAAGAAAGAAAAAAAGAATATGAAGAAATTCCCTAGTATTTGCACAAACTTAAATATTATTAAAAAAGAAAGATTGATAGCCCATGGTAAAACAAACAAATTAAAATTATAAAAAGAGCGTATTCAATTAAATACTTTTTAAACTCATTTTTAGAGCAATACAAAAGTGATGCGTTGTTAAATATTGACTCTTTTAATAGTTTTACCTGTTTGAATGTACCATAGTCAGCTTCGACTGGCAAAAATATCGATTCAAAATTCTTTCATAAATTAGATAGAAAAATTATTATGAAATTTGGCAAACTATGTGAAAATCTACGATCCTCATATGAAATCATTGTATTCCATAATCTAGATATAGTCACACAATACGAACGACTCACAACGAGTGAGAAGTGTCTAGGTATAATCATCGTGTGCGTTCTACTAGAACTACCAAAAACAAATTTTTGTAACAGGTATGATGGATTTCCATATTTAACTGTCTTATAGAAAAATAAAATTTTTCTCATATTTATAAATTGGTCAAATTTACATCCCAAAATTAGTTTTTGGTATTCCGAAACTTGTACCCGAATACTTAGACTGTAAATATATCGAATAACCCTATTGAGACATCTCCGTAGTCTTAAAATATTTGCGGCAGAAGTGCCCGAGTAAACCTCCAAACAATATAGAAAGTGTGGAAGACAAGTGGAAACAGCAACCCGAAGTCTCACAGCCAATGGCAAGTAACAAGCCACACTATAAAGGCCACGTAATGTTAAACAAACTCTATTAATGACAACATTATCGATCATTATTCTTAAGTTCAAATCCAAATTTCTCGAAAAAATCATTACTTTACATTTCACAGGGTTCAATTCAAAATAATTTTCCCTAGACCATTCCACTACATGTCCAAGATCCTCATTAATACGGTTTTGAAACATTTGCAAATCAGAAATTTGTGAAGTTGCCAAAAGTTGAAAATCATCAGGGTAAGTATAACAATTTAAAAAAGATAATTTCTGAAACAAGTCATTAATATACAACAAGAACAACAAAGGTCCCAATATAGAACCTTGTGGAATACCTCTATTAAGGCTCTTAGACTGTGAAGTTAAAGTCCCTACTTGCACAAATTGATTTCGGCCACATAAAAAAGAATAAATAAGTCTGCAACCACACGAGCTAAAACCATATTGATTAAAAAGTTTTCCTACCATAATATTATGATTGACAGAGTCAAATGCTCTCCGAAAATCAAGAAATATCAAAGCACTCACATTGCCATTATCCAAATTTATTCTAACGGTCTCAGTTATATCAAGTAACACTGCTGTAGTGTTATACCCTTTCCTAAATCCGGATTGATAGTCATTTATCCTTCTTGATGTATCCAAATAATCCAACATCTGCTGCCTCAAAATAACTTCCAAAACATTTTTTTTTGATTTACAATACCAGAAAAATATCTTAAAAAAATTCCGTATACAAATTTGAGAAAATATTTCTCAAAAAATATATATAAAAGAATTTCAGTCGATGTTATAATTAGTGTAGAACAAACACACAAATTGCAAAAACAACAATAATAATTGTATTGATTTTGTTTCCTTGTTCTCTACTTTCCTTTGTTATAGCTACGGTATAGCGTATAAAAAAAGAGTATTTATTTTGTTATTTTAAGAGATAAAATAAAACAAAAACCACCACTAAATTCACTTTAGTACTTAAATAATAATATTGTAAATATTAGTAAGTATGTATGTGCTATATTCAATAATGTTTTGATAAAAAAAACAAATATCACTAGTTCTTGCACTAAAAATAAATTAACTGTGTATCAACAATAATTAAGTATGTGAAGAATGGGAACTCTTGCGGCCATACTTATTATTAAACTATATTTAAATTAATTTTGCACTTTCACTGTGGTTCAAAAAAGGAAATTTTAAAAATTATCCTTTTTCTTCGTTTGTGTTCCGATCCAAATTAATTAGGGAAAACTTAACAACTCGCAGATAATTTACCTAGCACTGTTATTTACATTCATAAAAATGTTGTTATGTAGGCAACATGCTTTTTTATGAATTTCTATGTTAAGTATCTGCGAGTTGTTAAGTTTTCCCTAATTAATTTGCCACGTAAAAACATAAGGTAGACATGTTATATATCAACGGATAGAGGATTTTGTCTACTTTTCAATAATGTATATAACTTTTGACAATTAAAAAATTCATGGAATACTTTTTTGAAAAATATGACAAAAAATGCTTTTTATTGAGTTTTTGCATAGATAAAAATTTTTCAAATTGAAATAAAATTTTTATTTATGAAATTTTACACTTATATAGATTTTTTTATTTAAAATGGAAAAATAAAAACAAATTTTGAAATTTGTAATCAGGAATCCCGCAATTCCCAAAAAAGTATTGAAAAATTCCAAAAATGGGATATTTTCGTTTTTTGGCTATAATATCCATACCAGAGGCGGGGTTATCGGAACCCTTTACAAAACAATTAAGAACATATTGGGCCATCTAAAATGGGTTGCTATGTTTTGATATCGAGTATGCGATTTGAGAAATAGGCGATAGGAAAAATAGGCGTTTTTTGAATGGACCTGGTCCCTTCGGTATCAAAAATTATAAATTTTTTTTATTTGGAATGTTTGATGTAAAGTTAGCTTTTCAAAAAGTGAAAATTCATTATTCATCCTTTTAGAAATTTTTTAGGTAACTTAAAAGGACTAAAGTCGGGACTTAGTCATGATTTTTAAACCATTCATTCTTTATCTGATATATATATCTGTTGTTAATCCTATAAAGGAAAATCGGGAAATATTTGGACCGCGGTCATCAAAAAACTGGAGTAGGGTGGGTAAAAATGTTGAAAATTTAATTTTAAAACGCAAATATCTCCTAAGCTATAAGAGATAATTGATAGGTTTTATGTAGTGCTCGATGAGAAAATTCTACATATGTAATTTTTTTGAAATCGGAACACAAACGAAGAAATAGGATAATTTTTAAAATTGACCATACCCGAGGTGTCCCAGCTTCTGGTGGGCTCATGAGGTCCAGATTCAAAACTTAAACTCAACAACACTTCCCCTTTGCGCATGTGAAATTTCATTCAAATCGGACTAAGGGTTTAGAAGTTACAGATTTATTTCCCTCTTTTTTTCTCATACCACTGCGCAGCGTTGAACTTAGCACAAATAAAATTGGGAATTTTATTTACTACTTACTCACTTTAAGGTACGGTCAGACACAGCTAATAATAAAAAGTTTTTCGTCAAATATTTCATTGCTTAAATCTGACCACAAATAAAATTTAGAGCAAACAACAAAACAGATGATTTTAGTCAAACAAATTATTTGTCGGTAAACAAAATATTTTCTTAATGTGAACATAATGTGACCACTAGCAATATAAATACCTAAAAATATATAATTTGATCTTGCAAATCTTTTTAGGGTTAAAGTACTTATTTGGAATTGTAAAGCTATTATTTGAATAAAGTTTTATTGAATTTTGTTATCATATATTGAATTTAATTTTTCACATTTTGTTTGACCAAACTGCTGCGTAATAGGGTTCTATAGCTGAAACAAAAATTCGACTTTTCGACCTTTCGACTTTTGCCGTTTTTTAAAAAGTCGACTTTTCGAACTTTCGACTTTTTAGTTAATCGACTTTTTTCGACTTTCCGACTATTTTCGACTTTTTCAACTTTTACCATTTCTTGTAAAAACTACATGGTTGCTACATTTATTGATGCGCCTTTTGTAAAGTTTAGCAATAAAAATTAAATTTATCAAGGCAATAATAGTTAGAATAATGTTGTAAGAATTTTGTGTAGAAAAAAGCTTTATTTTATAAACATTTATTTATTTATTATTTACTTATATTAGCATACACTACAAAAAATGCAAGTGCAATATTTTTTTTAACAATCTAAAAGGTAGACTTTTATCGACTATTCGACTTTTATTGACTATTTTCGACTTTTATCGACTATTTTCGACTATTCGACTTTTGAGATAACATAATCGATTGTTCGACTTTTTTCCGACCAAAAAGTCGATTTCGACTTTTCGACTTTTTTCAGGAAATAGTCGATTGTTCGAACAATCGACTTATGCCATGTTTCCACGGCAGTCTAATTACTTAATTCGCGTTTTGAATTACGATTGCGAATCAACTTGTTTACACGACAACATTCGTAATTCAGTTTGGCATTTATTTATTTCTTCTTCTTGTTTTTTTCTTCTGTTTACATGTTTTGTTTTTTTGTTTATTTTGTTTGTTTGGTGCGAATTTTAAATTTGTAATTTGGCAATGGATAAAAAAGGTAAGTATAAACATAAAATTGTAGCATTATTAATTAAACAAATATAATTTAATTATTATTTTCATTATTAGAAAAAAGAAAAAGTGCAAGCAAGTGGGACCAGAGCAGCGAGCGGGCTTTATTAGAGGTGTGGGCTGAAAGAATGGCAGAGCTGCTACTTCTACAAATGAATTTAACTTTAATCAGACTTTTTATTTCTTTTAATTTATTTATTTAATACAAAAATCTTTTTCTTTATTTTGTTTTGACATTTTTGTTTGGACAGCTGATTTTGAAACATAAATAATCGATAAAAATTAGAGATGACAGTCATTCGTTCGTAATTCATAAGGTAATTCAAACTTAATTACGTACGAACAAGGTAATTCGCACTTGAAATTTTGTATGGCGAATCATGTAATTCAGTTCGTAGTTGGGGGTTGAATGACGAATGAGAGCGTGAATGACGAATAATGCCGTCGTGTGAACATGGTATTATAGAACCCTACTGCGTAAAAGAATCATTAAATATATTTGCCATGTTGTCACACTATATCAAATATTTTCATGAAATAATTGTTTGATCAAATAGAGCGAATACAAAAATTAATTGCTCAGCATGGCGGAAAAATAAAAGGAGAATATTTAAGTATTTTAGGCACTAAATTATATACACAATTTCATTATTTTTTAAACATAAATACATATTCAATATTTCTTGAACATTGAATATTTATTGTATTTGTACAGATTGAATTTAAAATCAAAGAAAATAGTTTAGACATACTTACATAAATAGTATGATTTGATTGCAATTAAAAATTAATTCTCAAACAGTATGATCTGTTTAATTTTTTTTACTGCAGAAGAAGAATATGTCTAATAATATTTTTTGATTTTGTTATCATAAAAAAATTGTTATTCTAAATCTTTAGATAATACAATTGAATTGCAATTATTTAAAAATTTATGTAAAAAAGATAAACATTTCCGTAAAATTTTATAATATTTGTGAACATGTTCTTATTCGGAAAAACTCGTGTTCGATAATTAATATTTAATGAAAAAAATCATTTCAATTATGAATTTCATTTTTAGTTCTAAATCCAAACAAAGCCAAAACAAATGCAATAAAATTCCAAAATTGTTTATTAAGTACAATTATACCTACAAATTTGAATATAATTTAATAAATAAATATTTAATAATTATATTATTAAATTATAAATAAACATTTAATAATTATATTATTAAATAGTTCAAACTTGAGTTCTTTTCGCGATTTGTTTTCATTATTTAGCGACTTTTAATTTAAGATATAGCAACACTACTTTTGCGATAACACATGATGCAGCAGCTATTATTTGACGCTGTTTGATCTTGCAAATGAATTGCAAGATCAAATAAAAAATTACACAAAATGGATGAAAATATTTGCTGTTTAGTGGTCACACATTGATCACATTACAAGAATGTTTTCTTATCGGCAAATAAATTTGTTTGACCAAATTCAGCTGTTTTCTTGTTTGCCTTGCAAACATATTTTATGTTCAAACTAGAAACATAAAATATTTGACGTTTAAATAAAAGTACTGAAATTTCACAATTCTTTTAATTGTAAGGCAAAATCTAGTAATATTTTAATTTCTAGAAATGTCTTCTTTATTGATGAAAGAAATTAAAGTTTTTTGCTGCTTTATTTAATAATTATTTAGAAAAAATATTACCATAAATGTGACCACAAGACAAATATTATCCCCTTCGTGTGTTTCATAGTATTTCGGTGTAGTTTGATTAAACAAATATGACAAATAAATTTGTACAGTGTGACCGCAAAATCAACCCATGAATTATTGGTTGTAGTTTTGATCAAACACATGAAACATCTTGTCTCAAATAATTTGAGTAGTCTGACCCAAGGCGAATTCATACAAGGTGCTATCAGTTCTACAAATACAACAATTGGTCCAAGGTGCATTTAATAAGGTGCCATCGGCAGCACAGCTGATTATAGAAATAGCACGCACAAATGTCAAACTACATATATAAAAAATATTCGCCCGTACGTCCGTATGTCAAACTCTATATATAAAAAATAAGTGAATTCGCCTGCATTTATTTCAATTCGCCACTGCTGTCACCTTGGTTTTGCTTTTGGATTTGTTGTATTTTTCGCCACAACAAACACAAGTGAATTGACAGTTCACTTGTCTACACAACTGAATAAAAAAAATAATCAGCTTTCTTCTGTCGTCACCTTCTATAGATTCGCCTTGATTGCAGCAGTTGCAAGGCGAATTCCAAGGCGTATTTAACAAGGTGACAGCAGTGGCGAATTGAAATAAATACAGGCGAATTCATGCATTTTTTATATATAGAGTTTGACATACGGACGTACGGGCGAATATTTTTTATATATGTAGTTTGACATTTGTACGTGCTATTTCTATAATCAGCTGTGCTGCCGATGGCACCTTATTAAATGCACCTTGGCGAATTCATACAAGGTGGTGTCAGTTCTACAAAAACAACGATTGGTCTTAACAAATGTCAAAAAACCAAAATTAAAAATTAAACAAATACGTATTTAAACTTAATGGCGCATATTCAGAAATAATAACTAAAGTCGGAACCAAGGTGCATTTAATAAGGTGCAATCGGCAGCACAGCTGATTATAGAAATAGTACGCACAAATGTCAAACTACATATATAAAAAATATTCGCCCGTACGCCCGTATGTCAAACTTTATATATAAAAAATAAGTGAATTCGCCTGTATTTATTTCAATTCGCCACTGCTGTCACCTTGTTAAATACGCCTTGGTCGGAACTATTAAAACAGAAACTAAAAAATAATTCATAGATAGTTGTAGATCTTATTCACAATTCATAACTAGCTTCAAAGTAAATTAATAAAGTAGACTCAGTAGAACAGCTGACTATTTTTTTTTACTTTGGTCTGAACTGTCAATTCACTTGTGGTTGTTGTGGCGAAAAATACAACAAGCCCAAAAGCAAAAACAACAACAGGCAACTTTGACAGCTCAGACCTTAAACCAAAAACAAAATTGCTTGTGGTTTTTGTAAATGTTGTATTTGTTGTAGTACAGTCGCTACTTTATTAATTTACTTTGGTTTTAGTTTTAATTTGTTTTTACTGTTAATAATTCTTTGCATGTATTGGCAGCCTTTGGCCGGACGCTCATCTTTAATACTTAAAAATTTCATTGAAATATATAGAAACTTGGATTATATATAGATTCTTTATTTATTGTACGGGTGTACGTACATTAGGGTGGCCCTTAATAAACGAATGTTGGATTTTGGCCATTCTCACCCCCCAGTTTGGTGAAAATTAGTAAAAAATCATCCTGAAAAATTTTTAGGTAAATCGGTTGGGGTTAAGACGTGCCGCAAACCCTCTGAGGTTTTGAGATGCATTTACAAGGGGAAAAAATGCATTTTTTTCAGTTTATGTAAAAATTTTGCCATTAAAAAATTACTTTTGTAATTTAATTTAAAAGAATCGAAATGTGTACGTAATTGTCGTTCTAATGAGACATAAAAAACTGAAATTGGTCAAAAAATTTTAAAGTTATTAAAAATTCGCCAGGCCATTAATGGTTCTCAGGCAACTAGAACAAGAAATGTAGGAACAAAATTAACATATTTTGATAAATATTAAAATAAAAGCTCATTTTTACTTAAAATATGTCGATATTTACTTGTATATGAATTTTTGTCTTCATAGGATACCGTTAACCTATTCGCAGGTATGAACAAAAAAATATAATTTTTTTAACGGCAGTTTCAAAACTCCATTTTCAAATTTTGAAAAATTTTGTTAAACAAATTTCAGAATTTTTTGATCATCTCATTGGGATTTATTAAGAATATAATAGGCAATAAAAATGTGAAAAAATTATGAAAATATCTCTTATAGTTTTTCTGTACCTGCGATTTAAATTTTGAAATTTTCGAGAAAAACCATTTTTTGGTTAATGTGCTCTATTTCATTACTCTTATGAATTTTAAGCAAAACTTATTCAGAATATTGTAGTCCAGATAATTCTAAATATACTCTGAAACTTTTACAAAAATCGGAAAACGTTAACCCTTAAATCGTGAAGGTCAAAGGTCAAATTTTTCAATATTTGGAATTTCTCTTGGAAATATTTCGAAATGTTCGAAATGTTGTATAGGTTTGGATCGATTTTGATGAAATTTAACAAAAATATAACATAAACTCTAGGGTTTATAATAACAGCACAAGAATGGAAATTAACGTTTAATGGCACTTGGGGTTAAAATGACCCCAAACTTTTAAAATCATATTTTTTTTTATGGTTTTAGAAGTTTGGGATCATTTTAACACCAAGTGCTATATAGGGTTAATTTTAATTTTTCTGCTGTTTTTGTAAATAATAGGCTTTGTGTTATATTTTTGTTAAATTTCATCAAAATCGGCCCAAAAATATACATTTCGAAATCTTTCCAAGAGAAATTCCAAATATTGAAAAAGTTGACCTTTGACCTTCATGCTTTAAGGGTTAACGTTTTCCGATTTTGGTAAAAGTTTCAGAGTATATTTAGAATTATCTGGACTATAATATTCTCAATAAAATAAAATTCATAAGAGTAAGGAAATAGAGCACATTGACCTAAAAATTGCCAAATAATTGTTTTTTCTCGAAAATTTCAAAATTTAAATCGCAGGTACGGAAAAACTATAAGAGATATTTTCATAATTTTTTCAAATTTTTATTCCCTATTATATTCTTAATAAATCCCAATGAGATGATCAAAAAATTCTGAAATTTGTTTAACAAAATTTTTAAAAATTTGAAAATGGAGTTTTGAAACTGCCGTTAAAAAATTTTTATTTTTTTGTTCATACCTAAGAATAGGTTAACGGTATCCTACGAAGACAAAAACTCATATACAAGTAAATATGGACATATTTTAAGTAAAAATGAGCTTTTATTTTAATATTTCTCAAAATATGTTAATTTTGTTCCTACATTTCTTGTTCTAGTGGCCAGAGACACGTTAATGGACTGACGAATTAGAACGACAATTACGTACATATTTCGATTCTTTTAAATTAAATTACAAAAGTATTTTTTTAATGGCAAAATTTTTACAAAAACTGAAAAAAATGCCTTTTTTTCCGCCTGTAAATGCATCTCAAAACTTCAGAGGGTTTGCGGCACGTCTTAACCCCAACCGATTTACCTACAATTTTTTCAGGATGATTTTTTTACTAATGTTCACCAAACTGGAGGGTGAGAATGGCCAAAATCCAACTTTCGTTTATTAAGGGCCACCCTAACATACATGCAAGAATTATAGGTATTTTTTTTCTACTTAAAACAACATCCAAATGTCGAAATTTTACAGCATCATGCGAATTATATGAAGTACAAGTTGTTCAAAGACCAATTCCAATTTAAACTTGATTTAATTCAAGGCGAATTTATAGAAGGTGACGACAGAACTACAACAAATACAACATATACAAAAACAACAGGTACTTTGTTTTTGTAAAAAGATAAGTGAACTGTCAAAGTTGCCTGTGGTTGTTTTTGCTTTTGGGTTTGTTGTATTTTTCGCCACAACCCAGCAAAAAAAGTGAGGAAGAAGATGCAGAATTTTCACAACAAATAGCATGCTTGATGTAATTCCAATTTTGGTGAAAAAGCTATGAATTTTACATTAGCTTGTCATTGGAGGGATGTTGTTCATTTTTGACAACTTTTTACTTAATAAATTCGATGCTTTCGATGCGATTAAATTTCGATTTTAAGGTGTTATTTTAATGTAGGTAGTGGATACCTATATATTTTGGCATCATGGATGGAAATATAAATAATAGAAAAAAATTTATGTAATTGAGCATTTATGAATTGATTTTAATGTAGTTATAAAATTTATGAAACAATGGTTGATTAATTTTAATGATTAAAAAATGTAAAAATTATTTGTATACCAATTTTTACAGGTTTTAATAAATTTTATAAAATTCAAAAAACGTAGGAAACAATTACATCAACGAGATATTTATAATTCAGTGTCAAATACCCATATTTAAAATTACATCTTCAGAGGTAGAAAAGATTCATTTGCAACTTTAGATGTGATTAAAATGTCATATGTAAAGATGCACTTCCATAATTTTTTGCTGGGAACAAACACAAGTGAATTGACAGTTCACTTGTCTAAACAACTGAATAAAAAAAATAATCAGCTGTTCTTCTGTCGTCACCTTCTATAGATTCGCCTTGATTTAATTCTTCAAAAAGCATGTTGTTTTTGCCTTGATGTATTTCAAGGTGCATTTAATAAGGTGCCATCGGCAGCACAGCTGATTATAGAAATAGCACGCACAAATGTCAAACTTCATATATAAAAAATATTCGCCCGTACGCCCGTATGTCAAACTCTATATATAAAAAAATAAGTCAATTCGCCTGTATTTATTTCAATTCGCCACTGCTGTCACCTTGTTAAATACGCCTTGATGTATTTGTTGCCGTGGCGCTGTCACCTTATTAGATTCGCCTTGGCAGTGGCTAATTGAAATAAATGCAGGCGAATTCACAAATTTTTTTATATGGAGTTTGACATAAATGCGTACCGGCGATTATTTTTTTATGTGTAGTTTGATCAAGGTGCATTTAATAAGGTGCCATCGGCAGCACAGCTGATTATAGAAATAGCACGCACAAATGTCAAACTAAATATATAAAAAATATTCGCCCGTACGTCCAACTCAATATATAAAAAATAAGTGAATTCGCCTGTATTTATTTCAATTCGCCACTGCTGTCACCTTGTTAAATACGCCTTGAGTTTGATCAAGGTGCATTTAATAAGGTGACATCGGCAGCACAGCTGATTATAGAAATAGCACGCACAAATGTCAAACTACATATATAAAAAATATCCTCCCGTACGCCCGTATGTCAAACTCTATATATAAAAAATAAGTGAATTCGCCTGTTTTTATTTCAATTCGCCACTGCTGTCACCTTGAGTTTGATATTATCGCATGTTATTTCTATAATCAGCTGTGCTCCCGATGACACCTTATTAAATGCAAATTGAAATTCGCCTTGTTTTCTTTACATGCATTATAGATTAGTATATGATTTTAATTAGAATTAAGTTGGTAACGCTGTAAAAATCTTTCTTAAGGTTTTCGATAAAAAAAATCAGAAAGTCACGCTGAAAATATTCTTTATCATAAAATAAATATATTAAAATTAATTAGACGTTGATACAAAAGTAAATATCAATTACAAATAATTTTCATTGCTTTCGCTGATGAACAAATTTTGATTACAGAAAAACAAAATGGCAGAGGATTTCGATGTGGAAGCCATGCTGGAAGCACCATACATTAAAAGTGTAAGTATTAAAAAAACGATACAGTCCTATACGCCTGTACATACGTGCACATGATTGATGAATTATTGAAAAACACGTACATTGTATTAAATTTAAGAAATGCTTATTAATACGTTTAAAATAATCTTGACAACTGGACTGTCAAAAATAAAAATAATTTTCCTTCGCAAATTTTACGAAATGTTTCTTGAGTGCCGTTTGCCAGGAAACTCTTGATCGAGATAATCGAAACTGAAGAGTTATATTTTAATAGTGGTAATTATTTTACTTTTGGTATCTCATTTAATTTTTTTTTTGTAATATTAACTAGTAATTAATATTGAACACTTGTTTTTTAACATACAATTTGTATGCTAAAAAATACTAAACATGTCCTCGGAATATATTTAAAATAAAGAAAAACTTTTTGATGTAGTAAATTTGCGCATTGCTGATGAAACGACCTGCAAATAGAAATCTAAAATAGTTAAGTCCCTCCGAATGGCGTCATTAACCAAAATCATCAAAACAGCTTGCATTTTAATATTTTTTTTTGGAGTTTATAGCTCTCATAATTATAAGCACAAATATGTTAAAATTTTTGCCTGCTGTCATATACAGTTTGTCAACTAATTGTTTTCAAAACAAAAATATTGTAAAGCATTTAATTTGAATGAAGACAAACACTAACAAATATTAAGTTTTTTTATTATTCATCTTAGTACGATTATTAATTTATTTATCTTAAGTATAAATATGCGAAAAAAATTAATTATTATCAAATCGAAGCTGTAAGAAAAAAGGATAAATAGGAAAAAACATCAATAATATGGTGTCAAACAATAGTTTTCAAATTTTTACACTGACAATTTTAATTAGAATTATTTTTCTTATTTGGACAATACTGATGACGCCAGTTGACATACATTAACTTTGAACTACAGCAATCAATATAACGAAGTTTTGTAACAAAAAAAGAAAATATAAAGATGCCAGGGAGCGAACCTTTTTGAAAATTATTCAAATAGAAATTATATTATAAGAAAAATCTCCTAAAAAACTTTAGAAAATGTTTTATTTGCAACTAAGAACTGTGTATAACATTATAAACTGTGCTGGGAAGGAAGAATAATTGGTATTGGTATTAAATAAATCAACTTGCAGAAAAAAGGCTCTTACAAAACGAACTGAAAGAAAATAACTATTGAAACAAATCCACAAACAGGCATGCAAAGGATCTTAAAAATTAATGTGGACTATCAGTTTCGTATGAAACAGTTCAAAAATTCTAAATAAAAACAAATGTTCATCGCGAGTAACTACAAAGATGCCGTTACTTTCGGGCAAAATGTAGATTAAAAACTACACTTTGCTATTGATCACATTTTTCTGTCAATAGAGTGTTAGGATGACGTTATTTATTGTGATGAAACAAAAATAATGCTCTACAGCCCCGGTGTTCCAAACATAGTTTGGAGAAAACCACTGACGATCATATAATACCCACGATCAAATTTAGAAAATTGTCTGTAATGGTGTGGGTTTGTATTTCAAGTAAACAAGTGGGATAAATTATAATTTTAGAAGACGTAATGACCATTTAAACTATACCATGACAACGAACAAAAACATAAATCATATTTATAACGACCGTGGTTTCTTTATAACTGGAAAAAGGTTACTGATACACCTCCCCCTATACCATGAGAACGAACAAAAACATAAATCATATTTATAACGACCGTGGTTTCTTTATAACTGGAAAAAGGTTACTGATACACCTCCCCCAAGTACAGATTTGAATCCCAAACATGAAATTTTCTGAATAAAATGGTGGCAAAAAAGCCCTTGGAATAAAAATTAGTTAATTAGATTTATTAATGAAGAATGGTTAAAAAATTTCCCTTGTATAAGAGATTCTAAAACTGATGCCGAGCAGATTGGCATCTGCGATTGATGGTAAAGGTGTACGCACAAAATATCAGAAGATTACGTTACCAAATCGCTAAAAATAGATGTATTATTCCATAGTACTTTATTTTGAAAACAATTATTTGACACTCTTGAATACTGTCTTATTTTCTTTTTTCCTACATTCTTCCTCACTATAATTAGAATTTTAGATTTTCTTTGTCTTACTACTTTAAAATAAAGAAGATAAATTGTGAGAAAAAATCTGCAAAAAATAAAAAAATATTCTTTTTATTTATCAATTAAATTATAAATATGTATGTTGAATATTTTCAGTTTTTAAAACAATTTATTGACAAACTGTATATAATAGTAAATTTCTCATGTACATATTAGGAAAATAATCTTATCATTATGGGTATCATTGAATAGTGCTTCAAAATACCTTTAATATGATATATAATATGAACTGTTTATTAATATTGTGAACCAAAAATTCCTTTTTAAATTTTTATGGCAGTACTTCAGAAATTTTTGATATACAGAAAAAGTGATTTTAGCGAAGCCAGAAAAAAAATTATAAAAATATAAATTGTTTCGAAGATCAACATATAGTAGTGGCATAAAGTTCATACTATTTCACCTTTCCATTTATGTTACAGTTCCCTAGTATACAACACTATCTGATTGTATAGTTTCAACAACGCTTCTAGAGCCCTCTTACCGCACCTCTAAACATCTTTAAATAATATTCCAAATTAACAAATTTTATTTTTGAAACTAGACTTGTTCCGGTATTTTTTTTTTTTCTTATTTTTTTTTTTTTTATTTCTTTATTCATTATTTAACCGAGCCCTAATGGGCCATATATAGTTAAAAGATAATATAATACAATGTGCAAAAATATGAAATTCATTACTATAATTTAATTACTTATAAGTAAGTATAATATATTTATAAGTATGTATATACATTTTTGTTTTATAATATTACTTTTTTACATATATGTACATATTTTAGTAATTCTCATTTAATAAGGAACAATATTAAAGTTGTTGTGTAGTAAAATGATCAATAAATATATTTTTTGCTTTATTTAAAGTAAAAGAAAAAGTTTTTAAATGTGCAGGAAGAGTATTCCAAATTCTAGAAATACGGATTTGGAAGGAATGTTCAAATACCGACAGACAAATCCTGGGTATAATGATTGTGGGAGAGCGGGTAGATCTTGAAAAAGCAAACATATCATATAAATTAGGTGGTGTTTTAGTTGATATTATTTTATAAAATAAATAAAGTAATCTAAACGAACATACATAGAAAATGAAAATCCAAAAAACAATTTAACATGTGATGAAATGTGATCATGTACTCTCAAGCCATATATGTATCTAATTATCCTATTCACAATTCTGCGTACATTCCCAAAGTTAGTTCTATTAGCAGCCGAATAAATCTCAATACCATAATTCAATAGTGACAAAAGAAATGCATTAGCAATAATAATCTTTACTCTTATGGGAAAATTGTATTTTAAACTGTATAATTTCCTTAATACGAAATTTACTTTAGAATTTAATAAATTTATATGTTTGTTAAAGGAAAATTTATTATCCAAAATAATACCTAAGCAACGCATATTTTCTACAATCTCAATTTGAATATTGTCAATTGTAATATTGAAGCGTGTTGTGTTCTTGATACCAAAGCACATTAACTTAGTTTTATCTATGTTAATCCGCAAGAAATTATTTCTCATCCATGAAACAACACATTGCATTTTAGAATTTATACGTGCATTTAAAATATCAATAGATTGTCTATCAGCAAAAAACACCATATGAATATCATCAGCATATAAATATATATCTGAAACAGGCAAATTTATAGAACGAATGAAATCATCCATATAGATCATAAATAACAGGGGACCCAAAATTGATCCTTGTGGGACCCCACTTTTGCAAGGCAAAATCATAGAATTCTTGTTATCACAAGAAACATATTGGCTTCGATCACAGAGATAAGATTGTATTAAATTACATGTCTCCTTTCTAAAATAAAAATTTGTGTATAATTTATTAATTAAATTGTTATGATTAATAGTGTCAAATGCTTTGGATAAATCCAGGGCAATAAGAACACTTACTGCATGATTATTGAGATTACACCTTATTCTGTCCGTTAGAGAAAGTAGAAGAGTCGTGGTGCTGAAACCTTTACGATAGCCTGAATGACAAACACTAAGTAATTTATTTTCATTTATGTAATCATTTATCTGTTTAGCAACAAGTTGTTCAAATACTTTAGAAAGGCAGGAAAGTATGCTAATAGGCCGAAAAGCATCATTACCCACTGATTTTCTAACCGGCACAACCCTAGCAATTTTCCATAGTGAAGGAAATTTTGCTGTCATTACGATGGTATTGAAAATATGTAAAATATGCTTCTCAATGGATGGATACAATATTTTTAAAAATCGTATAGGTAATTCATCAACTCCTAAAGAATTTGACTTAATATTGAAAAACGCTTCCTGTAGATCAGTTTCATTAAATCGACATAAGGAAAAAACACCTGTATCATTCATAGGAACTAATGTACATAAATCATTAGATTGATTAGATATAAATGTGCTATTTAAAGTATCGGGATTCTCACAAATAGGGATTTCATTGTTCATACTACATCCAATATCTTTGAGTAGCCTCCAAGTTGTGTCAGCATTACCTCTAACAAATTTTTCTCTACATTCCTTTGATTTCAACTTCCTCAGAACTTTTTTAACGCGATTTCTAAGTTTGCAATACGTAATCCAATTCGATACAGTCTTGTTTTCACAGTAGGCTCGGTAAGCAATATCGCGTAAATAACGAGCGCTTCTAACCTGTTCATTATTATAAAAACTATTAGCTCTACCATTTCTTTTGGTTCTTACAGGGACGCACGTAAAAAGGTGGATTAAGATGGAATTCAAATGATAAATTTGAAAATTAACATCAGTAGTTGTATATATAGCACTAAAATCAGTGTGAAGAACCATACGTTCAAGCAAGTTATAATCTATACCATTATAGTCTCTATATTCTTTAAAATTGTCACTATTGTTCTTAGGAAATTCCAAACTCATGCAGATAAAGGCATGTGCGGATAAACATGGTGATTGAAATTGGCCAGAGAAATTTAGTGATAATTTATTACTTAGAATGAAGTAATCAATGAGTGATACAGTGTTATCTCTCAAATTGAAATGTGTAAATATTATGTATATATTTTAAATTATTTCGGTTGCACAGATCTCTCATTATCATCGACTTCCCAGGATCAAATAAATTATAATTGAAGTCTCCCATCACTGCAACATGTTCATATTGACAAGTGATATCCCCCAAAATATTATCAAGTTGCCTAATACCAGCCATATTACCTTTAGGCAAATAGACAATTCCCAATAGAATGCTTACACTTTCTCCAATTACTTCTAAAAATAAACATTCAACACAGTCCGGGTTAGAAAA
This sequence comes from Calliphora vicina, assembly GCF_958450345.1. NCBI lineage: Eukaryota > Metazoa > Arthropoda > Insecta > Diptera > Calliphoridae > Calliphora > Calliphora vicina. The sequence continues at coordinate 91,318,380 of NC_088781.1, read as the reverse complement.
TTCAAGCACTAATTTAGGTTAGGTTAGGTTTTCCAGGCAGCCACGAAATAAGGAAGATAGAAAGAGCAGCTCACATGGGTCCATCAATGGTCCTTTTGTGTTACCTGAAAGTAGAAGAAAGAAGAAGAAAGAGGGACAGATATAAGTGAAAAGGGAGAAGAAGAAGATTGAAGAAGTTAAGGAGGAGATGTAAGAAGAAAAAGAGAGGGAGGAGGGAGGAGATCTTGGAGAATTTACGTGCCAATGAGTCGGCGATCATTGGGTCACTCTAAAGTGATCCCCGTGTCTGGTCTTTTCAACCAATTACTTCTACCTATAAAGGCACTAATGCCCTCAAGCCTCATATTCGAGAGCTCAGAGAGACTATCAAGGGAACGATGCCCCAGAAACCTTAGGCGTAGATCTCCTAATGCCGGACAATGACAAAGAAGATGAAAAATAGTTTCATCCTCCTCCTCATTTTGACAACTTCTGCAGAAGTCGTGGTACGGCAAACCAAGTCTCCTAGCGTGGTTACCAAAGGTGCAGTGTCCAGTTATGACCGCCACTACACCACTCAATTGTGAGCGTGTAAAGCCAAGAAGATGAATTGTCCGTCCCCGATTTAGTCGGGGCCATATCGTCCTGGTCATAGTGCATGTGGGTTCACAGTCCCATCTTGCCTGAGCGAGCTCATAGTAGAAGTTACTAATTTGTAGCTTGCATTTGGATAACGGAATCCCACATAGGAAATCTATGTCTCCGTCAGGTAACATGGCGCCTTTTCTCGCCAGATCATCGGCAACACAGTTGCCCGTAATAGTAATATCCCCGTGTCCCCGTACCCACTTGAGTACGACTATTGAATGTCTCGCCATCCTGTTTAAGGATGCCCGGCATTCCTGGACTAAGTTAGATGTTGTGTATACACCTGTCAGGGATTTTATAGCTGCCTGACTGTCAGTATATATACAAATATCCCTGTCAGATATCTTGTTATAACTAAGCCAGTTAGCCGCCCTTTTGATGGCCGATAATTCAGCCTGAATAATGCTACATTCATTCGGAAGTCTGAAAGATAACCTAATATCGAGTTCCCGAATATAGACACCTACGCCAACTCGATCTCCCTTCACAGAACCGTCCGTATAGACTGAGAGACCCATTGTGTCATGTAAGGGCCCGTTCATTGCTTCCGTACCACACGGAATTGAGAAATCGAAATTCCTCGCTAAGAAGGGCCTAGAAATGCAGTAATCGATATTCTCCGGAAGAGTCTGAATACTACCTATTATGCTGGCGTGACCATATGGAGCGTGTTTCCACGCACCAATCGCGTTTAGCCTAAAGGCAGAAGTAAATGCCATTTTTCTTGCCATAAGATCCACAGGGATCCAGTTCAATATAGTAAAGAGCGACTTTGTTGCGGTCGTTCTTAAAGCTCCTGTTATCAGGATTGCCATTCTCCTTAACACTCTCTCGAATAGCATACACGTCGAGCCACTGTCTAGTGCCTTCCACCAGACAGAAACTCCATAAAATAGTGTCGGCTTAATGACCGCATCACATAGCCAGTTGACAAACTGGGGTCTAATACCCCATTGCGTACCTATCGCCCTCTTACAGACATACATAGCCGTCAAGGCTTTTGACGTCCTTGAAAGGGTATTGGGTTTCCAGGATAGTTTACTATCCAGAATAACTCCTAAGTATTTCGCACTGTCCGATAGTGTTAGTTCAACACCATTTAATCGGGGAAGCGAGAAATGAGGAATCTTGTACCTCCTTGTGAACAGTACAAGTTCAGTTTTGCCTGGGTTTACACTCAATCCACTGTCCGTACTCCACCGACTCAGTATACTGAGTGCATGTTCCAGGCGTTGTGATATCGTGTCCAAGTGGATCCCAGAGACTGCCACCGCGACGTCATCCGCGTAGGCGACAGTTTTATAACCTAAGAGATCCAATTTCCTGAGCAGACAATTTATGGCCAAATTCCACAGAAGTGGCGATAAGACACCTCCCTGAGGTGTACCCCTAGTGGCCATTCTCGTGATCACTGCCGTTCCCTTTTCGGAGCGAATGATCCTGTATCGTAGAAGGTTTGTGATGAACCTTACAGTTGATTGGTCTAAACCAAGATCCTGTAGAGCTGAAACGATAGTTGCAGATTCTACGTTATTGAAGGCTCCTTCTATATCCAGAAAGGCCACTAACGAGAAATTACCAAATTCAAGGGATTTCTCAATATATCCCACTAAGGAGTGAAGTGCTGTCTCAACGGATTTGCCTTTCATGTAGGCGTGTTGAGAGGGAGATACTGATCCTTGTTTCAAAGACACTCGTATGTGGATGTCGATGATTCTTTCAAGGGTTTTCAGCAAGAATGATGATAGACTTATCGGTCTGAAATCTTTTGCTTTGGTGTGTGACGCTTTCCCCCCTTTCGGAATGAATGTCACAGTGCATTCGGTCCACCGTTTTGGTATGTAGGACCATGCAAGACAGGCATGATAGATAGTTATCAGCCAAGGAGTGACTAGATCTATATTATTCTGTAGATCAGCGGGTATTATACCATCTGGGCCCGGAGACTTGTAAGAGTCAAAACTCCGTATGGCCCATTTTATCAAATGTTCGTCAAGTATAATTGACGAAGTTGTCCGATTGTTCGGTTGGGATGTACTAGCAATATCCGGAGGCAAGTTCCCCGGAAAATGAGTGTCCATGAGTACTTCTAGTGTCTCACGTCCATCAGTAGTCCACCTACCATCCTGTTTCTGAATATAACCTTGAACAGTTGGTGTTTTCGATAAGATCTTGCGCAGACGATTTGTCTCAGAGGAACTTTCGACGCCGCTGCAGAAATTCCTCCAGGACTTACGTTTCGCGCTCCTGACCATATTCTTAAATTTGTTCAACATAGACTTATACATTGACCAGTTGCCTGATCTTTTCGCCTCGTTGAATAGTTTACGACAATTACGCCTAGTGTTCGCTATGTCTAAAGACCACCATGGAGGTCTTACCTTTCCTCTGCGAGCAGAGGGAGTGCATGTACGTCTTGTGGCCTCACTGAGAGAAAGTGTGAGCTTTTCCACAGCGCTTTCAATGTCCCTAGTGTCACCTATGAGAGGGGGTGAGGGAAGTAAACCATCAAGGATCCGCCTGTGATCATCCCAATTGGTTTTCCTCCTATTTAGAAAAGGCTTTTCCTTCTCAACTTCCAATTCTATTAAGAATGTCAGATACCTGTGATCAGACAGAGAGCAATCATCTGAAACCTTCCAATTCCTTATGAGTTGCGAGTGGCTTGCACTGACAAGCGTAATGTCCAGAACTTCTTGCCTATTTGCTACCACAAAAGTAGGTTCTGAACCTCGATTGACAACTACCAGATTAAAGTCTAATATGAAGTCTAAAATGTACTCACCTCGTTCGTTTCTATCTGAGCTACCCCAGATTGTGTGGTGAGCATTTGCATCAGCTCCGATAATTACAGGAGTTCTGGCCCTATTTGCGGCACGCATCATATTAGATACCAGGTTATTCGGTGGTGGTTCAACCTGGTCGTGCGCCATATAGCTCGAGAGCAGCCACACCTTACCTGCACCTGTCTCCCAAGCAGCAGCTACTGTATCTTCATCGCTGTAATCAGGAAGAATGAAGATATTAAGATGGTTCTTAACCAAAATGCAAGATCTTATTTTACCTGTGCGTCTTATGTACAAAAGTTTGTACTTTTTGGCGTTGAGTCCACGAATTTCGCCATTGTGTATCCACGGCTCCTGGACCAACGCAATGTCCTCCCCATATTTAGCAATGTGGAGGAGCAGGGCAGCCGAAGCTGCCTTAGAGTGGTGAAGGTTCACTTGGATCGCCTTCACCATGGTCTGGATCATATATGACCGTAACGTCGATGTCTTCTGGGTCTGATTCCAGAAGAACATCTTCATCCTCCACATCACCCAGAGCGCAGAATAGGTCCCCAACCATACTGGAGTGTGATTGGGTCTCCATTTTGTCCTCAGAGCTTGCGGGGTCGTCCAGTTTAATTTTGCAGTCCATATCCTGCGGAGCTTCCAGTTTAACACCAGAAGTTTCGGGGTCGAGCTTGTCGTCACCACGGTAGATGCGCAGCTTGATACTATCGAAACCATAGTAAATCTTGCTTTGCCTCTCACGTAGTGGCGCCAAGGATTCCTTGTTAAGGACTACGACCACCTTTCTATGCGCACCTTCAGGAGCGGAAACCTTAACCACCTTCCAGTTATGGGTTGGTAGATCGGGATTACCGCTCTGAATGTATGCCAGAATCTCCTCAGGTTCATGTGGCTCCGCCGGAATAACTGTGACTGATCTCGGTCTACGAGGTATCTCGTTTACCGGGATCACGTCCAGTTTCGCGCCAGGCCACAATTCCCCTAGGGACGCAATTGCTAATTTTAGCAGTAGAGCTGAGCGGTCATTGGTACACGCTAGCAGTTTTACATGGCCTTGATACCAGCCAGCATCGTCGTTTTGCGGGGATGGACCGGGATTCTCCTTGAGAATCTTCCAGTATACCCCCAGCATACCCTGACGGATTTTCAGCCATTTCTCCTGGGAGATAGCTCCGTCATCAACACTCCTGTCGATAATAGCCCTTACAAGTGGATTGCGAGCAACTTCACTGTAAGGCCTTCTTATCACACGAGCCTCTTGCTTCGGACGTTTAGTCTTCGGCTGTGTGTTTTGCTGCTGGAGCAGCTCCTCCTCTGAGCGTTGCCGTTTGGGCCCAGCAGATGCGCCTTGGTTCGCTGCATCTGCGCTTGGAGGAGTGTTTGAGCTGTCCAGCTCAGCCAGTTGAGCCTTAGCCCAACTTAGTTTCGACAATTCGTCGATGTTAAGCGCATCGGCCGACTTGGATCCAAGCCGGTCGATAATGCGCATGGCGGCACGCCTTTGCACGAAAGCCCTCCTGGATGGTTCTTTGCGAATGGGGGCGTTCGGTTCTGCCGTAGTGGCGGGTGGGGCTACGGTGGTTGGACCCGACTTCTGGTTCGACGATCCAACCTGTAGCATTTTCGCAGGGACAACTGTCTTCTCGACAGTGTCCAATGCAGGGGCTGTTGCTGGTATATTACCAGCGAGGGCTAATGCAGCTTTTGAGGTGCTTGGCTTAAAGTCCAAGGCTACCTCGCTGCTTTTAGTCAAACTGTCACCAGAAGGTTGGACAGTCGACTGTTTGCAATCAGCCAGCATAGGTTTCCCCTGCTGGCCTTTTGCTGTTTGTTTTTTGTTATTGTTATTGTTTTGTATTGTGTTGTTCATTTTTGTTCCCACGAGTGAGCGCGTAAGGGGATGGACACTCCATGCAGGGACGGCGTACATGGATTAGGCGAAAACTGTATTACAACCGACCCGTGCCCTGGCGTCGGAGGGGAGCTGTTAGCGACTAGTTATCTTTAACCACTTACTAGCCATTCAGGTCTTCGGCACTGCTACCATCACCTTGACCTTACAAGTGGGGGGGAAAGAAAGAGTAGAGAGAGAAAGAACAGTTTTGGTCCGCGGGTAGTAACACTAGAAGAGAGAGAGAATGTGTTAGCACTAGGTAACCATTTGTCAAAAATGTATCACCAGTAATAACAGTATCCTAACACCAATTACATCCTACTGTGACCATTTGTTATAAAATGCATCACAGTATTATGATAGTCGGCTGACACATTTCCGTTTACCGACCTAGCTATGTCAAGAGGTTCAGACCATTTGTTAAAAATGCATCTTAAGATATTGACATCGCTTGAGCATTTGTCAAGGCTAGTGACCTGTTGTCAAAACAGTATCACTAGACTAGGCAGTTGCTCCCCCTATCCGCCACCTGGGACGCGTCCGATGGGAGACTGAGAACTCCACACGGACTGAGAACTCCACAGCACTAATTTAGCCTTCAGTCTTTCACTCACATAAATTGCCACTCCTCCTGCTCTAATATCATCACTTCTATCAACCCTAAATAACTTGTAACCTGGTACATGAATAGCTCTGCTGTCAACCCACGACTTAAGCCACGTCTCAGTGACTCCAATAATGTCAAGAAAATTTCCATCCAATATATTCAAGAACTCTTCAAATTTAGAGGTGCGTGTTGTTGGTTTGATACTTTGAACATTAATGTGACCTATGTTGAAATATTGTCCCCTATTAGAAAAATTTCTAAAAATATAATCATTATTACTTGTGATATAACCCAAATTATTTCCAGAATTCATTTTGAAATAATAAATCTATGTGTAATAGTAATAAATATATGTATAAATGTAGTTATAATTTAAATTTGTATATATGTATAGATCAATAATAAAATTTAGAAAAATATAGCTTTTTAATATAATGTATGTATGTATTAATTTAAATAATAATTGACAAAATGTTTTTAATATATGGGGGATTTCATGTCAAGTGAACCAACTTTTGAAATCGATGTCTTCCGATCGGGATGAAATTTGCACCAAGGTTAGCTCTATTGGATAGTAACTCAGACACAATTTTTCAACAACATCGGTCGAGAACTCTCTGAGTTATAGGGGGTAAAATTTTGACAATTTGGTCAAACAGGGGTTTTTTCTTATCCATGTAACTTATTACCTATTGTTCTTAGCAAAATGTGTTCCAAATAGTATAGATAGCTATTTCTTCGATCTTTCGAAAAAAAATATTTAAAAAAAAAAATAAAAAATTTTTAATATTTTTTTTCCGAAATCAAAAACTTTTTTGACTTTTTTTTAAAATACGCTATTTTTTTTTATTTTTTTTTTTTCTTAAAATAAAGTTTAGATATTTTCCTTGAACACCTACTTGGTCGCTTAGTGGGATGCGAGTGGGATATCTATCAAAATAAATATTTTGTAACTCAAAACATAAAATTTTTGACTTTTTTTGCAAAATCAAAAACTTTGTTGACTTTTTTTTTCAAAATGGAGCCTTTTTTAATCTTTTTTTTTAGGTCAAACAAAAGCTTAGATATTATCCTTGAAGACCCTTTTGGTCGCTTAGTGGGATGCGAGTGGGATATCTATCAAAATAAATATTTTTTAACTCAAGACTTACAATTTTTGACTTTTTTTTTTGCAAATACGATTTTTTTTTCCAAATGGGCCCTTTTTTTAAAATTTTTTTTGTAGTCAAAAGAAAGCTTAGGTCCATTCCTTTAAGATATTTTTAGTCCCTTAGTGGGATGCGAGTGGGATATCTATCAAAATAAATATTTTGTAACGCAAGACATACAATTTTTTAATTTTTTTTTGCAAAATCAAAATTTTTTTCCAATATGGGCCCTTTTTTAATTTTTTTTTTTGCTCAAAAGAAAGCCTAGGTCCATTCCTTTAAGATATTTTTAGTCCCTTAGTGGGATGCGAGTGGGATATCTATCAAAATAAATATTTTGTAACGCAAGACATACAATTTTTTAATTTTTTTTTGCAAAATCGAAATTTTTTTCCAATATGGGAGTTTTTTTTAAAAATTTTTTTTGCTCAAAAGAAAGCTTAGGTCTTTTCCTTTAAGACCTATTTTGTCACTTAGGAAGATGTGAGTAGGATATCTATTAAAATAAAAATGTTGTAACTCAAGATATTCAATTATTGACTTTTTTTTTGCAAATTCGATTTTTTTTTCAAAATGGGCCCTTTTTTAAAAATTTTTTTTTAGTCAAAAGAAAGCTTAGGTCCATTCCTTTAAGATATTTTAGGTCCCTTAGTGGGATACGAGTGGGATATCTATCAAAATAAATATTTTGTAACTCAAGATATACAATTTTTAATTTTTTGGCAAAATCAAAAACTTTTTTGACTTTTTTTTAAAATGGGCCCTTTTTGTAATTTTTTTTTTTGCTATAAAGAAAGCTTAGGCCTATTCCTTTAAGATGGTTTTGATCGCTTAGTGGGATGCGAGTGGGATATATATCAAAATAAATGTTTTGTAACTCAAGACATACAATTTTTGTGTTAAAACATTTATTTTGATAGATATCCCACTCGCATCCCACTAAGGGACTAAAAATATCTTAAAGGAATGGACCTAGGCTTTCTTTTGAGCAAAAAAAAAAATTAAAAAAGGGCCCATATTGGAAAAAAATTTTGATTTTGCAAAAAAAAATTAAAAAATTGTATGTCTTGCGTTACAAAATATTTATTTTGATAGATATCCTACTCGCATCCCACTAAGGGACTAAAAATATCTTAAAGGAATGGACCTAAGCTTTCTTTTGACTACAAAAAAAATTTTAAAAAAAGGGCCCATTTGGAAAAAAAAATCGTATTTGCAAAAAAAAAAAGTCAAAAATTGTAAGTCTTGAGTTAAAAAATATTTATTTTGATAGATATCCCACTCGCATCCCACTAAGCGACCAAAAGGGTCTTCAAGGATAATATCTAAGCTTTTGTTTGACCTAAAAAAAAAGATTAAAAAAGGGTCCATTTTGAAAAAAAAAAGTCAACAAAGTTTTTGATTTTGCAAAAAAAGTCAAAAATTTTATGTTTTGAGTTACAAAATATTTATTTTGATAGATATCCCACTCGCATCCCACTAAGCGACCAAGTAGGTGTTCAAGGAAAATATCTAAACTTTATTTTAAGAAAAAAAAAAAATAAAAAAAAATAGCGTATTTTAAAAAAAAGTCAAAAAAGTTTTTGATTTCGGAAAAAAAATATTAAAAATTTTTTATTTTTTTTTTAAATATTTTTTTTCGAAAGATCGAAGAAATAGCTATCTATACTATTTGGAACACATTTTGCTAAGAACAATAGGTAATAAGTTACATGGATAAGAAAAAACCCCTGTTTGACCAAATTGTCAAAATTTTACCCCCTATAACTCAGAGAGTTCTCGACCGATGTTGTTGAAAAATTGTGTCTGAGTTACTATCCAATAGAGCTAACCTTGGTGCAAATTTCATCCCGATCGGAAGACATCGATTTCAAAAGTTGGTTCACTTGACATGAAATCCCCCATATATAATTCTTTTTTTTATGTTTAAGTATATAATATATCATTAGCTTAAATGAAGGCTGCATGACCAATTCAACCAAAAATAAAATCAACTTGATATATTAAAGGCCTTATTCATAATCAATTTTTAAATTTATTACAGGTTTATAAAACAGATTTTGTATGGAAAATCTGTTTTATAAACCTTTTATAAAATTAAAAACCGATTATGAATAAGGGGGTAAATATTTATTATATTTGTGACATATCTAATATATTGAATGCGTTATTCATAATCAAGCCCTAAATTTATCAAAGGTTCATAAAACAGATTTTTTTATGGGAAATTTAGCTTTATAAACCTTTTATAAATTAGAAATTGATTATAAATAAGACTTCAAAATCGAAAATGACTATTGTTAATGAAATGAAATTAATGAAAATGACTCTAGTTAATAAAAAATTAATGTTTTACTTTTGTTTGTTTTGGTTTTTGCTGTGTATATAATTTATGTGCTGTTTTTCTATTGCAAACGAGTGCTTTGAGTGGAAACCCCACATGTATTTTATTTTTGTTACAATAACAAAACACTTGTTAAATTTCAACTCAAATTACTCGTTTGGATTAGAAAAAAAAAAGTATATTAGTTATGAAAATAAAAGTTATGTAAACTAGAAATTGAACTAACAATACATGTTAGACTATTTGGTATACAAAATTATGGAATGAAAATGAATATAATAATTTGTGTGTGTAATTAAGTTATGAAAAATAAATGTTATTTAAGCTAGCGATTAAGCTAACAATACTTGTTAGACAATTTGTATAAAAAATTATGGAATGAAAATGAAAAAATACGGATTAATTAAAGTAGTGAAGATATAACCTTACTGGCAGTAGATATTTCAATTTTGTTGAACCTGTTCACCAAATTCTTCATAGCATTCCCAAAATGTCAGGTATTTATTTGATCCATTGGGCATAACAATTTTTACTTTGGGAGTATCATTATGTAGTAGTTGGAATTTTGATATCTTATTAGTCCTCTTCAATTTACGACAAAAATAGGATAATTTACGTTCCATAGGTGTAAGGTTGTCATTAAGATAGACCCTAGCATTTATATCACATATGTTGCGCCTTTGTTTGCGATTTTCATTTTGGGCTTGGCTATCATTTACACTACTCTCATCAGGAACATCCAAATTTTTACCAGCATCATTGATTAATTCATCATCATCCTTTACAAAATCAGATAGCTTAAGTTTTCCGTATTTAAAATATTTTTCCATGAGCAAATCTTTTTTTTGTACAGAATTAAACTTTATTAAAATTTTTTCCTTTTTGTTCACAAAGCAGCACTGTTGGATGTCATAATCAGATATAGTGACATCTAAGAACTCTCCAAGACTTCTTGCTGTCTCAATTATGTTGTTTGAATGGGACATACCCGTAGCAATAATATCACATCGATTTAGTCTTTTGTGTAGCACATTGTTATCAATTTCAAGTTGTGAAACTTTAGACGCTGTAACTTTGTTGTTCTTATGGCAAAAATCTATGTCACTTCTGAGTTCAGAAATCTTTAGGGAAAAAGCAGCATTCATTTGTTCCATCATGTTTTTAAAATTTTTATTAGTTTCTTCAAATCCTGATTTGACTTCATTACGAAGGGCTTTAATTTCACTATTATTGCTTGTGGGAGAAGATACGTTGTCATCCTGGCAATTACCACAAAAGAAACCAAGCATACTGTTGTTCATAATTAGTTTCATTTCATCTTTATTGATATTTGCACATTTAAGATGGCGCCAGTTATCACATATTGTACATTGAATAGCTCCACTTTTTTTTGATATATTAATATTGCATCCAGAGCAAATACATTGATGGTCAACAGACATGTTAATATTTATCGTTAGTGTTCCAATTATTTTAATAAATTGTCTTCGCAATAATTAATAAATATTAAAAATATTTTGCCAATTGTAAAACACGTTTACTTGCACATTCTAGCGTTGCTTTTTTTCTTCCATTTTATTGGTATTATATTTGGTATTTTACTCCATAGATAAATTATAAAGAATAATCAACATACGATAAATATTTACTAAAAAATGGCGTATTTCTATTTTAGAAAAAGTTTATTCTTACACCGCTTTGTTAGAGATAAGCATTAAATGAAATAAAACTAAACTAAATATCTACTCATATATACTGGATTTGCCCTAAGGCGATTTTCACCATAAGTAGTCTCTCATCAATGTTGAACAAAATTCATTTCGAAAAAAGGATTTTAAAAGTACGGCCAGACTTAAGAAATACCATTTTAGCACATTAAAACTAAATCTCACTAAAACGTAAATTTTATATTCCCAAAAATAACTTGAAAACTGCTTAGATTTCTTTATCCACAAATTTGAATTGTTAAAATAACAAGAAGAAATGAAACTCGAGAAATATTCTGAGAAATTAAAACTGTTTTTAAGTCAATCTACTTCTCAGCATACCAACACGTTTTATATGAATGTACAATCCACACAAGGCACAGCCAACACTACATTGGGATTTAGTAGCTTTGTTTTTGAAGGAACACACGTACTGAGCTTTATTTTGTTTTACCTTGAATTTATATTAACAATTTCGTATAAACAGCAACTAGAAAATTAATTATTTCTCGATGTTTACAATGTTATTGATATAGAAAACAACAGCAGCAATGGTATAAAGCAACACAGAATTATTTATTTGTTTATAAAATAAACATCAATAAAAAAATCCATACGTTTATTTAAATATAGGATGAAATTAATTCATAACTATGTATATCAATATGGTAAATTTCAGATATAGAACAATTATTTTGAATATAACAAAATTAATTTAGGCTAATTCACTTTCGTTTATAGACTATAGTATTAGGATGCTCATTCCTTATTTGCGGCGACTTTAGCTAACTTAATGTGTGCTGGGGCATACGCAGGAAAGTGATACTGTTTTGGAATTCATAGAGGATTGGAATCCGGTTTTTGGTAGGTCAACTTCGTCTAATCGTCCGTTATTTGTTATGAGAAGACGGACATTATGATTATTCCCAGGTATATTGATAAATGTTTTCTTAATAGGAAATTATCTAATAATCTGGATGCCAATCTGGAAGCTCTGGCTATTTACGAGGCATCGCTCATACTGGAGCTGCAGGAGTCTGGGAAGTTTGTAATTATTTCCGACTGCATGTCAGTTTTACGGGCTATTTAATCGTTTCCTAACAACAGATTTAGTCCCCTGAATTATAAGATTTACGTGTCCCAAACGATAGTATTTGTGGAATAAATTGTACCGTTTCTTATATCATAATTTCCAAAAGAAACGATAGTAAAATCGCCATACAACAGATTTTATTTTAAATGCTCTTGTATTTAATACCAAAAATTATATTTTTATCTTTTATTCTATATATATCGTTAAAATTAGACAAAAACTTGAAAAAGAAACAACAAATCACATTTTCCATCACGTCCATATTTTGTTGCAAATATTTGAAAGTTTTAAATTTTACATACAGGTCAATTACTCACAATTAAAATTACTTAATATCATTTTAATTTTTATATTTTCTATTTGAAGTTTTTTATTTATTTTATTATAACCAACATATTATGATAATCAGAGACCGAAAAAACGGGTTCACTTTCATTTCAATGGTAAATTCTCATTCGCAGCCATTTAAAAATAATTTTTTGTGATATATCACTGAGAGAGTGATTTATTCGAGAACATTTTAGGTTCTCGTAGTAGACCTTCCCTTGTGCCTTCCTTAGCGGCCCCAAAGAGTCCTTATCTCCGGGCTAGATGGCTCAGCTGGTATTTTAGCTATTGATCTAGGCTTTCGGGGTATCTCACTCACAGATACCACCTCAAGCCACCCAGAAGAGTGAAGCTTGTTGCTCCGTAGAGAGATCCTCGACTTTTTTAGAGCGAAGTGCCTCAATAAAGCGATATGCGGAGTGCCTGGTGGTAGCAGCCCTTCTTGCAGGGATTTTATGCCTGGCGTTAAATACAGAGCCGGAGTTGGCCAGGGGTGATGCGTCTTCAGGAGGATTCCATCACTAGACCTGGACGCACAATTTAGTCGCTTCCCCCTTGGAGGTACCCGAGACAGTGGGTTTAGCCACCTTGGCGACTTGGGCTTTAGCGGCTTTGGAGGTACTTGGAGATAAGTATTGCTATTGCCTATTGCTTTGTATTTTTTACAATCAGCCAACCTGGGTGTACCAGATTGACCTCTTGCGACACCATTAGCATGCAGACTAGTCTGTCCCGGTATTCACCTGGGAGGTTACTCTCTATTGCGATGCGAAAGCAATTTCGATACGAAAGGTAAATGCGATAAGAATACAATTTGGTACTCTGTGTCGTCTACGCAAACGCTTTCGCATAAAGAAGCAACACAGGCACCACAAAATAAACAATACCGAAGAATGACAAAATGAAATGTCAAAAGTTATAAATAAAAACATTTTAAACTAATTTTTTGTGCGATGCGAAAACGCAATAAAGGGTACCAATTGTACCATTTTTCTTTCGCATCGCAATAGAGAGTAACCCCCCTGAATAGCCTGAGTTGCAGTAGCATTCGACTCACCACAGCCCGAAACAATCGCTGTGGGGGTAGGGTCCCCGGAGATTATGAAGCCCCCGACCGGGTACATGGGGCATGCCTCTTGACCTTCCATGTGTCCTAATTAGGGTTGCCAGATTCAGATTTGCAAAAAGCTGGACATTGGGGTCTAAAAAGCTGGACAAATCAAAAAAAAACTGGACATTAAAAAAATTACTGAGAAAATGTTAATTTTGGTTTTGTGTAAATAATTTTTATTAAAATATATTTTTGCTACATTGAGAAAAAACTTGGAAAAAGACAAAGCGTGGGTTATATGTCTTGTTGAGTACATTACAAATTGTGTCAAAAACTTTTTCGAACTTTTTGAAAAAGTTTATAAACTTTTGCAAATTTAAACCGATTTTAACAAGTAATGTCACGTTTTTTTCTATATACAATTTTCTTAAAAACATTGTACATCAAAATAACTTAAAATTTTGAGGGTGTTTCAAAATCTTTGAAAACGGGGGTCTACAACCCCCACCTGGTCGCTTTTCAAGTTTTTACAAAAAGTTTTTTTTAAATAAATTTAATAAAATATTTTCATTTCATTCCTTAAAATTTATTTAACTATGCTTTTTTAGAAGTTTTTGCGGAAGTTTTTGTAAATCTACCCAAGAAAATATATTTTTTTTAAAGTCTTCTACTTCAGTCTTAAAGTATTTGCGAAATTTTTTTCAAAATGCTGTTAACTTTGGTGCCAACAAATTTTTAATTTTTTCTACTTTTGAGGCTATTTATAAGTACGGTCATTATATCGAGCAACTCTAAAACTGTACAAGAGTCATTCTCAAGAGCTAAAATAGTTGTATGAAAATTCTGCAGTATGTTTTGGTTTACATAAAATATAAAAATGCTTCTGATAATCCTTAATTCATCATTCATAAATTCCATATGACACGTATTCCCCTAAAACTTTTTGGCATTAATTTTTTCATTTCTTCTTATTAGTAAGTAAATTTGAAGTAATAAATAATATAGATATAATTTAGCTGGACAAATGAAATTTTAGCTTGAAACTGGACAGGCATGAAAAAAGCTGGACAATCCAGCCAAGTCCAGCCAGGCTGGCAACCCTAGTCCTAATGGACAATTTGTGAGTGCATTTAATACCTGCATTAAGAACAAGAACAAATGAATTGTTTATCTCACACCAAACCATTAAAAAGCAACAAAAACGAATAAAGGTCATACCAAACCATTTAATTAAAAATCATTTTATAACTGTTATTTTCAGTGATTTATTTTTATCACAAAAATATAAATCACAATTTGGGTTTTTTGGTATATGGACGAGTTATTTTCTATCTCTGATGATAATATATTTTTCAATAATGAAACATGATATCATAATCGCCTCCATCGTTTTCGGATTTATTATATCGTTTTAAATTTTATTATAAAAAACACAAGTATTTTAACACTATTTGAAGTTTTAATTTAGTTAAAAATAATAAAATAATAAATTTCAAAATTTGCATAATTTTTTACTTTGTTAATTTTTTTACACTTTTATTAATTTTGTCGCTTTCTAATGTTATCAAACATAGCCACATATAACTAACGATTCATATGCGCTAAACAGTACACCTTATTGAATATACACTGCGTGTCACACCTATAAACGCTCTATGAGTATATCATATATTTAAATTTAATAAAAATAAATTTCCAATAAAACACAATAAGTTGTATGTAGATCAAAAATACTTTAAATTAAAATACTAGATTTATTGAACAAGGTCTTTTTAGGAAGTGCTACTAGAAGGCCTACTTTACAAGGGCTTCTAGAAGGCCTAATTGGGAAGGGCTATTAGAAGGTCTACTTTGGAAGGGCTATTCGAAGGGCTACTATATGAACTTATGTACAAAAATCTGTTATTACTGATCTAGAAAGGTAGGACTACTGTAAAGCCTGCAAAATCTTATGGATTTTGCCTAATAAAGTGCCTAAAAGAGAAAAAAGCATTAGAATAAGGCATCAAAGGACGGCTTATGAAAAGTTGTGCATTTTCAAGTTTTATAGAACGTCTACCATGGAAGACCTATTTAAAGTCTTATTAGAAGATCTAAAATAAAAATAAGAATTAAAATGAAGTTGTTTGTTTAATTTTTTGAAACATACTTAAAAAAACAACAAAAATAAATAAGAAGCCACATCAAGCTATTTATTGTTGTAAATTTTGTAAAGAGATGCAGAGTATTTTATTTTTTGATGTTGACTATTTTTATTTAACCACTTGTTATTAGAAGGGGATTCATAGGCCTTCTTGAACACCTTCTAAGAGCATCCAGAGTGGAATGAGTATCGGATATTTTAGAATGTGTAAGTATGCCTTTTATAAGGCCTACAAACTGAAGTCCTATAATTTTTTCCCGCTGGGACAATACTGGGTACTAATATTTGTCAAAAACTTGTACATATCGCACTCGTTCAACAATACTGTATTAACTCAAAATTTTTAAAAATTCACTATTTGCAAGAAATCAACTAACAACATCAATATACACATCTGCTCAAAATAATAGATACACCAAAATTTATTTTTTAAAAACGAAAAAAAATAATGGTATATTGTAAAATTATAAAAAAAATTCAGTCGATTTTTATTTATAGTTAAAAGGAGAGTAAAAAACAAAAACAAAATATTTCATAATTAATAATAAATATTATAAAGTAAATTAAATTTCTTAAATTTCGAAAAATTTGGTGCTCATAATAATAGATACATTTTTAAAAATTCTTATTAAACAAAAGCTAATAAATTTTATCTTAAAAAAATTAGTTTATTATTAAAGTAAAGCTAGTATCCAGTATATCCACCTTTGTTTTGTAAAACTTTCTCCACTCTTCTGGGCATACTGGATATCAAGTTCTGACACTTCTCCAATGGAATCTCGTACCATATTTTTTGCGTTTTCTCCCATAAATCGTCTTTATTTTTGAAAACTTCCTTCGAAAGCCTTATCTTTAATTCACTCCACAAGTTTTCTATTGGGTTTAAATCAGGGGATTGGCTGGGCCAGCTTAAAACAGGTACGTTATTCTCCAAGAACCAGTTTTTAACTAATCTTGAACTATGTTTTGGGTTGTTGTCCTGCTGGAATGTCCATATTAATGGCATATTTTCCGATGCATATGGAAGCATTACGTTTTCCAATATGTCTCTATACCCACTAGCATTCATGGTATCTTCTATTCGGAATATCGGACCAACACCATTCCATGAAAAGCAACCCCAAACCATTATGTTTCCCCCGCCATGTTTTACCGTCTTTTTTGTAAATTTAACGTGGAATTCTTTTCCTTTTGGTCGGCGTACATTTCTTTGGCAGTCGTTTCCAAACAAATTTATTTTTGTTTCGTCGCTCCATAAAATATTTCTCCATTTTTTTTTCGCCTTCACACCCGGACCATTGTAAGTGCTCTTTAGCAAATTCTAATCTTGTCTTGATATTTTTTTGGCGCATTAGTGGCACTTTTCTGGCAATTCTTCCCGGCAATTTAGCTTGTAAAAGACGACGACGAACTGTTTGTGGACTGATTTCGTTACATAGCTCCGCAGAAATAGCTTTCGATGATATGAAAGGGTCTTTTTTAACCATAAGGACGATCCGCCTATCTGTTTCTGGACTGGTTTTCTTTGGTCTACCGCGAGTTTATCTTTTTTGTTTTTTAGATAAAGCATTTTGGACAAAATGTAAAGATCTTCCTATGCTCTTTGCTATTTCCCGTAATGATTTTCCTTGATTTCTCATCGTTTGAACAATTTTTTTCTCATCTTCGGTACAATGATGATTTCGTCCCATTTTCTTCAAAAGAGTCCTATTTTTTATAAAATTGTTGCTAAAATTTAAATTATACTTACTGTTTCACGTAAATAGGAACAAAAAATTGCACAAAAAAAAAATTGTATATAAACAAATTACAAAATTGTATCTATTTTTATGAGCAAATAATTTTTTGTAATTCAAATAAATTCGTTTTTAAAAATCAACATGAAAGCAAATAGTTGCCAGATTTTTAACTGACATGACATTGCCAGATAGAAAATTTAATAATATGATGTATTCTTAACGCTTGCGAGGAAATTTTCAATGTTACCGCCATTTAAATTTTTTCCAATTAGGTGTATCTATTATTTTGAGCAGATGTGTATATCTACTGTAAAAATTTCAACGTGTTCTGATTACTCTTTCATCTCGAAAACTACATTTGAGACCATTTTCGTGATAATTAGTGACTACATTTGTATCAACAAAAAGGTATTATTTTGAGTAAATATAAAAATTTAAATAGAAATACATCGTATATTTTCATAAAAAAAATTTATTATTTTGAATTGAGCCTTTATTCAAGTTAAAAATAATCAAATTGATTTATTTAAATTTGGTTGTATTTTGAGTTGATACGGTTTTGTTGATAAAATAATACAAACAAATATCGAGAAGTTTCAGAAAAATTGTATTAACTCAAAAAATAGATTTATTTTGCAAAAATTCTAAATAAAAACAATGGCCCATAATCATAGTCAAACACTAAGGTCGGTTCTTTTTAAGAACAACTTTAAAATAAAAACCTGCTTTTTATTAATTTGCAACCATAGTCAAAATTAAAGTATGTTTTAAATTGAACCGACTTTAACTGGGTGCCACCGCAAATGTAGAAAATGTTGTCATACAATATACAACAAAAAACAGACAAGTGGCAACGCTGAACAGCTGACATACGAAATTAAAAAAAATCCAAAAAACATAAACAATAAAAGTATCCGGGACATCTAAAGAAAGAAGGTTGTTTGTTGTTGAAAAATGGAAAAGATAAGATTAATATCATAATTACGATATTTTGGTACTAATTTTATTGATAACTGTTCAATAATTGCAAAATCTCTACCAATATCTTGTAACTTAAACATTTTTTACTTTGTGACTTACTTTTTTACTCGGCGAGAACAGCTGACGCTGTTGTTAAACTAGTTAAAAACAACTTCAGCTAGTTTTATATTTAGAGTCGACTTCAGCGTCAGAAGTATACTTTAACTTGTCTATGATAGACCTAAAGTCCACTCTTAAGTAAAGTCGAGTTTAATTCTCTTAAAATGTACTTTATTTTTGACTGTTGATGTTTTCTTTTCTGACACAAAATGTTGCCTATATATTGTGTACCATTTATTAAATGTTACCCTCATAATGTGTTGCATTTTTAACGATCACAATAGAACAAAATCATTACCATTTATGCAATTTTCTTTTATGTAGCTTCTAAATATTAAAAAACTATACTTTTTGCTTACATAAAAAGTGGTGCATTTCTAACCCTTTGATAAAATTGAGGGTGAAACATGTAGCATATATTCAGGGTTTTAGGGTAACATTATTAGAAAAGAACACGACCAAACAACATTTTTTTCAGAAAAGAACACAAAGAAGGGTAAAAGGCAGAATAAATGCATCATTATGCCAGAAATGAAAACACCATATGATTATGGGCCAATGTAATTATATTTTCAAATGGAATTTGCTTAATATGATGTATTTGGATTTTCAAATTCTCTTAAAATGTAATCACAAACAGTTTTTGCCCTCAACTGAACATTTTAAAATTTTGAGTTAATACGGTATTGTGGAACGAGTGCGATATGTACAGTATTGTTCGAAACCTAAGCAACTTTTTCTTATGAAATAATCAAAGTCTTATAAATTATTTTTAAATTGATTTATTAAATATAAAACATTTAATTTTTATTATGTACCTGCTTTATAATAGTAACAACAGTTTAATTATATTTTCTTCGACGAAATAAAAAACGAAATCAAAATGAACTCTATATGTTAGCAGTGTTTAAAAAACTAGACTACAAGTAGCAGTAGCTACGAAAAAACACAAGTAGTCTAGTTCAAAAATTAATAAAAACTTGGAGTCTATCAATTACTACTACTGCTACCTTCACATATTGGTAGCATTAGTTGTAGTAATTCCAATTGCTACCTTAAAAAAGAAAAAGTTTTGATGTAGCAGAGTCATTTGTTTTTTATTAATTCTGCTACTTTTAAAATTTAGTAGTAATAGAAGTAGCAGTTGGGGTAGCAGAAGAAGTAACTGTTAAGTAGTAGTTGAAGTAGCAGTTGAGGTAGCAATAAAAATCTTCAGCCAAAAAAGTACATTGTGTGTTGTTGTTGTGAATGTATATTTGTGTAAGTTGGTCTTGTTGTAAACAAAAGTTCGGCTTTTTTGTTATACACACAGAAAACACGATCTTTCTGTTAGCAACACGAACATCTGAGACGAATAAAAACGAATAATTCTTTCAAACACTCAAAACAAAAACAACACACAGTGTTTTATTCTGTCAATTTTGGTGTTATGACTGAAGATTTTATTTTTTGACTACTTCTATTGCTACCTCAACTGATGCTTCAACTGCTACTTAACTGCTACTTCTAAATAATAAAAATTAAAACTCGATATAGAGCAGTAGCAATGATTTGTATTTTTATGCTACTGCTCCATTTACAATTCATGTTTTATTACTACTGCTCTATTTAGAGCAGAGTTCGAAAATAAACCGTACCTTATTCGTTCTTTTTGGGGTACATTTTTAAGGAAGATTTTAGCGAACACGTAGTGAACTTTTAAGGGTACATGTAGCGAAGATTTTTTTTTGTTTGTCAGTTTCATTTACTTGCATTGTCTATTAGAAATATTTGTACAGTGGTGGCCAGGAATTTAAGACAAAAATTGTTTGCTAAATTCCATGTAATTGTCAATTATTTTTTTCGAATATTTCCACAAATATGTATGCATGAGGACTGTTTGGCATCAATCCAAGTTTTCCAAAATTGGTATAAAAATAAAACAAACAAATTTCAAGTTTAAATTAGAGACGAAGATCTCTTTTTATTGTTAATAAATATTACCTCGTAGAAGGAATATATTGCTTTTTTAGTAAAATGCACGTAGTGCTTATGTCGAAGACAATTTGACAAGTGTTTTTTAATGCTAAAATAACAAGCATAATTTGGTGGCAAACAATATTTAAGGACCCGTTAACGGTTTACTCGCTAGAATCTAGTGAAATACTTCCAGCAAAGTTGCATAAAAAAGGAAGCAACAATAAATTCTAACGTTGTTAAAAATAGTATAATACGTTTAATGTAGTTATTACCAAAAGGATGCAACCTAAACATTGCCGGCCACCTTGCAACACTAATGTATGTTGTAATGTTAATAGCATAGGTATGGTTTTTAGACAGATCCATAAACTGAATGGTTTTTAGACAGATCCATCAACTGAATGGTTTTTAGACAGATCCATCAACTGACCCTTGCGGGCAATGGTTTTTAGACAGATCCATCAACTGAATGGTTTTTAGACAGATCCATCAACTGACCATTAAAGGCATTGTTTTTATAAAGAATATAGTAAAATAATACACACTAGAGTAAATCGTAAATATATTTCAATGAGCTTTTTTAATGATAATGTAAATATACAATTCGAATGTTAGTTAAAATTTTTAAGGAAGATTTTAGCGAACACGTAGTGAACTTTTAAGGGTACATGTAGCGAAGATTTTTTTTTGTTTGTCAGTTTCATTTACTTGCATTGTCTATTAGAAATATTTGTACAGTGGTGGCCAGGAATTTAAGACAAAAATTGTTTGCTAAATTCCATGTAATTGTCAATTATTTTTTTCGAATATTTCCACAAATATGTATGCATGAGGACTGTTTGGCATCAATCCAAGTTTTCCAAAATTGGTATAAAAATAAAACAAACAAATTTCAAGTTTAAATTAGAGACGAAGATCTCTTTTTATTGTTAATAAATATTACCTCGTAGAAGGAATATATTGCTTTTTTAGTAAAATGCACGTAGTGCTTATGTCGAAGACAATTTGACAAGTGTTTTTTAATGCTAAAATAACAAGCATAATTTGGTGGCAAACAATATTTAAGGACCCGTTAACGGTTTACTCGCTAGAATCTAGTGAAATACTTCCAGCAAAGTTGCATAAAAAAGGAAGCAACAATAAATTCTAACGTTGTTAAAAATAGTATAATACGTTTAATGTAGTTATTACCAAAAGGATGCAACCTAAACATTGCCGGCCACCTTGCAACACTAATGTATGTTGTAATGTTAATAGCATAGGTATGGTTTTTAGACAGATCCATAAACTGAATGGTTTTTAGACAGATCCATCAACTGAATGGTTTTTAGACAGATCCATCAACTGACCATTAAAGGCATTGTTTTTGTAAAGAATATAGTAAAATAATACACACTAGAGTAAATCGTAAATATATTTCAATGAGCTTTTTTAATGATAATGTAAATATACAATTCGAATGTTAGTTAAAATGTTGAATTCATTTGTGTTTAATTCATAGATGTAGATCCATAGTAATAAAAAGAGGAATAATCAAATGACAGCATTAGGTCTTTTAGAAAATCCCGAGTTAGTGAAATACCATTAACTGATAATTATATAGAATTAACTGGACCTGTCAGTATCCAGCCAAAAATTGTTCTCTGAGCCAATAATGACCCTAATACGTCTCGTCGAATTTCCGGTAACATAATTTGCGGATATAAATCAGCCCCAATAAGAATATCAACAGGCCGGCTATGGAAAGGATTGGAATCTGCCAAATGAAGATTTGGCAATAATCCTTTAATGTCGGCGTTTACAGAAATCGAAGGCAAATTCTCCGATATATCTGCTAAAGCAAAGGCCGTTGTATTCAGTACTACAGAAGAATCCAAATCAGAGCCGATCTTCAGAGAACAAGCCTTTCTCGAAACTACAGAAACCGCATTATTTACGCCAGAAACTTTAGCATTTGCAGAATGCGTGGGAAGTTTAAACCTTTTTCGTAATCGATTACTAACAAATGAATCAATAAGAGCTCTGACCTGATACCTATTGCCATTATGTATGATATCTACTGATGCAGTTCCTAAGATAACAGATTGATTTTGACGTGTATGAAATACTTGTCGAGTTTGCGTAACATTAGTAGAAGTAGAAGGTCGTTGATAAGTCGGTGACGAGTTAGTGGGTCGAAGAACCTCAGCAGAACTCTGACCGGAAGAAGTCGTAGGCCATTCCACGTTTGAATTTTCTATTGGCTCTTGATGAAGCATAGTATGGTGTCGATTATCGCAAATTAAACAATTATTATTGCTTTTACAATTGCTGACATGGTGTGTCCTTGAAAGACAATTAGAACAACAGTTATTTTCGTTCACAGCTAAAATTCGGTCAGTTATTGGAAGACTTTTAAATCGTCGACAAGTGCGTAAAAAGTGAGATTGGTTTGGACATAAAATACAAGAAATATTCGAAGAAGTAACATCGTCAGAAGGTACGGAATATTTCACGTGATTTGACTTTGTTTCCAAAACGTTACCCTTAAGATTGTTAAGACAGTCCAATGTCAGAATTCTTTCCGTCAGAAAGTTATCCAAATCTTGCCAAAGGGAGAGAGCCGTCTTGTTCTTTACACTGTGTTCCCAAAGATAAACTGTCGATGAAGGCAGTCTTTGAATGCATATAAAGACGATAATTGGGTCCCAATTATCCGTAGACACTTTATAAATAGAAAGGGATGTAAGACAACTATTAATTCCGCGTTTTAAGGTCTTAAGTCCAGCACTAGTTTCCTTGTCAAAGGAAGGAAGGCTAAATAGAAGTTTCAGTTGGTTGTTAACCAACATACGAGGATTCTCATACGCCATCTTAAGATCCCGCCAGGCTATATCAAAGCCCTCATTACTCAAAGGACTTTTCAAAACAATTTCCTTAGCTTCTCCTTCGGTCTTACGTATTAAATGGCAAAGACGTTCCACATTACTAAGGCGCGAGTTAATATAAATCGCCGTAAATAAATCCCTAAAGGCCGGCCAAGAATCATAATCCCCTCCAAATGCGTCGACATCGCAAGGGGGTAGTGTCAAAGTATGCCCAGAATTAGAATTAACCGCTGGCGAATCAACTGCGTTCGGTACCGATTTAAATTTGCGCACCTTCTCATTAATCGCACCTAAACATTTAATATAGGCTACATATGTGACCTGATATTTAGACGCAGCTACATCTACATCACTAGGCTCTATATCAGAATTCTCCAAAAAATCTAAACAGGCCTCATATGTTGTCTTAACTTTCTCCCATAACACTTTTATTTCAGCGCTCTGAACCTCCAAGGTATAAATATTATGAATGTCCTCAGGAAAATCATTAAAATTTGCCTCAAAAGCAATAAGAGCATCCGATGCTCTAATGAATCTATTTAGTGGAGTGATCGGCATTTTCCTTATTCAATTATCGATAATAAATAGAATTAAATTTCTATTTAGTTACAAAAATATGTAAAATTCAACAAAAATATTTCCCAAAACTATGTTTAGTCAAACTGACCAACCGTAGGGTGACCAATACAATTGAAGAACAAGAATTAACCGTATATGTATATTTGTTATTGTAATGTACAGATGTAAATCTGTAAACAAAAAATGTACAAAAGAAAATGTAAGAAATACTAATTTTTATTTATTGTCCGTATAAATTAAGTTTTAAACAAATGAAATAGTGTCACTTTTTTCCTTTTTTTTGTTAAACCCAAGAATTTAATGAAATAAAACACAAATGAAATGTGTATGTGCGTCGCGTTAATATCAAACGAATTTTAATCACTTCACTTTAGCTCACAATTGAAATATATTTACGTACCTTATTTTATGAAAAATAAATAATAAATATGTATATTGCCGGTGGACTGTATTATTGCCAGGGGATGATGGAGTCAATGATGCCCAAAGATCCAGTACTCGTTTAAAAATCCGGTTCGCTAGGACCAAATGTTTGGCATCAATCCAAGTTTTCCAAAATTGGTATAAAAATAAAACAAACAAATTTCAAGTTTAAATTAGAGACGAAGATCTCTTTTTATTGTTAATAAATATTACCTCGTAGAAGGAATATATTGCTTTTTTAGTAAAATGCACGTAGTGCTTATGTCGAAGACAATTTGACAAGTGTTTTTTAATGCTAAAATAACAAGCATAATTTGGTGGCAAACAATATTTAAGGACCCGTTAACGGTTTACTCGCTAGAATCTAGTGAAATACTTCCAGCAAAGTTGCATAAAAAAGGAAGCAACAATAAATTCTAACGTTGTTAAAAATAGTATAATACGTTTAATGTAGTTATTACCAAAAGGATGCAACCTAAACAAGGACTGTTTTAACACACAAGTGTGTTTTATTCGACTGTGTCAATTCATACATATTCACCATGAACACATAAAATTTTTCGACAATTTGACCAACATTTTTTTTAAATAAACATATTTTCTCATATTTATATCATTATAATTTTAGTATTATAAAATATTCGGACCAAATTTCGTATTTTTAGTTCCATTAGTTTCGGTCATATCATGTTATTAACAGTGGATGTTCGCTGAGGTGGGTCAACGTATTTCCACATATCTTTGTCCATATATGTTTTACCGATTTTTCCAAACATTTTTCAGAAACTAGAAACATTAATAATAAATTTCATACCCTTAGAGATCCTTTTATTTTGGCTCTATCGCATTTAAAATTCAGTTGATGAAAAAAATTCAAGTATTTGTCTTAAATTGGTGGCCACCACTGTATGTCGTTGTTAAATTTGTCATTATTTATGTGAGTAAATATTTTTTTTTTCAATTTTATTTTTTATTTATTGTATCTTCATTCATGAACTAACAACAAGTACTTCAAATCTTATATCTAATATTTATAATTTAATTAGTCCAGCCAGTGCCGGACGAAAAATTGTTTATTCATATAGCTTTTATTAAATTGGCATTCTTCCTTCTATTATTTGGATTAGGTCTGCTGTGTCCCTCCTTCTTAACCGAGTGTGGCCACGGTTATTTAATATGTTGCGGGCCAGTGGGTTTGGGTGAATTTCAAGTTTTTTTAAATATTTTTCTGCATTTTTCGTGATCTCAGTTTTTACAAGGGGCACGTTTAGATCTTTGTGTATATTCGCGTTTTTGATATACCAGGGGGCAACTGTGATCATTCTTAAAAACTTGTTTTGGCGTCTTTGGATCTTTTCAACATTTGACGCTGAGGCCGTGCCCCATAGCTGTATGCCATAACACCATATCGGTTTTATGATCATGTTGTAAAGTAGAAGTTTACAATCTAAACTAAGCGTAGAGTTTCTACCAATAAGCCAATTAATTTGAATTGATTTCAATTTCATTTGAATCAACTTTGCATCTATATGACTTTTCCAAGTAAGGCGACGATCGAGATGTATTCCGAGGTATTTCACTTCCGATTGTTGAATTATTGTTTGGTTATTGATATGAATAGGGGGGCATGATTCTCTACGCAATGTAAATGTTATATGGGTACATTTTTGCTCATTGACTTTAATTTTCCATTGTTTTAACCATTTTTCTAATTCAAATATGTGATTTTGTAAGTAACGAGATGCTTCTTGAGGGTTTTCATGAATGCTTAGAATAGCAGTATCATCAGCAAATGTTGATGTATGAGTACGATTGTTAGTTGGCATATCATACGAATATATCAAATATAAAAAGGGTCCCAGGATACTGCCTTGGGGGACTCCAGCTTCAATGGGTTGGGGACTACTTAAAAAGTCTCCTTCTTTAACCTTAAATGTTCGACCAGTTAAATAGCTTTCCAATAGCTTATGTGTGTTTGCGGGTAAATTTTGACTCAGTTTGTATATTAAACCATCATGCGATACTTTATCAAACGCTTGAGAAATGTCAATAAAGAGAGCGGAACAATATTTCTTTTCCTCAAACGCTTTTCTTTTAATATTTACAAGTCTATGGGTTTGTTCGATAGTACTGTGTTTTCTTCTAAAACCAAATTGATGATTCGGAATACAATTGTTTTCAATTAACATCGGGTACAACTTGTTCATAAGTATCTTCTCAAATAGCTTTGATATATTGGACAATAGGCTTATTGGTCTGTATGATTCTACTTTTGTGTGATCTTTTCCCGGCTTAGGTATCATGGTAACCAGTGAAACCTTCCATTCTGGAGGATAATATTCAAGGCGTAATATAGCATTAAAAATAAAAAGAATTATTTTTATTGCTATCCGGGGTAGCTCCATAAGCATCTTGTTACTGATTTTATTAATACCAGGTGCTTTCTTGGAGTTTAAATCAACAATAGCCTTTTCGATCTCTCGAATCTCAAAACGTAGGGGTACGACTGCTCCAAAATGGGGTACAACAGGTGGCAACTCAATTGCTTCGTTTGATGTGTTCGGTGTAAATACGTTTTTCAAATGATTAACAAACAGATTCCCTTTTTCAGTATCATTTCTTGCCCAACCACCACTTGAATTTCGCAAGGGGGGCTTACATATGACAGGCCTTTTAAGACTTTTTGTTGCTCGCCATAATGAGTAATCCGATTGCGGGGTTGCGTCCAGGCTTTCTAAATATTTATTCAATGATTCCATTTTTCGAAATTCCAAGAGCTTTTTAAGTCTTTTTATACAATCTTTAAGCTTCGATTTGAGTTGGGGGGATCTGTGCAATTGCCACTCTCTTCGAACTCTTCTTTTTTCATTTAAGAGCCGTTCGACATCTGCAGAATAAATTCTATTATATCTGATTTGTCGGGGGGTTTGGGTAGCATGTTGAGCAGCCAGTTTGAGATTTTTATCGAAATTGATAAGAGAGTGATCGATGTTTTCTGGTGTTCTTAGCGGTATGTTTTCCGAGCAATGTGTACTGAGGTATTTTTTATATGTGAGTAAATATGGATGAGTAAATAATTTGTTTTTAATTAATTTCTCCATTTCAATAATTTGTTGGTCTATTTTAGTTCATGATTTTTAGATATAAAATGATGGCTTGAATAAAATATTTTTTAAAAAAATTCAACTGATGACATGAGAGCATTGTTGGGAAAAATTAAATTTTATTATTCTACCTGATTCAATCAATCCATTATTTTGTAACCATTTCAAAAGGTGTTTATGGTACTTGTAAAAATTCCCAATGCAAATTTGATGGAAAGTGTTTTTCAATATATGTATGTACATAATTTATGATACAGACAGGTATAATAAAGAATTTTTAGCTGTAATAATGTGTGGAAAACCCCAAACATGAAGAATGGTATTGATTTATTGCCTTTGTCAAACAACACTCGTATATATATTTTTTTTGTGTTTTTTTAGTTTCCGCTCTATGTACAGTTCTCTATAAAAATTCAAAATATAAATTATTTTTGATAAAAATTATTTATAATTATCTAAAAAATAAAAATCTTTAAATGATTTTCGATAATTCATTCCCATATTTTATTCAAGTCCTATTCAAAAGTAAAAATCTACAAACATATCCTAAAAAATTATAAAATTTTTCGCAACATAAAAATACGAAATGAATTTACAATTAAACGCATTTATAAATACATATCTTTCGATTTTCTTACTTCTCCGACATTATTTTTGTATTAAATATATCAATTTCTGCCTTCATCAATACTCCACATGTTCAACAAAATCTTCGCTAAATGTACTCTAAAAAATACACTAAACGTAGTGAATGTGTACAATGTACCGTACCTTATTCGTAGTGTTTGCGAACATCATCTCACAATCGTAGTGTACGGTATATTGTATATGTACATGTTCGCAAACTATAAATTTTTTTAAGGTATTTCGTACATTTTGTAGCGAATGTGTATGTGTTCTGTACATGAAAATGTACAGTAAAATACACTAACGTACTGTATGTTAGTGTTTTTTTTCGAACTCTGGTTTAGAGTATTATATTTTGAAGTAAACGTGGATTTTTTACGATAACTAACTGTTGTGCTTTTACGTTGAATAAAAGACTCTTGGTTAATTAATAATAAAACATAAACTTTAATTTCATTTCTTGAGGTGTGCCTGAGTTGGCTTGCTACAACTAACTGTAAAAACGGTTATATGAATTGTACATAAAAAAGACTTAAAGATAATGATGCATGCAGCGTCGTATTTCATAGTGATGCCACATTGACATGTTAATGTTGCATCATAGGGTTACCCCCTAACATCTCCCTCCTTAAGACAACTGGGGTGATCTGGAAACAGGTTCCACAGGATGTCTTCGGCTGGTTATACGCATTGGAGTGCGGTCAGGTGAAGCTGTAGGGGTTGCAAAAGTTTCCTCTTGGCATGGTGGAGTTATTTCGAATTCTGCAAGCAATATGTCCAATGGAAGATTTGATGTTCCTGATGCAGTAGTGTTAGTTTCTTCGTATCTTGGTCGAAGTTGGTCTGTGTGTGCTCTTACGAGTATTTTCCTGTTACCGACGTCGATCAGGGTGTTGTAAATTACATTACCAATCTTCTCGATGATTTCGCCAGGGACCCAGTATTGCTTGTTTCCCTTGAAGTTCAATGCGTAGACTTGATCGCCATGGAAGAATGTTCTATTACGTGTACCATGTTTGGTGTTGTATTGTTTCTCCATTTGCTGATTAGTTTTGCGATCGGTGACGTTTGGTTTTGTAATGATGTCGAAGACTGTTCTCATTTTTCGTCCTATGAACGATTCCGCTGGAGTCTTGCCATTTGGTGAGTTTGGATTGGGTGTTGATCTATAGACTTCCAAGAATGTTTGAAGTGCTGCGGTAGGCGTATCTTCCCCTTCTGCTTTTTTGAGAGCGCGCTTAAGTGTATCCACGAATCTTTCTGCCTGACCGTTGGAGCTGGGGTGGAAACGTACTGTCCTGGTGTGTTCTATGGCTCTTTCCTTGCACCAGTTTTGGAATTGTTCCGAGCAAAACTGTGTCCCGTTGTCCGAAACTATTTGTTCAGGATTTCCAAATTGTGCGCAATATTCGTTCATAATTTTCATTGTCGCAAATGAAGTCATTGTCTGCGTTTCGTAAATTGCAGGGTATTTAGAAAATGAATCTATAACAACTAGATAATATTTGTTCTTCAGTGGTCCAGCGTAGTCAATATGAATCCGTTCAAGTGGTCGGGATGTTATTGGCCAAGAGCAAAGGTTGGTTCTCACAGGATTCTTTGCGGCTTGTTGACAGTTCCGACATTTTCTGACGTAGTCCTCAATTTGCTTGTCAATACAAGGCCAATAAAAGAAACTTCGAGCAATTGACTTACATCTTTCTGCTGATAGATGTCCTCTGTGAAGTTGTTTGAGAATCTTTTGACGATACGGATCTGGTACCACAATGCGATTGTTAAACATCACGCAACCGTCTGCGGTCGATAATGATTCCTTTCGATTAAAGTATGGTAGAATAGAAGGATGGATATTCTTACTACTTTCTGGCCAACCGGTGTTCATATGCTGAATAATAGTCTGTAGAGTTTCATTATTCTTAGTAGATTTAACTATCATCTTGAAAGTTACTGGTAGTGTAGATACTGCTTCTTCGAGATCGTTGCGAATGTCCTCTTCGAGTGATACAGAAGCCACAATATACTCGTCGGATGGTTTCTCGTGATCACTGATGAGTCTAGATAACACATCTGCGTGACCGAAATCCTTAGTGTTCGTGTATCTAATTTCGAAGTCATAGGTCAATAGTATCAAAGCCCAGCGTTGTAAACGGTTGGCTGTGTAAACCGGTATCCCCTTTTTTGAGCCGAAAATTGCGAGCAATGGTTTGTGATCGGTGTGCAACGTAAATTTGCGTCCAAACAGCATCCTGTGGAAGCGTTGTACTGCAAAAATTAGTGCTAAGCCCTCCTTCTCAATTTGGCTATAGTTGCGTTCTGCTGGTGTGAGAGATCTCGATATGTGATGTATAGCTTTCATGCTATTGTCAGGATATGTGTGATAGATTACTGCACCTACACCATGCGATGATGCGTCAGCAGCAACGTGTATCGGTAAATCCGGATTGTAGTGCGTAAGTAGCATATCTGAAGTTAAAATTTGTTTAAATTTATCCAATGATTCCTGACATTCTGAAGTCCAGTTAAATGTATTCTCTTTTCTCAATAGGTCATCTAGAGGCTTCCTGAGATTCCTCATGTTGCTTACAAATTTGCCGTAATGATTAATTGAACCCAGAAGAGAACGTACTTCCGAAATGTTTTGTGGTATTTTCAAATTTTGAATAGCAGTGATTTTTGTTGGATCGGGTCGAATACCATTGTTACTTATAATCTGCCCAAGATATTTAATTTCCGCTTTGTAAAATTGGCATTTTTCAAATTTGAGCCGGAATCCAAAATCTTGAATTTTCTGTAAGAGCAGATTGAGATTCGATTTATGTTCAACAATTGACTTACTTGCGAGCATGATGTCGTCAATATAAGCTTTGGCACCATATATACCAGAGCATAGTTGGTCCATAATCCTTTGAAAAGCTCCTGGTGCGGATTTTATGCCAGGTGTCAAACGATTAAATTTGAATAAACCTCTGTGAGTGTTTATCGTGAGTAATTCCTTACTGTCATCATCCACTTCGACCTGAAGGTAAGCATCAGATAAATCCAGATGGCTTAAAGATGATACAGTTGTTGCAATCGGAAAGAATTTCCTCTGGTGTGGGCAATGGATATTGATTCGATTCAACCATCGAATTTAGTCCCGTAGAGTAATCTGCGCAAATGCGAATTTTGCCATTTCTCTTGCTGACTACGATTGGTGCGGCATACTTTGAAGTATCCACAGGAGAAATTATTTTCGCATTTTCTAGTCTTTGTAATTCCGCTTCGATTTCTAGTCTTGCTGCGTAAGGAACTGGGCGTTTAGGAACGAAAATTTCCTTTGCGTCTGGTAGCAGTTGAATATGTACTTTGGTTTTAGTACAGAGTCCGGGGCTACTATTATCAAAAACAGTTTGATAAGTTTCCTTGAGCTTAATAACATCGTCATCGAATGAAATTTGTCTACACCAAGTAGTTATAGGTTTATCCCAGAGACCAAAAGTTTGGATCCAGTCAATTCCCATAATGTTTAGTTGTTCTATATCTGTGATATAGCAGTTGACTGTTGCTGTGACGTCATTCATCGTAACTTCGCATTCAAACATGGCTAGTAAATTAATTCTGTTCGTATTTGCATCACTTGCGCCATCTTCCGTTTCATAGGCAGTAGGTTTGCCAATGGTTTCCCATGTTGCAACAGAAATAATTGAAATGTCCGATGCGGTATCTATCTGTAGTCGAATAGAGTTATTATTGATCGTCACAGTTGTATACTTACGAAGTTCCTTGAATTGAAGCTTTTTCGTTGTAAACACGGCGTTAGTACGAAAATTTGATTTTCTTCTGAACGTGTTTTTGTTGTCGCTTTGTGCAGGTTTCGTAGTATCAACAGTTTTAGAGCTGGAGCAATAGTTGTCCTTATGTCCAATTTGTTGACATTTGGTGCATTTGTGTTTGACGTAGGGACAAAATTTGACGTAGTGTAAGTCCCCACAAAGCCAGCATGGTGTCCTTGGAAGTTTGTAACTCTGATTTTTGCTTTCCATTTTGTTAACGGAACAGACTGCTTTCGGTTGATGTTCAATCATTGTGTTGTCAGATTTCAAATCCATTATACGCTGTGTCTCGTCTACCAGTTTATCCAGATTTGTGGTCTCTGAAAACTCATCTAACATCTTTAGTAAACGTACTCGAATATCTGTGTCTCTACTTGATTTAAGACCCAATACGAAAATCAGACATTTGAACTGGTCTATTCTCAAATCAGTCATTTTGAAGAGTTCACATTGTAGATTCACTCGGCTAGCGTATTCCTTAAAATCTTCACCGTCTGTCTTTGCAAGTTGAAGGCATTTGTAGCGTTGTGAAACTTGTGTTTCAACTTTGCCGAAAAGTTTATTTAATTTTTCAACAGTGTCTTTCAACGTCATATCGACTGGTTTCGTTGGCAGAATGTAGTTTGAAAATCGTTCATGAACTTGGTTGGACATTTTTCGCCAAAGTACTGCGACTTTGTCATGGTCCTCTAGAGTATTCGCCTCCTTTTCGAAAACATGTACATACCTGTTGTACCAAGCTTGAAAAATTAAACCACTTTCTGGTTCATACACAAAGTCTGTCATTGAGTGTGCCAATGATTCCATAAGTGCAGCTTTTGATGTACTCGTTGCTGGATTACTTGTTGAAGCAATTCCTTGAGCCTGTAATAGCTGTGCCATTTGCTGTAGCAAGAGTGTTTGTTGGTGCATAGCGTTTTGCTGATCTTCCAACAGTTGTAGAACTTTGTCGTCGGACATAGTCGTTTGCGGCATTTTGCAATTAAAATTGTATAATTTTTATTTCACCGTCCTCGTCGCCACTTTTGTTGTGCTTTTACGTTGAATAAAAGACTCTTGGTTAATTAATAATAAAACATAAACTTTAATTTCATTTCTTGAGGTGTGCCTGAGTTGGCTTGCTACAACTAACTGTAAAAACGGTTATATGAATTGTACATAAAAAAGACTTAAAGATAATGATGCATGCAGCGTCGTATTTCATAGTGATGCCACATTGACATGTTAATGTTGCACACTAACAAATTTTTAACCATTGCTACAACTACTGCTTCAAAAAAGTGTATGTAGCGGTAGCATTTGTCTTTTTTTTTTTTTTTTAAAAAAACTACTGCTACCGCTACATACACTTTTTTGAAGCAGTAGTTGTAGCAATGGTTAAAAATTTGTTAGTTATCGTAAACACTGTATATTAGTTCGAAACTTAAGCAACTATTTTATTGTTGTGATTTTTTACAACATTACACATAGGGGCAAAGATATGTTAAAAGGGGCGATAAATCAACCACTGGGTTTTGATGTAAGTTATTGGTATCATTGAAAAGGTAATTTTCTCTAGATTTCAAATATGTAAAAATATTATAACCCACCGAACAAAATAAAGTGAAATATACTGAAATCAAAGAAAAATGGATTTTTTTTTTAATTTTTCTAATTATTTTATTAGTCATTTTAAATACATTTACCTTTATGTCAACAGCAGAACTGCTTTACGCACGTCAACATTAACATACCTGGGTATGTTCACACGTTTTGTATTGTGAATGGCTGATGTTAGCAAAAAAAATGCTAATATCTAACTCGTTTGTTGGAATATCTGCATTATTTTTTTTATTTTGTTAGAAATAGACAAAAGCATGGGGTAACATAGAGACGAGACGGAATTGTCAAAAAGCTAAGTCTCTTGTCAAAAACCTATCTCTTGCAACAACAAAATACATGCTAGACAATGTATTTTGTTGTTGTATCAGAAATATTATTTGTTGTATTTTTGTTTGACAAATCGGAGTGTCTCGTCTCTATGTATAATTCTCTATGGATTCTTACATTTAGTCATTGTTTTTTGAAAAAAGTGGTTGTGTAGGTATGACAAAAAATGCTTTCCATTGAGTTTTTGCAAAGATACAAATTTTTTATTACTCAATAGTTTTTAATGATATTTTACAGTTATATAGACTTTCTATTAGATATAGAAAAATAAAACAGGAATCAAATCAAAAAAAGTTTTGAAAAATCCCAAAAATGGGATTTTTTAGTTTTTATGGTTATAATATCCACACCAGGAGCTGAATCCTTTACAAAATAATTAAGAACATATTTGGCCATCTAAAAAAGGTTACCTTATTTTGATATCGACTATGCGATTTGAGAATTTTTGCCCTAAATTTGAATTTTACATAAAAAATAGGCGTTATTTGAATGGACTTGGTCCCCCCGTATCAAGAATTTTTAAATTTATTTTCATTTAAAATATTTAGTGTAAAGTTAGCTTTTCAAAAAGTATAAATTCCTAATACATAATTTTTGAAATTTTTTAGATAACTTGAAAATAAAAAAAGCATTTTTTTCCCAAAAACTTGAGAAAAATAGCCTTTTTAAATTTTTTTTAAATTCAAATACATATAACATTGGAGTGAGTCACGATTTTTAAATAACTCTTTTTTTTTGTTTGACATATACATTTGTTGTTAGTCCAATAAAGGTTAGGTTATGAAGGCAGCTAGTTATCAGCCAGCTCACTTGGGTCCATGAAATTGGTCCCTTTGTGTTACCCTAAAGATCATGCTCAGGACCTCAAGAGATCCTTCACATGTCAGAACTGGGTTCAATGCCGAACCAACCTGACCAATAAAAGAAAAATGGAAAAAATCGGGATATATTTGGAACCGTTGTTATGAAAAATGTGGAGTAGGGTGGATAAAAACGTTGAAACAATACTATACTTTTAAATTTTATCATTATATTTGCATGCGTTTTACTATGGATACCCATGGATATCATGGATCGTTTTGTTAACAGCATTTTAAAGCACAGGATCAGAATTCGCCGTTTTATAAATAAGCAGAAGCTGATAAAATACTTAAAATCAGAGTGGGAATCAATACCAACCACATTACTAACAAATCTTAGAACCAATGCCAAAACGATGTGCAGATGTCATAAGAAATGATGGGTATCATAGGAAGTACTGAAAGTTGCTTAAGTTTCGAACAGTAATATATTGAGTTAATTTTGTTTTGGTTTTATTATTGCTTTCGATGAAATGGAATTCAACTTTTGTTCTTATTATTAGAATGTAGGTACATTATACAATATAAATTAAATTTCTTATTTTAATAAAACAATTTAAAAATAATACATACGACTTTGATTGTTTTATACGGAAAAGTTTCTAACGTTTCGAACAATACTGTATATCATAATACAAATTCATCGTCTAAACAAAAATTGTATTCGATTTTCAAATTCATAAGTATTTAAAAGAATTAATAGTTTTTTATTTTCATATGTACCCGGTATGTATTTATATGTAAATACAAATAAGGCAAATAATATAAATGTTAAGAAAAAATAAAAATTATTAAAATTTTCAGATAAACATCGTGTAAACCATGTAAACAAAATATTTATTTATCAATATGATTTCTTGACAAACCGGATGGATTTAATAATATTTTAAATTTGAAAAGTAATGGTTGACTCAGTAAGAATGTATTTTAGTTTTAATTAATTTAGTGCATTTATAGTTATACCACTGAAAATAATCTAGTTATGGCTCCATACTACGTTTCCCAAAAGTACATTTCAACAACATTACAAAATGGCTTCATACCACCTGACTCTTTTCTTTTCCTTGATAGAAATGGTTTTATCCAAAATCAAGTTGACATTCCTATAATTTATCATATTTATAGACTATCCAATATAAAATCAATAAATTGTAATGTACTTACACCTGAAAATTCTCGTTTTGATACAAGCATTTATTCGAATGTAACATTGGATGAGAGTTTAAATTTTGGACAGCATATATCTGAGATTTCGGCTAAAGTGTGTTATAAACTGCGAACTTTGTACAATTTAGGATGCTACCTACCGCTCAGGGTAAGGATAAACTTGGCGCATTCACTTTTGATGCCGCATATTCGGTACTGTTTAGAGATACAGTCAGCGTCTAAAGAAAGTGTACAACTTGTTTTTACATTTAAAACATTTTATTTACATATTAAAAAACTATTTGTTCTCCAGTTCTAGTATATTTAACAAAACATTTAATTGTTCTCTTGCAATATATAAACAAAAAACTAAACTAGTTCAACTGCAACAAAAACAGTAACAACAAAACCAAAAATACTCCATTTTTAACGCGTCAAAAGAAAGTGTACAGTTTAGGGAAATTAGAAGAAAAAACGTGTTTAGTATTTTATTTGACATCTTTTGGGTTTTAAAACAGTTTCAAGCATCCTTGGCATTGTCTGTCCAGATGCTACCACAGATGTTCAATGGGATTAATGTTCGGTGACTGTGGGGGTTGTTCCAGTTGTTTCGGTGTATGATACAACAACCATTATTTAACAAGTTAGGAAGTATGCTTCGGATAGTTGTCCTGTTGGAAGATCCAGGTTCGGTCTAGATTTAATTTTAATTTTCTAATGATGGGTTCCATATTTTCTATAAGAATGTTTAGGTAATCGGTTTTGCTCATCAAACTATCAATAAATATGAGTTTTCCCATGCCACTTGCCGCCATACACCCCCACACCATCACCTAACCACCACCATGCTTTACGGTGGATAGTACATTTTTTGGTCGAACTCTTGATTTTTGCTTCTCCAAATTTTACTCCTTTTTTTACTTCCGAAAATCTCAAACTTGCTTTCGTCCGTAAACAGCACATTATTCCAAAACAATTTTCTTGGTTTTTATACCTGTTTGCGAATTCTCGAAGTTTCTCTTTATTTCGTTTGGAAATGTGGGGTTATTCTCTCGGAACTCCACCATATAGAGCATTTGGGTGTAGCGCTCGCCGAACCGTACTGTTACTAACTCTCACTCCAGACGAATCTGTTAATTCTTCGCATAATTTTACTGCACTTACTGTGAATACTTTCTTCACTGCTCTCACAATCGATCGTATTTCAAGGTTGTTAAGGCGTTTTGGTGTTCCGGCACGTTGCTGATCTTCTAAAATTCTAAATTTTTTTGTTTGTCTATAATTTTTTTTACAGTATTATGGCTTCTTCCTATTATAGAGGAGATTTCACGTGACGATTTGCCTTCATTTTTAAATTTTATGACTTACTTTCTTGTATCAATTGCAGTTTGTTTTCCCATTTTGGTTTTAATGTTCTCGCGATCAAACAAGAAAAGCTACTATCTTAAAATCTCTTGAGACTAGCAGCAAGATCCACAAAAAATTATAATCTAGGCAAAAATAAAGAATAACAATATATTTGTTTATGTAGCTAGAAAAATCTTATTGCAATTCTAAATGTGTACACTTTTTTCTGACGCGTTAAAAATGGAGTCTTTTTGGTTTTGTTGTTACTGTTTTTGTTGCAGTTGAAATAGTTTAGTTTTTTGTTTATATATTGCAAGAGAACAATTAAGTGTTTTGTTAAATATACTAGAACTGGAGAAAAAATTGTTTTTTAATATGTAAATAAAACGTTTTAAATGTAAAAACAAGTTGTACACTTTCTTTTGACGCTGACTGTATACTGCGGAACAACGGGGAATCAACTAAGGCGGTTACGTTTAGTATTCAACAGAATAATCAGATATGTGTTTAATGTAAATTTCAGGGATCATGTATCCGGATACTAATTGCAGTTTTTATCTTGTTCTTTTCGAGATTTCATAAGTGTTCATAATTTGATTGTTATGTATCGTATAATGAGGACTGAATCACCAACATGTATTTTCAATTTATTTAGGTTATCTCATTCTACTCGGAATCCTTGTTTAATGCTGCCCAGGATATCTAATTCGACATTTGAGAGATCATTTTTAATAAGGACGTGCAGATTATGGAACTCACTTCCAATTGAATTGAGAAATTTCAGTTTTACTATTTCAGTCATTAAACGAACATTTTTGGATAATTTTAAGCAATGAGCTATTTTTTCCACAAT
Source organism: Calliphora vicina (assembly GCF_958450345.1). Lineage (NCBI taxonomy): Eukaryota > Metazoa > Arthropoda > Insecta > Diptera > Calliphoridae > Calliphora > Calliphora vicina. The sequence continues at coordinate 91,280,320 of NC_088781.1, read as the reverse complement.
AGATTTATTATATACATAGTTACAAAATAGTATTATATTTTTAATTTATTGGTATTTACATGAATATTGCAATTTATACTATATTAATCATATTTGGGCTCGATTAAATAAAAATAAATGAAATGAATGATAAAAATATTAAACCTAATTTGAACCTTAAGAAATATTGGTGGCTTACTCATTAATAAGGATTAGACCCAATATTTTTTATTCTTGCCTTTATAAAAGTAAGATTTTTGGTATTCTTACAACTAATTTAATATTAACATTTTGCAGTATTTATGTTTATAATTAAGTAACAGAAAAATTAAATTATATTAACCCTTTCGCTACATTGTATCCATATGGATACATTCGACATTTATGAATATTTTTAAAAAATTGTTTTTGAGTCTATTTTTGGAATATGTTTAGTAGGATGTTTACAATTTATTTCATTGAATTATTGCTATTCGTGTTCAATAGAACAATAGCAATTTGAAAATGTGTGAAAATAGATTTTTGAATCCAAATTTTTTTCTTTTAAAAAGTGCCTTCGATTTTTTGCATATACAATATGTAAAAACTATAATTTTGTAATAAAAATGTTTTAGAATGCTTAGAAACATATTAGGGAAATACAAAAATAAAAAATATTTTAAAAAAATCATTGGGGGCTTCAGGATAAGCTTTAATTTGGTATAACGAATAAACCAGGACACGTAGGACCTTAATATTATTATCAGTCAATATTGATATCAATACCAACCATATGATATACTTAAAACATATATTAACATATCCAGTTAAAACTTGTAGCGAAAGGGTTAATTAGAATTCATACTTGAGAGCTCTTTAAAAAGGGACTTTGTATATAAATTAATTAACTTTTTGTTTATTTCAAGTTTATAATCATACTCTACATTTTAAGAAATATAATAAATGAAAAAAATGCGTTTATAGTTATGTTATTCCGGCTGTTTGTCCCTACTAAAAAAACATTACGTTTTTTATAAAGAACTTTTATATGATATTAAAACTTAGGGTGTAAATGAATTGCGAATGAAAATATCATACAGTTTTTAAGTAACAATATGCAATTGTTCAAATTATACATTCCGACAACTTTATATTTTTTGCGAGGCTTTGTAAAAAAAACTTGAATGTTACGCCCATATGATTTTGGGGGGTTTTTAGTTCAAACTTTGAACAATTTTCATATTTTATGAATTCCAAAAGATAAATTATGTTGTCTTCTATAAATAGAAGGTTGATTGCGATGGTCTTAAGTCAAAAATAAAAAAAAATTGACCATCGCAAGTTCACAAATGTGATACATTTTTCGTTTACTTTTATTTAATGAAATGTATATTTTTTAAAGATGTTATACAATATTTAGTTTAACGTTAGAAATATTCACAATAATGGACAATACTAATTTGCAGGACTATTGGAGGACGAAGTGGGGCTAGAAACTGTCATGACCGAGGTTGAAATGTCACAGAACTAAATGCCTGAGTCGACAATTCCATGATGGATTAGAGGATATCGGTGGTTGTAACCCAGAGGATATCTTCTGACTCATCACGAGAATAATGTGGCTTAATGGTAGATAGATACTTATGGAAGGGTACATACATATTCTCTAGAACATTTTTAAAGAGATGTACATTAGGGAAAAAAAGCATTGTATGCTGCTGACGAGCCCTTTCAAATTACACCCCATATTATATGTATTGTTTTGGGAGAAAATGCTAATATTTTCAAATAACTAAAAAAATGGACCAAAATCGCGAACTTTTATCACTAGATCGCAAAAATTTAGGGAGATATCATAAAACATATTTTGAGGGGTGTAACAAAATCACTTTTTTCTGTGAATCGTCTAGTTCACCATTATGAAAAATCGTCTAAATATAAAAATAATGTTTATTCTCATTTTATTCAAGCGGTCTTATGGACGTAATGGTTGGGAGAGGGAATTTTATATAACTTAATTATTTTTCAACTGATTTTTGGTTTTTATATCTTCTGAGGAAGATAATTCAGTTTACTATTCTTTTTTAATTTTATTAAAATCAAATGTTCAACTACTCAAATTTTGTCAAAAGTTAAAAAAAAAAATTTAAAGAGAAGTCTACTTTTTTTGTAAGTTCCGAGTTAAATTTTATCATACAACAGCTTGATTTTTGTTAAGAAACATTAAATTTTCAATTACGTTATAAAATATAGAATAATTTTCAAGGGTGAAATGTCTTTGCAGAAAATCTTAAATCCCAATTTGTTGCTAGAGATTGATTCATTTTGGTCATTCTAAAATATCTAAAGCTGGAGACCAATTGGTAAGTTTTGAATGTGCCAGAAAAAATGCCTAAAACTATATATAAATACTTTGTACTAAAGCATTTCTATATAAGCAAATATATTGATTTTTTTCTTTATCTGATATTTGATTCGTTAAACAAAAAAATACAACATTTAAATACATTCAAACTGAACCTGAACTAAATTTCAGATAAATGCACAAATATGCGTCTGGGCAGCACTAATGTCTAATGCAGGATATAAAAAGGCAAAAAAAAAATTCAGAATATCTACTACTACTTCTACTACTACCCCACTCGCCTACCTCTCCATCAACTGTCTACAGTTAAAATGTCAAAGAAAAAGGCAAAAGCAAACAAACAAATAAATAAATATCCTAGATAATTAATGAAAAAACATTCGCCACAACTCGAACGAACGAGAGAAGGCGAAGATTTAATTACATATTTATGTATATTCAAGTAATATTTAACAGAAAGTGTTGAGTAAATACACGTGTAAAAGTAATGTAGAATAATGCAACAAAACAAACTCAAATAAAACAGATCGCCAATAATGATGATGGTGCTGTGATGTCTGACTTGATTAACATTGGGCTATCACGCACTACCATTGTTGTAATTAAGAATTGATGATTGATTAATAAATTGCATACTTTCAAAGAAATAACTAATTACTTTGATTTACTTTCTCTTGTTTAATCAACTTTTTTTACTACTACAACCATCAACAACAATACATACCCAATACGATAAATCAATTCAAATTTAAATGAACGTATACAATGTGTGACGTCGTGATGTCTGACGACGTTATTATTTGTACGTGAATACCTTGTTGTTGTATCTTCTTACGACCTCCTAACAGAATTCTACTATTGGCAGTAGCAGCACCAGTGGTGGTGGACACGTCCACGATGACGCATCTCATAAATATGGAAAATCTGAAAGACGGAACATAGTATCGGAATCTAATGGCCGGAGATATAGATCCAGGTAATTTAGTCATACATATGTTTTATGCCATAGTCTATGATTACAATTTATTTTATTCAGAAGTCGATCAGGATCACGAGGGGAAGATGAAAGGAAAAATACCAAGTCCTCAAATTCGGAACGAGACAAAGGCGGCAGAATAAAAGATGGCAATCGGCCAAAAGATCGTGAGCGTGAGCGGGAAAAAGACCGTAAGAGATCATCACGTGATAGAGACCGTGATCGTGAACACCGTACGAGAGATCACCGTATAAGGAGTCGCTCACGTGAAAATCACCGCAGTAAATCGAGAGAACGTAAGAGAAGTAATTCCCGATCTGTTCGCAAAAGCAGCCGTACACGTGATTTCAGGCGTAGTCGTTCTAAAGAACGCCGTTCTAGAGATTGTCTAAGTCCCATAAAAGAGCGAGGCACCAGTCGATCATTCAGACAATCGCGTTCCAGTGAGAGAAGGTTAGTAAGTTATTTTTACACTTAATGGTTTTATATACGGTGGTGGCCATATAATTAAAACATTCATAGTATCAATAAATAACTCATTTTAAATTTCAATTTAAGAAAAGGAAAGATAACTATTTTTAAGTTTTATAAATCTAAAGCTTATAACCAAAGTATGTGCACTAGAGCGTACCACCTTACATGCAAAAAAAAAGTGCGCCGTAACCACCTAATATAATGTATTTTTGCAAGGCAGTTACGAAATAATTTTTTTATTTTTTTTTGCCGAACTCCTTTTTACATTTTGCGTTATATCTTTGGCAGTTAAAGTCGGATCTTAATATGATATAACAATGTTTTTGTTTCGAGAAGACCAATGTTTTGCTCTATTGGGCATTGACCTGAAGTATCCCGTTTCCACCAGATCTGTGTTCCTACCTCCCTAATGTACCACCTTAATGTCATTGAACTTTTGCTAAGGAATTAATTCGATAGCTCCAGCAGAAACACTTTAAAGTTTATTTATACCAAAAGAATAGCAACAAGTACGAAATTATAGTCGGTTAAGCCCGACCATATGACTAATTATGGACCGATCGTTATAAAATTATGGGAAATGACTCTTGAATATATATGTATAACTTATTTGTATTAAATTTTATGCTAGTTAAAGTGATTTTCGGAAGTGGGCCTTATATGAGAGCTATGACTATTTATGGACCGATCGTCAAAAAATTTGTTATAATATTTTACTTTTGAATTTATTCGCTTTTCTTATCACATTATCTATGAATTTTATATTAATCATTTTTATAAAAAAATTAATAAAAAATAATCACTCTGAAATTGAAAGTAAATTGTTTCACATGGCGCAGTCGTAAAAAAGGATACATTTACCTAATTGCAAAATAAATATGCTGTTGTTTATTTCAAAATAATAAAATTATTTCCTTTGCTTGGAGGTCGTTATCGAACGCAGAAAAACAATATGCTAAAATAGAAAAAGAGTTTTTGGCCATCGTATTCTCGTGTAGAAAATTTCATCAATTTATATATGGAAAAAAAATTGTTACATATTCACCCTTATCGTGGTTGGCGTAAACGTCATACGCCTACGACAGTTTCGTACTAGATTAAAGAAACAGTTTGCATTTTATCTTTAATCTAGTACCAAACAGTCGTAGGCGTAAGACGTTTACGCCAACCACGATAAGGGTGATTATTTCAGATCATAAACCTTTAGAAACAATTTTTAAAAAAGATATTGAGGGTATTCATTTCAAAAAAATGGAAAATTACACTCTGATTTTTTTACACTTTTAAAAAACAAAAAAAAAATTTTTTTTTTGTGGAATTTTGTTCAAGTTTTTGTTGTATAAAAGTGTAAAAAAATCAGATTGTAATTTTAAATTTTTTTGAAATGAATAACCTTATTAATAAAATAGGATTTTCAAGATTACAAAGATTAAGGTTGAAAATGTTTCCATATAATGTAGAATGCTGCAGATTACCCAATGCTGCAGATTATTTTTCTAGAAATTTTATTAATACTTGTGATATCGAACATCAAAGTGGTGTAACAGAAATGATACACAATATACTATAAATGTAACAGATAATACTTTAGAAAAAATTGGAGATGCTTCTCAGTCTTGAAAATGCTATAAATAAATGCTATATATAAAAGATATTTGCACATTTTTTTTAAAATTACTATCGCCGATCGTGACATTCAACATGTTTGGTATATGAACAAAAAAGAATCTTTGGTGGTAAAATTTGGAAATGTTATGTTTCAAGACCTAGTTCATATGATTAATGAATAATTTTGTAGTTTTATTTTCCTATATTGATCTCTTTATTTAATAATTTTGTTAAAGGCGCTTATACGTTATTTCACTATTTGTTAATTTAATTAAATGAGATTGTCAAAAAATATGATTGAAAATATTGTACAATTTACATTTACTTTCTACATTATCGTATATGGCATACAAATTGAAATGGAAATTCTAATAAGTAATTAATTAATAATAAAAAATGTTCTATTTTAAATTTTATTTATTCTAGGTTTAATAATGTTATCTCGCATTTTTTGACATGTCCCAATAAGCATTTTTGCTGGAATTCAAGTTGAAAGCAAATGTAATTCAAGCTTTAAAATAGAGTCAAGCTAATTAATTATAGTATTATTACACTTTATAATCCCTATTCATAATAATTTTTTAAATTTATTACATGTTTATAAAACAAATTTTGTATGGAAATTCTGTTTTATAAACCTTTTATAAAATTAAAAATTTATTATGAATAAGAGGATATATTTATATAGCATTATCAAGTAAAAGGAAACAAAAATTCGAGCCATATGTTTTTTGTTTAAAAAATGTTTAATGCATTCAAGTTTAATTCCAACAAAATGTTAATGTGCTTAAATTTTTAGTGCTGGTGCTTATTGGGGTTTTACTTTGTGAGGCAATGATAGAGTACCGCTATTGAATATTATATATTGTTATTTTTATGAGCTACATATTTAATAGTTAAAAGAAAAATGAAATCTATTACTTTCAATTTTTATATTTGGTCAATTTACAAGGTTTCTTATCAGTCATATTGTCATAATGTCCTAATATATCACGACTCGGCGGCTCGGCTTAACCGACTCTTAGGCATTCGGCGCAGGTCTCTGCTTGTTGGATACTATAACACAATAAACTTAGCATACAAAGTAGTATTATTTTAGGACAATTTTTGCTTGAAAAACAATAAAAACATTGTGAAATATTAGGACATTATAACAATATGACATGACAAGAGACCTTGTGAATTGACCAATTAATTTTGTAATTACTGTAATTTTTATGTACTATTGATTGTTATAAAATGATTGATTGCAATATTGGTCTGATTGTTAGCGACAATACTGTAGCCTTAACTCACGTCTAAAAAACTTGAACATTGGTCACGATAACTGTCCATCAAATGGTCCGAAATTGAATGAATTACGCCATGTGATGGAGGGTCGCTATTTGGATGTTTTGGGAGTAACAAAAACATGGCTTAATCCATATATTTCTACGAAGGCTGTATCTATTGCTGGATATACAGTATATAGGAATGATCGTCCTCTTTATCAGGGCAGATGTGATGGCGTTGACGTTTATGTATCCGATAAATTGAGAAAGAGAGTGGTTTTTTAGATCGACTGGGTATAATGTTTGTGAGTCCATATTTGTTGAAGTCTATATAGGGAATAAGAGAATGCTTGTTGGGGTGGTGTATTTACCTAATGATGACTTCAACAATTTTAATGTGTTTGAGGAATTGCATGGTGATCTTTTTTATGAATATAATGATCTAGTGATTGTGGGTGATTTTAATCCTAATCTTTTTAATTCAGCTAAGGCTTGTTTTGGTAGAACTTTTTGTGGTCGTAATGGATTTACCCTTCACCATAACATGATTCCTACACATTTCAATATTGGTCATCGCTCATCTTCTTTAATATATTATTTTATGACAAGTTGTGATACTATTATAAATATGTCTGTCCATTTTTAAATTCTGAACATGTTTTTATTTCAATAACCTTGAAAGAAAGTGTGGATGAAGAACAATTCGAGTTTAGGGATTTTAATAATATTGACATGGTTGGATTAGAATATTTTTACAATTCATATTATTTTTCTTCAATTTACTGCACAAATGATGTAGATTATCAGGTCAATTTATTAGACACTTTCCTCGAGTCTGCTTTTTCGTTTGTTCCCATTGTTCGTCGTCTGCACAGAATTGGTGTTGAGTCTTGGATGAGTTCTAGGGAAATTGTACATGCAGTGTCTCTAAGAGATACCGCATACAAAGACTTTCGTGAAACTCATACAGATGAGCAAAGAATATTATTCGAAAGTTTAAGTGGCGTGGCGTGATGGTGTTGAGAAATTTAAAAGATATGCTAATATATGGAAAACATTGAGGATCGCTGGATGCCATCAACGTGAATCAACTTTCTTTGATCTGGATGCTAATGAGGTGAATAATTATTTTGTTGGTAATTCTGAATTTACTGCAGAAGAAATTGATTTTAATTATTTGGATGATCGCCCATGCTTTACATTAAAAAATGTTTCTGAGTTGGAACTTTTTGATGCTTTTAATAAATTGAAATCTAATGCTGTTGGCGCAGATGGAATTCCGTTGTAAGATTAATCACCCTTATCGTGGTTGGCGTAAACGTCATATGCCTACGACTGTTTCGTACTAGATTAAAGATGAAATTTAAACTGTTTCTTTAATCTAGTACGAAACTGTCGTAGGCGTATGACGTTTACGCCAACCACGATAAGGGTGAATATTTCCAGCCATTAGTGGACACATTTTGCATATAGTTAATACCATATTAACTACGTCCGTTTATCTATCTTCTTGGAAGCTCTCAAGGGTTGTTCCGATTCCTAAATCTGGTCAAGGTCTGTCTATGGCAAATTTGCGGAATATTAGTATAGTTCCGGTTATATCCAAAATTATTGAACATCTGCTAAAGACTGAAATGTTAGAATACCTGGATAGGGAAAATTTGATTTGTGATGGTCAGTATGCTTATAGAAAGGGATATGCAACTTCGTTTCTTTTAGTTGAAATGACTGATGTGATTAGAAGAAATTTAGATCAAGGTAGATTTAACTTATTGATGTCACTTCTAAAGCATTTGACAGAATTTATCATTGTGATCTTGTATCGAAACATCAAATTTTCAAGGTCGGCTTGTTCAATTTTTCAAGGTCGGCTTGTTCACAATTTGTTGATGTTGGAGGTAACTTAAGTGCTATTCGTGATATAGCTTATGGTGTTCCACAAGGATCAGTTTTATGCTTAAATGATTTGGTTGTTGATCTTAGGAATTCTCATGTAGTCCTTTTATTTTTGCGGATGATGACCAATTATTTTTTAGCAATGATAGGCAATTCATGGATGTTTTAGAAGCTTTGTCTTAGTAATGTTTCATCTTGGATGTCTAATAATCGCCTTAGTATTAATTTGGAGAAGACAAAGTGCATATTTTGTTGGAAATCCCCATGATTATGGTTTTGATATACATGTTGATGGTAGGAGATTGCAAATTGTGGATGATATGAGATGCTTGGGAGTCATTATTGATAAGAAAATTAAATTTGATAGGCATATTGATGCCCTGGCTAAAAAGATTATTTGTATCATGCGCCGATTATTTTCGTATTCGGCGTAGTGTGACTCTGGCGCTTTTATCATCGCACTTGTATTATTGCATTGAAGTGACACCTGGTACTATTACTACATGTTTTTCAAGATTGGAGAAAATCCTCAACATGATTGTCCGTTTTGTTTTTAATGTGGGGTTAAGAGAACATATAACACCATTTTTTTGCCAAGAAATTTAAGAAATTTTGCCGATTCAAGTAATGTTTTTAAAAAAAACTTTTTTTTGCATATTTGTGAAAATGTTTAGTTTCTAAGTATTTTCATAAATAATATAATTATTTCTTTTGAATTGACTTATACAATTTTTTTTCGCTAACAAGGACCCTTTTTATCTGAATAGTTTATATTAATATATCTTTTATATCTCTTTTTTGGCTGGGGGCAATAGTTTTTAATTTAAGTATGTTTTTAATCTGTAATATTTACTATTAGTATTAATATTATTGGCCAAATGTGGCTTTCAAATATTACAATAAATGAAATGAAAATTTGTTTTAAACGCATAAGGAACTTCAGCCAATTCCGCCATTTCTGCTTCCAAATCTGACTCTGTATCTGGGAACTAACAATCATTGTCCTGATTTTCACATTGTACTCCCTGAAATGTTCCCTTCCGGTTGATATGTTAATTAGACGGTAGCAGATTCGCAACATCTTCCAGCGAGGTGAGTGTCAACTGTTTAAGTCTGCCCCACTAGTCTTCCCTACCTTCTGCTCCCAATCTCCAATTCTTCTAGGCGGTCAAGGGAATTTAACTCATTTTTAGTAACTCCATTCCGTTTTCATTTAATATTTCCTCTGCTAAATTCATTCCATTTCATTCTTTATTTAAATAATCGAGCCCATTGGGCCATATACGATTAATACAATATTTTAACAATTAAATAATGAATAAAAGTAATAATAGTAAAACTAAAACTTAAAAATAAGCCTTTATTAGAAAACAAAAGGAAATAAATTCAGCAACTAATATTATAAAAAGAAGATAGTTATTTGAGCAAATACTTCACTTGCGAGCAAAAAGTTTGTCGGGAAATCTCTTACAAATACACATGACAGAGTGTAAAGGAGTTTTCAAACTCTACGTCCTTTTTCATTTTGACTTCATTGGCACTTTAAGATTATTTAATAATACATATAAAATATATTATTTAGGTAAATTTGACGTGATTACATTTAATATTTTCACAAATTGTGTGTATACTTACAGCAAGCGACGTCCTAGTGGATCTCCAAGGCCTTTTAGACGTGGCAGAACTCCACCAAATGGATTGGGCCCCGATCGTTCCCCTCAAACTGAACTTAGTCCGGAGGAACGCGATGCACGTACCGTGTTTTGTATGCAACTTTCACAGCGTGTTCGCGCTCGTGATCTTGAAGAGTTCTTTTCTAGTGTTGGAAAAGTACGAGACGTTCGTTTAATAACATGCAATAAAACTAAGCGTTTTAAGGGAATTGCGTATATAGAATTCCAAGATCCGGAATCAGTGGCTCTCGCATTAGGTCTGTCAGGACAGAGGCTACTTGGAATACCGATTGTCGTTCAACATACTCAGGCTGAAAAGAATAGGATTGGAAATACGGTGCCGACGTTTTCTCCGAAAAATCACATTGGTCCGATGAGACTTTATGTTGGATCTTTACATTTTAATATAACTGAAGATATGTTGCGAGGTATATTTGAACCATTTGGAAAGATTGACTCTATTCAACTAATAATGGATAGTGAGACTGGACGTTCGAAGGGTTATGGATTTATAACGGTAAGTTAAATTTCTGATAACACTAATTATTTAATAAATCTAATACAAATATTGTTCTTTGATACAGTATCACAATGCCGAAGATGCCAAAAAAGCATTAGAACAGTTAAATGGATTCGAATTAGCAGGTCGTGCAATGAAAGTTGGTAACGTTACGGAGAGATTAGACATGAACACAACATCACTTGATACTGATGAAATGGATCGAAGTGGCATTGATTTAGGGGCCACAGGTCGTCTACAATTAATGTTTAAATTAGCAGAAGGCGCAGGCTTGGCAGTGCCACAAGCAGCTGCTAATGCTTTACTTGCAACGGCTCCGCAGCCAGCACCTGTACAAACCCAAGCACAAAATCCACCCATTGCTACGCAATGCTTTATGTTATCAAACATGTTTGACCCACGTACAGAAACAAATCCAACCTGGGATCAGGAGATACGCGATGATGTTATTGATGAATGCTCTAAACATGGTGGTCTGCTGCATATATTCGTAGATAAAGTTTCACCGTCTGGTAATGTTTATGTCAAATGTCCAAGCATTACAACAGCTGTTTTAGCTGTAAATGCCTTGCACGGAAGGTGGTTTGCGGGACGTGTAATTGCTGCAGCCTATGTCCCACTTCTAAACTACCACTCTATGTTTCCAGATGCAATTACTGCAGTTAATGTCCTCAATTCTAATAGAAAGGCAAATGAATAAATAAATACAACAAATGAAACAATGAAATACACCCTATATAACTCCCATATATTCTTTATCATTTGGTACTGGGCATTCATTAAACATGTTCCCATTCCTGCTTCTTTTTTTTATTAAATTAAGAATTCTTTATATTATCGTGAACATCAAAGACATGACTTTTTGTTTTATAATGTTATTTTCGATATATTCTAAAAATATATGTAATATTTCAAATAACAATAAAATAAACTCACTGTTTTACTTACATATACATATCTACCTGGAAAATACGGACAACAGTAAGCTAAACATTCACTTCTTAAAATTTAGAGCTAGTTTTCTGTTAAGTTAAACCAGAAATAATCTTAGGCTGACTTTAACCAATGATTGTGTTTAAGTTTAGGCATCTGCGTTGTGTTGTGTCATTTCATTTACTAACAGTTTTTTTAAAAATTAACTTTTTTATTTTGCAATCAGATGATATCAACCAAAGTATAACAAGTAGTCCGACTCTTTGACAGCAGTACCTAACTATAAGCATGAGTTAGTACCTAACTCTATACATGTATTAGTAACAAAATTACACATGTGTTGGTATCATGGATGGGCACTTTGCAGTACCAGTAAAAATAGATTTTTACTGATTACTGAAAAAATTTTCAGTATTCAGTAAAGTTTTACTGATTAATGAAAAAAAAATCAGTAATCAGTAGTGTTTATAAACCGGTTAACCGAAAAACCGGTTTTTCTTCGAAATCTCGGTTTTTTGCGAACCGGTTAATTTAAAATGTTGATTTTCGGTTAACCGGTTTTTAAAATTAAGAAATCTCATGGTTTTGTACATTTTTGATATTCTTTGTACACACATTATTGGTCTAATTTGAAACCTAAACTGCTTATTTACAATACAAACTATTTAGATTGATATTTTTAAGAATTACAATGATTCTAAATAGTAGAGGACGATGGGTTTACTTAAAAACTTTTAATCAATTTGACTTCAGTAGTGTGTTTTGTTCTTAAAATTTTAGTATATTAATCATTTCGTTAGCTTTGTGTACAAAGTTCTTTTCTGAGATATTACAGGAGAGACAAAAAACTTTCTAAAATCCATGATTTGAAATATTTTTGAAATCTGATAATGGAGTTTTATTACTTACATATTTGGTATGATTTATAATGACAAAATAATCACAGCTAAGAAGAAGTGCGTTTGCATCTTATAGGTTCTTTTTTGCGACTTGTAACATTTTCTGTTTCATATCAGAAAGTCGAGGTGATAATAAATTTCAAAATGATCAAACATTTAATTAAAAAGTTGATTTACATTTTTTGGTTGAAATTTAATGAATAAACCAATAATTAAAACAAGTATTATATAGTTAGTAACATATGTATACTCAATTCCATTTGACTGAGGTAATAATTTTGCAATTTTTACAAAATAAAATGGACTTAACACTTTTGTATATTCATAGTTATTTAATATTAACCATTCCTGACTACTAAAAACTACAAATTTTAAAGCTGCATATAGTTAGCTTAGTACGCAAAAGCGCCAAGTCCCATTTTTTGAATTTTACAGGAGAGAAAAAAACGTTCTATCTTTTTTTGCTTTCAATATTCTTTAGATCTGTAAACGCAATACTACTCTCCTATGATCTGTTGGCTTTAATTATCAGTTGCAAAAATAACTGAAATGACTTTAGAAACTGAAGCCATTTTTAGGGACTTAGCTCTTTTGATTTTTATGATTTAGTGTTTTTTGGCTGGACTTAGCATATTTTCTTACAATAAATTTTAATTTCTCGGAACCATGTTTATTAAAAAATATTGTTCATACTTATCCACAAAAGCCTTTGTTACATTTTTTCCTTTATTAAAAGGTACAAATAAACCACAAACAACACAAAATTTGTTTTTATTAGGACATTCCATATTACTTTTTAAAAATTACAACTTATTAAAAATTATTTATAAGAATTTTGACGTGTCAATTCAAAACTACTAGATGCTTGATGTTACATAAGATATTTAACTTTTTATATACAATGTATCCTGATAAATAAAATTAGTAGGAAAATTATCTGGGACATGAAAGAAAAAATGTTTAAAGGATTTTCCTTGAAATTTGTTGTCCTGAAAAATTAAAAAAATATTGTTTCCATTTCTGGTGACCGTCTTCTTTTATTTGACAAACATTTATAAAAATATTTATTTATTTTTTTATAAATTTGTACATCCTTGAAACTTTGAAGTCCTTTAAAAAGAAGAAAGGATCAGAAAATTAAAAACTGAGAACGCAGATTTACTATATACGATCTCCAGTTTCATGTGTATGTGGACTTGTTCAAGTCCAAAAAGTACTATCTAATATTTTTGTAATCTTAATTGCTGTGTCGATAAAAGTATTTTTTTTAATGAACTTAATATGTAATATGTTTTTTTCTGTTTAGGCTTTACTTATAAAGCTATAAGAACGAAATTTAAGCATGTGTTAAAGTATGGTTTCAACATATATTTTTTTTAGAAAAATATATTGGAAATTCTCAAGGATATAAAAGGATACATTTTTCAAAGGACATTTTTTACAACTTTTCGTCCTGAAAAGTAAAAATAAAAAAAATTATCTACTTCTAGAAATTGTCCCCTTTCATTTGATATCCATATAAAGAAAAACTAATTAGCAGAACTTAAATAAATTTTAAGAAATTTCTATATCCTTAAAACTTTGAAGTCCTTTAAAAGGGAGAAAAGATCACAAACTGAAAACGCAGTTCTACTATATATGATCTCAGGTTTCATATGTGTATAGTGTCGTTCAAGTCCAACAAAAAAAATGTAAAATTGTATCACGGTGTTATTATTTCCTCAAAATTTATTTTTTTTTTATTTTACATTGAGTTGTATAACCACACTATAGTGATTACATCGAAAAAAGTTAATCTTGAAAAAGTAGTTTTAAATAGCATATTCAATGTTTTTGCTGGACTTAGCACGTTTTCTTATTATTATTAATATTTTTTTTTGTGGACTTAGCACTGAAAAATCATCAGTTAGAAACTAAATAACGAAATTTTTTTATTGCAAAATATGTATCTTATGTTTTACTATCTTTCTGCATCAAAATCTTAATTTCAATCAAAAGTGGACTTGTGACGTTTGCGTACTAAGCTAACGATATACTTTATTGGACGTTTTATGTTTTCTACACATATATGACGGTTAACCGGTTTAACAGGTTTTTTCGATGTCGGTTAACCGAAAAACCGGTTTTCTAAAAAAGGCCAAATTTCGGTTAACCGACAAACCGGTTTTTTAAAAAGTCGGTTTTTTATAAACACTAGTAATCAGTAAATTTTTACTGATTACTGAAAAAAAAACAGTATTCAGAAAATTTTTACTGAATACTGAAAAAATAGTATCAGTAAATTGAAATCCATTATGCAATTACCGGTAAAATTTTATTAATTATATGTTAGTAGAATCATTACGGAAAAAATTGTCAACACTTTTTAATAGATACAGTGGTGGTCAAAACATATGCGACTAGCAACAGAATTTTACAAAAGTTGTATAAATTAGTTTTAAAGGTAAACAAAAATATTCATTTGCTCATAATATTTATTTATTAATGCTTTAAAAATAAGAATATGAAATTTAATTCAGAATTTTTTGCATTGAAAAGAAAAAAAATTAAAAAAACTACGTATGGGTTGATATTTCATTGGCCAAAACATATGCAACTAATTGCTTCGAAAACATTTATGTCTATACAATTTAATATTTGGTGGCAAATCCTATATTTTCAATGACGGCATTACATCGGCAAAGCAGTGAAGCTGTCAAATTGGCAATAAAATTTGCAGGAATAGCGTTCCAGCATCTACCAATCCTTGAAACATAATATCTGAATTAGTGCAATTTTCGGGATAGATTCTTTGATTAACAATTTCCCAGAGGTTCTCAATGGGGTTTAAAAATAAGAATATGAAATTTAATTCAGAATTTTTTGCATTGAAAAGAAAAAAAATTAAAAAAACTACGTATGCTTCGAAAACATTTATGTCTATAAAATTTAATATTTGGTGGCAAATCCTATATTTTCAATGACGGCATTACATCGGCAAAGCAGTGAAGCTGTCAAATTGGCAATAAAATTTGCAGGAATAGCGTTCCAGCATCTACCAATCCTTGAAACATAATATCTGAATTAGTGCAATTTTCGGGATAGATTCTTTGATTAACAATTTCCCAGAGGTTCTCAATGGGGTTTAGATCTGGTAATTGTGGTGGCCATTCATTCCATTACCGAAACTCTTGTGCTAACCACGATTTAACATGTGAAGAGTGCTTGGGGTAGTTATCGTACTGAATGGGCCATACAAATGCTCCAGGGGCGTCGATATGGGGTCTCAAAGTAGGGTACCTTCGACATGTAAAATTTTTAAACACATGGCATTTTTTGTTTCCCATCCGATTTCAAAGATTTTAAACGGCTAGGTCTTCAAAAAACATGCTTGCGAGTGCTATTTATCTCTTCTAAATTTCGAGTTATAGGCATTTAAAAATTTAAAATTTGGCAATACCTTGGCCCGCTATTTTAAAAATATAGGACGTAATTTTGGACCGAATGGACTTGAAATTTTGTTAGTTAGACAACTAAATTAGCAATAACATACAAACGATTTGAGGTCAATATCTATTATGGATCCAAAAATAAACGATTTTCAATTTAAATATTAAAAAAATAGTAGATTTTTGCTGTTTTTTGGGAGAAAAGGTGACTTTTTAAAAAACATATAACAATTTTATGTTTTTCTGTAAGGTATCTTTACGGAGAACATTTTGGTATAGGTTAGGTTAGGTTTTCCAGGCAGCCACGAAATAAGGAAGATAGAAAGAGCAGCTCACATGGGTCCATCAATGGTCCTTTTGTGTTACCTGAAAGTAGAAGAAAGAAGAAGAAAGAGGGACAGATATAAGTGAAAAGGGAGAAGAAGAAGATTGAAGAAGTTAAGGAGGAGATGTAAGAAGAAAAGGAGAGGGAGGAGGGAGGAGATCTTGGAGAATTTACGTGCCAATGAGTCGGCGATCATTGGGTCACTCTAAAGTGATCCCCGTGTCTGGTCTTTTCAACCAATTACTTCTACCTATAAAGGCACTAATGCCCTCAAGCCTCATATTCGAGAGCTCAGAGAGACTATCAAGGGAACGATGCCCCAGAAACCTTAGGCGTAGATCTCCTAATGCCGGACAATGACAAAGAAGATGAAAAATAGTTTCATCCTCCTCCTCATTTTGACAACTTCTGCAGAAGTCGTGGTACGGCAAACCAAGTCTCCTAGCGTGGTTACCAAAGGTGCAGTGTCCAGTTATGACCGCCACTACACCACTCAATTGTGAGCGTGTAAAGCCAAGAAGATGAATTGTCCGTCCCCGATTTAGTCGGGGCCATATCGTCCTGGTCATAGTGCATGTGGGTTCACAGTCCCATCTTGCCTGAGCGAGCTCATAGTAGAAGTTACTAATTTGTAGCTTGCATTTGGATAACGGAATCCCACATAGGAAATCTATGTCTCCGTCAGGTAACATGGCGCCTTTTCTCGCCAGATCATCGGCAACACAGTTGCCCGTAATAGTAATATCCCCGTGTCCCCGTACCCACTTGAGTACGACTATTGAATGTCTCGCCATCCTGTTTAAGGATGCCCGGCATTCCTGGACTAAGTTAGATGTTGTGTATACACCTGTCAGGGATTTTATAGCTGCCTGACTGTCAGTATATATACAAATATCCCTGTCAGATATCTTGTTATAACTAAGCCAGTTAGCCGCCCTTTTGATGGCCGATAATTCAGCCTGAATAATGCTACATTCATTCGGAAGTCTGAAAGATAACCTAATATCGAGTTCCCGAATATAGACACCTACGCCAACTCGATCTCCCTTCACAGAACCGTCCGTATAGACTGAGAGACCCATTGTGTCATGTAAGGGCCCGTTCATTGCTTCCGTACCACACGGAATTGAGAAATCGAAATTCCTCGCTAAGAAGGGCCTAGAAATGCAGTAATCGATATTCTCCGGAAGAGTCTGAATACTACCTATTATGCTGGCGTGACCATATGGAGCGTGTTTCCACGCACCAATCGCGTTTAGCCTAAAGGCAGAAGTAAATGCCATTTTTCTTGCCATAAGATCCACAGGGATCCAGTTCAATATAGTAAAGAGCGACTTTGTTGCGGTCGTTCTTAAAGCTCCTGTTATCAGGATTGCCATTCTCCTTAACACTCTCTCGAATAGCATACACGTCGAGCCACTGTCTAGTGCCTTCCACCAGACAGAAACTCCATAAAATAGTGTCGGCTTAATGACCGCATCACATAGCCAGTTGGCAAACTGGGGTCTAATACCCCATTGCGTACCTATCGCCCTCTTACAGACATACATAGCCGTCAAGGCTTTTGACGTCCTTGAAAGGGTATTGGGTTTCCAGGATAGTTTACTATCCAGAATAACTCCTAAGTATTTCGCACTGTCCGATAGTGTTAGTTCAACACCATTTAATCGGGGAAGCGAGAAATGAGGAATCTTGTACCTCCTTGTGAACAGTACAAGTTCAGTTTTGCCTGGGTTTACACTCAATCCACTGTCCGTACTCCACCGACTCAGTATACTGAGTGCATGTTCCAGGCGTTGTGATATCGTGTCCAAGTGGATCCCAGAGACTGCCACCGCGACGTCATCCGCGTAGGCGACAGTTTCATAACCTAAGAGATCCAATTTCCTGAGCAGACAATTTATGGCCAAATTCCACAGAAGTGGCGATAAGACACCTCCCTGAGGTGTACCCCTAGTGGCCATTCTCGTGATCACTGCCGTTCCCTTTTCGGAGCGAATGATCCTGTATCGTAGAAGGTTTGTGATGAACCTTACAGTTGATTGGTCTAAACCAAGATCCTGTAGAGCTGAAACGATAGTTGCAGATTCTACGTTATTGAAGGCTCCTTCTATATCCAGAAAGGCCACTAACGAGAAATTACCAAATTCAAGGGATTTCTCTATATATCCCACTAAGGAGTGAAGTGCTGTCTCAACGGATTTGCCTTTCATGTAGGCGTGTTGAGAGGGAGATACTGATCCTTGTTTCAAAGACACTCGTATGTGGATGTCGATGATTCTTTCAAGGGTTTTCAGCAAGAATGATGATAGACTTATCGGTCTGAAATCTTTTGCTTTGGTGTGTGACGCTTTCCCCCCTTTCGGAATGAATGTCACAGTGCATTCGGTCCACCGTTTTGGTATGTAGGACCATGCAAGACAGGCATGATAGATAGTTATCAGCCAAGGAGTGACTAGATCTATATTATTCTGTAGATCAGCGGGTATTATACCATCTGGGCCCGGAGACTTGTAAGAGTCAAAACTCCGTATGGCCCATTTTATCAAATGTTCGTCAAGTATAATTGACGAAGTTGTCCGATTGTTCGGTTGGGATGCACTAGCAATATCCGGAGGCAAGTTCCCCGGAAAATGAGTGTCCATGAGTACTTCTAGTGTCTCACGTCCATCAGTAGTCCACCTACCATCCTGTTTCTGAATATAACCCTGAACAGTTGGTGTTTTCGATAAGATCTTGCGCAGACGATTTGTCTCAGAGGAACTTTCGACGCCGCTGCAGAAATTCCTCCAGGACTTACGTTTCGCGCTCCTGACCATATTCTTAAATTTGTTCAACATAGACTTATACATTGACCAGTTGCCTGATCTTTTCGCCTCGTTGAATAGTTTACGACAATTACGCCTAGTGTTCGCTATGTCTAAAGACCACCATGGAGGTCTTACCTTTCCTCTGCGAGCAGAGGGAGTGCATGTACGTCTTGTGGCCTCACTGAGAGAAAGTGTGAGCTTTTCCACAGCGCTTTCAATGTCCCTAGTGTCACCTATGAGAGGGGGTGAGGGAAGTAAACCATCAAGGATCCGCCTGTGATCATCCCAATTGGTTTTCCTCCTATTTAGAAAAGGCTTTTCCTTCTCAACTTCCAATTCTATTAAGAATGTCAGATACCTGTGATCAGACAGAGAGCAATCATCTGAAACCTTCCAATTCCTTATGAGTTGCGAGTGGCTTGCACTGACAAGCGTAATGTCCAGAACTTCTTGCCTATTTGCTACCACAAAAGTAGGTTCTGAACCTCGATTGACAACTACCAGATTAAAGTCTAATATGAAGTCTAGAATGTACTCACCTCGTTCGTTTCTATCTGAGCTACCCCAGATTGTGTGGTGAGCATTTGCATCAGCTCCGATAATTACAGGAGTTCTGGCCCTATTTGCGGCACGCATCATATTAGATACCAGGTTATTCGGTGGTGGTTCAACCTGGTCGTGCGCCATATAGCTCGAGAGCAGCCACACCTTTTGGTATAAAAAACATGTAAAATTTTTCAAATATGTCGCCCCTACGCCCCACAGAGGGATTTTGGTGTCAAAAAGTCAATTTTTCAAACACTCAATTTTAAAAATCAAATGATGCAGTTTTGTAGAGAAATGTTTAAAGATGAAATGTACACTTATAGTCCATATAATTCTCGGTGCCAAATTTCAATGCTCTACGACCATTCCTTATAATTTTTATACAAAAATGTATTGCATGGGCGGTATGCGGTGGGCATGGAACAATTGTTTTGTTTCAGAAAATATATGTACCAAATTTCTGGACTTTTACTTGGATAGGAAAAATTTTATGCGAAAAAATCCATTTGGACTGTATGGGCAGTGGGCGTGGTCGATTTTGATAAAATTTTATTTTTTTCTTAGTTTGGTCCATATAATTCTCTGTGCCAAATTTCAGCGCTCTGCGACCACTCCTTATAATTTTTGCCAAAAAATGTATGAAGCCATCCCTGTGCGCCCTTCGGAATTTGACCTATTTTTATACCATTCACCATGAGTGGCAAGGGTATATATAAGTTTTTCATTCCGTTTGTAATTTCTACATTTTTCATAAGTATATATGTATATTCTGAATCGTTATAGATAGCGCAGTCGATATAGCCATGTCCGTCTGTCCGTCTGTGTGTTGAAATCAACTTTCTGTTGATTTCCAAATAACTTACATACTCGAATGATACATCAATATCTCCGAAATTCTTCCGGCTCGGTTGCTATTTAAAATCGAGAAAATCGGTCCACAAATCGCTGAGATATAAGGAAAAAACCAGGACAACCTCGATTTTTTACCTATTTTTGACCCATATCTGGATTACTAAATCATTAATATAGACAATATGGATATCTAATGATAGATATTTCAAAGACCTGTGCAACGACGTATATAAGACCATAGTAAGTTGGACCTACAATGGGTCAAAATCGGAAAATTTTGAACCCGAACTTTTTTTTCACCAAAATTTGTTATCACTAAATATTAAAAAAAAAAGAATTTAAAAACTAAAAAAAAATTTTTAAATTAAAAAAAAAAATTTTAAATTTAAAAAAAAAATTTTGAAAAACAATTTCGAAAAAACAACTGGAAAAAAAATTAAATTTTGTTTACCTAAAAATATTTAAAATTTTTATATTTTGTATATTTTGGTGAAGGGTATATAAGATTCGGCACAGCCGAATATAGCTCTCTTACTTGTTTTTTTATCAAAAATTCAACTTTGGGCCACATGATCTAAAATCCCAAAGCTGGGATCAGAAAACAAAAAGCAGCTTTGGAAACCTTGATGTGTTCCCTATTTATCACCAAAGTATTTTCCCAGCCCCGAAAGAAATATGGACCCTATCACAGTCCGGCCAAAAGGTACTAAAATGGTACAAAATTTTTTTTCAAAATGGACGACCTAATATGGCGTCATTTCATACAAACAAATTTCGCTCAATCACATCAATTTTGTTTAACAAATTAAAAATAAACAAGAAAGAGTGCTATATTCGGCTGTGCCGAATCTTATATACCCTTCACCAAATTATACTTCAAAATAAAAATTTTAAATATTTTTAGGTAAACAAAATTTATTTTTTTTCCAAAGTTGTTTTTTCATTTTTTGAAAAAAAAAAATTTTAATTGTTATTTTAATTTTTTTAAAATTTTTTTTTTGTTTTTTCATTTTTTTTTTTTTGGTGAAAAAAAAGTTCGGGTTCAAAAATTTTTTTCCGATTTTGACCCATTGTAGGTCCAACTTACTATGGTCTTATATACGTCGTTGCAAATGACTTCGAAATATCTATCATTAGATATCCATATTGTCTATGTTAATGTCTTAGTAATCCAGATATATGTAGGTAAAAAATAGGTCAAAACTCGAGGTTGTCCTGGTTTTTTCCTCATATCTCAGCCATTTGTGGACCGATTTTGCTGATTTTAAATAGCAAACTTCTCGAAAGCATGTCTGACAGAATTATTGAAGATTTGGATCCCGAAGATATATGGGGTCTTCAGAAAATTGATTTCAACAGACAGACAGACGGACATGGCTTAATCGACTCCGCTATATATAAGGATCCAGAATATATATACTTTATAGGGTCGGAAATGAAAAATGTAGAAATTACAAACGGAATGACAAACTAATATATACCATTCTCACGAAGGTGAAGGGTATAAAAATAGTCCTACATATTACTTTCTTAAAATTTACTATTTAGAAATTTACATTCAGATTTTGCTTTTTACTTACCTTCAGCTGTAGAATCCATTTTGTTTCGTTTGATTTGCTTGATTACAAAAACTTTGACACCTGTTTAACGGAAACTCCTTCTAGTCGATCTTTCCTACGTTAGTGTGACATTCGTGTGAAGGCCTCATTCAAACTGAAATTATGAATGGCATTTGAGGCAAGGGTCCTTACTATGATAATTTTTTATCTCCTAGAGCATTTCTTTAACCAACCCAATGACAAAAAACCCCCAACAAAAAACTTTTTTTTCGACTTTTGGCAAAATTGTAAAAAAAAACATTTTTGGGATTTTCGCTCCAATTTTTAGGAATTGCGGGATTCCCTTTGACCTTTTGACAACGGTTTTTACACCTTGCTATTTAGAATGACAAACTTAAAAAACGTTGAAAATTTCATAGAGTTTCGTTAATAAATAAAGATTTTATTACATATTCATTGAGTTTCTAAAACTAAAATTTATATCAAAATTTTAATAGGATTGCAAATATTAGGAACAATTTGATCCACATTTATTCCGAGCTATATTTTTTTGTTTAGATAAGTTAATTTTTGGTCTTACAAAAAAAAAATTCAATATAATATCTCAATTAGATTAAACAAGTAAGAGTGCTATATTCGGCTGTGCCGAATCTTATATACCCTTCACCAAATTATACTTGAAAATTTTAAATATTTTTAGGTAAACAAAATTACATTTTTTTTCCAGTTGTTTTTTGAATTTTTTGGAAAAAAAATTTTTTCGATTGTTATTTTAAATTTTTTTTTTTTAAATTTAAAAAAATTTTTTTTTTTAAATTTTAATAAAATTTTTTTTTTTAAATTTAAAAAAAAAAATTTTTTTTAAAATTTTAAAAAAATTTTTTTTTAAATTTTAAAAAATTTTTTTTTTTAAATTTTAAAATTTTTTTTTTTAAATTTTTAAAATTTTTTTTTTGTTTTTAAATTTTTTTTTTTTTTTTAAAAAAATTCGGGTTCAAAATTTTTTTCCCGATTTTGACCCATTGTAGGTCCAACTTACTATGGTCTTATATACGTCGTTGCAAATGTCTTTGAAATATCTATCATTAGATATCCATATTGTCTATTAATGTCTTAGTAATCCAGATATATGTAAAAAATAGGTCAAAAATAGAGGTTGTCTTGGTTTTTTCCTCATATCTCAGCCATTTGTGGACCGATTTTGCTGATTTTAAATAGCAAAATTCTCGAAAGCATGTCTGACAGAATTATTGAAGATTTGGATCCCGAAGATATCTGGGGTCTTCAGAAAACTGATTTCAACAGACAGACAGACAGACAGACGGACAGACAGACAGACAGACAGACAGACAGACGGACATGGCTTAATCGACTCCGCTATCTATAAGGATCCAGAATATATATACTTTATAGGGTCGGAAATGAAAAATGTAGAAATTACAAACGGAATGACAAACTTATATATACCCTTCTCACGAAGGTGAAGGGTATAAAAATATGCCACTTTAAAACTCCGTCCTTCAAAAATATTGCACTTTTTCATACTAAAAAATTTGTATAAATTTTCTTAATGACACCCATTTTTGGACTCATCCAAGGCGAATTTACTCGATATGTTTTTTCACTTCTAACTGTCAAAGTTTGATGTGAACAATTTGATTCGAACAATCGAACAATCGACTTATAGAACCCTAGTAGGAAAAATATTTTCTTTGTGGCAACGCTGATAGAGAACATGCTATTTTTTACTGGACATTTTTTCTCCAGTAAAAAATATCAACATAAAAAATATGTTTAAAACATATCTGTGGACATTTGACAAAACGACTTCTCTCGAGATAAGACAATTTTACAGGATTTTTGTAGTAAATATAAAATTTGAATGCGCTTCTTTTGGTATTATCCATAGTAGAAAAATAGAAGGTAGTTTCATTCTCTCTTTATTTTTTAAAATTCTACGTCTGACATGCTTAAGGATTTTGACGTTTTCGTTAAAATAGTAATACCATATTAATTAAAAATGTTCCCATATATTCTTTGAAGTTTGTGAAAAAATTAATACATAATTTTCATTAATTTGAAAAATATTAAAAAAAAATATAAAAAATATTTACTATCAAATTGGGATCAAAGGTAAGATTTTCATTTTCAAATATTTCAAAGCTAATTTGTGAACATTATTTTAAGATTTAACAAACATGAGTTGCATTTTCCCCAACTGCGAAAATACCAAATATTTTTGCAAAAATTCAAATGTAAATTTTTTTAAAGTCCCTACATTACCTAACAAACGACAACAGTGGCTGGATGTATGTAAACCGCCATTTAAAAGATACAAAATATGTTCATAGTAATAAAAAAATGAAAAAAATTCTTACTTAATATAGGTACCTATAAAAATAGTCAACGTGTATTAATTATAAGTAAGCGAATGTTAGGAATTGAATCATTAACTTCCAACACAACATACTTAATACATTTTTATTTAAATACAAAATTATAAATTACACATTTTTTGTAAAAAATTTCTCTAAAATAAAAATCATTTTTAGGAATGTGGCAACGCTTTTTATAATGCTCACAAAATAAGGAAACTTCAAAAAACCTTATTTGAAAAAAAAAATTTTGATTGAAACTACCTTCTATATTTTTATCATGGTATTATCGACGTATTTCTATGACTTTTAGAACATAAGATACGCAATCGAAAAAACGACTTATTTCAGGTTTTTCCCCAATTTCAATTTGACAAAACAACTTCTCTCATAGAATTCAAAACATTTTAAAAAAACTAGTAACTGCCTTTTGACAAAACAGCTTATCTCTATTCAGTTTTAGCATATTTTTAACAATTGTTTTTGATAAAACAGCTTCCTTCGAAAGAAGTCGTTTTGTCGAAAGCAATGATTGAAAAACCTACCACTTGTCTGAGACAAGTAGATTTTTAAATCAGTTGATCGCGAGTTTTCGTTTTGACAAAACGTCTTGTATCGACAGAGGTTCTTTTACAAAAACGAAAATTTAAAAAAGTTAAGTCTTATCTTAACATGAGTGCTTTTAAAAATGAAAAAAAAGAAGAAAAGAATTTGTTTTGCTACTTAATACTAGAATAAATAAAAATAAATTAAAATTCGTGTTAATGAATTTTAATTTATATATATAAAAATCTTTGGCTAAAATATATGGTTCAAGTGATGGAAACACTTTGATTGCCAAAAAATTCGATCATGTGAATGGATTGACCATACATTTCAAGTTGTGGGTCATACGCATCTTGAGTTTGACACAGTGCATGAGCAAATTGAAAAAAAACAAGAAAAATTCATCCTTTTCAATATACCATACACACGACTAAGTAAATTTAATAACGGCTACAAATCGTTCACGAATTAAACCAAAACTATTTTTTAGATTTTATTGGTCTGATGAATGATAAATACACATAGAGGAAATGCAACATTTCAGGTATTTATAAAAATAATTTTATTTATACTCTACATTATATATTAATTTTTTACTACTTACATACATACAATGAGTCCCAAAAGTGAGTATACACCAAAGAATATTTTATTTTTTTAAGATAATGAAAATCCTAAAATTTATTCATCGATTAAAATTTTAATGTTTCGGTTTGTTGGAGATTGTGTTGAATAATAGATTCGGTTGTAAAAAAAAAGATTTAAGTCGGACTATAATGATTTTCATGATCCTAAAAAAATCAAAAATTCGAGGGTGTTTACTCACTTTTGAGGATGTGTGTATATCTTTTTCAGGTGAAAAATTTGAGTGAAAATAGGTTCGATGGATGCGGTACGAGTAAAGTAAACCTGGAGTTTTGCAGTACAAATCACCACTAGACCCAGGATAGGCTTCACCCCTCGTCGTCTAAACATGCCGATTCCACAATTGATCGAAGTTAAAAACGCGATTTGATGGATATGCTGCCTTATCAGTGGCAGCATATCCATCAGATCACCAATATATACATTTTTTAAAGCATAAAGATCGTTTAAAATCTATCTGGATCTTGACGAAGAAGAAACTCAATAATAGACTTGCCAACCGTCCCGTTTTCGACGGGACAGACCAGTTTTAGAGTCGAATGTCCCGTGTCCCGGCGATACTCTGAACGGGACGCCATTTGCCCCGTTTAAAAAAAAACATAACTTTTTCATTAATTACCACAAAAAATATAAAAAAATCAAAAATTGGAAATACCGATAAACAAGGATGCTTTATTTTCTGAAATATAGTATTTTCTAAAAACTGAATATCACTATTTAACAATATACATAGGTACTTAGATTATTATTTCAGAAGATCTCACTAAAACCCTAATAAAACTCACACATCGCTCATTTTCTGCAACAACGTCATAATTCAAAAAAGTCGTTTCGAGAAAAACGTCTTTGAATATTTTATGACATTTTACTATTTCTTAAATAAATTTTCAACAAATCATGAGATTTCAGAAATATAAATATGTAGTAGATGTTAATATCTTTTTAATCAAAAATTATCTCAAATACCTTATTTGCTGTTTTTTATGTTTTTGTACAAAAAATTCGTTATTGTATTTTCAATATAAAATGAAAATTGAAATTATTCGGTTAATCGAATAATTTTAAATTAACCGATTATTAACCGAATAAATCTAAACCTCGGTTAATTATTTGCTCGATTAACCGATTAAACCAGAAACCCGATTAATTGAATACCCTACTATTTACTTTGTATGAGAGATGCCACGCCCACTAACACAATAACATTTTCACCCAAAAAATGTAGATATTAGGGCAAAATTTTATGACTTCCACAATTATAGTTCTCCAGATATTCGAAAATAACTATTTACTCCTGTATAAAGTTCAAAGACTTTCACAGTAATAGTTCTCCAGATTTCACACAATTAAAATTAATGTGTTATTGTTGATTTTAATAAATAAAATACATAGGATAATAACACTGCTTCAAAATAACACTTTTTGTCAGAACTTGAAAAGCGACCTAATGGAGGTTGTATGCCTAGGTGAGGATATGCTAAAACCGTTTTCAAAGATTTTGAACACCCTCAAAATTTTGAGTTATTTTGAAACAAGTGTTTTAGGGTAGGTAGTACTTCAATACCTCTAACTCAGACATATTAAACCCGATTTCAAAATTTTAAAAAATAATCTAAGAAATTGTTTAAGTTATTAAAAAAGTTAAATTTTTTATTTTTTTTTCGTAATTTTTCAAATTCAACAATAGTTATTTTAATTTTTTTCTATGAAACAGTGCAGTTGCACAGTGCTTTAAAGACAATTTTATATAGACAAAAAGGATATATTACTTATTAAAATCGGTTTATATTTGCAAAAGTTATTAAACTTTTTCGAAAAAAGTTTTTTTTACATTTATATGCGCTGGGGGAGAAATACTCAAAAAGGTATTAATGAAAAGTTGAATAACTTTTACAGTTTTCTTCCGATTTGAAAAATTAAAACCATGCTTTTAATTTTTTTCATTGATATAAATTTTTATAAGCTTTCACTTATAACTTACAAATGTATCAATAAATGCATGTCATTTTGAAGCGTAATAAGCAGGGAAACCAAAATATGCAAATGCATGTTTTTTCCGGTGAGTCTAATGTGCACATGGATAAGATATTTACACGTTTCAGAACTATTTAAGAATTTTGGCATCGATTTGTTAGTGCATATTTTTGCATATTTTACCCTTAAATACCTATTTTGCATATATTTGTTTTAAGAGCATATTTATGTCATATTTTGCGTTTTTAGAGCATATTTTACTGTTTAATAGCATATTTTGAGTTTATCAAAAACAAATTTTGTCTTACTTATTTTTCGCTGTTGTGTTACAGGTTTTTACTTCCTTTGTTTAAAATTCAAAATTGAAAAATAGATGGCTTTTCATCAAAAAAAAAAATTTAAAAAACAGAAATTTTTTTTTTTTAATTTAAAATAACAATTCCAAAAATTTTTTTTATCCAAAAAATTAAAAAACTGAAAAAAATTTTTGTTCACCTAAAAATATTTAAATTTTTTATTTTGAAGTATAATTAGGTGAAGGTGAGCTAAGATTCGGCACAGCCGAATATAGCTCTCTTACTTGTTTTAATATAAAATAAGCACTATTTTAATAATAGCTCCATCTAAATATCAAATTTTAGTTCTAATTCAAACTTAACAGTTCTAATGCCCAGTTTTTGACTTGTTATTTAAATACGTATTTAGTTAATTTTAACTTAAAATTAAGTTGTATTTAAATACAGTTTGAGTTTTTCAGTGCTACATAATTTGTCTTATTTAAATAAGATTAAAGTATGGTAGCACTACTAAATATCAAAAATTTATCGATAGTTTTGCTTAAAACAGCTGTTCAACCAAAACAAAAATTGATACATTTTGCCCAATAAGAAATAAAAGTTTATTAAACAATAAAATTATTGGTAGGAAAATGCACAAAAGAAGCTCCAATTGCCCCGCATCGGAATTGTAGTTTTTGCAAGACGCTTTTTTTAGCAAGACGCTGTTGTTTGTTTTTTTTTTTACTACAATAGAGTGAACAAAAACCAAACAACAAAAGTCAGCTGTCAAAAACATATGGTAGTTTATGAAACTTAAATAGAATTTAAATGTCCAACGTCGGCCATTTAAGTATCATTTAAAAAAGCACTGAGAAACTCATTTTCGCATTTAAATAGAACTTTAATATATAATTCATATTTAAATACGAAGTCAAAAACTGGCTCTAATGCCCAGTTTTTGACTTGTTATTTAAATACGTATTTAGTTAATTTTAACTTAAAATTAAGTTGTATTTAAATACAGTTTGAGTTTTTCAGTGCTACATAATTTGTCTTATTTAAATAAGATAAAAGTATGGTAGCACTACTAAATATCAAAAATTTATCGATAGTTTTGCTTAAAACAGCTGTTCAACCAAAACAAAAATTGATACATTTTGCCCAATAAGAAATAAAAGTTTATTAAACAATAAAATTATTGGTAGGAAAATGCACAAAAGAAGCTCCAATTGCCCCGCATCGGAATTGTAGTTTTTGCAAGACGCTTTTTTTAGCAAGACGCTGTTGTTTGTTGTTTTTTTTACTACAATAGAGTGAAAAAAAACCAAACAACAAAAGTCAGCTGTCAAAAACATATGGTAGTTTATGAAACTTAAATAGAATTTAAATGACCAACGTTGGCCATTTAAATATCATTTAAAAAAGCACTGAGAAACTCATTTTCGTATTTAAATAGAACTTAAATATAATTCATATTTAAATACGAAGTCAAAAACTGGCTCTAATGCCCAGTTTTTGACCTGTTATTTAAATACGTATTTACTTAATTTTTACTTAAAATTAAGTTGTATTTAAATACAGTTTGAGTTTTTCAGTGCTACATAATTTGTCTTATTTAAATAAGATACAAGTATGGCAGCACTACTAAATATCAAAAAATTATCGATAGTTTTGCTTAAAACAGCTGTTCAACCAAAACAAAAATTGTTACATTTTGCCCAATAAGAAATGAAAGTTTATTAAACAATAGAATTATTGGTAGGAAAATGCACAAAAGAAGCTCCAATTGCCCCGCATCGGAATTGTAGTTTTTGCAAGACGCTTTTTTTTAGCAAAACGCTGCAGCGCGCTGCTGTTTAGTTTTTTTTTCACTACAATAGAGTCGAAAAAAAAACTAAACAACAAAAGTCAGCTGTCAAAAACATATGGTAGTTTATGAAACTTAAATAGAATTTAAATGGCCAACGTTGGCCATTTAAGTATCATTTAAAAAAGCACTGAGAAACTCATTTTCGTATTTAAATAGAACTTAAATATAATTCATATTTAAATACGAAGTCAAAAACTGGCTCTAAGTGTTAAAGAAATATTGTCTTTTAAATTTGCTCCTGTAACATCAGTTGATGTCGAAAGAACATTTTCTATGTTTAAAAATGTTTTCAGATCCAAGACAACGATTTTTATTTGAAAATTTAAGTAAATTTTTTTTGGTTAAAAATTATGTTAAAGTTTTTTTTTTAAGAGCATATTTTTTAAATTTTAAGAGCATATTTTAAAGTTTTTACTGCATATTTAAAGCGCCTAAAACGCTTTTTTTAGAGCATATTTCCGGTTTCCCTGGTAATAATTTTCTTTCCCAACACGTTAAAAAAAATAAAAATTGAACAAAAACTGACTGAGTTACAGATCGATAAGTTGAAAAACATCACTGTAAACGGTTTTTTCAGAATAACTTCTGAATTTGAAGGTTTTTCTGAAATTTTTTTGACACAATTTGTAATGTACTCAGCAAGTCCTATAACCCACGCTAGGTCATTTTCCTATCGTTCTCTGATCATTTAGTGGTGTCCCGTTTTGGAAATTTCAAAAGGTGGCAAGTCTACTCAATAAAGTTTCACAAAGTAAATCGCAAAATATGATTTTTGACTGTTTTCTTCTTATAATAAGATAATAGTATTACTTTATTTAAAAGTTAATTTTTATATTAAAATTCAACCTAATCAAATATTTACTGTTTTTAAAGAAACATTTTTATATTTGATTAATTATTTGGCTATTGTACCGAAAAAGTTGAATAATTTTTTTTAATAATACCGAAATATGTATTGTCAAATCAACTTCTTTCGACTTTTTTTATATTTCAATTTCACAAAACAACTTGTTTTTACATAAGCCGACTCTAATTTAATTAAATCAATTTTGACAAAACGACTTATATGATACAAGCTAATTTGTTTGCTAAAAATACATTTGACAAAAAAGCTTAAAATTTTTTGTTGCTGTTTTAAATAAAACTATTGATCTTGCAAACAAAAGAAAAAGCGCTAATTGTTTATTGGACATTTGTCTTCAATGTTTATATATAACATTTCTTTAATTTTCTACATAAAAACTTTTGTTAGTAGTTTTTACAGTTTTTTCGCTCTCCTGAAAAGTTGACGTTTTAGAAAGAAGCCGTTTTGTCAAATGTCCACAGATATGGTTGCAAATATAAACAAAATTAAAAAGTTGAAAATTAATACAATTTACAAGTTTGCAAAGAAAAGATGAAAAATAACACAAAACAAACGTTTTGAATTGATTTGTAGTAAAATACAACTTATTTTTACAAATTGTGCGCGTACTTTTTTGGTCATTTTTCAGATTGAGAGTAATTTATTATATTATATTTTTTACTGGAAAGTACCTAATGGTTCAATCCTACTTTAAACCTATTTTAAGGAATTCTTTTTCTTTTTATCTTTTAAAGATATAACTCCGGAATTATAACTGTGTGTTTCCACATAGAAATTCATTAAATTTTGTTAAAATTTAACAAAATGTCAATAAAATAAATTATAAAACAGTGATGTTTATTTTATCACAAAATATTCGTTATTCGAATACTTTTAATAATAATTGAAATAAACTATGTATATAAAAAAGTTTGTACATTAATACATTCAGATATACATTTTTTCTCTAAAAATTAGTTATCTTCAAAAATGTATTATTACTAAAAACAATCAACGAAAAAGAAAATTAACGAATATTTTATCCTAATTGAAAGCAACACTACAACGAAAAAGGGGAAATAAATGAGAAGCATTGCCAGCTTAGACAAAAATCAGTACTTTAGTTATTGTGCCTTTAACAAACGTTTTAGAATACAATACTTTTATAAATGGGTTTTAAAGCTAAAGCAAGGTGTATTTAACAAGGTGACAGCAGTGGCGAATTGAAATAAATACAGGCGAATTCATTTATTTTTTATATATGGAGTTTGACATAATGGCATTTTTTATATATGTAGTTTGACATTATCACGTGCTAGTTCTGTAATCAGCTGTTCTCGTGAGGTCACCTTATTAGATTCGTCTTGAGCTAAAGTGTTCGTTAACAAAATACCGAGCTGAAGAAAACAAACTTTTTAACAAACTTTTTTCATTTTAGCAAACTTTTTTCAGAGTTGTATAAAAAGGTAGTATTTTGTATATATGGGTGAGCACGTGTCATTAAAATGTAAATAAAAGCATGGCAAAAATATTGCTTTATTTGTGGACTCATCATAGAGTTATTTTAAACGATATTTTAAAATAAAAAACGGAAATGAATAACTGCAAATCTATAGAATCAGATTTCATGGTTGTCACTTGCGCCATTTCATTCGACAACATATTATTCAAATTTAAATTTAATCATCTACATTGTTGCTTCGTAGCAGACTTTTGCTCCTCAAAACGAAAATATGGAAATAAAAGCACCAATATGGAAATA
The DNA here is from genome assembly GCF_958450345.1 of Calliphora vicina. Taxonomy (NCBI): domain Eukaryota; kingdom Metazoa; phylum Arthropoda; class Insecta; order Diptera; family Calliphoridae; genus Calliphora; species Calliphora vicina. The sequence continues at coordinate 91,247,933 of NC_088781.1, read as the reverse complement.
ATTTCTGAATAGAGGACGAAAATACCTATTTACTGGTGTATCAATCATTTTTCCAAGTGCTTTCACTCAGAAGTGATAGGTCAGCAAACTTTTGAAAAATAAAAAAATAAGTAAATTTTGTTTTTTTTTCCTAAAAATTAAAATATTCGTTGAGCACCATTATGGAAATGAGTGCGATGGTTACAGGTCAGCATGTTTGTCCATTTTTGAAATTATCATCAGATAGTGTACCCTAAAACGAAATAAAAGTAGGTGTTCAAGGAAAATATCTAAACTTTATTTTAAGAAAAAAAAAAAAAAAAAAGAGAAAAAATTTAAAAAAAAAGTCAAAAAAGTTTTTGATTTCGGAAAAAAAATATTAAAAATTTTTTATTTTTTTTTTTAAATATTTTTTTTCGAAAGATCGAAGAAATAGCTATCTATACTATTTGGGACACATTTTGCTAAGAACAATAGGTAATAAGTTACATGGATAAGAAAAAACCCCTGTTTGACCAAATTGTCAAAATTTTACCCCCTATAACTCAGAGAGTTCTCGACCGATGTTGTTGAAAAATTGTGTCTGAGTTACTATCCAATAGAGCTAACCTTGGTGCAAATTTCATCCCGATCGGAAGACATCGATTTCAAAAGTTGGTTCACTTGACATGAAATGCCCCATATATATATAAGAATAAATTAATATATACATATATATATTTAAATATTTTATATACGGTTGCCGCTATGCTTAGTCACATTGAGATAAGACGTATATTTAATTCGATTTTTTCAAAGATTAGAAAGTGATAACTTCTGATTGAAAGTAATTAGAAAAATATTCAATCAATAAATAGGTATTTTTGTCCCCTATTTAGAACTCATTTCTATATTGGTGCTCAACGAATATTTTAATTTTTAGAACAAAAAAACTTTTTACTTACTTTTCTACTTTTAAAAAGTTTGAGGACCTATAACTTCTGACTGAAAGTACTTGGAAAAATTTTCAATACATCAATAAATAGGTATTTGTGTCCCCTATTCGGAACTCATTTCCATATTGGTGCTCAACGAATATTTTAATTTTTAGGGAAAAAAATAAAAATTTATTAATTTTTATACTTTTCAAAAGTTTCCTGTCATATTACTTTTGAATGAAAGTACTTAGAAAAATGTTCAATACCTCAATAAATAGGTATTTTTGTCACCTATGCAGAACTCATTTCCATATTCGTGCTTAACGAATATTTTACTTTTTAGAACGAAAAAACTTTTTACTTATTTTTCTACTTTTCAAAAGTTTGCTGACCTATAACTTCTGACTGAAAGTACTTGGAAAAGTGTTCAATACATCAATAAATAGGTATTTCTGTCCCCTATTCGGAACTCATTTCCATAATGGTGCTCAACGAATATTTTAATTTTTAGGAAAAAAAACAAAATTTACTTATTTTTTTATTTTTCAAAAGTTTGCTGACCTATCACTTCTGAGTGAAAGCACTTGGAAAAATGATTGATACACCAGTAAATAGGTATTTTCGTCCTCTATTCAGAAATTATTTCCATATTGGTGCTTTTATTTCCATATTTTCGTTTTGAGGAGCAAAAGTCTGCTACGAAGCAACAATGTAGATGATTAAATTTAAATTTGAATAATATGTTGTCGAATGAAATGGCGCAAGTGACAACCATGAAATCTGATTCTATAGATTTGCAGTTATTCATTTCCGTTTTTTATTTTAAAATATCGTTTAAAATAACTCTATGATGAGTCCACAAATAAAGCAATATTTTTGCCATGCTTTTATTTACATTTTAATGACACGTGCTCACCCATATATACAAACTACTACCTTTTTATACAACTCTGAAAAAAGTTTGCTAAAAATGAAAAAAGTTTGTTAAAAAGTTTGTTTTCTTCAGCTCGGTTAAAAAAGTATGTTATCTTTTCCAAAATATAATTAACATTATATATATAGTTTTTCATTATTAAAACCGATATCTTTCGTGGTGCCAAAAAACGACTAATGCATTTCGATAGGGCAATGTCCTAGGAATCACGCTAGGGTGTTGTCACTTTCGAAAAATTAGCCGTTTACAGGGTATACTATATAAAGTTGTAAACAGAGTAATATTATATATATATAGTTTTTCATTCCTAAAACCGATATCTTTCGTGGTGCCAAAAAACGACTAATGCATTTCGAAAGGGCAATGTCCTAGGAACCGCGCTAGGGTGTTGTCACTTTCGAAAAATTAGCCGTTTACAGGGTATACCATATAATGTTGTAAAAAGAGTAGTATTATATATATATAGTTTTTCATTCCTAAAACCGATATCTTTCGTGTTGCCAAAAACCGATTAATGCATTTCGATAGGGCAATGTCCTACGAATCACGTTAGTGTAACTGTTTTGACAACTTTATATGTTATACCCTGTAAACGGCTTATTTTTCGAAAGTGACAACACCCTAGCGTGATTCCTAGGACATTGCCCTATCGAAATGCATTAGTCGTTTTTTGGCACCACGAACGATATCGGTTTTAGGAATGAAAAACTATATATATATATATATATATATATATATATATAGTGTTACTCTTTTTACAACTTTATATGGTATACCCTTTAAACGGCTAACATTGCCCTATCGAAATGCATTAGTCGTTTTTTGGCACTACGAAAGATATCGGTTTTAGGAATGAAAAACTATATATATAATATGAATATAATATTATATGAATATATTATTATATATAAAACGTTAAGTGCTATAAAAAATGTGTAATATTGCTTTTTTATTATACAATATTTCATTAATTAATTAAATATCAGAAGTGACCAATACAAAATTAGGTTCCTGAAATGTTTTTCTATTGATTACCGTTTAAAAAAATTTAATTCGTCCTAAGTTGTAGTGGTGGCAAATGCTGAAAGTTACCTCTATTTTTGTCACGTTTTGTTTACATTTATTATTATGTATTGTTACGCACGTGTTTTTTGGTAACAAGAACAACATGCATTAGATTACTATACCACACTTTTAAATAGTAGTAGACACAAAAATACTGCTACTATTTTATGCAGCTCTGAAAAAAAAATGTTTTTCATAAGTATGTTTTGTTCACATCGGTACTAGGGTTTATAAAAGTCGACTTTTCGTACTTTCGACTTTTTAGTTAAATCGACTTTTTTCGACTTTTCGACCTTTTTTAGACTATTTTCGACTTTTTTAGACTATTTTCGAATTTCCGACTATTTTCAACTTTTTACCATTTCTTGTAACAAATACATAGTTTCTACATTTATTGATGCGCCTTTTGTAATGTTTAGCAATAAAAATGAAATTTATCAAAGCAATAATAGTTAGAAGAATGTTGTGTAGAAAAAAGCTTTAATTTATAAACATTTATTTATTATTTATATTAGCATACACTACAAAAAATGCAAGTGTACCAAATTGCAATAGTTTTAATATATTATTTAACATTCTAAAAAGTCGACTTTTATCGACTATTCGACTTTTTTCAACTTTTATCGACTATTTTCGACTTTTATCGACTATTTTCGACTTTTATCGACTATTCGACTTTTTTCGAATTTTATCGACTATTTTCGACTTTTATCGACTATTCGACTTTTTTCGACTTTTGAGATAACATAATCGATTGTTCGACTTTTTTCCGACCAAAAAGTCGATTTCGACTTTTCGACTTTTTCAGCAAAAAGTCGATTGTTCGAACAATCGAACAATCGACTTATAGAACCCTAATCGGTACATATCTACATATTCTAATCTTATTCATAAAATGTTTATTTTTTTACATAAATAAGTAAAGCCTTCGCTATTAAATTATCTACACTAAATTAAGTTTTAATACATATTTGTTTATTTTTTAATTTCAGTTTTTTGACATTTGTTTAGACCAATTGTTGTTATTGTAGAACTGCCACCACCTTGTATGAATTCGCCTTGACAGCAATAAATGAAAACAACTGCTCATGGCGAATTTATACAATAGGGTTTTATAGCTGAAACAAAAAGTCGATTTTTCCAACTTTTGACTTTTTCCGTTTTTTAAAAAAGTCGACTTTTCGAACTTTCGACTTTTGGTAGTTTATGAAAAGTCGACTTTTCGAACTTTCGACTTTTTAGTTAATCGACATTTTTCGACTATTTTCGACTTTCCGACTATTTTCGACTTTTTTCAACTTTTTACCATTTCTTGTAAAAAATACATGGTTTCTACATTTATTGATGCGGCTTTTGTAATATTTAGCAATAAAAATTAAATTTATCAAGGCGATAATAGTTAGAATAATGTTGTAAGAATTTTGTGTAGAAAAAAGCTTTATTTTATAAACATTTATTTATTTATTATTTACATATATTAGCATACACTACAAAAAATGCAAGTGCAATATTTTTTTTAACAATCTAAAAAGTCGACTTTTATCGACTATTCGACTTTTTTCGACTATTTTCGACTTTTATGGACTATTTTCGACTATTCGACTATTCGACTTTTGAGATAACATAATCGATTGTTCGACTTTTTTCCGACCAAAAAGTCGATTTCGACTTTTCGACTTTTTTCAGGAAATAGTGGATTGTTCGAACAATCGACTTATATTACAAGGTGGAGTCAGTCAAACAGCTGATCATTTTTTTTCGCTTTTTGGTTCTAACAACTGTCAAACCTTGTTTTTATATTTAAATATCTACATATTCTAAGCTTATTAACAAAATATTTATTGTTTACATAAATAAGTAAAGCCCTCACTATTCAATTATCTACACTATATTGGCGCATATTCATAAACGATCACCAAGTGTTAACTTTCTTAAGTACCTATTTAAGTTATTCAGCACAATTAGTTAGCACTTAATCATGGGTAAAGCTGTAACTAAATGCCATAGACTAACATAGACCGGAATCAGCTGTTTTTAGCAACATGGCGGAGGCAAACAAAAAAAATTTACGAAAAATTAACAAAAGAAAATGTATAATAAACCACGGTAGATTTAAAAGAGGGACAAACATATAAATTTATCTTTCTATATCTCGTCTCACACACTCATCGATTTTTTACTACATTTTATTTTTTCTCTCGCTCTAAGATCTGCCTTAATGGCGGAATTTTTTTTTTGTCAACAACATTCTATGGAAAAATTTCATTCTACATACCCTTATTTTAATTGATTTACATACAACTTTCTACTGTTTTACCCTGTATTCCTGCTATTATCAATTTTTACTACTGTGTTCCTGCCGAATTCCATTATTGACAACTCTGATGTCATTTATTATTTATGAATTACTACATCCCATAATTTCCTGTGTTCCTGCCGATGACCTTGAATCCTGTGTTCCATAAATTCCTGTGTTCCTGCCGATGACCTTGGTCCTGTGTTACCGTTGATATCCATTAATAACAAATTTATTCCACAAGTTCCTGTGCTCCTGTCGATGTCCATTATTAACAACTGAATTTCATTTTTGTATTTATTATGTTCCTGTTTTCTTGTGATGCCACACTTTTCCATAATTACTACGTTCCTTCTAATGTCATATGTTATCAATCACCTGTTTCCTGTCGGTCTAGTTAATCTCATAAAAAGCCTATTTGTTAATTTATGTCAATTAGTTCCTGTATTCCTGCTGATACCAAATTATTAATTTATGATCGTTTTGCGGTCAATTAGTTCCTGTATTCCTGCTTATACCTAATTTTTAATTTATGATTATTTTGCTGTTTTCTTAATTTAAGTGTATTTTTATTATTTTAATCTTCTATACTATAAATTCTTCTAATTTATATGTATTTTTATACTTTCATCTTTCCTTATTATTTTATTTTTATATATGTATGTATATCTATTTTATGTCGTTATATTATTACTCTTTAATCAACGATTTAAATTTTCAATTATTCTATGTTAGTAACTAATTATTATTATTATTCTTATCATTATTAATATCAATTAGTATAAGTCTCATTATATTTATTAAAATTATTATTATTATTGTTAGTATTGTACTATGTATATCAATTTTCCCAGCTGATGTATATTTACTGTAGCTGTGTAAATAAATAAATAAACTAAATTTTTTATGTACTTTTAGAGAACAAAAATAGTCTCTTAATAGCTATATAAGCCTTTTAATTAATTACAGTATATATCGATCAAAATATTATCGATATTTTGTTTTCTCTATATGTCAAAGCAGTAACTAAGCTAGTCAAAGTAAATTAATAAAGTAGCGACAGTACTACAACAAATACAACATTTACAAAAACCACAAGCAATTTTGTTTTTGGTTTAAGGTCTGAGCTGTCAAAGTTGCCTGTTGTTGTTTTTGCTTTTGGGCTTGTTGTATTTTTCGCCACAACAACCACAAGTGAATTGACAGTTCAGACCAAAGTAAACAAAAATAGTCAGCTGTTCTACTGAGTCTACTTTATTAATTTACTTTGAAGCTAGTTATGAATTGTGAATAAGATCTACAACTATCTATGAATTATTTTTTAGTTTCTGTTTTAATAGTTCCGACCAAGGCGTATTTAACAAGGTGACAGCAGTGGCGAATTGAAATAAATACAGGCGAATTCACTTATTTTTTATATATAAAGTTTGACATACGGGCGTACGGGCGAATATTTTTTATATATGTAGTTTGACATTTGTGCGTACTATTTCTATAATCAGCTGTGCTGCCGATTGCACCTTATTAAATGCACCTTGGTTCCGACTTTAGTTATTATTTCTGAATATGCGCCATTAAGTTTAAATACGTATTTGTTTAATTTTTAATTTTGGTTTTTTGACATTTGTTAAGACCAATCGTTGTTTTTGTAGAACTGACACCACCTTGTATGAATTCGCCAAGGTGCATTTAATAAGGTGCCATCGGCAGCACAGCTGATTATAGAAATAGCACGTACAAATGTCAAACTACATATATAAAAAATATTCGCCCGTACGTCCGTATGTCAAACTCTATATATAAAAAATGCATGAATTCGCCTGTATTTATTTCAATTCGCCACTGCTGTCACCTTGTTAAATACGCCTTGGAATTCGCCTTGCAACTGCTGCAATCAAGGCGAATCTATAGAAGGTGACGACAGAAGAAAGCTGATTATTTTTTTTATTCAGTTGTGTAGACAAGTGAACTGTCAATTCACTTGTGTTTGTTGTGGCGAAAAATACAACAAATCCAAAAGCAAAACCAACCACAGGCAACTTTGACAGTTCACTTATCTTTTTACAAAAACAAAGTACCTGTTGTTTTTGTATATGTTGAATTTTTTGTAGTTCTGTCATCACCTTCTATAAATTCGCCTTGTGCTGCAATTTTTATTAAACGAACTGTTAGTGTTGAAAAAACTGGATACTTTCGACTACTCAATACATTCTTTGCGTTACTCGATATTATTCAATACCTTATAATTCCGATATCTTGCTCTAAAGCGTAAATTTGAGATGTAATAATAAACGAAATTTCATAAATAGTGATAATATTTCAATGAAAAACTTATGCTGAACAACATAACTGTGAATATATAAGAGGTTACTCATTGGTAATGATTACTCGAAAAAATCGACGATATTAAGTACCCAAATACTCAATACTTTTACAAATCTACTTATTATTTTAGTACTTCTTTTTCGTTTCTTCCTATATGCGGATTTTTGGTAGCAAATGTCTTAAAATTTTAATGGTTTAGTTATTACAGTGAAAAAATCATCTTATTTAAAAAAAATTGTTTAATTTAAATTATTCATTTTGTTATTTGTGATTGAAAATTTTGCGAATTGAAATAAAGTGTTAAAAATCAAAGATATAATTAAAAAGAAATTGCAAACTTGATTGAAAAATGTTGAAATACCAGTAAAGTTGGTTATACATTGTTCTTAAAGCCACCGCTTTTGCTTTTCATCAATGTCGCAGTGAAATAATTAAAAAATTCTTGCAGCTTTTGTAAACAAATTAAATTCTGTAAATGGTAACTACAAAATATTGGTGAAAAATAAAAATCTACAAAAGTGATTTTGTAATCATTTTTTCTGTGATGTATTAGTGATAATATACCTCCCTCGAACCCCGTTATTGTCGTGAAGTACAAATACACGCAACATTTATTTTGTATCAGTGACAAAATATCAGCTCCTAAAAAACGATAAATTCGGAATCCATACACACGATCTAAGTTAAATATGTGTTCGTATTTTTATTTCAACATTGTTTTTTATCGAACTCTTGATGGTTGAACATAAATATTGAGATTTTCAATTGTACATTATTTGTTAGAATTTGCAAAATGGAACAATAACATTGACCGTGGCCAATATTATATAATAATAAACCTTGCAATATATCCCTAATTCCTACGTCTATTTTTAAGTGGGGACATTAGAAGATGCTACACATTCAATCAATATTTTCGTGCGTCTTCATTGAAACGCTATTTAGAATCTTAGGCATATTTTTTTACTTGTTTATTTATATGTTAAAGCGCTATTTACTTTTTTTTATGAACTAAATTTGTTTCTAATGTTATATGAAGATTATTTGCAAACATTCGGTGCAATAGAAATAAAGCATGCCAAATGTTAGAAATAATGTGTGAAGAAAAATAAAAAAAAAACTTGGTTTGTGTCAGGAATGGAAATGTTGATAAAATCATTACGAGTCGGAACGAATATTTGATTAGGTCAAAAATCGATCTAATATCAATATTCGGGATTTGGTAAATTACCAAAACTGAAACTTTTATTCAGGAGAAGCATATGTATATTATGGTATTTTCAATATAATTATTGTAGTAGAATACAAAAACTTATATTTTTTAAACATTCTTCCCTCAAAAAAATTTCAGTTTAATGTGCTGTTTTTATATAGCGACTGAGCGCTTTGAGTGGACGTTTTACATGTATTTTGTTTTTGTTACAATAACAAAACACATGTTAAATTTCCACACAAAGTACTCGTTCGCTATAGAAAAACAGCACATAAGATAAATAAAATGTGAGTGAAACATACTTTAAATAACTCATTGTTACATTCAGCTCAATTAGGGTTTCGATGTGGCTATAGCGGCATTTTGATTTTTTGTTTTTGGCTTGTAAGCTTATATATATTTATTTATGTGGTAGAAGCCGGTATGTCTCGATTGGAGACTCCAATTCCCCAATACTTCGTGTATTAAGTGGTGTACCGCAAGGGTCTGTTTTTGGGCCATTACTATTTCTGTTGTACTTGAATGACCTTCTGAATATAGGAAATGGTCTGCCTTGTAGGCCTTTTGTCTATGAAGACGACATTCAGTTTCTTCACTATGCAGATTCACAGTTTCCTGATGTCTTAAAGGTAACTCCTACCTTACATTATTAGTAGAGTTTTAACTTGGTCTTCTGAAAATGGATTTAAACTTAATTCAAGAAAGACTTAATGGGATTTGTTTTCCGAACTGATGATATGGAGATTACACTTGATGGCACATGTATTGAAATTGTAAATAGGATGAACTGTCTCTGTGTCTTGATTGATGATCTCTTAAATTTTAAAGAGAAGGTTATATTCACTTGATCGTCCAAAACCGCCTGTTAAAAAGAGAAAGAAAGATCTTGTTACGGAAAGATCTCTTTAACAATTCCTCAAATTTTAAAAGATATGCACTTTCTTGCATTATAATTTTTGTTTTATTATTATATTTTAATGATTTTTCAAAAAGGGTCTGATAACTATATTTTTTTTTTATTAAACTATATATACATTTATATTTATTTAAATGTTTGCATAAAAGAAAAAAATAATTTTGTAATTACTTGTTTTTAACTTTTTATTTATACAATTTTTGTTAAAAGTGGAACATGAAGTTGCATACGTTAATAGTAATAGCATACGTTAATAGTTGCTAAAATTCTATGTTTCCAAAATTCAGGTGCCCATAGAGGTTGATTTTTTTATTATTATAATATTTTTAGTTTTTTTTTTCTACATTAATTAAATTTTCAATTATATTGTGCCGAGAGCAAGCACCACACTCTATTATAAAAAATGTTTCTTAACCGGACAAGTTTGTTGCTGTGAAACAATATATTGTATTAAAACAACACATAATTTTAAGTTTTCTTATAATCAGATCCATTGTACCTATAATATGTATGAATATTTAAAAGTCTCAAATAAACTTAACTTGTTAAAAGTTAATATATTTAATAATTTTATTTAGTAGCTTTTATTAGCCATTAATGGCCCCTGAGGCTTGGTTATATAAATTGAAGATAAATAAATAAAATATTAAAAAAAAAATATATGACAATTGGTTAACGAGAACTAGCAGACAACATATCATGAATTCCATGTCAGGCACTGTTACAGCGTGCGAATAATTGCAAGTGATTTTGTTAAGAAAATAATTTTTTTTAAAGCAGATTTGTCATTTTTATTATTCAGTTTTATACTCTTTCCAAAATGTGTAAAGGATTTATTAATCGGTTTTCTAGTTTCGTTGGTATAAAACAAAATATATCGTACGCATTACAAAATTTATCTCTTTAAAATTTAATGTCAGTTTCAATCAAAAATTTCTGCGAAATTATATGGTCGGTCAAGCCCGACCATATAATACCATACACTAAGTAAATGAGCAAAATAATTTTTCTTTTAAAATTTCAATCATTTATTTTCGTGAATGATTTTCGGAAGATGGCCTTATATGGGAGCTATGACCAATTATGGACCGATCACCATGAAATTAGGTCATTTATGTCTATATGAAAGTTATTCCTGTTGAATTTTATGTGTATTCCAACATTTTTAAGAGATCTATGCTCGTTGAAGTGATTTTCGGAAGTGGGCCTTATATGAGAGCTATGACTAATTATGGACCGATCATCATAAAATTATGGACCGATCATCATAAAAGTTGGTGACATGATTTTTGTATATATAAAACTTATTTGGAGTGAATTTTGTGTAGATACCTACATAAATTAAATATTTATGACCGATACAGTCCAATTTCGGAAGACATTTGTATTGGGCTAGATGAAAAAATGGACCGATTTCAGCCAGTTTCTATAGGCTTCGACCTTGGGCCGAACAAATTGTATGTACCAAATTTTATCAAAATATCTTCAAAATTGCAATTGACTGAGTCTAATTTTGTGTCCAGACGCAACAAGTAGTAGGTATTGAAGAAAAAAAGTGTAACATGTGCGAAACGCGTGAATTTTTTTAATGGATATATAATATCAAAATGTTTTTAATCGGGTTTACCATCTCAAAGCCCACACATAATACCATTTTCCGGAAAAGAAATTCTAATATCAGAGACTGTATTGAAACATATATCAATTTCGTAACGCACATGTTATATTATTTCTTATTCTATTAAACTTCATTTATCTTGGAATTTCGTTGATATTTATTGCTTATAAATATAAGCAATTTATAAACAAATTTTTAGCAAAAAGTTCTTTTTCACTTTCTGTAATAACGAACTCACGCACTTACTGCAAATTATGCTAAAAAAAACTGCAAAACTTTAGCCCAACTTATTCACTCACAAAAGTAACGGAAAACGAAGGAAAAAAACCGTTATTTTTAAAAATTCAACTTTGCAAATGATGTTGTAAATCTACAGATTATATTTAACATAATTTCTCTTCTCTCTTTACAATTTGGTTTTTTAACCATACGGATTACTTTTCTATGGAATTCGTGATATACATTATATTATGAGTGCAATTATGTTCTGTTGGAGTCTAATAAGTACATAAATACATATTTATAATTTTTCTCGATCGCGCGACCGATGGCCTATCGTAAGTGTAAATTAAAAATAAATATTGAAATGAAGACAGATTTCCGAAATAATGTATCTGTCGTAATTGAAAATTACGATTTTGGCTGATGTGATTAGATTAAAAGAGGTGTGTACTGTAAAATACACTACAACTCGGAGACCCACGGGACTCATTATGATAACCTTCAGGAATAGACCTAGCTGTGAAAAGAATAAATGCAATCAAGGAAGTGAGGCTAAATGTAATATAGACCGGGATTAAATACTGTCATTCAAAATAGCCACCCAGTTTTCTCTGAGACTCTGTAATCTAGAACAGTTACACAAAACGTGTTTTGCTTTATGTAATTTCTTAATATCCTCACACATCCTACAAACTAGTGAATGGTATGAAATGCTAATAATCGATTTTTAATTTTTCGATCAACAATTTACAGGTCGATTATTAAAATCGATTAATCGAAACCAAAAGTCTATTAGGATTTTTAACCAATAAGCATTTTTACTGGAATTCAAGTTAAAAGAACGTTTAATTCAAGCCTTAAATTACGCTGCACTCGCGATAATATGAACACCCCAATATATGAACTCCCCAAAATATGAACACTTTTTACTTCCATTGTGTACTCTAAAATATGAACTTAGTGAACTAAGCTGTTCATATTTTAAAGCTTTTTAAAATATGAACAGCTTATTATTGTTTTTTATACCCTGTCTGTCTGTCTGTCTGTCTGTCTGTTTTTTTTTTTTTTTTTTTTCTGAAGCCAACATAGTATCTATGATATTCTGCGGTGTTAAACTGCTACCAATCTGTCTTTCAAGCCTTCCTCTTTCCTCTCTAAATCGTTGGCATACGAATATGACATGTTCCGCGTTTTCATCAGTCTCGATGCAGACTGGACACCTTGGTGAGTCATCATGTTTAAAACGGTATAGATAACTCCTGAATCCTCCATGTCCTGTTAGAAACTGTGTCAGGTGGTAGCTGATCTCTCCATGTCTGCGATTTACCCATCTCTCGATATTTGGGATCAATTTGTATGTCCATCGACCTGCGGTAGAATTATCCCACCTTCTCTGCCAGTTTTGCATAGACACTCTCCTTTCTGTTTGTCGAATATATCTGTACTGCGTCTCTGGATTCTTTGATTTCTCGTAGTGTATTTTGAAAATTCTCGTGCTGTTATGTCTATTGGCATTATGCCCGCCACTACACTTGATGCATCGAGAGATATTGTGCGATATCCGCAGCATACTCGAAGACAATTTCTACGGAAAATTGACGTCATGTCTTTCCTGGAAGTACACCTGAGAGCTCTCTCCCATATAGGTGAACCATATAGGAGGATTGAGTTTGCAACACGCGAAAGTAGTATTCTGCGGCTTTGCCTTGGGCCTCCTATATTTGGCATTATCCTTGCCAATGTGTTTACTACATTGGTTGCCTTTTGGCATGAATATTCGGTGTGACGTTTAAAGTTTAGTCTATTATCGATCATCACGCCAAGGTATTTGATAGCCTCTTTGGATACAATTTCACTTCTTCCTACTTGTATATTTAGAACCTCTTTTGCCCTCCGGCTGCTTACCAACACCAGTTCGGTTTTATGCTCGGCCAATTTCAGGTTCATGGAGTCTAACCATAACCTTATGGTTCTAATAGCCTCATTTGCATAAAACTGTACATCATCTATCGTCCGGGCTTGAACGACTACAGCGACATCATCCGCGAATCCTACAATTTTTACCTCCTCTGGTACTGTAAGTCTAAACACACCATCGTACATGATGTTCCACAGGAGTGGGCCTAGGACGGATCCTTGGGGAACACCCGCCGTAATATATTGGGACTCAGTGCCATTGTCCGTCCCGTACCACAGGGTTCTGTCAGAAAAGTAACATTTTACTATTTTGATAAGATATTCTGGTAAGTTCAGTTGCTGCAGCGCTTTGATTATGTTGTTCCATCTAGCTGAGTTAAAAGCATTCTTGATGTCCAATGTAACTATCGCGCAGTAGTTTCTTGTACTACCTTTAGCTTGGATTGCTTTTTTCGCCGTATCTACTACCAGAGTTATGGCATCGATTGTTGACCTTGCTTTACGGAATCCAAATTGCATCTGTGAGATACCCGCGGCTTCATCTACAGCGTTTAGTAACCTAGTGTATACCACCCTTTCTAGGCACTTGCCTAATGTATCTAGTAGGCATATCGGTCGATACGATTCGGGTTCTCCCAAAGTTTTCCCTGGTTTGGGTATCAGAATAAGTTTTTGTTTTTTCCAGATAGTAGGGAATACTCCATCGTTTAGGCAGTTATTGAAGAGTTTTACAAACAGACCAGGGGTTGTTTTTATCGCGATCTTCAATGCTCTGTTTGGGATATTATCCGGTCCTGGGGCTTTTTTATCGCCAATTTTCGTGCACATTTTTAGTATCTCTTCTTCTGTGACTGGTGTAGGGTGAGATACGTTACTGCTGTGAATCTCTCCTGTATGCGGTTCTCCTTCTGGAAAAAGCGTAGCAACTATCTCTCTAATCAGGGTTGGACACGTTACTTGAGCTGATTTCTTTCCTCTTAGTCGCGACATCACAATACGATATGCTTTCCCCCATGGATTGGAGTCGGCTTCATTACATAATTGTTTAAAACAATTTGCTTTGCTCTTGTTGATGGCCTTTTGAAGTTTTTTCCTAGCCTGATGATATGCCTCTCTTTTCGATTCAAAATTGGGTCTTGACCTTCCTCTTTGGTAGCGGCGCCTGGTTTTTAAACATTCTTTCCTTAGTGATGATATTTCCTCGTTCCACCAGTAATTTTCTTTCCTTCTATTACTATGTCTTCTTCTAGGCATTGCAGCATCGCAAGCCGTTTTCATGACATTCACTATTCTTTCAGCCATCTCATTGGCACTTCCATCTTCGATGCTTTGGTTTGAGAATGATTCTGCAAAGGTAGCTTCATCCAGTTTATCGTTTGCCCAACCTTGGAAGGTAGCTTTTTCCCTTGGTATAGTTGTGCGGCCTTCATTGTCTATGCTAAATAGTATTGCCTGGTGGTCGCTGTGAGTGTAGTGCTCACTCACTTGCCACTGAACGTCCTTAGCTAGAGGAGTACTGACGAATGTAATGTCGACTATCGACCCATATCCAGCTCTCCTAAAGGTGTATGCGCTCCCTGTATTTAGTAGGACGAGATCGAGTAAGGAAAAAGCTTCCAGGAGTAATCGTCCTCTATTATTGGTACTTCGACAGCCCCAATCTACAGCAGCAGCATTGAAGTCACCTGCTATGATGATCGGATTGTGCTGGCTGGCATCTATCACTAGGTTTTCGATTATTTTCTCGAAATCTGGCAACGTTATTTTTGGCGACATATAGCAACTATATACATATATCCCTCCAATTTTTATCCTAACAAAACCATCCGAAAGTTGTTTCATTCCCTCCTCAATCGCCTTATTACCGCAGGCCCAGACAGCTGCTCTTCCCGATGAATCCTTCTCCCATATGTTTTTCTCTAGGTTTCGGTATTGTTCGCTTAGTATGGCGACGTCTATTTTAAGTTCGTAGATAGTCTGTGTTAAGAGATCTGTCTGTCTGTCTGTCTGTCTGTCTGTCTGTCTGTCTGTCTGTCTGTCTGTCTGTCTGTCTGTCTGTCTGTCTGTCTGTCTGTCTGTCTGTCTGTCTGTCTGTCTGTCTGTCTGTCTGTCTGTCTGTCTGTCTGTCTGTCTGTCTGTCTGTCTGTCTGTCTGTCTGTCTGTCTGTCTGTCTGTCTGTCTGTCTGTCTGTCTGTCTGTCTGTCTGTCTGTCTGTCTGTCTGTCTGTCTGTCTGTCTGTCTGTCTGTCTGTCTGTCTGTCTGTCTGTCTGTCTGTCTGTCTGTCTGTCTGTCTGTCTGTCTGTCTGTCTGTCTGTCTGTCTGTCTGTCTGTCTGTCTGTCTGTCTGTCTGTCTGTCTGTCTGTCTGTCTGTCTGTCTGTCTGTCTGTCTGTCTGTCTGTCTGTCTGTCTGTCTGTCTGTCTGTCTGTCTGTCTGTCTGTCTGTCTGTCTGTCTGTCTGTCTGTCTGTCTGTCTGTCTGTCTGTCTGTCTGTCTGTCTGTCTGTCTGTCTGTCTGTCTGTCTGTCTGTCTGTCTGTCTGTCTGTCTGTCTGTCTGTCTGTCTGTCTGTCTGTCTGTCTGTCTGTCTGTCTGTCTGTCTGTCTGTCTGTCTGTCTGTCTGTCTGTCTGTCTGTCTGTCTGTCTGTCTGTCTGTCTGTCTGTCTGTCTGTCTGTCTGTCTGTCTGTCTGTCTGTCTGTCTGTCTGTCTGTCTGTCTGTCTGTCTGTCTGTCTGTCTGTCTGTCTGTCTGTCTGTCTGTCTGTCTGTCTGTCTGTCTGTCTGTCTGTCTGTCTGTCTGTCTGTCTGTCTGTCTGTCTGTCTGTCTGTCTGTCTGTCTGTCTGTCTGTATGTCTGTCTGTCTGTCTGTCTGTCTGTCTGTCTGTCTGTCTGTCTGTCTGTCTGTCTGTCTGTCTGTCTGTCTGTCTGTCTGTCTGTCTGTCTGTCTGTCTGTCTGTCTGTCTGTCTGTCTGTCTGATTTTAAATAGCATCACCGATTTTAAATAGCACCGTCTGTCCGTCTGTCTGTTGAAATCAATTTTCTGAAGGCCCCAGATATCTCCGGGATCCAAATCTTCAACAATTCTGTCAGACATACTTTCGAGAATTTTGCTATTTAAAATCAGCAAAATTCGTCCATAAATAACGGAGATATGAGCAAAAATCCGAGACAACCTCTGAAAATTTCATCAAAAAACACAATGTATTGCATGCTTTGACAAAAAAGCAACAAAACTTATGTTTTTGGATGTGCATGCTTTGCGTATTTTTTTTTTTTTTTTGTTTCTTTTGGCGTTGTTGTTGTTTTTTATACAACTAAACGTTTGTTTGGTTGTGTGTTGGTTTTTTTGACAAAACAGCAACAAATCGTATGTTTGGATGTGCATGCTTTGCGTATTTTGTTTTTCTTTTGTGTTTTGTTTCTTTTGGCGTTGTTGTTGTTTTTTATACAACTAAACGCTTGTTTGGTTGTGTATTGGTTTTTTTTGACAAAACAGCAACAAATCGTATGTTTGGATGTGCATGCTTTGCGTATTTTGATTTTCTTTTGTTTTTTATTTCTTTTGGCGTTGTTGTTTTTTATACAATTAAACGTATGTTTGGATGTGTGTTGGTTTCATTGGCTTGCGTATTTTGTTTTTGTTTTTTCTTTTGGTGTTTTGTTTCGTTTGGCGTTGTTGTTTTTTGTGTTCTTGATAAATTTAGGATGCTGTACGCTGAAAGTGGGCAATGTACATACATATATACTAATTATAAAAAATAATAATGCATCCACAACAAAGGTGAAGGGTATATAAGATTCGGCATAGCCGAATATAGCACTCTTACTTGCTTTAACGTATTTTATCTATCTATACAGAGTTGAAATCTAAATCAACAGGGTAGTGGTTAAATTCTAATTCAACTGCTTAATAATTTTTGGACTTCCCTAGCTGTAGATGGGAATTAGATGCCATTCGCAAATATGAACAATCTTGCAAAAGTGAACTGGCCTGGTTTTAATTGGTTCATATTATCGCGAGTGCACTGTATAGTCAAGCAATTGAATTACAGTTGTATTACATTTTATTTCAATAGCATTCTTCAGCAAAAAGGAAACGTAAATTCAAGTCATATGTTTTTTGTTTGAAAAATATTTAAATTTTTAAAATATTTTTCAGGTTTAAAACATAATTACATTTGCATTCAAGTCAAATTCCAACAAAATGTTCAAGTGCTTGAAATTTCGGGGCTTTGATGCTTATTGGGTATATTATAATTTTTTTCTATCTTTAAATTTTAACTTTAATAGGATAAACTACTTTAAAAAATATTTTGTTTTTGATTATTTGCGTGGAATTTTTTTTTAAATAGAATTTTGTGTAAATATGAGATTTAGTTTCGTAAAGAACACAAGACCATTACAAAAATATCACAAAAATAACTTTTGTTTTTATCTATCGGTTATTCGAACCGGTTTTTGATTGAAAGAACCGACAACCGGTTTTTGGAATATGTCGAATATTTAATCACTCCAGTCGTTGCCTTGTTGGAAATAAAAATCATCAGACAACGCCAATTTCTCAGCACTCCTCTTTATATTTATGTCCAGATATAGAATGTCCAGATAAACAAACCGATCCATTTTTGAATCCATAAATTCCATACTACGTACTGCTCCAACTGCCATATATCCCCATCGCAATCCTTAACAGTTGGCAGCAAATTTGGTTTATCGAGGGCCTTCCCTACAAAAACACTTTGTTCCGAAGATATGAAATAACTTTTTTCCGACAAAAGCATGTTTTGTATCTTCGGAATAAACGGAAGGCAAATGGTGCTGAGGAATACAAGTGGAGGCGGTGGTGGAGTCATGGTGATGTATTGAAGATGAAGGAGTAGGCAGTATGGTAGGAATTATGGCTTCAAAAAAAGCTCTAGCAGCTAAGGCTTTCGGCTTCAATCGTTTAAATAGATATATTATGGTTAAATCCATTGTTAAACATTTTACCTAAATTGGCTTAAAACTTGATCGGATTTTTATTCTCATACGATTTCGGGCACTAATAGGAGCTAGATTTAGATATTTGATCAGGCATGGGATGGGAATCTGTCGGTGTGGGATCGGGCGTTTGTTTCTGTTATGTAATTGAAACGACAATGCTATACGATCTCTTTTCAACCGATTCCCATAAAATACCTGTATGTCTTGTATGTCTGATTTGTTGTTGAACGGGTAACCCTTAATACACAAAAGTTGAATTTTGGCCAGTAAAAAATCATCCTGGAAATATTTTAGGTAAATCGGTTGGTGTTAAGACAAGCAAGCCTTCTGAAGTTATGAGTAGCATTTATAAGGGAGAATAATATAATTTTTTCAGTTTTTGCCATTAAAAACGTTTGCAATTTAATTTTAAAGAATATAAATGTGAAATGTTAACCTATTCGCAGGTATGACCAAAAACATTTTCCATTTTCAAATTTTTAGAAATTTTGTTAAACTAATTTCAGAATTGTTTCAGTTTTTGCCATTAAAAACGTTTGCAATTTAATTTTAAAGAATATAAATGTGAAATGTTAACCTATTCGCAGGTATGACCAAAAACATTTTCCATTTTCAAATTTTTAGAAATTTTGTTAAACTAATTTCAGAATTGTTTAATCATCTCATTTGGGATTTATTGAGAATATAACAGGGAATAAAAATATGAAAATATCTCCTAATTTTCCGTACCTGCGATTTAAATTTTGCAATTTTCGAGAAAAAAAAATTACATTGGAGTAGGGATAGATTGAACTAATTAATGCAAGGCCTGTTCACTTTATCCAATAAATTCACTTTATCGAGACTGAAAAAATAAACTGACATGCAAATTTTTACATCGCTGCTTTATAAGTCAATTATGGAGCATTTTTTCGATGCTGGGACATTCCGCTTTTCGCAATTTTTTTTATTTATAGCATTTTTATTGTGGCATAGAATTCCACTTTGTATTTTTTTAATGCCACATATTGTGGACTTTGCCACACCATATTTATTTGCTAGAACTGAAACTCCCACTCCATTGTCCATATCTTTAATTATTTCTTGCTAAACTTTTATAGTAAGTTTTTTTTGGGTTTATATAGCAATACAAATAGTAGGGTCAAAAAAAGTCAAAAGTCTCAGAAATAACGGTGTTGTATAAAAAATGTGTGTAAAAAAATAATGAAACTTAGTTTAAGTGGTATAAAAATACTAATGAGAGTCAAAACTGCCTGTAGACAAAAAATAAATAAAAACTTTTGATTTTAAATTTTTTGCAAAAAAAACTAAAGTTCACTCTATAGGGGTAGGCGATGTTCACTCTGTAGAGTCTCCAATGTAAAAATTGGTGTGTTCATACTATCCAATAGTTCATATTATCAAGTGTTCACTCTAATCCGACACTACTGTATTTGCATATAATGAGTGGAAATCCACAAGTGGCTGCTTTTTGGTACTTTTTCTATATTCTAATGGTACTTTTTGAATTTTCATTTGGTACTTTTTCTATATTCTAATGGTACTTTTTTGAATTTTCTATAAGCATATATGGTTCTATGTGAGTGAGAATTCAAAGTGGTACTTTTTCTATTTTCATCACCAATGAACTTAGATTCTAAGTCTTAGAAACATTAATTTTTGAATTTTTTACAATAATATAATTAGATATACACCTTCATTACACCTTCTTATTTAGAATGACAAACATAAAAAACGTTAAAAATGTCTTTCAGCCCAATTATGAATAAAAATTCCGCGGGAGTTTGTTCCCCGGGAGTTTTTTCCCATTGAATTTGAATAGGAAAAATGAGAAAAGGGGAAAAACTCCCGGGGAATTTCTATTCATGATTGGGCTGATTGAGTTTCGTTAATAAATAAAGATTTTATTACATATTACATATTCATTGAGTTTCTAAAACTAAAGTTTATATCAAAATTTTAATAGGATTGCAAATATTAGGAACAATTTGATCCACATTTATTCCGAGCTATATTGTTTTGTTTAGATAAGTTAATTTTTGGTCTTACAAAAAAAATTTCATGTCAATATCTCAATTAGATTCAAAAATATGCCACTTCAAAAAACTCCGTCCTTCAAAAATATTGAACTTTTTCATACTAAAAAATTTGTATACATTTTCTTAATGTGACTGAGTCAGAACCAATGACTTGTGTTAAATAAAATATTAAGAAAATTTATAATCTAATTGATCTTTTAATTAATATTTTTGAATCTAATTGAGATATTGACTTGAATTTTTTTTTGTAAGACCAAAAATTAACTTATCTAAACAAAACAATATACATCGCATTAAATGTGGATCAAATTGTTTCTAATATTTGCAATGCTATTAAAATTTTGATATAAATTTTAGTTTTAGAAACTCAATGAATATGTAATATGTAATAAAATCTTTATTTATTAACGAAACTCAATCAGCCCAATCATGAATAGAAATTCCCCGGGAGTTTTTCCCCTTTTCTCATTTTTCCTATTCAAATTCAATGGGAAAAAACTCCCGGGGAACAAACTCCCGCGGAATTTTTTATTCATAATTGGGCTGAAAGAAATTTTTAACGTTTTTTTATGTTTGTCATTCTAAATAAGAAGGTGTAAAAAAACTTTTCAGAATGTCAAAGGCAATCCCGCAATTCCTAAAAATTGGAGCGAAAATCAGAAAAAAAGATTTCAGAGCAATATCAATTATGGATCCAAAAATGAACGATTTTCAATTTAAATATTAAAAAAAATAGTTGATTTTTTGCTGTTTTTTGGGCGAAAGTTGAATTTTTGATAAAAAAAATAGGTCAAATTCCGAAGGGCGTAGGGGCGACATATTTGAAAAATTGTACATGTTTTTTATTCCAAAATGTTCTCCGTAAAGATACCTTACAGAAAAACAAAAAAGAATTTTTTTTAATAAAAAAAAGAGTTAAGTCACCTTTTCGCCCAAAAAACAGCAAAAATCTACTATTTTCTAATATTTAAATTGAAAATCGTTTATTTTTGGATCCATAATAGATATTGGCCTCAAATCTTTTGTATATTATTACTAATTTAGTTGTCTAACTAACAAAGATTTGATTCCATTCGGTCCAAAATTACGCCCTATATTTTTAAAAGAGGGGGCCAAGGTATGACCACATTTTAAAATTTAAATTTTTAAATGCCTATAACTCGAAAATTAGAAGAGATAAATAGCACACGCAAACAGGTTTTTTGAAGAGCGATTTTCAAAAATATTAAAATCTTTGAAATCGGATTGGAAACAAAAAATGGCATGTGTTTAAAAATTTTACATGTCGAAGGTACCCTACTTTGAGCCCCCATATCGACGCCCCTGGAGCATTTGTATGACCCATTTTAATAACTTAAACTCGAATTGGCCACTCCGGCATAAAATTTTATATCGATCGTTTAGAAATGTCAGATTTATTTCCAAAAAATTTCGATTCTGTCCCACTGTGCTTAAGTAACATATTTTTTAATTGTATATTGATATACTTTTATTTTAATATCAAAATATATGCTAACGAAGTAGCTGGTAATATGCTAGTTACTTATATATTTTATCTTTATTCTTAGCTATATTATTTATCAGACAATGAGAAATTGTTATTATAATATTTAAAATTTGTAATCCTATCCATTTATTTTTATTTTTTAATAATTCATTTTTATTTACAATCTATCCTAAAGGATAATAAGTAAATTATATAAAGTTAAATAAAGTAACATTAATTGTTGAACTCCAATGAGAACAACAATATTGTCATAAAATACAATTTTTATAAGCTTATTTATATTTTAGTTAATAGTATTTATATTATTTACATTATATTTTATACAAATGGTTATTTACAAATATATACAAGACATTTTAATACATATTTAGTTAGTGTCGAAATGGCAAGTCCAATATATGATTCCTCTTCAGTCTTCTTACTTCGTTTGTGTCATCTAGGAGTGTTGTAATGATTACTTAACCTCTGTAGGTAATTTTCACTTAATCTGGAAATGTCCTCTTTAACCATTGGGATTGATAGATCATCGTGGATAGCTTTGTTTGATATAAACAATGGAGCGTTGATAATTGACCTTAAAGTTTTTGATTGATATCTTTGTAGGATTTCGATATTAGAATTACTAGCTGTTCCCCATAATTGTATACCGTAAGTCCACACCGGTTTTAATATTGTTTTATAGATTATTAGTTTATTTTCAAGACTCAGTTTGGATTTAGAACCCAATAACCAATAGAGCCGTTTGCTTTTTATATTTAAATATTGTTTTTTAGCTTTAATATGTGTTTGCCATGTAAGTCTACGATCAATATGCAATCCTAAGTATTTCACGTTATCACTTTGTGGAATGACGCAATTATTAAGAGATACATTTGGACAGTTTCCATGCCGCAGGGCAAATGTTAAATGAGTAGATTTTTCGGTGTTTACTTTTAATTTCCACTTATTTAACCACATTTCTATTTCGTTTAGTTGTCTTTGTAGTTGTATTGAGGCAACGTTAGGATCGGCGCTAGAAGCTAGTATTGCCGTATCATCAGCGTATGTTGCAACCAAAATATTATTTGTAACTGGCATGTCAGATGTGAACATTGTATATAAGGTTGGCCCTAAGGCAGTGTCTTAGGGCCAACTGGGGAACTCCAGCTTGTATATGTTATATTTCCGAAAAATTTCTATTTACCTTTACGTAATAATGTCTATCACTAAGATATGATTTTAGTATTAGATAAAAATGTGTTGGAAGTAACTTTTTATGTACACCGCGGTCATAAGACCTATTTTGACCTATGTGGCTCTTGTTTGGTGGAGATTGGTAGACACTTAGACTCACCTTTCTATTCTAAACAAGGTGCAAAGATTAGCATGTCTTGCAATTACTGGCTCTATGAATTCCACCCCTCAGGCCAGTCTAGAGACGATGCTAAATATAACTCCCCTTGATATATATATCAAATGCATTTCTGCTAAGTCTGCTCTACGACTTAAACAGTCGAGCGGACTGAAGCATGATCGTATTGGTCATGGTACCATCCTAAAAAAGATAGGCAGGCCAATCATAGGGCGGGAAACGGACTACATAATACCTACACCGAATTTTGACAGAACATTCAAGATCAGAATACCGACAAGGGATGATTGGGCCGCGAACTCTGTCTTAAGGTATGACGTGATCTCAATCTACACTGATGGTTCAAAGACAGAAAGAGGTACGGGCTCGGGAATCTTCTCAGATGAGCTGGACCTTTTGATGTCTATTCGATTACCCGATATCTGCACGGTTTTCCAGGCAGAGATTTATGCCATCGATGCAGCCGCGAGAAGAATCCGGGAACTGAATCTCGAAAATTCGACTATACATATCTACTTGGACAGCCTTGCATCAATCAAGGCTCTTAACTCCAACGTGATCAGGTCGAAATGTCTTCTCAATTGTACCAAATCACTGGCACAACCAGGACACGAGGGCATCCGGGAAAATGATATATCTGATGAGTGCGCAACCAACGGTGTGTCCCTGGACGTATCTCTAGCGCAAAGGGATATTCACACTCCCCTGGTGACAGTATCGTAATTGATAAATGAATGGGCTTTGAGCGAGACGGAACTCAAGTGGTCAAATATCATCACTTGTAGAATATCCAGAATGCTCTGGCCCAATCTGACAGAGGATAGAACTAGGACTCTTTTGTCTCTTAGCAGGAATTCGATTAGGCTTCTTACGGGTATAATTACTGGGCACTGTATGATTGGACATATGTCGGAATGTATGGGCTACCCACGTTATAGCTATTGTAGATGTTGTTTAGATGAAGAGGAGGAGGAATCGGTACAGCACCTTCTATGTGAATGCCCAGCCTTACAAGAGCATAGACTACTACATCTTGGTAGAGCTCTTTTCCATGATCTGGACTGTCTCAGAGATGTGTCACTAGTAAATATGATCAGATTTATTAGAAGCACCGGTTGGTTCCCACGGGAACCACAGGAATCACATAGTCAACGAAATTAGGGAGGGAAACTATTCTCACTTTATGTACGAATTTTCAGCATAAAGGAATAGTATTTATAAGGGTACCACAATGGGCCATACGGCCTCCGAGTGAACTCGCTAAATTGCGAGCAACCCACGTAACCTAACCTAACTTTTTAAGTTTAAAAAATAACCCAGTGTGCCAAACTTTGTCAAAGGCTTGCTGTACATCTAAGAATACACCAGAACAATATTCATTGTTTTCTAAAGCATCTCGTATATAAGAGACTATACGATGGCATTGTTCCGGTGTGCCATGCTTATGTCTGAATCCAAATTGGTAATCGGGTATTATATTAAGCTTTTCTAATATTGGTAATATTCTTCTCATAAATATTTTCTCAAATATTTTGGAGAAAGTGACTAGCAAACTTATTGGGCGATACGATGTAACAATATTCTCGGGTTTTTTTTGGTTTAGGTACCATTACTACTTCGGCACTTTTCCATTGTGTAGGAAAATGATTTAGTCTTAAAATTAAATATAAGAGTTAATAGTAAAATAGCTTTCTTTGATAGAGCTTGGACAACTTTCCCGTCAATAGAGTCGTATCTTGGAGATTTTTTGCAATTAAGGTTATTAATTTCCTCTTGAACTTCCTGTGGTGAGATGTGTTTTATTGGCCAATCCATCGGACAAGGACTATCTAAAAAATTATTTATATCATCTGTATCATCTGTATCAGGACCATTATTATATCATGAGACTGAAAAGTTTTATATAAATGCAAGGCAAATGCTTTTAATTTAGTTTTATCGGTTCTACACCATAAACCATTCTCATCTTTGATTGGTATATTTCTCTTGGTGGGTCTTTTCAAATATTTTGTAGCATGCCATAAACAATACTCATCATTATTATTAATATTAAGATTTTTTAGGAAATTTCCAATTTGATCAATTTTTATTTCTTGTAATCGGCATTTAAGATCCTTAGTTGCTTTATTTTAGGTTTCGTTTGTCATTGGGATTTCTGGATGCCTGCCATACCCTTCTTAACCTTCTTTTGTTCCTAATCATAGCTCTTATTTCGGTATTTACAAAAAATTACTTTGATTATGATGATTTGTTATGTTTGGTGTTGATAAAAATCCTGCTTCATGAATAAGATTATTTAAAGTTTCTACAATGATATATTTCGATTAACATTTCATTCTATCCAACTTCTGAAACAGTTTATATCAGTTCTATTGTTGAGAATTTTATATTTTTTTGATTGGTAATGTAAAAAGGTATTAAAGTTTACTATAAGTGGTGTATGGTCAGAGCTAAGATCATCAGAATCTGTTATTTGGAGAAGATTATTATTTATACCGGTATATACAACAAAATCCAATAATAAGGTATCTTTGACAAATCTGTAGGCCAATACGTAGGACTTCCAGTAGAAAGAATAGAATAGTTGTTATTAGTTATACATTTATAGAGTTCTCTACCTTTAGGGTTTATCAATCTAGAGTCCCACCAATGATGTTTAGAGTTGAAATCACCTCCAACTATAAATCTTGGTCCTACAGATTTGAAAAATTCTTCAAATTCTTGACATTTTACTGAAAAACGTGGTGGAAAATAAATAGCACGTACAGATATATTAATTAAGTCACAAACAATTTTGATACACGCAGCTTGAAGGTAGGTTTTTCTTATTTGATTATAAATTTCATATTGTATCGAAGATTTTATTAATATTGCTGATCCTGCATGTGCTCTATCGTCTGGATGGTTGGCGCATATTAAATCATAGCCTTTTATTCGGAAAAAGGATCTGGTAGTAAAATGAGTTTCGGATACAAAAAGGATGTCAATAAAATTCGTTTTAAGAAATAATTATATTTCTTGGGTATGATTGGAATGCCCATTGGCATTCCATATTGCTATCCTTAGGTTTAGCTGCATAATTTTGTTATTAGAACAGACATCATGCCTATAAGCTTATTTGTCAACTCTATTTGATTCTCTATCAGTTTTTCTATTTTTTCAAAGGGATTGTTTAGCTGATTACTCCGTAGAACATCAGAGTATGAACTATTATTATTATTTTGGTGTAAATTTGGAATTGTGTTTTGAGTTATATTTGATGTTGAAGGCATATTGGTTGTTTTTATCTCTTCTATATAAATTATTGTTTTGTAATCTTCTTTTCAACATTTGTTTATATACAATACAACCTTTATAGTTAGCTGGATGATTTTGTAAGCAGTTAACACAACGTGGTGGAGTTTCATTGTTTTTAGAGCAATCACTGGTAAGGTTGCCCAACCCACATTTTACGCAGTTTTCATGTTTGCGGCAATATATTTTGGTATGACCAAACTCTTGACACCGGTGGCATTTCACAATATCGTTAGTTTTTCTTGGAGGTTCAATATGTACAATGGCATTATTAATATATTTAATATCGTATATACTTTTGTTATTTGTGGCAGGTTCCAGGTCAATGTAAAATATTGAAAGTGGGACTTTCGTGATTCTGCTTTGTAGATTAGTGATGTTTCTGACTTTGTGTCTGTAAATTTCAATATATTTTTTTATATCGTCAATGGGGGTTGAATGGTGTAGATTTTTACGCTATCCATTTATGAAATTATTTTTCATGATTAACTTAAATATTGGTCAAGTTAATGTGAAGCTTGAGGAATTTAAGTTCTAATTTCAAAATTCTGGTCTTGATATTATTGCCTTAACGGAAACGTGATTTAAGTCGAATATTTTGTCCCAATCAGTAGCACTGCCCGGTTATAATCTTGTTAGGAATGATTGACCTGATGGTGTTAGAGGTGGTGGTGTCTGTATTTATATTTCTAAAAGATTACATTATAAAACTGTTTTTTCGAGGAAATATGTATGGTATATGTGAATCTCTATTTATGAAAACTTTTGGTAATGAATCATTTGTGGTTGTAGGCGTAATTTATCTCACCAATGGACAGATTGATGTGTTTGAGCAAATGCATTGTGATATATTTGATAGTTTTAGTAACATTATCGTAACAGGAGATTTTAACTAGGACCTATTTAATGTTTCTAAGTCTAACAATTTTCGCTCTTTAGTTTACCGCTGCACTGTGGGAGAAATCAACAATTTAGTGGCGCAAAATAAAAAAAACTTTAGCATATTTGATTTATTGTTATGTAGTTTCAATCTATAGTTGTTGCTGTACTTAAAAATATTTAACATTTATTAATAACTTCAGTGGTTTGGTATTGACAACTATTTAAATGTAAAAAATTTTTCAGAAATTTTTTTTATGAAGAATTGTTTTCAAAGTTGTTGTTAAGCAGGATAGTACAAGGTTTTCTTTAAGTTGTATTTTTACTTTTTTTTATGTAGATGGAATATGAGGCTTGGTAAACCAGAAAAATAAAAATATATTTTCCGCTATTTGTGATAACCAATGGCCATATTCTTATAGAATTTATTTTTTTTACTTTTTGAATTTTCGGAAGATTGCCAGTTACTAATGCTTTTTTTTCAACAGATTTTTTGTTGTATGTTTTATTGTGGTAAAGTTCCTTAGTATTACAGTATTTTTATGATTTCTTGACGGTTATTTGTTATCATTAATTGCACTCTGAAATTTGAATCTGAATTTAAACTTATATTGTATACTATTAGAGTGAGCTGAGTGGTTGTTACATCTATATTGCTAATTGTTATTCTTTTTTCTTTATCTTTATTGTTAGATAGATCATTTGATAGGGACCCAATCATGAATTTAATTCAATTTAAAAAAAAATTGTAATTTGCATAATATGGGGAAATTCTATATCATTTTGTTAATGGTAACTGTTCATTATCTAAAATGAATTTGGTTGTTATATTTTGTTTAACTGCATTTTGAATGTTCATTTATATGCATGTAAATAGTAGGGTTCTTTGTGCTGATTCCTGTTAATATCAGCTTTAAATTTGGAATGACCGGATAAATAACATTTCTGATTCATACTGTGCTCTGTGGGCAAGATGGTATGTATTGATTTGTAAAATGGCTTGGTGAGTTTGTACGTTGTATGTAGCTTTAATACATAATGCTTTTGATTTGTTCTATGATTGGCCATATTAAAGTCTGGGGTAGTTATTCATATATTCTTTGCTGCAAATTTTATATCTTTTTTGTTGTCAGTTTATCAGGTTGTTATGTGGTGGTAGCCCAATTACATTTGAGCGCCGGTTGACAATGTTTTGGTTTGTATATGTTTTCTGGGTTGAGTTTTATGCGATGTTCACTGTTCTGATAATGGCATGTGATATTGATCTAAATTCATTGATGCTATTACAGCAGTTTTCTTCCTTATTGGATAATTGTTTAGCAACTTCAATATGATGTAAGAGTGGATTTGGTTGTGTTGTGTTGAGTGAATGTATTGTAGATTGCAAGTAGTTGGTTATGTCATTGTAATGAACTTGTTACTTGAATTTTCATTGCCACAAATATTTTCTTTATATTGATAAAGGCAGATAACATTTCATTGATAACTATTGCACATAAGAGTTTTTATCGTATGGTTTGCGGAAATTTCATTAATATTTTTTTAAACTCAGATTGATTAAAGAGAGGGAATGGTCTTAATCATCAAGACTGGCACTCTTAATAATGTCATTCCCATCTGCTATCTCATTCTTAAGTTTCTGACGGGCTAATCTTAATATTGATCTTTTCTTTGTTCATAGTCATGTGTCATTTGTTTTGTTTTCTTGTAATTTATTCAGCTTGTTTTCTTTTCCTTCAGGTTGTTTTTCAATTATTTTTGCTCCTAATATGTTGATATATTCTGAAGATATTAACTCTGATTTGGCAATGATAAAGTTTTGGTTATCATTAATCCTCTTATGCTTTTTGACTACTATCAATCGTGGTTCTTTATGGGGTAATTGATGTAAGCATTGCTAATGGATTTTTTTATTATCATATGATTTTCTGCATACTTACCCCCAGTAACACGAAGTCTGGTTATGTTTTAACTAATAGTTATACTGACAGTTTTCATACAAAAATAATTTTAACCGACAGTATAACTATTAATTAAGGCATAACCAGACTTCGTGTTAATGGGGGTTAGTCATTGTCATGTTAATTTATTTCCATTCCGTTGTTGTGGATTTTATGAGACTGTCTTGACTGTGTTATGTTTGTGAATTCCTGAAATGTTGTTTATTAAGCTGTCTTGGTGTTTGGAGTTACATTTAGCGTTTGATTTACGTGTTGCACTAGTGCAATTGGTTGAGGCGCCAAAATAGTATATATGTTTGAAGTTTAATTTGCGGATAGTGTGTAGACATTGATTTGTGGACTGTGATAGGTACCTTTCCGGTGAATTTATCATTCTCTCATGAACTTATTCGAACTTGTTTTGATTATTGTTTGAATCACTTATGATATTAGGATTTGAGTATTGTAATTGATTATTAGATATACACCCTTTTGATGACATTGTTTGTCATATAGGTTGGTCCCTCTACTGTTTATATCTCTGAAGGTGGTATCAACTAACAGACATTCAGTGACTAATATTTATATATACATATATTTGGCCCTTATAGTTTCTAGGTTGTACTGAGTACCTTGCTTTCTCTTTTATTTGGTTGATTATTTCTGTTACACATATACTTATCAAATTTCTTTTTTCCTAGTGGAAACTAGTTTTTCTTATCAAGTTGCTAATTTACTGACATCAATTAAAGAATCATTATCTAATAATGATGTTTTATAATGTAATATGTTTGAGTTTAAGTTTTGACTTTGTTCAATTTTATTTATAATATTTATTTAATTTATATCATAATTATTTAATTTATTTTATATTTAAATTTTTTAATGTAAACAATTTTTTTAAGTAGAAATTTATAACCGATTATGGCCAATAGGCTAGGTTGTTGAAAATAAATAATAATAAAAAAAAAATGCTGTGAGATGCAGTCCTAATTTTTTTACAAGGCTATATTATAGACTACATATGGTGAACAATTTAGCTGCGGAAAAGTGCGAGGTGAATTTATATAACATTTTTAAGAAATTATTATCGTTGGGACGATGTAAAATCTCGTACTAAATTTGTTCCTTATTTTTTTTTAAGATTGTATATAAGAAGTGTTATTGGTAATTACATTATATAAAAATTAAATTTATGTAATTCTAACTACTTACAAGTTGTTAAAAACAAATGCCCATATGAGTAAACGTGCAAACATCAATAGCGAAAAAAGCGAAATTTTATAAGCTCTTAAAAAAATATAAAAAATTAATAAAAAATAGTTAAAAAATAGATAGGACTATTAAAAACTATAAAAAATATCAAAAATTGCTGAAATATAATTAAACTTTTAGTGAAGATCATATATTTTCTTTAATTATATAAATTGTTTTATAGCCACTCAGAATGGCTGAGTGCAGCAAATGTAAAACTACAGTTCGAGGGGAAACAGGAATAAGATGCATGGGAGTATGTAATAAAACATATCATAGCTCCACTAAATGTTCTGGTATTGACCAATACTCATCAAACATTTTGGAAGCAAACAACTTTATTCGTTTTATGTGCGATGATTGTGTTCAATATATACATAATGTCGACTTGGTATTAAAAGAAATACAGTATGAAATGCTCAAAAATAAGCAAACTTTGGTTGACTATAGGCACGAATTCGAGTCATCATTAAACCAAAATGAAGGTGAAATTAAACAATTATTGGAAGCTATTGAAAGTCGGTTTGGAGAAAGAATAAAAAAATGGAAAATGTTCAAAAATCATGTGAAAAAAATGTTACAGAAATACAAAAAATATATGGATATGTAAATGAAATAGAAAAAAACAACAAAGAAATATGTAAATCAATTGAGGAAAAGAATGTCAATATGTGCAATAAATATGGTAGTGCTTTATTTAGATTAAAAATATAACATTTGCAAAGCGTTTTATGTCAATATTAATATATTTGTTTTAACGCTGTGTTATATCCACATTATCCAGAACTTCCTCTGCAAGCTATAAAAAAGTGGAACCGAAAGATGTTAGGCAACTTTTGTTGTATCCGTTACTTCCTAGTGATTCATCAGACTCTGAAGACGACTAATTTAAATAAATTTTAAAAATCTCATAATAAAAATTCACAAAATTGTAACAAGTGTTAGTTAGCTTAATTACTCTTTATTTCATTGTTTAATTATAACTAAATTATTTATAATAATTAAATAAAATCATTTCATAACTAATAATTGTTATTCGTTTTTAAAAATAAACTTATTAATAAAACTAAAAAAAGTTTAATTTTATATGAATATTTCGACCTATGCCGGCAATAGGGTAAATGTCTAAAATCAAAAAATTAAATAGTTACTTTCTATAAATATTTATATTTTTTGAAAGATATATTAAAATAATTTCTTACAATTGAAAATAGTATAGAATTTCTTCCGATATAGTGTAGTTTAGCAGCCTCTCCCGCTCATTCTACTAAAGGAGCAGTACCCATTTTGCATTACTTTATTAGCTTACCTCCTTGTCTGCAATATTTGAAATTAATAAATGAAATTAATTTTGCCAAGCGTTTAGAAGATACGAATTTAATTCCACTACATTAGGGTTTTCTCCCACTGTGCGCTGTGGATTAACCTGTTTACACAACTGCTTACCAACACACTTGTTTGTACCTAATAATAGCACGTCGCTAATTGACTATTTTGTCTTAAGTCAACCATCCTTAGTAGAATATAGTGTAAGGTTCCTACGCGGGAAAAATTTACCGGGAATTCCCGGGAATATATTTTTTAGAAAATTTCGGGAAATTTTTGTCGGGAATTTCTTAATACGTTTTCTTCTTCAGATTTGTTATGATGTTCAAATTTGTTGCCAATCGAATGATTACGTTATATCCATAATTTTTTATCGGTTCTAGTAACAGATAGTTGGCAAAGAAGCATGCATTACTGTTGAAATAAACGAATTTTTGTCACACAACTACAATTTTTCAGACACAGCAGATCAATTTGATCATTAGGAATGAATAAAATTAAAATTGTATGTTCTTAAAGGAATTATTAGTATGCCTAACATTACAACTTCTATGGATATTCATATTTTGGTTTAATTTAGTATTAAAAATTTCCCGGTAATGAAACGATTTTTTAATTTCATCCCGGGAATGGAAAAAGTTTGGGAAATTAGGAACCCTAATATAGTGGTCAAATGCAATTCCCATTTTTATTATCCAATCATAGTTTAATTTTCATTTCTTATAGATTTTGTCCTCAACTGCTAGCAAATGACATTTACATTAAGGATTAAAACCACATAAATTTTGATGAGCTTGCACAATACATTAATCAATTTGATGATTCGTCCATTTTTCTTACAAGTTTTTTCTATTTATAATTTGATAGAAAATCTTCATTGATTAGTTCTTACGTACAGGGCTAAACGTAAATCTAGGGAGGTCATTCGTGCTAGATCTTTAAGGGATTATCTTTAAGGATCATATCAAAATTTTATATAGTCCCGAAAAAAAAAATTGTTCTACAAAAGAAAAAATATATGGGCTTTTTTGGGAAAAAACAAGTTCCAACTTTGCGTGCAATTTCCTCTAATTTACAAATAATATAAATATGAATTTGGCTTCCCATATTCTAATTCCTAATAATAGTAAGTTAAATAGATGAAATTTACAATAAGACCTTGTCAATGAAGATTGTTGATGACGCCCTTGGCAGGGTAGAAAATGCATTCCAATTTGCCAAGTGTCTAAAATTTTAGTATTCAGTGATAGTCTTTGAATTATTACAAATAAATTATAATAAAATGAACTTAAGCCTAATTAAAAATTTGCTTTCAAATTATAAAATTAATTTTAGAGTATTATGGCATTTTTTCAAATTTTCTAGCTTAAGTATTTGATTTAAGTGTTTAACAATTCTTTGACATCTCTGAAACAACTGAAAAGTTGTTTTTATTTTTTTATTTTTAATTAGAAAGTTTTCATTTACATATATTTATGTATTTGTATGTATGTATCTGAGTACATTCCCACTAAACATTTTTTGCCGAATTCGGTTAGAAATTGTACAGATAATCTGAACAAGTTGCCGATTTCGAATCCGATGTCGGTACGACTTTGTACCGAAATTTGTATGAGTAGTTGACATGAAATCGTATCTCTCTGTCTGTGGAAATTCGTAAATATTTTCAGTGTGACAGAATTCTATACGAGTTCTGAGGGAGATTCTAAAGGAATTCTAGACATGTCTGATTGATATCGAACAAAAGTCTGAAAAACCTTTAGATATTGTTACGACAATAGAAGTCTGAACAAACATCAGAAAATGTTCCGAGTATTCTGATATGATTTTTTTTAATATAATCTACGTATTCAAAATCTGGTTTTAAGTAATTTTATTATTATTTATTATATTATATTTTAATAAAATTTTTTATAAAATAAGAATTTAGATACTTTTACATTTAGGGACCAAATTTTGACTTCTATTATTTTCTTATTATAGTCCAGAAGAAGTGCAGAAAAGTCTAAAAAAAAAATTGTCGTCGACAAATAATGTTCACTGGGTTTGTACATATTTGCTGAATAAGATTTTATGCTTATATGAGTGTGTGTATTTTCAATTTGTTTCATTTATTTATTTGTACATACATTAACACATTACGCAATTGTTGTGTCTTATATACATTTAATTCAGAAACTAAGATCTTAAAACATTTACAATAATATAATTTTATAATAACAGAAGTAAATACATACATATATATTTATGATCACTCTAGGCTATATGTCATGCTTACCTATGAAACATGTTGTTGGCTTTTTCAATAAATTCAATTCATTCATTAATAAATTTTTCAAATTTTTATTAATTAATCAAATTTTTTCGCTAATAACGTTTTTAATAAAATAAATAACTAGTTTGTTATTATGCCTGTTTTGCACTGATATAATGTAGTTTGTACCTATTTCATACATATTTCCATCTTTATAGGGCATATATTGTATTAACATTCCCAAAAGAGTTTCTGTAGTTCATTTTTATGAGGTCACTAGCCGATCCCGGCCCGCGATGCTGGGGATCTGTTTTATATTGCATATCGATTTTCATATACAGTGTCGGACAAAGTCGGTGATCCAACCTTCAATGTTAATACATGTAGTGGCATTTCGGCTGGTTTCTTATTTATGCACCTAATATGCAAGAGTAAACATCAGACCTAAAATAAAAAAAAACTGACTATACACTGCTACCCAAAAGGTTTTTCTGAAGATTCCGTGAAAAGCCATTTTTGAGTCCATACGGAACATACATACAAACTTCCATTTTTATATATATAGATAGGGCATCAGCGGTATAATGTAAAAAATTGGATTTTTCCACGCCCCTCCGCCCACAGACCGAATATCAAAAATCTGACTATACAGTGTTACCCGCTGGGCTATTCTGAAGATTTCCTGAAAATTATATACACATCTGCTCAAAATAATAGATACACCAAAATTTATTTTTTAAAAACGAAAAAAAATAATGGTATATTGTAAAATTATAAAAAAAATTCAGTCGATTTTTATTTATAGTTAAAAGGAGAGTAAAAAACAAAAACAAAATATTTCGTAATTAATAATAAATATTATAAAGTAAATTAAATTTCTTAAATTTCGAAAAATTTGGTGCTCATAATAATAGATACATTTTTAAAAATTCTTATTAAACAAAAGCTAATAAATTTTATCTTAAAAAAATTAGTTTATTATTAAAGTAAAGCTAGTATCCAGTATATCCACCTTTGTTTTGTAAAACTTTCTCCACTCTTCTGGGCATACTGGATATCAAGTTCTGACACTTCTCCAATGGAATCTCGTACCATATTTTTTGCGTTTTCTCCCATAAATCGTCTTTATTTTTGAAAACTTCCTTCGAAAGCCTTATCTTTAATTCACTCCACAAGTTTTCTATTGGGTTTAAATCAGGGGATTGGCTGGGCCAGCTTAAAACAGGTACGTTATTCTCCAAGAACCAGTTTTTAACTAATCTTGAACTATGTTTTGGGTCGTTGTCCTGCTGGAATGTCCATATTAATGGCATATTTTCCGATGCATATGGAAGCATTACGTTTTCCAATATGTCTCTATACCCACTAGCATTCATGGTATCTTCTATTCGGAATATCGGACCAACACCATTCCATGAAAAGCAACCCCAAACCATTATGTTTCCCCCGCCATGTTTTACCGTCTTTTTTGTAAATTTAACGTGGAATTCTTTTCCTTTTGGTCGGCGTACATTTCTTTGGCAGTCGTTTCCAAACAAATTTATTTTTGTTTCGTCGCTCCATAAAATATTTCTCCATTTTTTTTCGCCTTCACACCCGGACCATTGTAAGTGCTCTTTAGCAAATTCTAATCTTGTCTTGATATTTTTTTGGCGCATTAGTGGCACTTTTCTGGCAATTCTTCCCGGCAATTTAGCTTGTAAAAGACGACGACGAACTGTTTGTGGACTGATTTCGTTACATAGCTCCGCAGAAATAGCTTTCGATGATATGAAAGGGTCTTTTTTAACCATAAGGACGATCCGCCTATCTGTTTCTGGACTGGTTTTCTTTGGTCTACCGCGAGTTTCTCTTTTTTGTTTTTTAGATAAAGCATTTTGGACAAAATGTAAAGATCTTCCTATGCTCTTTGCTATTTCCCGTAATGATTTTCCTTGATTTCTCATCGTTTGAACAATTTTTTTCTCATCTTCGGTACAATGATGATTTCGTCCCATTTTCTTCAAAAGAGTCCTATTTTTTATAAAATTGTTGCTAAAATTTAAATTATACTTACTGTTTCACGTAAATAGGAACAAAAAATTGCACAAAAAAAAATTGTATATAAACAAATTACAAATTACTGATGTGTATCTATTTTTATGAGCAAATAATTTTTTGTAATTCAAATAAATTCGTTTTTAAAAATCAACATGAAAGCAAATAGTTGCCAGATTTTTGACTGACATGACATTGCCAGATAGAAATTTTAATAATATGATGTATTCTTAACGCTTGCGAGGAAATTTTCAATGTTACCGCCATTTAAATTTTTTCCAATTAGGTGTATCTATTATTTTGAGCAGATGTGTATATAGAAGATTATTTTAATATTGATTATTTCAGATTTGAGGGGAAGTGTTGACAATCGCAATACATTCTAAGACAAATCTGACATCATCCTTATTTGCACCTTTTGGCAACTCTTGTGTTTGGCATCAATCCAAGTTTTCCAAAATTGTTATAAAAATAAAACAAAAAAAGTTCAAGTTTAAATTAGAGACGAAGATCTCTTTTTATCTATCTATATAAATAAAAATCAATTGTCGTTCGTTGGTAATTGCATCAGTTGAGAACGGCTTGACCGATTTAGACAATTCTTTTTTAAATGTTGGTCATAGTCCAACTTAGGTTTTTACGGAATGAAAAATTAGCCACGCCCACTTTTTTCGATTTATCTAAAATCGGAAAACGGCTACACCGATTTGGCTAATTTTTTGTTTAAATGTTCGTAGTTATCCAATTTAAGTTTTTACTGAAGGAAAAATTTTACTTTACTTTTACGTCCACTATTTTCGATTTATCTAAAATCGGAAAATGGTTATTTAGCTAATTTGTTTTTAAATGATCGTAGTAAAATTAGTAAGAAAAATTTACCACGTCCACTTTTTCGATATATCTAAAATCGCAGAACGCCTGAACCGATTTGGCTATTTTTTTCTAAATGTTAGCAATAGTCCACAAAAGTTTTTTTCAGTCCAATAATACGCTCACTAATACGCCCACTTATCAAATGCTGTAAATATGTGACCAAAGGCAGTGAAATGGCATCTGGAAAATGGTTCATCGACCAACGATCAAATCATTGACCATTTTTTTTTGATAAATGATAAATGAATGATAAATTTGGCCGAACGCTGCTATACTCCGAAATGCCTTGGAATCAATCGTCAAAGAAATTTAAACGGCGGAAATAAGGCATTCCAGTTCCAGGTTTCCCCCATTTATTTTCCACCGACACATTAGGTCCATCCGAGAAACGATGAGTGTTTGTATTTTTATATAAAAACTCAGAATATCTAAAATCGCTAATAAATCGGCCAATAAGCATTTAATCAAGAAAATTAGCTCGATCTGTGATCACTCATATTTCTGAGAAAAAAATCAATTTTTTATATACAAACTCTAAATTCACTAATAACTTGGCCAATAAGCGTTTAATCAAGAAAAGGAGCTGGATCTGACCAAAAATCCATTTTTTATATAAAAACTCAAAATATCTAAATTCGCTAATAACTTGTCCAATAAGCGTTTATTCAAGAAAAGGAGCTCGATCTGTGATCACTCATATTTCTGAACAAAAAACGATTACATGTATGCTGTTGTTGCTTGGACAGTACAACGTCTGTCGGGTCAGCTAGTTGTAAATAAATATTACCTCTAGAGTTGTGTAGCTCATGAATGACCTAGTTCAATTGAGCTATTCACTCAACTGAGCGAAGTGAATCATTCATCATACTGAGCGTTTTCAGCTCAGCACTGAGCGTATTCAACTGATCGGTTTTGTTTTATGCTCATGTTTCTTTCAGTGAATCATTCATCATACTGAGCGTTTTCAGCTCAGTACTGAGCGTATTCAACTGAGCGGTTTTGTTTTGCTCATGTTTCTTTCAGTACTCATGAAAGAGCTGCACAATCACATTCATTTGTCATCTTTAATGTTTCACATGTTTCACTTTACTCGTGAATTCTGTAACATTCTTTCGCTCACTGACATTGAAAAGTGAGTGAGTATTGTGTCCTACAAAAATAAAACGATCATTCGAATGTAGGTTTGTTATGTATGTATGTATGTATGTATGTATGTATGTATGTATGTATGTATGTATGTATGTATGTATGTATGTATGTATGTATGTATGTATGTATGTATGTATGTATGTATGTATGTATGTATGTATGTATGTATGTATGTATGTATGTATGTATGTATGTATGTATGTATGTATGTATGTATGTATGTATGTATGTATGTATGTATGTATGTATATGATCGTTTGCTGCCGCGTATATATTTTTGTTTCAAGAATTATTAGAGTTATTCAAATTGTTTTTGTTTTCATGAAGGAATTTTTATATGTGTGCTATTGAATGAATTTGAATTTATTTATGGTATGGTGATGCAGAATGAAATAAAGAAAGAGTATTGCTACAGTTTGTAAGTAAATTTCATAAAAAAATAATGAAAAAGGGAAATACATAATTGTTATTGTTAAAATAATAATTGTAATTGAAAGTATGTAATTAGTAAAAAAATACTATTTCAAAAATACATTAGTGGGATTATATCTAACAAAACACATAATTAAAAAAATACAAAGTACTGATATTCTTAATTAAATTAGCAATATTATTTCAATCACATTTTTTAGAAAACATATATCTTATGCACTTTTTTACTATACTGCTACATCAACAGAACATTTCTCAGCTGCCATGAGCGACCTATCGTGGGTTTTTCGCTGTTTTTTGGAATGACAGTTTAGAATTTCTGAATTTAAGTAATAAGATTTATAAAATCTTATTCCTTAAATTCAGAAATTCTATTTATATATTGTTATATCATAAAATAATTAAGTTAATGTTGAAAATATACAAATTGTATCACAAAACTATTTTTCTTTCGTATTTTTAGTAGAAATTTTGTTGATCATATATATATATAAGTTGTAAAAGTCAGGTAAAAAATATATATTTGCCAATTGATAACTAACATTATGTAAATGGGAAAACACCCAAAAAAATGCAACAATATTCATTTTGGTTTAGTTATTGTCACATTTTTATTTTGGATCACAATTATCAGATCATCAAAATATTTTTCCTTTTTCAAATTCCAGTTAATACCTATCTTGAGTTTTTTGGTAATTTTATTATTTTGTGGTAAAAGAATACCTTATAGTTAGTGAATGTTCTGCTTAACAAATATTGTCTAAACATTTGGTTAGCATCGGAAATTTTTAAAAATTAACTCTTTTTTCCGCAAAAATATTAGTTTAAATAAAATACAATTTTATTTTTTAAAATTTTAATCAATTATTTCACGCATAAATCTCTAATTGTCAAAATACTGTGTGTTTTTACAACTAACAACAGAAATAATTGATTTAATTCACTACAAGCAATTCTCAAAATGAAATGGTCATTATACAACATACTGAGCTAATGAGCTAAAAGAGCGACCTAGTTCATTTCAGTGAGCTGAGCTAAAAAGAGCGGTCACTTCACTGAGCTAATAAACCCAACTCTAATTACCTCGTAGAAGGAATATATTGCGTATTTTAGTAAGATGCACGTAGTGCTTATGTCGAAGACAATTTGACAAGTGTTTTTTAATGCTAAAAAAACAAGCTTAATTTGGTGGCAAACAATATTTAAGGTCCCGTTAACGGTTTACTCGCTAGAATCTAGAAAAATACTTCCAGCAAAGTTGTATAAAAAAAGGAAGCAACAATAGATTCTAACATTGCTAAAAATAGTATAATGCGTTTAATATAGTTATTACAAAAAGGATGCAATCTAAACATTGCCACCTTGCAACACTAATGTGTGTTGTAATGTTAATAGCATAGGTATGGTTTTTAGACAGATCCATAAACTGAATGGTTTTTAGACAGATCCATCAACTGACCATTAAAAGCATTGTTTTTATAAAGAATATAGTAAAATAATACATACTAGGGTAAATCGTAAATATATTTCAATGAGCTTTTTTAATGATAATGTAAATATACAATTCGAATGATAGTTAAAATGTTGAATTCATTTGTGTTTAATTCATAGATGTAGATCCATAGTAATAAAAAGAGGAACAATCAAATGACAGCATTAGGTCTTTTAGGAAATCCCGAGTTAGTGAAATGCCATTAACTGATAATTATATAGAATTAACTGGACCTGTCAGTATCCAGCCAAAAATTGTTCTCTGAGCCAGCAATGACCCTAATACGTCTTGTCGAATTTCCGGTAACATAATTTGCGGATATAAATCAGCCGCAATAAGAATATCAACAGGCCGGCTATCGAAAGGACAGGAATCTGCCAAATGAAGATTTTGCAATAATCCTTTAATGTCGGCGTTTACAGAAATCGAATGCAAATTCCCCGATATATCTGGCAATACAAAGGCCTTGGTATTCAGTACTACAGAAGAATCCAATTCAGAGCCGATCTTCAGAGAACAAGCCTTTCTCAAAACTACAGAAACCGTATTATTTACGCCAGAAACTTTAGCATTTGCAGAATTCGTGGGAAGTTTAAACCTTTTTCGTAATCGATTACTAACGAATGAACATTCCGAAGCTGAATCAATAAGAGCTCGGACCTGATACCTATTGCCATTATGTGTGATATTTACTGATGCAGTTCCTAAGATAACAGATTGATTTTGACGTGTATGAAATACTTGTCGAGTTTGCGTAACATTAGTAGAAGTAGAAGGTTGATGATAACTCATTGTCGAGTTAGTGGGTCGAAGAACGTCAGCAGAACTCTGACCGGATGAAGTCGTAGGCCATTCCAAGTTTGAATTTTCTATTGGCTCTTGATGAAGCATAGTATGGTGTCAATTGTTATTGCTTTTACAATTGTTGACATGATGTGTCCTTGAAAGACAATTATAAAACCAGTTATTTTCGTTCACAGCTAAAATCCTATCAGTTAGTTAGGACATAAAATACAAGAAATATTTGATGAAGTAATATCGTCAGAAGGTACAGATTAGTTCACGTGGTGTGACTTTGTTTCCAAAACGTTACCCTTAAGATTGTGAAGACAGTCCAATGTCAGAATTATTTCCGTCAGAAAGTTATTCAAATCTTTCCAAAGAGAAACTGTCGATGAAGGTAGCCTTTGTATGCATATAAAGATGATAATTGGGTCCCAATTATCAGTAGACACTTTAAAAATAAAAAGGGATGTATGACAATTATTAATTCCGTGTTGTAAGGTCTTTAGTCCGACACTAGTTTCCTTGTCAAAGGATGGCAGACTAAACAGAAATTTCAGTTGGTTGTTTACTAACATACGAGGATTCTCATATGCAATCTTAAAATCCCGCCAGGCTACTTCAAAGCCCTCATTACTTAACGGACTTTTCAAAACAATATCCTTAGCTTCACCTTCGTATTAAATGACAAAGACGTTCTACATTACTAAGGCGCGAGCTGTTTATATAAATCGCCGTAAATAAATCTCTAAAGGCCGGCCATGAATCATAATCCCCTCCAAATGCGTCGACATCGCAAGGGGGTTGGCGAATCACTTGCGTTCGGTACCGATTTAAATTTGCTCACCTTCTCATTAATCGAACCTAAACATTTCATATAGGCTACATATGTGACCTGATATTTAGACGCAGCTACATCTACATCACTAGGCTCTGTAACAGAATTCTCCAAAAAATCTAAACAGGCCTCATATGTTGTTTTAACTTTCTCCCATAACACTTTTTTTCAGCGCTCTGAACCTCCAAGGTATAAACATTATGAATGTCCTCAGGAAAATCATTAAATTTTGCCTCAAAAGCAATAACAGCATCCGATGCTCTTATGAATCTATTAAGTGGAGTGACTGGCATTTTCCTTATTAAATTTTCGATAATATATAAAAATTAATTACAAAAATATAAAAAATTTAACAAAAATATATACCGAAACTATTTTGTAGTCAAACTGACCGACAATAGGGTGACCAATACAATGTAAGAAGAAAAATATATTATTGTTATTGTAATTTACAGATGTAAATCTGTAAACAAATAATCGCACAAAAGAAAATGTAAGAAATACTAATTTGTATGCGATAATAATAATAATAATATCGACAATGATCACGTTAGTTTATAATACGGCCAAATACTTTAATTTATTTGTTCAAACAAAACAAGAAATAGTGACAATATTTCTAAAATCGATGAGTTTAATATTTTAAATAAAGCACAAATGAAATATGAATTTGTTCGCATTAAAACCAAACGAATTTTAATCACTACTTTTGCTCAAATTGAAATATATTTACGTACTTTATTTATGAAAAATAAAATATAAAATATGTGATAATTATATGTATATTGCCTGTGGACTGTATTGTTGACAAGGAATGATGGAGTTCAATGATGCTCGTTTAAAAACCGTTTCGCTAGGACCAAATGTTTGGCATCAATCCAAGTTTTCCAAAATTGTTATAAAAATATAAGAAACAAAGTTCAAGTTTAAATTAGAGACGAAGATCTCTTTTTATTGTAAATAAATATTACCTCGTAGAAGGAATATATTGCTTGACAAGTGTTTTTTAATGCTAAAATAACAAGCTTAATTTGGTGGCAAACAATATTTAAGGTCCCGTTAACGGTTTACTCGCTAGAATGTAGAAAAATACTTCCAGCAAAGTTGTATAAAAAAGGAAGCAACAATAGATTCTAACGTTGCTAAAAATAGTATAATACGTTTAATGTAGTTATTACAAAAAGGATGCAACCTAAACACTTGTATTAAACCTCCATTTTTGAATTCATTCGTTAATAAAGCTTCTATTGAAAACGTTCGTTTTTCCTTTAATGGATAAAATACATTAATAGAATTAACAGCCCAATTATGAATAAAAAATGTGGGGGAGTTTTTTCCCTATATATGGAAAATTTAACAAAAATATTTCCCGAAACTATGTTGTAGTCAAATTGACCGACCAAGAGGTATGAGACAAAAAAAGAGGGAAATAAATCTGTAACTTCTAAACCCTTAGTCCGATTTGAATGAAATTTCACATGCGCAAAGGGGAAGTTTGTCGAGTTTAAGTTTTGAATCTGGACCTCATAAGCCCACCAGGAGCTCAATTTTAAAAATGATCCTATTTTTTCGTTTGAGTTCCGATGTCTATCGTAACTATCAATTATCTCTTATAGCTTAGGAGATATTCGCATTTGAAAATTAAATTTTCAACATTTTTACCCACCCTACTCCAGTTTTTTGACGACCGCGGTTTCAAATAT
The DNA here is from genome assembly GCF_958450345.1 of Calliphora vicina. Taxonomy (NCBI): domain Eukaryota; kingdom Metazoa; phylum Arthropoda; class Insecta; order Diptera; family Calliphoridae; genus Calliphora; species Calliphora vicina. Next base: position 91,204,402 of record NC_088781.1, on the reverse strand, counting down.
TTCTCGATTTTCTCCATTTTTCTTTTATAGGATTAACAACAGATGTATCAGATATATCAAATTAAATATGAATTGTTTAAAAATCATGACTGAGTCTAAAGTTACATGCATTTGAATTTAAACAAATTAAAAAAGGCGATTTTTCGCTATTTTTTTTGGGAACAAAGTATTTTTATTCTTTTTAAATTAAAATTATCTAAAAAATTTCTAAAAGGATGTATAATGAATTTGTACTTTTTAAAAAAACTAACTTTACATCACATATTTTAAATTAAAAAAAATTATAATTTTTGTTACCGAGGAGACTAAAAAATTCTCAAATCGCATAGTCGATATCAAAATATAGTAACCCATTTTAAATGACCCAATATGTTCTTGATTATTTTGTAAAGGGTTCCGATAACCCCGCCCCTGGTATGGATATTATAGCCAAAAAACAAAAAAATATCCCATTTTTGGGATTTTTCAACACTTTTTTGGGAATTGCGGGATTCCTGATTACAAATTTCAAAATTTATTTTTAGTTTTCTATTTTCAATAAAAAAATCTATATAAGTGTAAAATTTCATTAAAAAATATTCATAAATAAAAATTTAATTTCAATTGAAAAATTTGTATCTTTGCAAAAACTCAATAAAAAGCAATTTTTGTCATATTTTTCAAAAAAGTATTCCATAGGGTGGGTAAAAATGTTGAAAATTTAATTTTCAAATGCGGATATCTCCTAAGCTATAAGAGATTATTGATAGCTACGACTAGGTTTTATGTAGTTTTTGAAAACGGAACACAAACGAAGAAATAGGATAATTTTTAAAATTTACCATACCCGAGGTGTCCTACTTTGGGGACCCCTGGCCCAGCTTCTGATGTGTTCATGAGGTCCTTTGCGCATGTGAAATTTTATTCAAATCGGACTAAGGGTTTAGAAGTTACGGATTTGTTTCCCTCTTTTTTTTCTCATTCCACTGTGCGACCGTAGGATGACCAATACAATATAAGAAGAAGAATTCATCGTATACGTATATGTATTTTTGTTATTGTAATGTACAGATGTAAATCTGTAAACAAGAAGAAAATGTAAGAAAATAAATAAATAAATAAAAAAAATAAAAAATACTAATTCTGACAAAGACTGCTAAATTTGTTGTCCGTATAAACAAATTAAGTTTTAAACAAAAGAAATAAATAGTGTCACTAATTTTAAAATCGAAGAATTTAATGAAATAAAACACAACTGAAATGTGTACATGCGTTCGCGTAAAAATCAAACGAATTTTAATAACTTCACTTTAGCTCACAATTGAAATATATTTACGTACCTTATTTTATGAAAAACTAAAATGCCCAAAGATGCGGTACTCGTTTCAAAATCCGGTTCGCTAGGACCAAATGTTTGGCATCAATCCAAGTTTTCCAAAATTGTTATAAAAATAAAACAAACAAATTTCAAGTTTAAATTAGAGACGAATTTCTCTTTTTTATTATAAATAAATATTACTTCGTAGAAGGAATATGTTGGGTTTTTTAGTTTTTTTTTGATTTATAATAAATAACAAGCATAATTTGGTGGCAAAGAATATTTAAAGCACCGTTAACGGTTTACTCGCTAGAATATACGAAAGTACTCCCAGCAAAGTTGCATTAAAAAGCATTTAATGTATTTATTAAAAAAGTGATGCAACCTAAACAAGCAAAATCGTAAGAAATTGCCAAAAAAATTTAGAATATTTATGCTTTCGTTTTAAAAAATCGCCATAAAATTTTTGAATCTATTTATATCGGATTGGGTAAAATTGGTGGTGGACGAGCTCTTTTTTGCCAAAAAAAAACGAAAACAAAAGACTGCTGTCTTAATTCTGTTTTCATAAGCAATAACCACCTAAGAGCTAGTTTCTTACTTGTCAGTTAAAATCAGCTTAACACGCTGTTATATTAATCCTGAAACATATTTTGCCGGAATTTAACCAATGATTGTGTTTCTCACTAGTGGATTAATTTTGTTAGCATTGCCATACTTTTCAGTCAAATCACATGTTTATTCTTAAAATTTTTTCATATAAATATGGCAATACTATACATTTTATAAGAAAAAGCAACCGCGTTACATAACTTTTTTTGTAAATTTTAACTTTATAAAAGAAAAAGCGACATAAAAGTAAATAAAATGTATATTAAAAATTATATTGATGTTAATAAAGCAAATAAAAACAAAGAGCTGCTGTGCTGAATTGTTTATTTTATTTTCCATCTGTTTGTGCTTTGGCATTTTATACTTAGGTTTAACTCACCAATGATGCTCAGTTAAACCTAGATTATATAGCATATAAACAATAAGTGAGAAACACAATTTTTAGTTTAATTTAGGTTTAAGCGAAGAATGTAGATTATCTCTATCCCAGAAACTAGCTCTAAGGGCTAGTTTCTTACTTGTCAGTTAAACTCAGCTTAACACGCTGTTATATTAATCCTGAAACATATTTTGCCGGAATTTAACCAATGATTGTGTTTCTCACTAGTGGATTAATTTTGTTAGCATTGCCATACTTTTCAGTCAAATCACATGTTTATTCTTCAAATTTTTTCATATAAATATGGCAATACTATACATTTTATAAGAAAAAGCAACAGCGTTACAAACTTTTTTTTGTAAATTTTTTTTATTTCTGAGTTGCATTAAGCGATGATATTTGTTTTTATTAAATATTTCTCTAATAAATAAAGCTTTTGTTATAATTTTTCATTTTAGCATTGTTGGGGTAAGAATCTTTGATTCTGCATTATAGTTTTGCTAATGTACTCTTTTATTTTTTTCAGAAAAGCTTTTATAAATGGGGCATTTCATGTCAAGTGAACCAACTTTTGAAATCGATGTCTTCCGATCGGGATGAAATTTGCACCAAGGTTAGCTCTATTGGATAGTAACTCAGACACAATTTTTCAGCAACATCGGTCGAGAACTCTCTGAGTTATAGGGGGTAAAATTTTGACAATTTGGTCAAACAGGGGTTTTTTCTTATCCATGTAACTTATTACCTATTGTTCTTAGCAAAATGTGTTCCAAATAGTATAGATAGCTATTTCTTCGATCTTTCGAAAAAAAATATTTAAAAAAAAAAATAAAAAATTTTTAATATTTTTTTTCCGAAATCAAAAACTTTTTTGACTTTTTTTTAAAATACGCTATTTTTTTTTATTTTTTTTTTTTTCTTAAAATAAAGTTTAGATATTTTCCTTGAACACCTACTTGGTCGCTTAGTGGGATGCGAGTGGGATATCTATCAAAATAAATATTTTGTAACTCAAAACATAAAATTTTTGACTTTTTTTGCAAAATCAAAAACTTTGTTGACTTTTTTTTTCAAAATGGACCCTTTTTTAATTTTTTTTTTTAGGTCAAACAAAAGCTTAGATATTATCCTTGAAGACCCTTTTGGTCGCTTAGTGGGATGCGAGTGGGATATCTATCAAAATAAATATTTTTTAACTCAAGACTTACAATTTTTGACTTTTTTTTTTGCAAATACGATTTTTTTTCCAAATGGGCCCTTTTTTTAAAATTTTTTTTGTAGTCAAAAGAAAGCTTAGGTCCATTCCTTTAAGATATTTTTAGTCCCTTAGTGGGATGCGAGTGGGATATCTATCAAAATAAATATTTTGTAACGCAAGACATACAATTTTTTAATTTTTTTTTACAAAATCAAATTTTTTTTCCAATATGGGCCCTTTTTTAATTTTTTTTTTTGCTCAAAAGAAAGCCTGTGGGATATCTATCAAAATAAATATTTTGTAACGCAAGACATACAATTTTTTAATTTTTTTTTACAAAATCAAATTTTTTTTCCAATATGGGCCCTTTTTTAATTTTTTTTTTTGCTCAAAAGAAAGCCTAGGTCCATTCCTTTAAGATATTTTTAGTCCCTTAGTGGGATGCGAGTGGGATATCTATCAAAATAAATGTTTTAACACAAAAATTGTATGTCTTGAGTTACAAAACATTTATTTTGATATATATCCCACTCGCATCCCACTAAGCAATCAAAACCATCTTAAAGGAATAGGCCTAAGCTTTCTTTATAGCAAAAAAAAAAAATTACAAAAAGGGCCCATTTTAAAAAAAGTCAAAAAAGTTTTTGATTTTGCCAAAAAATCAAAAATTGTATATCTTGAGTTACAAAATATTTATTTTGATAGATATCCCACTCGTATCCCACTAAGGGACCTAAAATATCTTAAAGGAATGGACCTAAGCTTTCTTTTGACTAAAAAAAAATTTTTAAAAAAGGGCCCATTTTGAAAAAAAATTCGAATTTGCAAAAAAAAAGTCAATAATTGAATGTCTTGAGTTACAACATTTTTATTTTAATAGATATCCTACTCACATCTTCCTAAGTGACAAAATAGGTCTTAAAGGAAAAGACCTAAGCTTTCTTTTGAGCAAAAAAAATTTTTAAAAAAAAGTCCCATATTGGAAAAAAATTTCGATTTTGCCAAAAAAAATTAAAAAATTGTATGTCTTGCGTTACAAAATATTTATTTTGATAGATATCCCACTCGCATCCCACTAAGGGACTAAAAATATCTTAAAGGAATGGACCTAGGCTTTCTTTTGAGCAAAAAAAAAAAAATTAAAAAAGGGCCCATATTGGAAAAAAATTTTGATTTTGCAAAAAAAAATTAAAAAATTGTATGTCTTGCGTTACAAAATATTTATTTTGATAGATATCCCACTCGCATCCCACTAAGGGACTAAAAATATCTTAAAGGAATGGACCTAAGCTTTCTTTTGACTACAAAAAAAATTTTAAAAAAAGGGCCCATTTGGAAAAAAAAATCGTATTTGCAAAAAAAAAAGTCAAAAATTGTAAGTCTTGAGTTAAAAAATATTTATTTTGATAGATATCCCACTCGCATCCCACTAAGCGACCAAAAGGGTCTTCAAGGATAATATCTAAACTTTTGTTTGACCTAAAAAAAAAGATTAAAAAAGGCTCCATTTTGAAAAAAAAAGTCAACAAAGTTTTTGATTTTGCAAAAAAATTAAAAAATTGTATGTCTTGCGTTACAAAATATTTATTTTGATAGATATCCTACTCGCATCCCACTAAGGGACTAAAAATATCTTAAAGGAATGGACCTAAGCTTTCTTTTGACTACAAAAAAAATTTTAGAAAAAGGGCCCATTTGGAAAAAAAAATCGTATTTGCAAAAAAAAAAGTCAAAAATTGTAAGTCTTGAGTTAAAAAATATTTATTTTGATAGATATCCCACTCGCATCCCACTAAGCGACCAAAAGGGTCTTCAAGGATAATATCTAAGCTTTTGTTTGACATAAAAAAAAGATTAAAAAAGGGTCCATTTTGAAAAAAAAAAGTCAACAAAGTTTTTGATTTTGCAAAAAAAGTCAAAAATTTTATGTTTTGAGTTACAAAATATTTATTTTGATAGATATCCCACTCGCATCCCACTAAGCGACCAAGTAGGTGTTCAAGGAAAATATCTAAACTTTATTTTAAGAAAAAAAAAAAATTAAAAAAAATAGCGTATTTTAAAAAAAAGTCAAAAAAGTTTTTGATTTCGGAAAAAAAATATTAAAAATTTTTTATTTTTTTTTTTAAATATTTTTTTTCGAAAGATCGAAGAAATAGCTATCTATACTATTTGGAACACATTTTGCTAAGAACAATAGGTAATAAGTTACATGGATAAGAAAAAACCCCTGTTTGACCAAATTGTCAAAATTTTACCCCCTATAACTCAGAGAGTTCTCGACCGATGTTGTTGAAAAATTGTGTCTGAGTTACTATCCAATAGAGCTAACCTTGGTGCAAATTTCATCCCGATCGGAAGACATCGATTTCAAAAGTTGGTTCACTTGACATGAAATCCCCCAAATATAAGTTGCTTTTTCTCAAAAACATGTTTTTTGAATTAGGCGGTTATTGCTTGTGACCACAAGCGACATTGATTAAATTAAAAGGAATTATAAATAATTTTTAATTAGAATCAAAACCATTTGTTGAGACGTTAAGCAAACCATTCTAAAATTATTCACATTGATATGTTGCCTCAGGTTTCGTTAAATTCGTCTTTTGAATTGGTGGCCCCGAAAACAACTTCTGTTTTTGTCCCGTGCGATTGCCTAGGTTTTTTGTAATTATCTTGAAAACACAAAATTGCCCAAAATCAAACTTAACATCAATATAGGTCTATAAGTTAAGCCTATTTAGAAAGGTTATTTTTCCTAGAAGATAAGAATTATTTCAAACGTTTAAAAAACATTTAAATAGAAAAATATTTTAAGATACCAAACAAAAAGTTCATGTTCGTGAGTTAAAAACGCACACGCGCGCATCTCTAGTATAAATGTTAGTTATTATATTTATATCAATAAAAAGATAAGGTACTAATAATTTAGAGTAACAAATGACTGTCGCTAATTTGGAAAATTTCTAAATAAATGAGCGTATGTTATAACTTATTTCATGTGACAAATTATAATATCAAAGTAAATAAACAAAAAAGTAATACCTATTGTTATAGTTGAAGTATTTAACTAATTTATACCTCATCGGTATCTTTTTTGTATAACACAGTAGTGTTTGTATCATTATTTGAGTTGTAAGAGTCGGAATTATTGCCTGCCTTGTGTGGGATGTGTAAATCTGACACTAGAAGAAACCGTTTCTAAGTACTATATTCTTCTTGACACATTTTCAACATCAGAAGCCAATATTGTCCATTTAACTATCACACAACACTTTTTAATGTAAAAGCTACAAATAATGTTCAATATTTCATAAATAAATCTATATCGAGGGTTTATATTCCAATAGTGCTATACGACATTTTCTCGAAAATAAGTGACTAATTTGTCATCTGTCATTTTAATTTAAAAAAATAAAAAAATATTTCCAATGTTTTTTTCATAAAATTTGTATTGTGCTATCTAACACATAATTTATTTTGTTAGTAAAAAATGTTATATGCATATGAATATATATATATATATAATAAAATATTAAAAGTGTTTTTTATAAATATTATATGTACAGTGACTCTTATTAATATTCGGTTTTTATATATCAGTTTCTGAAATCCGATAATTCTCAATGAATATAAGACATCTTGTTAATGTCTTGTCACAATTTAAAATAATAAGAAATGCATGCTTCATTAATATTCGGTTTTTTAGTTTTATTTAACATTTATTATTTGTAAAATTGTAATAGACTCATTAATTAACATCAAACAAATAATGTTAGCTAAATAAACATTGTCATTCTCAAGTTTTTTTTTAAAAAGCCGCGGTGGGTCGTAAAGGAAAAAATACGTCGTTAGAGCTAAGAAAATTTGTGATTTTCATTACGAAAAAGGAAAAAATATAAAAATATTGAATTCGGATAATGTCACCGACAGTAATTGGCTACTGTCGGTGACATTATTCGAAGATATAAAAACCAGGATTGAATTGATTTTAAAATACAAACTGGGCAGCCAAAAAGCTTACCGAGATGGAAGAGCTTCGTTTTATTAGAAAAATCAAGGCTAACCCACGCTTATGTTCCCCCAAAATTGTTACTGAAGTTAATGAGGAATTTGGAAAACAGTTTCAGAAGTAACAATAAGTCACGCCATTAAAAAATAAGGGTTCAACGGCCGTATTGCCCGAAAAAAACTTTAACGGTTTTTTTTTCGGGCTGTTGAATAATCGGTTAAAATTTAGCATACAAAAAACGATTTATATTGGTCGGAAAACGTAATTTTCTCGATGAAAGCTTATTTAACTTATTTGGAAGTGATGGCAAAACTATGGTGTGGCGGAAACCGAATTAGGAGTTAAAAGGTAAAAAATATTACTCCAATAGTTAAGCATGGAGGAAGAAGTGTAATGGTTTGGGGCTGCATTTCAGTGAAAGGGGTAGGGAAACTGGTATTAATCGAAGGCATTATGATCAAGGATGTTTATTTGAACATTTTGAGAGATAATTTAAAATAATCGGCAGAAAAAATGGGAATTGCAAGAACTTTTGAATTGTATCAGGAAAACGACCCTAAGCATAAAGCCCACGTTTTGCGTGAGTGGTTGCTTTATAATTGTCCAAAAGTTATTAATGCGCCTGCTCAGTCCCCAGACATGAATCCTATTGAAAATTTATGGGACTATTTAGATCGCCGAGTCCGCGGAAACCCCGTTTCATCGAAAAACGAACTCAAAAAAGGCAGCAGGAATAATGGGATAAAATCAGTGTTGATTAATTGCAATTTTTTTTTTAAATATGCCAAATTGTCCTTCTGAGGTTATAAAAGATAAGGGCTATCCAACCAGATATTAAATTATTTTTTAAATTTTGTATTTACACAATAATGTATATGTGCTAAAAAAAACCGAATATTAAGTGTGAATTATTTAAGTTTTTTTGTTTTTGTTGTTATTTATGTTGTTTGTTCAATATTCAGAATTCTGAAATAAGTTTTTTTTGATCTCTTAATATGTATTCTGAATAAAAAAAATAATATCACCGATTTTTTATTATTTTCTATTAATTTTGTTGACTTTTAATAACTCGAATAAAAAAAACGAATTTTAATGAGAGTCACTGTATATGCGTTGTAATTTTTGATCAACCAACAAAATGAATTCCCTACAGCCTACATTTGAAACGTTTTGGAGTATGTCCTGAGAAAGTAAGCAAATTTATTTAAAGACCCACGTAGCACAGCTTCCTACAAAAAGAAATTCTGTGGAAAATTCTAGAAAGCTGATTAGCTTTATGTATAAACTTTCTTACAACTACGAAGTTCTTCACGTATGTAAAACTATGTCCTATTCAACTTAGCAAACCAGTATGATTGAATCGAGTGTTGTAAAATTAGCTCATAAAAGTTAAATAAAACCTAGCTTTCCTTTGTTTTCTAGCAATTTCTTCATTCAAACGCGTTTTTCTCCTTTTCGTTTTAGGGTAATAGCAATAATAAGTGCATTTCAAATTTTATCGTTATTCATTACAATACTTTCCACACAATTTTTGGTAAAAAAATTAATTTTGTAAACTTGTAGAATTGTAGAAAAAAGGCTTATGGTCGACAGAGACCATCAGACAATTTTTTACAAGTTACAAGTGAATTATAAATTGAAATAAAATTTGATTTTTAACTATTTTTTAATAAAAATTAGTTAAAATAAACACAAAATCCAAAAATTTTAATATTAATTAGCATTTGTTACCTTAATATAGAAAGACCCGTGTTTTTTTTAAGTCGAAATTTTTTTTTGCTAAATATGATATATGAAGTGACCATTTATCGAAATAATTGAAAATCTGGGCTTATAAAAAAAACACGAGTTAGGGCCTTTATATATTAAAGTAACGATTTATTTATTTTTAAATAGGTTTCATATATACAGAAGTTATGCTACCTAATTTTAAGGCGATTGATGTAGGGTATCATATGGTCTGTCTTCAACGACTATACTTTCTTATTTTTTTTTTGCATTTGGGAATAGCCACTTTGGAAATCTAAACATATATAGACAATTCTAAATTAGTACGCAAAATTGCAAAAGTATTTATTTTTATCAGTCTCCGCACATTTTCCGATAGATTGGGTATAAACAAGTAAGAGAGGTATATTTGGCTGTGCCGAATCTTATATACCCTTCACCAAATTATACTTCAAAATACAAATTTTAAATATTTTTAAGTAAACAAAATTTGTTGTTTTTTAAATTTTTTGTAAAAAAATATTTTTCGAATTTTTTTTTTTAAATTTTAAAATTTTTTTGTTTTTTTTTTAAATTTTAAAAAAAATTTTTGGTTTTAAAATTTTTTTTTTTGGTGAAAAAAAAAATTCGTGTTAAAAAATATTTTTCATATAAGAAATATTATTGAAATGTGTTATATTGCGTTTTTATAGGATATTTCAGCATTTTGAGTAATAATAAGAAATAAGAATTGTAAAATTTAATATCACAATCAGCGTAGCCACTGAACAAATCTTATTCCTACCAAATTTTTGTCAAAAAACTACCAAAATCGTTTTAAACCTTTTTTTAAAATCATATACATATGTATGTATGTCAAGAATAAAAAATAAGTTTTGATTTTATTAGACATACTTTCTGCCAGTTCTGCTGCTCTTATACCATTTACGTCATAAAAACGTGATATAAAATTTAATTTAAACTGTCCCATTGTTCTATAATTCTTGCAATAACACCTTCTAAAGATAACCATCTTGTTTGGCAAACACCTAATATTTTATGAGATTTTACAGAACAGTATTCCTGAAATTCTTTAAGCTCGTTAATTCTTTTGGGACTATGAGTGAAAAAAGTATATATATTACCACAAAGAAGCTCAATATTTTTTGGCAACAAGTTACATGCATAACTGGAGCAGAGTTGGAGTGAGTGACATGTGCACTTAATGTAAAACAAGTCAGTTTCATTAGTAAGTAACGTCACCAGCCATAACGTTAGCACCATCTGTTACCAATCCGATGTGTAGGATTTTTATCCCGGTACAAATTTCCCGGGAATTTTGCCAATTTTTCACTACCCGATTCCCGGGATTTTTAGTCGGGAATCCCGGGAATTAAAATCTGACGAAAATACATTGAAATCAACTAAGAACTCTATTTTTTTCGCCAACAAACAGTGAAAAGTTTGTTTACAGTTTTTTGCTTATATCTCGGCAATAATAGATCGCTTACTATTATTATTTATTTGTGGTTTTTCGTATGAAAATTTAAAAAGTGAATTCATTATTTATAGAATTTATTTCTTATTGAATCATTCTAATTTCTTCTTCAAATCCATAACAAAATAGCTTCTCAAATTTATTAATTGATTAAATTTTTCTTCAATTCAAATCTAGTACAAAAAGGCTTAAGAAAATTTTTTTCAATTAATTTTGTAAATGATTTGATTAACAAAAATTTAATCATTCAAAGTTTGAATAAATCCTGTTATTAATTCACTTTAAATTTAATTCAGTTTAAACAAAGGCTTTGGAATGAATCTAAAAAATTAAATATTAGGAATGGATTTATGGAATAAAAGGCTGACATTTTTCAATTATGGATTAAGATTTTAGTGAATTAAGCTCAAATTTTATTAATTAATTCGAAGCTCTGATATTTAATAATTATAACGCTAAGTTTTTATATGAAATTTGGCTATAATATTCCTAATTTACAGTATCATTATATATTTCGGGTACCCGGGAATGTAGAAAAAAATTTCCCGATTCCCGGGAATCAAAAAAGGTCGGGAAATTAAAAACCCTAGTTATGTGCCGAAAATAAATCTGTTATAAGTTGAAAAATTGAAACTGCATCTACCTTAGTGATCTCTAATAATGCGATAAATCTATCTTGTAAATAAATACTTTTTGATCCAACCTACCAAAAATCAATTTAAACTACCTTCCTACCAAACGAAAAAAATCCTACCAAATTTGGTAGGAAAAGCTCAAAACGGCAACGCTGATCACAATATATAGGTTTGTACCATGTAATTGTAGAAATTGTAGTTTACAAGTACAAAAAGCTACAAGTGTTGTGAAAATTTGAATGAAACACAATTCATCAGCACTTGTAAGAATTAGACTCGTAATTGTAACTTGTAGAATTGTAGTTTAGTGAAATAGGCCCCAGGAATTAATAAAAACATAACATATGTAGCAGACGTCGCACGTTGGGTTGAATCATGGTCAAAGTGGCGCTTAATTGATTTTTTAGAATTAATATTTATTTAATAAATTTGGTACAGGGTAAAAGTAGACAAAATTCTACATCACTAATAGCTAAAATCGTTATTCTAGGTTGCATACTTTTTCTGCAATATTCTGTCAAAGTGGAAAAATTTTTCGTATTTTTAGATAAAGTAATAAAAATTGAAATTAAACACAATTAAAATAATTTTTTTTTGTTTAAAACATTTAAAAGCTAACTTTTTATGATGGAACCATGAACTTCAGATATTTGAGTATATGAATAAGAATCTTTTATTTAGATTTTTTTTTTAAAAGTATTTTTATTTTTTTTTTCTAAATGTTCCAAATTTAGAGTATTTTTAATATTTGATGGATAATAACTAAATATGTTTGTAGTTGTTTGTTTTTAAATTATATAATAAAAAAAGTACAACATATAGGCTTTTATTTGAACAAAAAAAATGTTGCGCATTTTTGCGCGCTTTTCTTAAAATTAAGATTTTATTAAAAGACTCGAGCTGCACTGTGGCGAAAATGAAAAACTGAAAGCCTCAAGGCCTCAAAGTGAGGTAACTCGGGATGAGAAAAAACACCTGTTCGGTCAAAGTGTCAAATTTGGAATCCCTCTAACTCAGAGAGTTCATGACCGATCTTGTTGAAAAATTGTGTCTAAATTACTATCCGATAGGACTATCTTTGGTGCAAATTTCGTCCCGATCGGAGGACATAAGTTTTAAAATTTTTTTCAATGGACTTGAAAATTTTTTCTTTTGTGAGAATTTTTTTTATAAAATTTTTTATTTCAAATTTTTTCTATTTTTTTTACTTAATAAGGCATAATCTTTAAAAAAAAATATATAGAAAAAATCTAACATTATTGCCTGAGTTAAGCGTCACTTTGGATGCGATTCAACCCAATGTGCGTCGTTTTTAAATAACATTGTAAAATAAAGTTTTTTCGCTCTCCTGTAAAACGTTGATTTTGCTTATAGCTCTATTTGAATATAAACCCTCGATATATCTTTACTAGGGTATTCATCGAATAATTATTCGAACAATTTAAAAATTATCATTTTAAAATAACGAATAATTCGAACAATTTTATGTAGAATAATCGAATAAAACGAATAAATGCACATATATATTTAAATTTATTAAATTACTTAAAATTTTTCATAATTCCAAATTTAAATAAGTAATAAAATTGTATTGTTTCTCAAATTCGACAAATAACTGAAGATAAAGGGAGCCTTTCGATCACTGGCCTGATAGCTCCTATAAATATATAAATATTACTGCAAGAAGTTACAATTCTAATATCAAGTCTCAAAATGTTTAATTTATGACTAGAACCAATGAAAATAAAAGGTACGGAATAAAATATTTGTTATTTAGTAAAATAAAGGATGAATGATTTTGGAATTGATTTCGAAACAGAAATTTTAGGGTCTATAAATGATGCGGTGGCCGTGGTGTGAACATATGCTGGGGAAATATTGGCACAATCAAAATATTAACTTAGATTAAAGTGGTGTTGTAAGTGTTGGCGAATGTGATTTTGAAACGGTCGTCGAAAGTGATATTGAGGATGACATGATCTTAACTCTTTGCGGTTTGGTGGTTAGTTTACTAACCACATTTTCTATCTTTAAAACATAGTTTATTGGCATCTATTGTCATTTTGCTAAACAATTATATTTTTTGAACCAGTCTTGCTTAGGCAATTGCCTTGTTAAGTCGATTTTTTCTCTCTCTTAATAAGCGCGTATAGTATAACGGTTTTCTCATTTTACTTTAAACAGACAGAAACGTGTTTAATTTTGTTCTTATTCATTGATGCTTGAATAATATTTGAAAAAAAACATTTTTTAAAGAAAAAATTTCAACCTCTTTCTGAGGACTGAACCGCCATAATATGTTCAGGGAACTAGAATCAAATGATGACCTAACCAACAGGGGTAAAAGGTTTCGTGTTGATGACTTTATAGCTCTCCCAGAAATAAGACAATGCGATGATCATATTCCACGATATCTTGTTATATCAACCAATATTAATAAAGAACTAACATCTAAACCAATTTCGGCATACAATGTTTTTCAGATACAGAAGGGATTAAACTTCATTTCAAAGGATTACGTTGTTGAGCTTAAATCAGGAGACCTTTTACTCAAAACTCATAACCTGAAGACCGCTGAGAAATTCATCGACACAATACATGTGTCTATTACCTATCATAAAACCCTAAATTATGTACAAGGAAAAATTTTTTCAAAGAAAATCCACCTCACAGAATCAGAACTTTTGGAAGGTCTAAAAGATCAAAAAGTAGTTGAAATAAGAAAAATTATGAAAAAGAAAATGATACACTAGTTCCAACAGGAGCAGCAGTAATATCCTTTGATTTAATAAGACGTCCGGAATATCTTAAACTTGGCTGGGAAAGAATCAAAATCAACGAATACATCCCAAACCCGATGAGGTGCAAAAACTGCCAAATACTCGGCCACACAAAAAATCGTTAGAACTGTGCATCAAGAAACATGTAAAAAGCAATTTTGTGTAAATTGTAGTGTAGGCACACATGCTTCATATGAATATAATTGTCCATCATTCCTAAAACATAAAGCTGTTTTGAAAATAAAAATTGACAGAAGATGTACTATCAGAGAAGCATGGAAAACATATAACTCCAATCCAGAAGCACATAAACTTTTTACAAAAAATAACCCCAAATCCACATTTGCAAATATTACCAAAGGATTAAATAATGCAAGGAAAGAAAAAGAAACACCACAAAACGAACAATCAAAGAACAAGGAAAGCAACAAAACCACTACTTTAAATAAAGAAACAGCAAAACAAAATACTCAAAAACCAACTTTAACAATCACAACAACAAGCCTCTCAGAAACACAAAATCAACAACAAAACCCTCAAAAAATATACAACATCCACTAGAAAATGTAAATAACACCACAACAGAAATGGAAACTGAATTAAATCATATGACTCCGAAAAGAACAACCCAACAAATTGATACACGGTATCCAGGAGATGATTTATCTCCATATTCTCGTGCAATTTATTGCGACATTAAAACCCAAATAGAAAAAACATTAGCCAAAAAGAAAAACAAAGAGAAAAAAATAATCATAAATAACAACTCACAATTCTTCAATCTTTATTAAATTTCATGAACATTGGTCTTGACTTATCCATAATACAATGGAACGTTCAAGGGTTCTTAAACATTAAATTTGCTTTAGAATTATTAATAAAAAAACACAATCCAAACATAATTATTAGAGTCCGACCGAACTCAATATTTCGTTCAGAACATTCAAGGGTTCTTAAACAATATATTTGCTTTAGAATTATTAATAAAAAAACACAATCCAAACATAATTATTAGAGTCCGACCGAACTCAATATTTCGTTCGGATTTCACATATAGCATCTCTTATACAAGCAAAAAATGCTAGCTGGAAACTATTTAGAAGAAGTAAAACCCTTTTAGATGCCATAAACTATAGAAGAAATTGTGCATTAGTACGAAGAACGTGTAAAGAAGCCAAACGCAAAACCTGTGAAAACTTCATAAATTCCTTAAATCCTTTTTCCGACTCAAAAATGCTGTGGCATAAAGTTAGAAAAATAACATATTCACGACAATGAAATCCTATCCCATCAACAAATAGGAAATGTCTTCGCAAAGACCTGGTGCTTAATAGGATCAGATAATTCATTCAATCCATTGATAATAGAGAAAAAAAGACAGCTCAACATCGACTTTCTTGAAAACACTCCAAATGAAATTACGGAGCTAAACAACCCCATTTCAATACTTGACCTTCAAAATGCACTTAAAAACTGCAGCGGATCTACACCTGGTCTAGACAAAATCTGTTATTCGATGATAAAAAACTCTTCAATTACACTTAAATTAAGACTATGCACTTTTTCCAACATTGTAACCAAAGGAATATACCCCCACGCATAGAAACACGCTATCTTGAGCCCAAAACCAGGCAAAAACCCAAACAGCACAGACGGATATAGACCTATATTGCTGTTGCCTGTCATATCAAAAGTGTTTGACAAAATTATTTCACAAAGGTTATGGAAACACTGTCAAAAAAAACAACACGCATACCTACCAAACAGTGGCGTATTCTCATTGTGTCACCAAATGGAAAGTAAACTAAAAGAAAATAGGGAAAAAAGCACTACGATTTTGTCAGAAGATCTAGAAAAAGCTTTTGACAAAGTCATTAACTTTGCTGTAATAGAGGAACTACACAAATGGGGAGTACCGAAAAACCTGTTAAAGCTGGTAAAATCGTTTTTCTCAAACAGAAAAATATCTGTAAGAGTAGATGGGGTCCCTCAAGGCTCACCACTGTCTGTGATATTGTATACTGCTTATATAAACTCACTTTTTGATAAAATTAGAATTATTAATTATTAATTATTTTTAATATATTATATTAATTATTAATATTAACATAGACCACATATCAATTTTCGCAGACTACATATTCATAATAGCCTCAGGATCGCACGAGGAAACAAGCTCATCGCTTAATAATTGTGACGCTGTTATATATCAATGGACAAATCAAACAGGAGCTGTAATTCCTATAAACAAATGTGAAGCTATCCACATCTGCAGAAAATACAAGTGCAACCTTACGCTTATTACAATAAGAGGATTTAGAATTACAGTTAAGTCTGAAATGAGAAACCTAGGAATCACTTTCACAAAAAAATTCTTTGGAACCAACATATTAAGACTCTCGTCGACAAACTAAAAAGAATAAATAATCTATTAAAAATAATTTGCACCAAACATAAATCCTCATATGGAAACTGGAATATCAATTTGCCGAGCTTTAACTGAAGGATTAATTCAACACGGCATAACAATATATGGTGGGACAACAAAAACTAAACCAAGAAAGTAAATGCCAATATCAACAAATGTTTCCGCACAGCCACTGGAATCCTAACGATGCACTAAGAATAGAAGCAAAAATAAATAACTTTGAAACCATTTTATCAAACCAATCTATAAAACTATTGGCAAAAGGTATGACAAATGTTAACCATGGCTTGCATAACACAATCTGGGAGCTAATGGACAAAAATGACACATCCTATTCTTGTGGACTTCAAAACATCATTAAAAGTGCCAAGGAGATGAAAATACCACTACCAAAACTATCAACTGTGCCAACAATAAGAATTTCATCGAACTCCATGCTTACAATCAACACATCCTTAAATTTTATTAGAAAAACCGACGTAGATCAAAGTATATTTCAACAACTTTACTTAAGCGAAAAAGAAAAATATAATGCCAAATTAACAATATTTACCGATGGATCTTACTCAAATGGAAACACTTCGTATGCTGTTATTGAACAAAATGATGAAAACCATAAAATCATCAAACAATCATTACTACCAAACAATGCAGGTATTTTCCCAGCGGAATTAACAGCTCTTAGATTCGCAGTATCCTTTCACTAAAGACAGAAAAGACTTTGATTTGTACAGACAGTTTAAGCACAACCAAATCCCTAAAATACGAAGGTGAAAATAGAAAATATGTCCTAAATAACTGTTTACTAGTTGCCGAAATTATCATTCTTTGGATTCCTGGGCATCTAGGAATTAAGGGTAATGAATACGCAGATTTAGCTGCGAAAAATGCAGTAAAATACCCATTAATTACCGAAGTACCACCACTTGTTCCAGTAATAGTCAACTTTTACAAAAAAATTCAACGGGAACAGCAGGAAAATCATTGGAGTATATCAACTAGATTTCTAAGATCGCATAACGACACCATAGCACGACCTCCCTACTGTAAACACTTCAGCCGAAAAGATGCAGTATAATTGCTAGAACTAGAGTTGGAACAACAAGATTCAGTACACAACATTATTATGAATAATCTTTACCTAAATCGTGTGAACACTGCTCAGAAATTCTCACAATAAAACATATTCTAAAAGAATGTCCATTAACCTCAACAACTGAACCACTACATGATTTACTAAACTGCCAAAATAGGAACACAGCTACAAAAATAAAAAATATCCTGACAAATGCCAATGTTTTAAATGAAATTTAATATTTACATACACATACATAGTGCAATGGCCTAGTAGCCCACAGATCATTTCATATCATTTGCTTCCTATTTTTACCATAGATACTAGCATTGATAATTAATTATCAACACAAAAAGAAAAAAAAGCAATTAGAAAATGGTAAAAATTAAATCCAAACGAATATACTGATATTCTAACTTGTCTGTCAGAATTGATTTATAAAAAAGAATAGAGAATTTATATAAAAAAAATCATTTTCATTGAATATGATTTGAATAGTATCGACAAATTTTCAAAAGAAAGACATTATTGGAATGAGAAAAAATGCGCAACGAATAGGGTAATACATTCCACAATCGAGCAATGCGAACTACAAAAAATCTCTCCCAGAATGATGATGAAATTCTGGGAATGCAAATCTGCGGATTTCTTATAGATCGGAAAAACACAAAAGAAGTATGCAATGCAAATGGTCTATTATATTTAACCACGTTATAAAATAACAACATATTCCTAAACTTGACAAAATCATCAAAACTCAACCCTAGAAACAATTTCACAAATCGAGAAATATGATCATGACGCCTTACATTATACACGAAACGAACAACCGTATTCACCACACGTTTGATTTTTCGGAATAGGGTAGCACATGTACCAGTAAAAACTTCAATACAATATAATATTTGAGAAAACATCAACGAATGAGCCATGTTGTACCTAACATGCAAAGGTAAGTACAAATTCAATGAATAAATTTTACGCAGGATAGCAGCAACCTTGAAATGCAAATTGTCAATGTGAGCTTCAAAAAAAAGCCTGTTATCTAATATTACTCCCAAGCATCTAATACGTTCAACGAGCTCTATACGATCATCTCCCAAAAAAATCTCCATATCCGGGAAAAAGCATTTCGTCGGTCCAAACATAACAGCTCTAGTTTCAACGGATTGAGAACTAACGAATTGCGTGAAGTCCAATTAACTACACGTTCCAAACAAAAGTTGATATTCTCACGCAACACATCACTAAATTCAACAGTATTTCGAAATAGCAAAAAAACATCATCAGCAAAAATAAAAGTCTCACACATGGTAGAGTCAATGAAACGGGGCAGATCATTAATATATAATATAAATAAGAGTGGGCCTAAAACAGAGCCTTGAGGAACACCCGATGAAAGTAATCGAAAAGCCGAATTGAGACCGTTATATACTACAAACTACGATCTACCCATCAGATAAGAAAAAATGAGTCTACAAGCCGAAGTAGAAAAATTAAAATCATCCTTAAGTTTCCTTATTAGCGTAGCATGACTAATCGAATTAAAAGCTTTAGAAAGATCAAGAGAGACGAGTACACTCAGATTACCATCATTAACATTTTTTCTTATTTGATCAGTAAGGCTAAGAAGCAACAACGCAGTATTATAACCCTTACGAAAGGCGTATTGTCCATCATATAACCTCGATAACGTGGAAGCAACCATCTGCTCCCTCATAATGTGTTCAAGTACCTTCGATAACGCCGGAAGAATAGAAATGGGCCTTAAATCATTAGGTCCACGTACTACTTTCGTCTTCGGAATTGGAACCACACGAGCAATCTTCCAACAGGATGGAAAAATAGATGTAGACATAATTTGGTTAAAGAGATCTAAAATATAACACGATACAAAGGGAAACATCAACTTAACAATGCGAATTGAAATATTGTCAACACCAATCTACTGAGACTTGACTCTCCCTAAAGCATTCAACAAATCCATCTCATCAACACAACGAAACGAAAACTAGCCTACAGGGTTATCAAAATCGTCAAAGATAGAACTATCCAAATCATTATCACCAATAAAATCATTAATAAGATCTACATCACCATCATCAACTGCAGATTCATCACCAACACCAGCCCCTCTTAGAATATTCCAGATACCCCTAGTATCCAAACCACAAAAAAGCTTAGAACAATACTTTCTCTTAAATTTACGCACAACATTCTTAGCTCTATTACGATAGATACAATAAGTCCTCCAGTTAGCGGCAGAACGGCAAGAAATGTAAGAAAGATTTAGCATATAAAATTTCTCTACAATCAAACCAACTATTATTATTACAGCTGATCCTTTTCTTATCAATGGGAACAAATGTCATAATTGAATCGAAAAGAGAGGAAAGAAGAGAGCGTTTATCGTCAACACTAGCAGAATAAAAATCATAAGATCCGAAATCAGACAGAAACAATTGTACTCCTTCCCAATCAATTGAATTATAGTCCCGATATTCAACATATTCCTCCAACCTCCGGTCAATTGGAATCATATAGGAAGCAAATATTAGTGCCTGGTGTGAAATGAGCTCACATTGTAACTGGTCAGAAAAACTCACCAACGAAGGATCACTAACCAACCAGAAATCAATAAGCGATGTTGACACATGTGAGTAGTATAAATATAGCGTTTCTGGCGTGATTTAGAGGAATTTTTTTCCTCTAAACTGCCAGAGAAGAGGAATATTGAAAATTTGATGAGGAATATTGAAGAGCATTTTCTGAAATTAAGGCAGCGACAATTTGATGACGAGGAATTGTTGGCAGAGAAAAAGGCTGCGAAAATTTGATGACGAGGAATTTTTGGCAGAGAAAAAGGCAGCGACAATTTGTTAATTTTTGTTTTCTTGCTTCAGGTAATTTGAGTAATGTAGAAAAATGCCTTGTGTGTTGTATTGTGTGGAATTGATTTTGTTTTTTTATTTCATTAGTTTTGTTGTACTATTGTTTAGAGGTTTTTAATACAGTTTTAATAGGAGGGTTTATTTTCATTTAATTAGTCTACATTAGGGTATACAATTTTATTCAAAGGGAAGATTAATTTTTTGTTACATCACATTAAAAAATTGTACATCATAATAGCAAATATAACCACATAAATTAAAAGTTTCCTCAGTATAACATAAAATCTAAACAATTTTCATAGTAGCAAATATAACCACGAACAATAAAAAATCTCCCTATTCAAATAAAAATTTAAATAACTATAACAGCCTTTAATTCACAAGTCTCCACTAAATTAACTTTTAACCAAATTTTAAGAAAAAAATATGAATTACCTACTTAAAACAATATATAATAAATCCCTACACAAGTTTTACAAATTTCAAACATTTTAATCTCAGAACAAGGTCTCAAGATATAAAAATAAATTCACAAAATAAATATTTTAATCCAAATTTCATCCAAAATTTAAGAAACAAATACCAATTATTTAACTGCTACAAATCAATAATAAATTATATTCAAACACATAATAGAAAGAAACTTGCATATGCTACATTTGCCAGGATTTAAAGCTTACCACCACAACAACGATTACGATTATGTGAAATCAGGTATCGCATTATTGGTTAGGAATAATTTAAATGTTACCCAACATTCTACATCTACTGGTAACTTACTTTACCAGACTATAACAATTCGTAGCGATGTGGAAATTCATATTACAAATATATACAAAGAGGGCGAGGTTAATTTAACAACCTCAATGGTTAACAGCATCTCTCTTGCCAAAGATGTGCATCATTTATTCTTGGGTGACTTGAATTCGCAGAATGTCTTATGGGGTTCTGCTTCAAATTCACCAAACGGAAGAATCTTGGAAGATTTTGCAGACGACCAAAATTTTGTAATTTTAAATGATGGGTCTCCTACCCTACTCAATACCAGAAATACTCTAACAGCTGTTGATGTTTCCATGTCTAGTGTAGACATGGCACCTAACCTTAACTGGACTTGTCTACCCATGCCGGAAGTTGGTGACCACTTTCCTATCAAGATTACAAATAATATTGATATTGTGAAAAGAAAATTTTCTGATTGGACTCTTTTCATAGAGAGGGCTGCTTTAGTGAATGAACAATTTGGGAGAACAACAAACATCAACAAGGAGGCGGCACAGATGAAACGCATAATTAGAACAGTTTTGACCGCTTTTGGTGCTCTATCGGCTCAGATGGTGCTTTTGATCCCGAAATTGTGTCGGCAAAACAGAATCTTATTATTGAAGATCTACCACAATCAGACCAACAATTTTCGATATTGACCCATAGGATTGATGTTCCCGAACTTGATTGCGTAATGAAGACACTAAAAGGCTCAACACCAGCTAGAGATAAAATCACATACTCAATGGTTAATAATGCACCCACGAATTTTAAGGCACGCCTGTGCGAACTCTATAACAATATACTGATAACTGGCATCTACCCACAGGACTGGAAAACAGCTATTCTTTCACCGATTCCTAAACCAGGGAAGAACCCAAACCAACTAGAGGGCTACCGTCCAATTTCATTATTGCCAGTCCTCTCTAAGATCCTCGAGAAAATCTTGGCAAAACGTTTTTGGAAGTTTACAAAGCATAAGGTATCAACATTGCAACACGCCTTCATGCCCAGACATGGTGTACGTACAATATGTCATCAACTGGAGGAGGTGTTACGTTTAAACATGAAGAATGGCAAACATAGTTTAGTCATCTCAGAAGATATTGAAAAAGCTTTCGACCGCGTGGTATCTACATATATTATTTATGCTGATAACATATTTGCAGTGGCTTCTGGGAGTCCAGAAACTGTTCATTTGAGTTTAAACAACCTTGACCTTAAAGTTCACCAATGGGCGAAGAGCAGGGGAGCCGTTGTACCTGCTGATAAGACAGAAGTTCTTCATGTTTGCAGGAGGAAAAGCTGTTTAAGTAACACATTTTGTGTCAGAAATGTTAACATTCAACTTGCTGATAATATGAGGATACTGGGTATTCTATTTTCCAAAAGTTTATTGTGGAACAATCATTTTAAACATTTGTCATATAAACTAGCCAAGCTAAATAATCTTTTAAAGCTTATCTGTTCACGTACCAAGGGACGATTTTGCATGGCATCACCATTTATGGATGGACCTCAAAGAGGAACATCAACAAGATCAACACCTCGATCAACAATTGCTTTAGGACCGCTTCAGGCTTGCTACGGACAACTCCGCTGGAGAGGTTGAGAGTGGAAGCAGGATTCACCGATTTTCAAACTCTGTTGGAGAAAAGTGCTGTTAGTATGGCAGCCAGATCTATTACAATATCAACTGACGGTCTTCACACTACATTTTGGAGGCAATTGGATTCACATACAAATGGTCCACCATCTGCCATTAATAATATAATTTCTCTTTTACGAAGATCAAATATATCCAGCCCATTAAACCAGCTTATTATAATACGTTTGTTAAGATGGATGACAGTCTAAGTATATACAACAAGAATGCCACGAACCCGTTATTGTTTAAAAAGATGCTACAACAAAAAATTTACGATTTCTCTCCATCCACAGTTTTTTATACTGATGGATCGTTTCAAAATGGTGTAAGATCTTATGCTATCGTTAAACGAATATCGGAATCGCAGTTCGAAACAATAAATGAAACACGCCTTCCAGACCATACTGGAATTTTTACGGCTGAAATTGCAGCCATTAAAACTGCCATTACATGTTATACATCACATTGCGAGAAGACTTTGATCTGTACCGATAGCTTAAGTGCCACAAAGGCTTTAATTAAGAACCAAAATAATGCCTATGATGATATGCTACAATTACCAGATAATAACCACAAAATACTGGTTCTCTGGATCCCTTCTCACATCGGAATTCAAGGTAACGAAAGTGCTGATAATGCTGTAAAGGAAGCCTTAAGTTTGTCGCAGATAGCTTAAACACCGTGTTTTCCTAAAGCGTTAACAAACCCTTTTAGAAAAATACAAACACAACAAACCTCAATTACTAAAAGGCCTAAATACGATACAAACTTAAAGAGGTCCCAATGCATAATGCTAGCCCGCCTCAGAGTGGGTAAAGCCCTCTTTAATTCAAAACATTACTACGAGAAAACGGAACCTCCAAAATGCACCTATTGCGATGTCTTACTTACTGTTCCTCATATGCTAACAAATTGCACAATTTCTAAAATAGATGAACCACTTGAAAAAATCCTTGACTGTGCAGTCGATGTTAATTTGCCAAGAATCCTAAGATGTCTACAAAAACATAACATAAGTGATGTTTAGAGCCAACATATATTATTTTTACTTCTACATTTTAATCATTTCATTAGTATGTATTAATTATCATTTATCTTTTCATTTGTATTATTTATCATCCATCATTTCATTTGTATTATTTTATCATCTCATTTATATTAACATTAGTTTTTATAATTCACTTAAAATTAAAAATGAAAAAATTCATATTTTATATCATATATAATTTTAAACGAGCGCATATGGTCTAGTTACCCGGCGCTTTTTCACTTATATTTTGTAAATTTATTTGTAAAATATAATTTAAATAAATTAATAAATACACTAGTTTTTTTCTTTAGAACAGTGATGTTCACGCCATACAACAATTGTTTGAAAAAATTACACACATTTGTTATGCTCTTTTAACGACTTTTGTTCATTCATCGCTGAGCATGCGAAGAAAACACATATGGCGGACTATCGTCATTTTTTTTCAGAAATTTATTAAGCATTGTTGTTGGTTGTTCTTGTTCGAAGCATAGCAAACACACGCGTTTCAATTACAATTGAACACAATAAAACAAAGTCAAAAATAAATACAAAATTTAAGAGAATTTCGGACTTACAATGTATATTTTTTCATTTCCTTAAAATTTAAATTACATTCATTTAATAAATTGGTTTTATTTGACAAAAATCCTAAATCTAAACTTTCTTCATTTAGTTATTATTTTAAGTGTTTGACATTATGTTTGCTGGGTAGCTCTCTCACCAATACATCTTCATTTTTATTTTTGAACATCACTGCTTTAGAATACATATACGTATGTGATTAGTGAGAAGTAAAAAATGTCAAATGCTCAAATTGAGAGTCTTTCTCACCGTGCTTATTTAATGTTCATTCACATCAGTGTTGCCACCAATAAAATTATAAACTACACATGCCTCATGCCTAAATTACACATACGGGAAAAAATTACACATGTAAATAAATTTTCGTGATTTCAATAGGAGAAATGGTCTAAAATTGTCATGAATATAAAAGGTTTGTCACAGTGGACTCTGGGATGTTTGGACCAAATACGATCACTTTATTGTCAATGGACAATTTTCACTTTCGGTGATTTTAATTTAACCAGGAATTGGATATATGAGGGGTATTAAATCAAGGTTAGCAATGTCTTTTTTTAGTGAACTTTTATAATTTAATGAATTCTTGAGATCAGTCAAATATGTCAATCCCAAATACGCTTTTAACAAATATTAATCAATGTCCATTCGGAGATTGTTCCATTGGAAATTGTTACATTTCTATTAAAAATTTAACAATATTTAAAAAATAGCACACTGTTTGCTTTCGAATTTTAATTTATTCCTAATTTATATTAAGTGCTTTGAAATCAGTTTTGTTTTCAGTTTCAAAGATAAATATTTTTTACTATTTGTTTAAAAATTATAGCTCTGATCATTTTTCTTCCCAGTAAATACTTTACCAGTAAAATCTTGTAACGTTTATATTTTCCAAAATAGTAAGTCAGTTTTATTGTTTATTATTTAAAACACAAACCGGAAACCAGACAGACAATAGCATAAATACAAAACAGTTCTTACAGGTATAAAAAATAACTAGTAACAATTTGTAGAGTTGTGTAGCTCATGAATGACCTAGTTCAATTGAGCTATTCACTCAACTGAGCGAAGTGAATCATTCATCATACTGAGCGTTTTCAGCTCAGCACTGAGCGTATTCAACTGAACGGTTTTGTTTTTGCTCATGTTTCTTTCAGTACTCATGAAAGAGCTGCACAAGCACATTCATTTGTCATCTTCAATGTTTCACATGTTTCACTTTACTCGTCAATTCTGTAATTCTTTCGCTCACTGACATTGAAAAGTGAGTGAGTATTGTATCCTACAAAAATAAAACGATCATTCGAATGTAGGTTTGTTATGTATGTATCGTATGCTGCCGCGTATATACTTTTGTTTCAAGAATTATTAGAATTATTCAAATTGTTTTTGTTTTCATGAAGGAATTTTTATATGTGTGCTATTGAATGAATGTGAATTTATTTATGGTATGGTGATGTAGAATGAAATAAAGAAAGAGTATTGCTACAGTTTGTAAGTAAATTTCATAAAAAAATAATGAAAAAGGGAAATACATAATTGTTATTGTTAAAATAATAATTGTAATTGAAAGTATGTAATTAGTAAAAAAATACTATTTCAAAAATACATTAGTGGGATTATATCTAACAAAACACATAATTAAAAAAATACAAAGTACTGATATTCTTAATTAAATTAGCAATATTATTTCAATCACTTTTTTTAGAAAACATATATCTTATGCACTTTTTTACTATACTGCTGCATCAACAGAACATTTCTCAGCTGCCATGAGCGACCTATCGTGGGTTTTTCGCTGTTTTTTGGAATGACAGTTTAGAATTTCTGAATTTAAGGAATAAGATTTATAAAATCTTATTCCTTAAATTCAGAAATTCTATTTATATATTGTTATATCATAAAATAATTAAGTTAATGTTGAAAATATACAAATTGTATCACAAAACTATTTTTCTTTCGTATTTTTAGTAGAAATTTTGTTGATCATATATATATATAAGTTGTAAAAGTCAGGTAAAAAATATATATTTGCCAATTGATAACTAACATTATGTAAATGGGAAAACACCCAAAAAAATGCAACAATATTCATTTTGGTTTAGTTATTGTCACATTTTTATTTTGGATCACAATTATCAGATCATCAAAATATTTTTCCTTTTTCAAATTCCAGTTAATACCACCTATCTTGAGTTTTTTGGTAATTTTATTATTTTGTGGTAAAAGAATACCTTAAAGTTAGTGAATGTTCTGCTTAACAAATATTGTCTAAACATTTGGATAGCATCGGAAATTAGAAATAATAAAAAATTAACTCTTTTTTCCGCAAAAATATTAGTTTAAATAAAATACAATTTTATTTTTTAAAATTTTAATCAATTATTTCACGCATAAATCTCTAATTGTCAAAAGACTGTGTGTTTTTACAACTAACAACAGAAATAATTAATTTAATTCACTACAAGCAATTCTCAAAATGAAATGGTCATTATACAACATACTGAGCTAATGAGCTAAAAGAGCGACCTAGTTCATTTCAGTGAGCTGAGCTGAAAAGAGCGGTCACTTCACTGAGCTAATAAACCCAACTCTAACAATTTGTAAATAAATTTTTCTCCCACAAATTCCTACGTACTTGTTTTTTTCTCTTAAGATTGGCTAACGCAATAACTGCAATTACCGTTACCGATATTACCTTTATTCTATAAACAATTTAAAATTATAAAAATACAAATTTTTGATTTTGGGTTATCTTGAAAATTAACGTTTTTCCAATAACAATTTGTAATAACTTGTAAAAATGTATAGTTATTGTATAGTATTTGTTGTTTTATATTTTTTTCATGTTGAAATTAAAAGTCTTATATGTATATAAACTAAAATTTAGTTTCTATTACCAATATTACGCAAACAAAACTATCACAAACGGCGAAATGTCCACTTGGAAAACCAAACATAGCAATCTCCAAATTACTTATCGTATTTTTCTGCAAACCTATTTTTCGGCCACGGGCGATCCTAGTACATATAATTCCATTATACTGAGTAACATACGAGTACAATATAATAAATATTGTTACGAAATTGTACGTGAATTCAAATGTAACGATTTTAACGGCTGATTTAAAAGTAGCAGAATGCTTTTAAATAACAGTGCTGTAATAGCAAACTGTAACATATCTGTGGGCATTATTAACATTGAATAAAAGCTTTCAGTTGACCATTGATCGTAAGTTGGCAACGCTGTTTGCTGCGACCGTATATTCGAATTCGAATATTCAGTTAAAGAACATTATAGAAAGTACACCACAGATGGCGTATGTATTAGAAAGCTCTAGAATATACGAACTTTGACAGTTAAAGAGCAATCTAGAGTGCAGATGGCAGTGTTATAAATAGTGGCAGAGGTTGCAGTAGTGAGAGAGTTTATCAGAGACGCTTTTCGAATAAACATCAACTGAGTGCTGTATTTTTCAAGTGAATTCGTGTACATTATAAAGTGTGTCTGTATTTCTGCGAATTTATAAACGTGTATAAAAAACCATTGAGTGACTATTTAATTCTGTTGTTGAACATTTTAAATAAATAAAGAGTTGTTACAATTTTTAAACTATAAACGGCTTTTATTTGCAATCAAAAGTATCCGGTTTATTTAAAGGAAATAAACCAACGTTTTGAAAAGGTTAAAACGTAACAATATGAATACATTTAGATATACTGGATTTTTATTTATCAACTAAAATAGAGGATATTGCTACTATCCCTCATATAAATGTACATATTTATTTCAATCGGTTTTGAAATCTGAACAATCCATAATTCATTCATTCAATTAAAATCTAAAATATAGATAAAAGACATACATTGACAATATATTTTGGATATAAGGAGTGAGATCGAAAAATTCTTAACACACGTTTTTCATTACATTTTTTAACCCAAGTATTATTTGAATTTTTTTTTGATCAAGTTACCTTTGAAAAACATGTCAGTTATTATGTGTAATGTCAATTATATTAATTTTTTTGTTAATCTGATTAAAATGAGTGACCAGAAAAAAGTGCGTACTGAAATTATTAAATATTTTCAACAAAACCCAACTTGGTCTTACAAAAAGTTGGCCAAGCATACAAAGGTCTGCCGTCAAACTGTTTCCAATGTTATTAAACAGTACCGGGAGAACTTGTCAGTTGATAGAAAACCTGGTTCAGGTAGAAGGAATGGTCCACATGATGTTTCTAAAGCCAAAAAAATAGAACGCATTTTCAAAAGAGCTCCCAACACATCCGGTAGGAAAGCAGCCCGGTTAGCTCAGTGCTCGGACTATTTGGTACGAAAAGTTAAAGCTAATGCAGGTTTAAAAACATACAAGGCTCAAAAAGTTCCTGACAGGAACGCTACTAAAAATTTAGAGGCCAAAAACAGAGCACGGAAATTGAAGTCAAGTTTTATAAAAAAATATTCTTGCTGCATAATGGATGACGAAACGTATGTTCTGGCAGATTTTTCGCAACTTCCAGGTCAAAAATTTTATGTTGCTGATGCTCGAGGGAATGTTGAAGAAAAGTTTAGGACCCAAAAGCAGACAAAATTTCCCAGAAAGTTCTTGGTATGGCAAGCAATATGCAGTTGCGGCAAAAGAAGCCACTCATTTGTTACAACGGGCTCTATAAATACCGAAATTTACATCAAGGAATGTTTACAAAAAAGGCTGCTTCCATTCATAAGACTTCATAATGTGTCCACTTATTTTTGGCCTGACTTGGCATCCTGTCACTATGGCAAACAAGCCCTTGAGTGGTACAAGAACAATAATGTGGTATTTGTACCAAGAGAGGCAAATCCTCCAAACTGCCCGGAGCTAAGGCCAGTGGAGAGATATTGGGCTCTTGTTAAAAGAGAATTGAAGAGTACAAAAAAGGTGTCCAAAAGTGTGGTAGATTTTAAACGGAGATGGACTACATGTTCGAGCAAAGTGACAGAAAGCACTATAAAAACGTTAATGGAAGGGTTTCCGAAAAAGGTTCAAAATTTCATCACTAGTGATTAAAACTATAAAAATAATTTTTTTTGTAAATTGTAATAATAATTTCAATCAAATAAAAAAAAAATTAAAGCTGTAAGTTTAGTGGTTTCTTTTTTATAAACATATATGTATGTTAAGAATTTTTCGATCTCACTCCTTAATTGGAATTTAAAATTACACATGAATTACACATTCACTCAATTACACATGGGCTACACATCCAAGTTAAAATTACACACAATATGTGTAATTACACATGAAGTGGCAGCACTGATTCACATTAATGTTGGTGTTTTTTTATCATGTTAGTGGTTTGTTTTATTTGTTACTATACAAAAGAAACAAACAAATTGTTCACAATGCGTTTACTGTTTTCGATATACAATGTGTATTATACATACATACATAATATTTAAGAGAAATATTTTGAGATGTCCATTCACATCAGTTTTGTTTCAACTAAAGTATAAAATAGTTGTCAGGCACAAATTGTGCATGTGTTTATGTTATAACGGTTTACTTTAATGATCTTTTATTTTGTGTTGTTTATCTTTAGTTGTTATGGGATGTTATATTTCGTTTTGTTGCTATATTTATTAAATTATGTGTAGGTACCTAAATAATATTTAGTAAATATAAAAAAACTTCAAAATGAATTGAGTAGGTTTCATACCAATTTTTATTAAAACATAAGAAATTTTGTACATATGTATGTATATTCATTCATTTACAGAAGTAAAAACATTTGCTATTATGTTATTTTCAACATCAAAATTTAAGAGTTCATAATTAAGTTTTGTTATTAGTATATAAGCAAGTGCTTTTCTTCAAAATTTCATCGTAAGATGCAAATTTTTCTAAATTAAATTTTTTTCTAGTTATTGCTACACAAACGTTTGTTCAATTGTAAATTCAAATCTGCACTGACCTCAATAAATCATACCACAACAATGCAAAACAAAATTACACGCATTCTTATTTTCTTCATGTATGCAGCTTAAAATAAAAACATTTTTTGCTTTTGATTTTTGAATGTTAGTGCAAAGTAAAACCTAACATTCAAAAATCCAAAAACCAAAGTAAAAAATGTTTCTCTTATTTTCTCAATTTTGTAAGAAAAAAAACATTACAAATCCTATATTACATGAATGAATAAAGCAAAATATTTCGTGTCTCTTAATACACGAATAGAACATAACACAACAAAAATCAAAATCATGAACATGAGTGACAAATGAATGAATATTTGGTACCCTGCTTTTTATAATAAACTAACCTTGATTAAAGTAAAAATGCAATTGTTTTGATTTTAAACTTATGCACAAAAAAGCGTGGCTGAAAGAGTTAAAACATATTGTATATAAGCGATGTTATTAACCGCGTACATAAGTGTTGTAAAAAATTAATAAATCTAATGATAAACACAAAATATCTTCTCTCTATTCGCTTGTGGCGTACGGTTCACTTTTAAGAGAATTAAAAAAAATAATAAAAAAAGCGTGTTAGTGTTTACAGTTACTTTTTACTGTGGAATTTTCCTACAAAATAATAAAGATCTGTAATTTCGATTAGAATTGGTGTTTTTTTTTCTAATTTTTACGTGATTATTAATATCTTAGTTGCGTGTTAAAAAATCTCGAGGATGGGGGACGACGCTGCGTCCCCTGTTGCTCACACATCATCACAGCCGGATTTCGAAAATTTCTTTCAATCGAATTTGATTACTGATTTTGGAAAGTCGCGGCACCTTTGGCCAAGAACAACAAGGTAACCTCATTAAATTCGTCAATTCCATCTGATCTCAGTTCTTCCCTGACGGATTTAGATGACACTGTACCTCAGTTTTTGAGTAATTTGAGATCTAAAATGCCGGCTTCAAGATGCGCTGGAATGGATGTAGTTCCGGAGGTATGTAATGAAGTTGAGGTTGTACCCAATGGACAATCTGGGGTATTTCAGGGTGACACTATAATTTCTAGACAAAATTTTTACCAGGGGGATCATGAGGGTGATTTCTTAGTTTTGGTTGATTCCTCTAATGCTGACCCTGGCAATGAGAAGATTCGTAATTCTCTTTTTCTATATCAGAAGATTAGAAAGGTAAGAGTTAATGGCATTCGTCTTATCACTCCTGTAGGTAGAACTTTGTACCGCATTAAGTTTGATTCTGCTGCTAATGCTAATGAATTTGTTGGTAAGGATTTGAGTCAGATTTTGAGGTATTATTCCAGATACCTTTGTTTATTCTTATGGGGTGATTCATGGCATTCCTTTGGAGTTGTCGGAAGATTATATTTGTGAGTCTGCAACTTCTGACGTTGATATTGTGTCTGCTAAGAGGTTTGTTAAAAAGGATAAGGACAGTGGTAAGGAAACGCCAACGTACTCTGTGAAGATTGGTTTTCGCTCAGGCAACATTCCGGAGCACATTATTTTAGATTTTCACATATTAAAGTTAATATTTACTATCCCCCACTCAGGCAATGCCACAATTGTTGTCGCCTTGGTCACACATCTAGAGGTTGTCGTTCCAAGAAAAGATGTTTGAATTGTTCTAATGAGATTTGTGATGGCAATTGCATTAAGAAGTGTCTTTTGTGTGGAGGTCTATCTCATTCCAGCAGAGATAGGAAATTGTGTCCCAAATGGCGCAATATGACCATTAAACGCCTCTCTAGAACTGAGGTGATAAAATCATATTCGACTAATCGGTTTGATATATTTAATGAATATGATGGGAATTTCCCATGCCTACCGGTGGCTAAGTCTACCCCTGTGAAGGATAGGGATCAGGAAGTTAATAGGATTCTTACCAGCCGGAGGTATAATCGTGTTGTGTATGCGAAGCCTCCACCCCCTAGGCCTGTACCTCTTCAACCTGTTGATACAGACCCTTCTATGCCAGTGATTTACAGGGAGAATAAAGCTAAGGTTTCGGATTTTGAGAAAATCTTTGCCGAATTCTCGTCTTTTGTTAAGGATTTCTTTACCAAGGCGGGCAGTGGTTCCCAACTGCGTGTACTTAATGATCTCAACAATAAAATATCTAATGCTCTTTCTGAATTACTTACATCTGGTGATCCATCGTCTTCTCCTTCTAATTAATAATGAAGATTTTACAGCACAATGTCCAGAGTTTAAGATCAAACAAGTCTTCCAATGAGTTTTACATCAACAATTATAACGTTGATGTTTGTTTATTTTCTGAGATTTTTAAAGTTGACGATTCAGATCCCAACTGTAAACTTTTGAATTACAATATTTTTTCCAAAACTCGTCCTGATAATTATGGCGGTTGTGCCATATGCGTCAGGAAATCTATACGTGCCAGAAGGATAGGTTTTTCAACCAATCTGGATGTGATTATTGTAAAAACCCTTAATTTGGACCAAAACTTTACTTTTGTATCGATCTATTTTCCACCCAGTCTATCCACTGGTACTTGTGCAGCTGAATTGTCGCGTTTATTGTCTTTTCTTGAGGGCATGCGCAATGTTATAATGGGAGGAGATTTCAACGCTCGTCATTCCCTTTGGGGTGACAGGCTGGACTCTTCCCGAGGATGTTGTTTTAGAGACATTTTCAGTCGATCAGATTTTTTATGTTTGAATGATGGTTCCATCACTTTTCTTCCTCATTTAGATAGCGACAGAGGGACTGTTTTAGATTTGACCTTTGCTAGGCTATCTTCTATGTCAGTTCAATGGCGAACTTGTCCCATGTGGTCTGGCGGTTCCCATCATTTTCCTATTATTATTGAGATTGGCGCTGTTGCGGTTTCACCGACCAAATTTCTTTCTAAACGCAGATTCTTGCAGAATCTGTCGACAATTGAACTGGAACCAGATATGGATTGTATTATGAACTCCCTTAGGAATGAAATTTCTAATTCTAGGCTTGGTGGAATGGTGGTATTTCATGTCTCTTCAGGAAACATATTGCAGCAAGGAGTAAGGCTCTTAAATATCCAACACAGGAGAATCTGGAGGATTCTGTAAATGCTTCGGAAGCCTGGAAATTGGCGGCTCGGAAAGCTAGAAGTGATGATTACAAAAAAAGAATAGAGGAAGTGAATAATCAACCAAATACTGCTGCTGCATGGCGTTTTGTCAATAGTTTGAAGGATTACAACTCCAATGGACCATCGATGTGGGACGATGATGCTAATGGTTCTTTCTTGAGACATTTGGCGGATCAAGTTTCATCTAGGGATCGTTTTGTTTTCTCTACTTCTAGGCCATCTGATATGAATATTACACCTTTCTCATTTAAGGAGTTCACTGATGTTCTTGACTCAAGGAAACGAGCCTCTGCGGGGGGTTTGGATCGAGTCGCTTATGATATGGTTAAATCCTTGTCTTTTGCATCTAAGGAGTCTCTTTTACACGTTTTCAATAAATTGTTTCTTGATTGTACTTTGCATCCACATTGGAGGAAGATTAAGGTTGTTCCCATTCCCAAGAGGCATGTTCCACTAGATGATTTTAGGAAGTTTAGACCGATTGCTCTCATCTCAGTTTTTTTGAAGTTGTTGAATATGATGGTAAAGAAAAGGTTGACTACGACTGTTGATGCTTTGGGAGTCTTACCCGCTCGTTCTTTTGCTTACAGAGGGAAAATGTCGACGACAACGTGTTTGAATGAGTTCCTTTTCAGGGTGTCATATCTCAAGTCAACGGGTTTGAGAGTTGTGTTGGCATCTATCGATATCAGATTGGATTGAGATTTTATCGTGCTTTTATAAGGAGTAATGCGAGATCTACTTCTGCCCACGCCCCTAGTTATGTTGACAGGAAGATTCAGACCTTCCAGAACTCAAGTCTAAGACGTTGTCTAGGACTGTGTCCCTCCACGCCGATACAGGCCATTTATGTATTGGCCAACGAACTGCCATCTCATCGTAGATCGGCCTATCTTGCGTAAAAGGAGCTTTTAAAGGTTGCGTGTTATAACCCGTCTCTTATGGATTTGATTAGAGCGGCACCCTCATATCTAAAGAACAGTTACTCTTTTGTCTACGGGAAATACAAGGATATTTTTGACTCGATTCCGTCACTTGGTGAATGTCGCACTAGTAACAAGATTAGGATTATTATTGAGTCATCCTTTAACAGGAACAGAGGTATGTCGAAGGAGGTCCTTGGAGCTCAATATCGTTCGTCGGTTGATTTCTATAAAATGAGGAATTTTACTTTGGTTGCTACTGACTCCTCGATTATGAACAATGGCACTGGATGTGCTGTTTTTAATCTGGACGTTTCTTTTTGTACAGTTCACGTGAGAGACTTTCATCACTGTCTGGAGAATTAATTGCCATTAAAAGGGCTGTTGATATAGCCATTGAGGATAATAACTCGCGTCTTGTTATGTACACTGATAGTAGAAATGCGTGTATTTTGTTGGGACGTGCTAGTTCGAGGAACTTTATAGTATCGGATATTATTAATTCTATAGTTGATTCTCATATCCTTGAGGTACATATAGTATGGGTTCCTACCCATATTGGAGTTTGGTTCAATGAGAGGGTAGATTACCTGGCCAAACAGGCCGTTTTTCTTGGCGCTCCCTTAGAGGTAAGACTTCCGTATGGGAATGCTCTTGTGATAAGGAATTCTCTTAATCAAGAGTGGCTAAATTTTTACAGGACCAGATCTCAAGTGTCTGGACGATTCTTCTCTCTTTTCAATGAAATACCAACAAGACCTTGGCATAGGGGTGTTGGTTGGGATCCAATTGACATCAAGATTATTAATAGGCTCTAATGTGGCCACTGTTATAGTGGCGTTTACCTTCACATGATACGTAATAGATCGTCTGATGTTTGTGATTTTTGTAACATGATCGACAATTCTGAGCATCTTATCTTTCACTGTTCTGAATTCAATGATATTAGAATTAAACACCAATTATTTCGTAATTTTACTAATCTTTTTGACTTATTAAATTCTCATGACATCGGTATATACTCTCAGTTAATTAGTTTCATTAAGGAAGCTAACATACGAGATCGTTTTTAAGTTTTAGGAAATAATCAACCGTTAGTCACTAACAGCGTTATACTAGAGGAAGTAGGCATTTTTCAATGCCCAACGTTTTCACGTGTTTTTTTTTCCTTTGTGTTGGATACCCTGGCTTTTTGCGTTTTGCTTTGCCATCAGCTATTTTTATTAAAAACCAAAAAAAATAAACACAAAATATTGCAAATTTACTTTGTGTTGAAAAACATGGAGTTCGTCTTATGTATGATGTTAAACATCGTTGGATAAGTTTGTCTAACATGGTAAGAAACTTTTTGCGTATTTATAAATGCGTCAATCATACACTGTCTTACTCAAATTAGCCTCGTTCACTGACAATGATATCAACCATTGGCCAGATTTGTGTAATTCCCAAAGACAACTTGATTAAGCAAAGATTCAGCAACGTTGATAGAGCTTGAGGGTATAATAAAATTTGTTATAAATAATTTAGAAAAAAGTGAATAATTCATTTACTAAAGAATTTGTTACTCATTTTAAAACCCGAATTAATGAACGACATAAAAAAGTACTTAATACGTTTAGTTACTTAATACGTTTAGCTCAAATTTTTTAAAGCATACCACCGAAACGGAAACTAAAATATTTGCTAGTCAATTGTTTTGTAGATTGTTCGGGAGGGAATCTGATCCATTGTACGTCTGTCGGAATATCTTGGTCAGATTTGTTAACAAACAAACAAACAAACCAACTAACTAAATAAAATTAATAATAAAACAAGTAAGATAGCTATATTCGGCTGTGCCGAATCTTATATACCCTTCACCAAATTATGCTTTAAAATAATTTTTTTTAAATATTTTTAGGTAAACAATATCTTAATTTTTCTATTTTTCAAAAATTTTTTTTTCAATTGTTTTTAAATTTTTTTTTTTTAGTTTTGAATTTTTTTTTTTTTGGAAAAAAAATGTATGACAAAAAAAAATTTTTGATAAATAAAAAATTCGGGTTAGAAAATATTTTTCCCGATTTTGACCCATTGTAGGTCCAACTTACTATAGCCTTATCTACATCGTTGCAATGGACTTTGAAATATCTATCATTATTTTTTTTGTCATATCTCAGTAATTTATGGACCGATTTTGCTGATTTTAATAGCAAACTTCTCGAAAGCATGTCTGACAGAATTATTGAAGATTTGGATCCCGAAGATATCTGGGGTCTTCAGAAAATTGATTTCAACAGACAGACAGACGGACATGGCTTAATCGACTCCGCTATCTATAACGATCCAGAATATATATACTTTATAGGGTCGGAAATGAAAAATGTAGAAATTACAAACGGAATGACAAACTTATATATACCCTTCTCACGAAGGTGAAGGCTATAACAAGAGCAAACCATAAGAAGAAAATGATCAGTTATAATATTTTCAAAAGAAGTGAAGTAATAAGGAGAAATATTAATAGGCACAAAATAATTCAGGACAAAATAATCAGTACATTTTTAATCCGTTGCCAAAATAAATAAATATTCTTGATATTTTTCATGATAATGCTGTTAAATCAATCCAACAAACAATTTCGAGACATGTTCAATTTAATTGTCTTATTGATTTGCAAAATAAAGAGTTGGGAATTAAATTTAATAAAAAATGGTTTGTTAACAAATCTGACCAAGATATTCCGACAGACGTACAATGGATACTTTCTCTAGGACAAAAACATGCATTACCAATTAAAAAAGAACAATTTCCAATGACTAAAATAATAGCAGATGGTGAAGACTTTATTATTATTTATAATAAAGAAGAACAGGAGATAGCCAGATCAAAATTTACGACAATTACACTAGTTTACAAGGTTTTTGCTCATGAATTGAAACATATGGGGATTTGTGTATTTAGGTCTTCTAACTTCGGAAAAAATATTTTAAAAAATCCTGGACGTCAAACTTTTGAGATATTTATTAAAAACGAAAAATATAAAAATGTACATTAAATTAGGACACAAAAATTAAAAGTAAAGTGTTTTAGTCCTCTTTTTATAATTATTTTCATTTGTCTCCCTAACGATACTCCAACAGTAGTCTTCTAGCATATTCTGATCCCAAAAACCTTGATAATTCCTCTCGAAAAACTTCAAATCTTCATGGAAACGCTCTCTATGTTCGTCACTCATGTGTCCGAGGTTTTCCGGGAAAAAATCCACATGAGAATGTAAATCAGTTCAAAATTAAGTAATAAATTCGCAACAATATCTCTGTAATTTTGACTTTTCTTATTCCCCAAAAATTCTTGAACAACAAGTTTAAAAGAATTCCATGCTGCATTTTCAACATTGGTTAATAGACACTCAAATTTGGTATCAACCAAAATTTTTCTTATTTGAGGACCCACAAATATCCCTTCTTTTATTTTGGCCTCAGAAAGACTCGGTAACACGCTGCATAAATATTGAAATGCTGGTTTTGTCTTATCTAAAGCTTTTACGTAATTTTTTAATGTAAATAAGCATTTTGCAGTGTTTGTGTTATAGGAAAACCTCGATTTGACTGAATAATTTTTCAGCAAATTAAACAAAATTTTACACTTTCTAGAAGACATTTTAAAATAGTTTTTACTTTAGAGTTTTGTATTTAATAGCGATTTATTAACTTTTATCTACAGAAAAGATGTACTTTTAAACAGTATTTATTTTATTCCCGTAAATTTTTTTCGGAATTTGTCAAAAGAATACAACTCTGAAAGTATCTAGTAGCTTCGCCAGAGTGTTGAGTACCCAAAAACAATGTAAATACTTAATTACTACAATTCGGTACACTACAGTATGCATTAGTAGTACTCAGGGCAGGTGAAAAATAAAAACCCATATATCTCAAAATTTTGACGTATAGGTGGGAAACAAAAAATGGTCAATTAACTAGCGTCCCTAGCTCTTCTCAAAAATATAAGTTTCATTCCATGAGCAAATAAAAATGTTTGATTTGTAAACTAGTGTTATTGATAATCATACAAACAAGATGAGATTATCAAATAGGGAAAAATTCTTACTTGATAAAGTAAATTATAATCAGAAGTATTTAAAAAGTAACGGGTATTATGATTTTAAATGCAGATAAAGGTAATACTATAGTAGCAATGAGAAAATCTGATTATAATTCCAGAATAAATAATATTGTAGGTAATTCCACAACATATCAAATGTTGAATAAGGATCCTACTAATAAACTACAAAAGTTAAATAATAGTATTGTTGATGATCTTTTTAAATTAAAAATAATTACCTCTTTAGAGAAAAGTAAATTTAAAACTAATGTAGCTATAGCTCCTAGATTATATGGATTACCAAAAATTCATAAGGAAGAATATAAGGAAACTTTATAATAATGACAGATTAGTTTCATTTGATGTAGTATCTTTGTTCCCTAGTATACCTGTAGACTTAGCTATACAAATTATAGATGAAAAATGGAACAGAATAGGAGAACACACAAATATGAATAAAGATCTATTTTTACGTATTCTTAAATTTTGTATTATTGACAACCGATATTTTTAATGTAACAATAAGATATATTCACAACAAAAAGGACTTCCAATGGAAAATAAATAATTTTATTTATTTATTATTCTATATTTTTAATCGAGCATGAGAAAAAATATCGTTTTATAAAGTAGATAACTTGTCTATTTAATATGTAAAGAATAGAAAAATAGTGAAAACTGTTATGAAGAACAGCTAAAGCAATAATAACAACTTAAAATTCTAAGTTGGGCGTCTATACAATTAAAAAAAAATTTAAAAAAGTAGCTTTTTCGCGATTTTTTTCGAAAAAGTACTTATATTAATCTTTAGTTATACAGAAAATAAAAAATGGTATTTTTTAGATTTTTGACTCTGTTGACGGTACCGAGATCCGGGCTATAAATTCCGTTTGCAAATTATTTAAGAACATATTGGGGCATAAAAAATAGGTTTTTATTTTTTGAAAGCAGCTATACGATTAGAGAAAATATGGCATAAATTTTAAATTTACATAAAAAATAGGCCTACTTCGGAAGGCTCTTGACCACTCAGTTATACAAATATTGAAATTATTTTTCTTCTATAGTATTTCCCAAAATGTTACCGTTGAGAAAAATATAAACGCATCATCTACATATTTTGTTTTTATTTTCTGTATAACTAAATATTAATATAAGTACTTTTTTTCAAAAAAAAATCGCGAAAAAGATACTTTTTTAAATTTTTTAAATTAAGTGCACATAACTTTTGACTTGGTATCGATTTTGAAATAAATCGCTATCCGCTATATGCAAAAATCCAGACCAAGGTAAGTAAGAAACTTAAAATTTTAATTTTCAATGGTGAATATCTCGTAAACTATAAAAGATAAAATGTAGTTATAGTAATGTTTTTTGTAGCACTCTTCTAGTAGATTTTATATATATACAAATCTTTTAAATCGGATCGAAACCAAAAAGTTTTTTTAGATTTTTAACAAAAACTAATGATTTGCAATGAGGAAACACTTAATTTTAATTCAGTAGAGAGTATATCAGATTGTGTGTTACAGTCTTAACAGTAAATGACAAAAATGGAAATCAAACTACTAGCTTGTGAACCTTATGTACTTCACTGCTTGAGGAATATCAAACAAAATCATATATTATTATAGTGGAACTTGTTCCAAAGTGGGTTTAAAATTATGTTTAGTAATTGCAATATTATCATCTATTATTCCAAATTTATTAACATTTATGTTTAAAATTTGCATTTTTTTATGATAAAATGTTAAAATAATACTTTAAAATTGGGTCGAATCAATTTTAAAATTCGTATATTTAAAACAACATTTAAAATAGGTATTTTAAGCTATAATACGTTTATGAATACAATTTTAACGTTTTTTTTTAAATTTATTAAAATGCTTTAAAATTCTGTTTATAATTTTTATGAAAATGACTGAATCTTTATGAATATGAATATGACTGATATCTTTAAAATGATTTATTATTTCTATAAAGGACAAAGTATCGAAAGCAAAAATGTTTCCCTTTCCTTAATTATGTATTCTAGTTCAGTTCTAGTTCAGTTCGGACGTGTTTATTTTTACTCCGAGTTAACTCGTTATTTTAATGTATCTATCGGAAAATAAATATAAATATCACCTGTTTATTATTTACGCGAAAGGACGCTTTTTTTTAATAATATTATTAAATAAAAAAATCAAAACAACAACTAAAAGACAAATAAGTAAAAAAAATTCTTTATATTTTTTTTTCTTTTTTTGAACCTTTTTTGTGCATTGACTATTAAATAAAGATCAAGAGTGTTAACGAAAGTAATTACAAATACTCTTAAATGAGTCTCTTCAACGAAAACAGTGAGCGAAGGTTAAGTGTAAACGGCAGAAATGCATACGTTACAGTTAATGTAGACGAAAAAAATATAAACAAAACAAACAGAAGAATAGATGACAACTTGTTTTTAACCGCCAAACCTGTTAACCGCGCTCGTTCTTGTTCCCCCGCATTGACAACAACTAACGATTGTCAAACAAAAGAAAATTCAACTCAATCAGAAAATAAAAATATTTTATCTATGCCTGAAAGTATGCTAGCTATATCAGCTTCAGATACGAAATCCACCACACTAACTACAAATAAAATTAACCCATTAAGCGGCGCTGTACCCAAGATTAGTCAACCATTAAATAATGAAAATAAATCCCAAATACAGGTTGGAATGGACCGGTATATTACAGTATTAAAACGGGCACGAAGTCCCAAGTCCTCGAAAGCGGCACCCTTGGCCAAATTATATAAGGATAGTGAACCTCATAGACTAAACAATGAAAATCGTTTTTCTATTCTGGAATGTGAAACTAATGAACCAGTAAATAAAATCCATTCTACAAAACCACCCCCCATTTACTTGAGAGAAAATAATTCGAATCCACTGGTTCAGAGCCTGATCTCATTAATAGGAGAGAACTCTTTTTACGTAATCCCAATCAAGAAAGGCACGATTCATGAAACTAAAATACAGGTCAATAGTGAAAACGATTATAGAAAGGTTGTAACATATTTTGAAACTCAAAAGAAAAGTTTTTACACTTATCAGCTGAAAGGAAGCAAGGGTCTACAAGTTGTAATAAAGGGTATTGACTGTAATGTTGAACCACTCGAAATAAAGCAAAGCTTAGAAGATAAAGGCTATAAGACAAAAAATGTGATAAATATTAGAAATCGCGAAAAAATACCCCAACCACTCTTCCGTGTTGAACTTGAACCCGGTGACATAAACCTGAAAAAAAATGAAACACATCCCATATATAACTTGAAGTACTTATTGCATCGTAAAATTACGGTAGAAGAACCACACAAACGATTTGGCCCCGTTCAATGTATGAATTGCCAAGAATATGGACACACCAAGGCATATTGCAAATTGCCACCAGTATGTGTCATTTGCGGGGAGTTGCATAACACATCCCAATGTAACAAATCTAAAGATGATCCTAAAATAAAAAAATGCAGCAATTGCGGAGGTAACCACACAGCAAACTACAGGGGTTGTCCTGTCTACTCAATTGTTAAAAAATCACAAAGCCAGAAACCAAAGATTTTCCCCGCTCAGCCATTAAATAACATCAATTTGAACTACCCCCCGTTGCAACAGACATATGACAACAAAGTAACATATGCAAATGTACTTAGAAACAACCAAACTCAGCCGCAAGTCCGTCAACCCCAAAACGAAAATATGAACCCAGAGGTAAGAGAGCAAACGCCAGAATCTACAATAGAAACTCTTGTGCAATCGGTAAATAACTTTACAAACTCAATGAGTAACATGATGCAAGAAATGCTTAAGATGCAATCAATGTTATTGCAGGCTGTGCTTAACAGACCATGAACTGCCTAAGAATATGTTTTTGGAATGCAAACGGCATACGCCAACACAAAAACGAACTCGAATATTTTTTAAGAAACCAACAAATTGATGTAATGCTGGTTTCTGAAACTCATTTGACGTCCAGAAGTTCCTTTCGAATAAATGGATATATAATATGACACCAAAGATCCCAGAGGTAGAGCATGCGGAGGCTCGGCAATTTTAATAAAAGCTCGAATAAAACAGTACTTAATGTGTGATTTTTGCGAAGATTATCTTCAAGCTACTACAATCTGTCTTGAAGATTTTCATCGAAACTTAGTGATTTCATCGATATACTCACCCCCAAGATTCTCAATTACAGAAAGTCAATATAATAGATTTTTTAAATCACTAGGCCCCCGTTTCCTGGCTGCTGGATATTAAAATGCTAAGCATACATTCTGGGGATCACTACTGATTACCCCTAAAGGTCGTGTTTTGTTCGACTCAATTTCTAAAATGGGTTTGCATGTGCTTTCGAGCGGCCAACCTACTTACTGGCCTACTGACCCACGAAAAATACCGGACGTTATTGATTTTAGCGTGATGAAAAATATCCCTAGAGAAATGATTCAAATTGAATCCTGGAATGGAACTATCTTCAGATCACTCACCCACTATTATTACTTTATTGAGCCCCCTAGAAATTGTATCCCCGACTGGTAATTTAGCGATGGCAGGCACAAGAATAAATTGGCTCAAATATAAAAAATACCTCAGTACACATTGCTCGGAAAACATACCGCTAAGAACACCAGAAAACATCGATCACTCTTTTATCAATTTCGATAAAAATCTCAGAATGGCTGCTCAACATGCTACCCAAACACCCCAACAATTCAGATATAATAGAATTAATTCTGCAGATGTCGAACGGCTCTTAAATGAAAAAAGAAGATTTCGAAGAGAGTGGCAATTGCACAGATCCCTCCAACTAAAATCAAAGCTTAAAGATTGTATAAAAAGACTTAAAAAGCTCTTGGAATTTCGAAAAATGGAATCATTGAATAAATATTTAGAAAGCCTGGACGCAACCCGCAATCGGATTACTCATTATGGCGAGCAACAAAAAATCTTAAAAGACCCGTTATATGTAAGTCCCCCTTGCGAAATTCAAGTGGTGGTTGGGCAAGAAATGATACTGAAAAAGGGAATCTGTTTGTTAATCATTTAAAAAAAGTATTTACACCGAACACATCAAACGAAGCAATTGAGTTGCCACCTGTTGCACCCTATTTTGGAGCAGCCGTACCCCTACGTTTTGAGATTCGAGAGATCGAAAATGCTATTGCTGATTTAAATCCCAAGAAAGCGCCTGGTATGGATAAGATCAGCAACAAGATGCTTATGGAGCTACCCCCGATAGCAATAAAAATAATTCTTTTTATTTTTAATGCTATATTACGACTTGAATATTATCCTCCAGAATGGAAGGTTTCACTGGTTACCATGATACCCAAGCCGGGAAAAGATCACACAAAAGTAGAATCATACAGACCCATCAGCCTATTGTCTAATATATCAAAGCTATTTGAGAAGATACTTATGAACAAGTTGTACCCGATGTTAACTGAAAACAATTGTATTCCGAATCATCAATTTGGATTTAGAAGAAAACACAGTACTATCGAACAAACCCATAGACTTGTAAATATGGTGAGAAAAGCGTTTGAAGAAAAGAAATACTGTTCTGCACTCTTCATCGACATCTCTCAAGCGTT
This sequence comes from Calliphora vicina, assembly GCF_958450345.1. Taxonomy (NCBI): domain Eukaryota; kingdom Metazoa; phylum Arthropoda; class Insecta; order Diptera; family Calliphoridae; genus Calliphora; species Calliphora vicina. The sequence continues at coordinate 91,160,193 of NC_088781.1, read as the reverse complement.
TGATAAGGCATGCTGGATTAATATACAAATTGAGTCAAAATTTACCGGCAAACACACATAAGCTGTTGCAAAGCTATTTAACTGGTCGAACATTTAAGGTTAACGAGGGAAACTTTTTAAGTACTGCACAACCCATTGAAGCTGGAGTCCCCCAAGGCAGTATCCTGGGACCTTTTTTATATTTGATGTATTCGTCTGATATGCCAACTAACAATCGCACTCATACATCAACATTTGCTGATGATACTGCTATTCTAAGCGTTCATGAAAACCCTCAAGAAGCGTCTCGTTACTTACAAAACCACATATTTGAATTAGAAAAATGGTTAAAACAATGGAAAATTAAAGTCAACGAGCAAAAATGTACACACATTACATTTACATTGCGTAGAGAATCATGCCCCCCTATTCATATCAATAACCAAACAATAAGTCAACAATCGGAAGTGAAATACCTCGGAATACATCTCGATCGTCGCCTTACATGGAAAAGTCATATAGATGCAAAGTTGACTCAAATGAAATTGAAATCAATTCAAATTAATTGGCTTATTGGCAGAAACTCCACGCTTAGTTTAGATTGTAAACTTCTACTTTATAAGATGATCATAAAACCGATATGGTGTTATGGCATACAGTTATGGCACGGCCTCAGCGTCAAATGTAGAAAAGATCCAAAGACGCCAAAACAAGTTTCTAAGAATGATCACAGTTGCCCCCTGGTATATCAAAAACGCGAATATACACAAAGATCTAAACGTGCCCATTGTAAAAACTGAAATCTCGAAAAACGTACAAAAATATTTAAAAAAACTTGAAGTTCACCCAAACCCGCTGGCCCGCAACATATTAGATAACCGTGGCCACACTCGATTAAGAAGGAGGGACACAGCAGACCTAATCTAGAAGGAAGAATGCCAATTTAACCAAAACAACCATGAACACAAAATTTTTCGTCCGGCATTGGCTGGACTAATTAAATAATAATATTAGATATAAGATTTGAACCACTTATTGTTAGTTCATTAAATAATGAAGATACAATAATTAAATGATGAAAAAAAAAAAAAAATTATGTGTTGTTTCATTCAAAATATTATTTTGTCTCAGCTCGTCGCACAGAGGAGTGGTCATAGAGCATTGGAATTTGGCACCGAGAATTATATGGACTAAATTAAGAACAAAATTAAATTTTATCAAAATCGTCCACGCCCAAAAATCCAAATCGATTTTTTCGCATAAAATTGTTTATATCCATGCTAAAGTCTAGAAATTGGGCACATAAATTTTTTGAAACAAAAAAGGTGTTACGCGTGGTCTATTAAAAATGTTTTTTTTTTTATATTTTGATGGAAATACAAAAACTGGGCTTAAGGCATATCAATGTTGAAAAGGCTAGCTCTGCAGAGGTGATGTGGTTCTTGACCCTAGTCTTCGCCGCGTAATCATAAAAAAAAATGCCTTAAAAATCACCAAAATGTAATGAGCAAAATAAAACTAATATTAAATATGTTACCCGAAAATAAACAAAAGGGGAATGACAGGGTGGTGACGTCATTAGGGGTACATTAGTTCCCTCCCAAAAGTTCAATAGAACCACACCTTTGGCGACATGGGTACCCAATATCTCATGCAGCCCCATAAAAAAAATCACTGCGTTATACCCTCATAACCATTACTTTACCTGCTACTCTCACATAAAAAAAAGTTAAATTTTCATTTTCATATTATACATACATATTTCAATTTAATAATTTTTTTTGGGCCAAAAAATATATTTTTTTTTCTCAAACAATCTTATGTCTAAATATATGTAAATGCATTTTATAGCTAGACTTACAATTAAATTTAATATTGACGGTTATAATTTTGGTGCTGAACGTGACTGGGATGTTGAACGTGATGATGATTTTGAAGGTAATGATGATGTAGACGTGATGATTATCTTGAAGGTAATGATGATTATCTTGAAGGTAATGATGATGTAGACGTGATGATTATCTTGAAGGTAATGATGATTATCTTGAAGGTAATGATGATGATGGACGGGATGTTGGTCTTGATGGTATTGGTTAAAAGTGGTTTTAGCAGCCTGTTAATTTGTTTCCACGTGGTTAGCAAAGACATAGTCCAAGTTTTCCATTAATCCAAAAATGGATTTACCAAGAACCATGTGGACAATCCAGGTTGTCACACTAGGAGTTTATAGTTTATGGTTTCTTTTTATAATAATTTACAATTTTTTTATTTTTTTTTCTATTAACATTTTTTATAATTTCAATATTTTATTATTTATTAAAATTTTTATTAATTTTTTTGTTTACACATATTAATTTTAAGGATTTCCTATAAATTAACTTTTTTTATGGTTTTCCTTTATTAAGTTTTTTTTCTTTATATATTAAAGTTTTCTCCACTGAAATTTAAGTTTTTTTCTATTTTTAAGTTTAATGAGTAGTTTTAAAATTAAACGCGTGCCTTCCGATTTAGTAACAAATAAAACAGAGTTTCGTTAAAAGACTTTTTTTCACAAAACAAAACGACTGCTTTCAAAGGCTTATTAATAACCACTGCCACGTTTTTTATTTTCTTTTCTTCCTTTAGTATCTACAGCTTACATGACGAAATAATTTCTGATATTGCATCATCCAAATGGAAAGTAACGGTACTTTTCCAATTGTATGATCAATGAGAACATAAAAAGGAGAGAACGATACTAAAAGGAGGGGAAATTATCAAGTAACAAGTAGAAATGTCAAAACTATGTTAGGGTTACCGACAGTGCGTATAACATCGAAATGAAAGGGAAATGTACAGTGCAATAAACAGAAAAGTGCTGATGAACAGATTCCCAACAAAACTGCTTCGTTATGAAAATGCTCATTGATTAACGAACAGGAAAAAAATATTTTCATCAGCTAATCTATGTGCAGAAAAGTGTGGCACGACCCATGACCCTGAGCTTTACCAATAGATAGCCGGGCAAAACAAATATTTTCTGTGCAACATTTTTAATTGGAAAATATCAATTAAATTGAACTTGTGGCTTAGAAGTAGTTATTGCTTAAGGTCGGCAGCATGATACCTACCTATTAATTTTCCTTGTAGATCTTCTACATCATACAAGGCATTACCGACTACTGCTCGAATTCGACATTTAATATATTTAGGGTTAAATTTGGAATTGATTCCCTTTTGAAAATTACTGAGACTGTGATTTTTCCGGTAAACTTCCTGTCCTACGCTGTATTTTACTGACCTTGTTCTAGTATTGTACACCTTTGTTGCCTTATCATGAGCCATTTCCAAGTTTTGCAAAATCTTTTCCCTAATACTGGATAATTTGTCCGTTCTCTTTACTATAGTGTCATCAACCAGCATATTCAATTTATCCAAAAGTGGATAAGCCGAACCATGCATACACATGTTCTGGCCAAACATGGCGTAGTAGGGGCTGCATTTAATTGACGTGTGGTAATCACTTCTTAATGAGGCAAGAATACGGGGTATACATATATCCCAGTTTAGATGGTGAGACTCTGATTTTAGATAAAAGCGAATTTTGGAAATAATCTCGCGATTGGCTCTTTCCGAAGAATTAGCTTGTGGCGAGTAAAGACCTGTTCGTATATGCGTAATACCATACAAATTGAAAAATTCTTGCATTTCTCGGGAGATAAATTGTTTGGCATTGTCGCTGTGGACGTATTGTGGTACACCGAATGTGTTAAAAACATGGTTTTGAAAAAAATCAATAACGTTTATGGACGTAGCTGACTTTAAAGGCTTTAGAAATAGGAACTTCGTAAAGTGGTCAATGGCAATGAATATGTGGGAATTTTTCGCTTTCGAACACGGATATGGACCAAGAAAATCGCAGTAAATGCGCTGCATTGGACGAACAGTGATAAACGCATCACCCATAGGTGGCCGCTGAATTTGGTTTGGGCTTTTGATGATTTTGCAAACATCACATTTAGCAACAAATGCTTTGATGTCTCGTGCCATGGACGGCCAATAATATTTTTGGCGTACTCGGGAGAGTGTCTTAAAATAACCCCCGTGACAACTGGAATCATGACCTAATTGAATAGCCTCATCCTTTAGGGATTCTGGGAGCCATACCCTCCAAAGACTTTCTTCATCGTTGTCAACACCCTGACGGAACATAACTCGTTTCAAAATGACTTTATCAGATATACGAACATCAGGTAACATATCTTTCTTTCCCACAATAGTATCCCTAAGAGATTTATAGTCAGGACAATCAAATTCAGCCGAAGTCAAATCTATCTCAGGAAAACTATTATGAATCTTTATGTCATCCACATCAAACCGCGATAAAGCATCAGGGACAACATTGAGTGAACCCTTTCTATGTTCCATCTGGAAGTTGAAACCCTGTAGTTTCAGACTCCAGCGAGCAAGTCGTCCGCTCAGATCACGTTGGCTAATGAGCCATTTTAAACTTGAGTGATCGGTGATTATCTTGAACGGAAGTCCCTCTACATAGGCCCTAAATTTCTTTACACTTATTACAGCCGCTAAGCACTCCAACTCAGTAACCGTGTAGTCACGCTGAGCACGATTCAGCTTCTGAGAAACGAAAGCTATTGGCCTATCTCTACCCTCGTCATCTACCTGATATAAAACTCCACCAACACCGACTTTGGAAGCATCGCACTGGATGACAAATTCCTTGGAAAAGTCCGGCTGGGCAAGAACAGGGGCAGAGCTTAAGGCTCTTTTAAGTTTTTCGAAACTGTCAATGGCCTCATCAGTTAGGTGAAATTTTCCTCTATCGCGTCTTAAACAGTCTGTAAGCGGGCCAGCAATATCAGCAAAATTGTTGACAAAAGCGCGGTACCAATTTGCCATGCCCACGAAACGGCGTACTTGACGAGGAGTTTTCGGTATTGGAAAGTCCACGATTGCAGAAACCTTATCTGGGTCAACTTTCAAACAACCTTGACCAATGCGATATCCCAAATATTTTATCTCGGCCTGACAAAACTTGCTCTTAGCGACGTTAATTGTCAGCCCAGCGGTTCTTAAACATTTTGACACCTCGCGCAGAATTCTCATGTGGTCATCAAAAGTTGCACTACATACCAGAAGGTCGTCCAAATAAACAAAGACATTTTCCCTCAAGCGGGAGGGTATACATTTGTCCATTAGCCTGCTCATCGCTTGAGGACCATTACAAAGCCCGAATGGCATAACACGATACTGGTAGAGGGGCCTACCAGGTACCGCGAAGGCTGTCTTTTCCTTTGACGATTCTGTCAACGGAATTTGGAAAAATGCATCTTTTAAGTCAATCCCACTTATAAAGTGCGTATCCTTCAGTCTGCTTAGAAGGCCGTTAATATGAGGTAGAGGGTAGGAATCTTTCTTAGTCACGGTGTTTAGTTTCCTTGAGTCCAAGCACAGGCGAACTTTACCTGGTTTTCTCACATTTACCACGGGAAAACACCAAGGTGAATTGGACTCTTCTATTACCCCCATCTCTAACAGACGATCTAGCTCTTTGTACACTTCCGCTTGTCTGGGAGGGGAAAGCGGATAGTGCTTGCACTTTATAGGCACTGAGTCACCCGTGTCAATATCGTGACTTAAAAGATGGGTACGGCCTAAGCCAAATTTTTCAAAAGCAGGAAATTCGGAAATGACAGAATCTAGAAGCAATTGCCTCTCAGCACTAAGCTTGTGAAAGGAAATGTCTTTGTTGTCACTAGGACCTAAGTCGATTGAGTCTACAGCTGGTATGATGTTTGGGGCTATAGCGAAGTTTCGCCAAAAATCTAAACCCAAATATACTTCTTGGTTAAGAGAGGGAACCACATAAAAGTCAATATTGCGCATTACACCTTTATAAAAAACTGGTAACTTACAATGACCTAAAACGTCGTTTTTAGAACCATCAGCGGTTGAAATAAATGATTTAAATGGTCTTAACTGTATTTCATTTCGTTCTATAAAATTTAAGCTATTTTTACCCAAGACCGAAACACTTGCCCCGGAGTCAAGCAGTCCATAAAATTTCTCATTTAGAATTTTCACATTTGCAAAAGGTCTGTCGTCGGAGCTGTTACATAAAAGCGAAGATTCTATTTGTTTTCGGTAATATTTTCTTTTTCTAAATCGTTCTCGGTCTTTACGAATTTTGATCAGAATGGTACAATCAGCTTCTAGGTTTTTAGACAAATCTGGTGAATTAGTTAAAGTATTTTCCGAGAATAGGGACCCGGATTCATCTTCCTGTGGGAGACTAGTCCTTGGGTCTTTTACATACTCGGGGATTGAGGCAAAGAACGAGCGTCCCCGGTAGCCATCTCGCTCCGCTTCCGATTTCCCGAGTGAAGATTTTTGCAATTAGGTGTGGCAACTCCACGCTCCCCACATTTAAAACAAAAAAGGAACCTGGTTTCCTCCGGACAATAAATATACGAATGTCCTAGAGACAGACAGTTCCAACATTTTATACGCGAATAATCAGGCTTAATTGGACGTCGAGAAATCTGAATGGCTTCAATTTGAGGATCAGATTCGAAGTCGTTTTCCTCTTCGTCAACTGTGTTAACTTCTAAGGCGTTAACCTGACGAGTGGAAATTTTTGAAGATGTTTTGTCTTCCCTAAGTACCTTTTCTGCCTCTCTGGCAATATCCCTTAAATTATAAAGGTCTTTTGGAGTAGAGCTAAACAGCATACATCTCAATTCGGGTTTAATGTTTTTCCGAATAATTTGCATAAGTCTGTTTTCTTAGGTTTAATTTCAATAAAATGTCATCATCATTTTCTAAAGTCGCAAACTCTTTAGAAATAGCGTTTTTTAAAAGTCGATATGGAGGGTCATTATTGGTCTTTATAAAGTTCCAGTACCATGTCTCAGCCTTCCCCGATAAAAAAGTTTGAAAGTTTGCTTCTAATTGCTCTACTGGACAGCGAGTCCTTTCGACTAGAATGTCTATTCTAAAAAGAAAGTCTTCAACACTACCTGTACCGTCAAACTTTAGTTTCCACTTTTCTAAATCAAATTTGGTACCTCGACTTCCTGATGGCTCGTTTAAATATCGTTGATGTGATTCTGGTGAAGTTGTTCGACCCCTTGTAGGATCTGAGCTCGCTATAGCATCCGATCGTTGTGTCATATTGGAAACGGTGGCTCTTAAAGAGCTTAACTCGCCACTAAAATTGGCTTGCTCTTGCTGAATTCCCCGCAGAACTGTCAAAATATCATTTTGTGCAGTATTATCTGTACCTGTGTTAGCATTCGCCATTATCGTAGAAATGTGACAAGAATCCTGACTAGTTGGAAATCCAAGTAAGGTGGTAGTCTGACTAATTGATTCCGAAGAATCGTCAACAGTCTCAGTTATAACAGAAGGGCTAGACTCTCCTAGCAATTGTGTTAAATTAGGTGTCGACTCTACAGAATTTGAAACCTCCGTATTTCTACAAGAACTAGATTCCTCACAAAATATTGTGGGCTCACTAGAGCGACGGACAGGGCTATGAACAACTAAAGGTCTCCTTGGCGGTACTGGACTATCAAGATTTTCTAATGATCTACTTGGAGACGAACAGATACTTTTACCACGACCACGTGACGAATTTAAAACATTGGAAACAGCTGTTTTGCTGCGCAATGACATATCATGTCTACCTGTCATGAAAATATATATAATATAATTGACCTTTCAATCTGTCGTGACTAGCTATTATATTTTCTTCTTATAATCCAAATTACAAAAAAAAAACAAACCACGCTTTACCACGTAAGAAATCGATTTAATTTTCAAGAAAAAAAATAATAAAAGAAAACGTAAAAAAAAATTGAGAACTTTAAACTAAACATATATGAATATCTTATAGTTATAAATTAAATTTGTTTTAAATAGATAATATTTTGTGAGAGATTCAGGCAAAGTATAGTTCGAATTTAGTAATAACACAGTGATTTATTTGTTTGAACAGATCCAATAAAAATTTTACTGTAATCTATATTGTCTTGTTCAAATTAAAACACAATGAGCATATATTTCAGTGATTAACAATATGAAATAAAGTCTATTGTGCCTTAGGTTGAGATCTAAAATCCTTTTCCACAATAAAAAAGTGTACTGAGTTTATTAAAAATTTTATCGCAATGAATCCAGTCAATTATGGGATTCGACCTGAGATTCAGACTTATTAAATTAATGATAAACTTAAATCCATTAATAGTATCAAAACACTTGTCGCAAAATTAGCCAGATTAGAAATCTTAACTTATTGACTTACAAATCTTTAATATAATAAAAATGAATTGGATGTTATAAAACTTAAAAGGATTCGTAGACCTTTTTGTTCTTTTGGTGTGGTTTATGTAATTAAAACAAACAACACAAACAAAAGAAGAAGTGCTTTTGGAAATTTTCGGGTTAGACAATATTAAACAGATTATCAAGTTTCATTGAATATTATTTGCCTAAAACTGAGAAATTCTATAATAAAGTGTTGGCCTTGTCTTCAACCGAAATAATAATTAGTCAAATAAAGTCAATGAAACAAGATTACGTTGATAAAAAAATATTTTGTTGCTTTTAGCTTTGCGTTGGGCGCCATTTATGTTACGCGTGGTCTATTAAAAATGTTTTTTTTTTTATATTTTGATGGAAATACAAAAACTGGGCTTAAGGCATATCAATGTTGAAAAGGCTAGCTCTGCAGAGGTGATGTGGTTCTTGACCCTAGTCTTCGCCGCGTAATCATAAAAAAAAATGCCTTAAAAATCACCAAAATGTAATGAGCAAAATAAAACTAATATTAAATATGTTACCCGAAAATAAACAAAAGGGGAATGACAGGGTGGTGACGTCATTAGGGGTACATTAGTTCCCTCCCAAAAGTTCAATAGAACCACACCTTTGGCGACATGGGTACCCAATATCTCATGCAGCCCCATAAAAAAAATCACTGCGTTATACCCTCATAACCATTACTTTACCTGCTACTCTCACATAAAAAAAAAGTTAAATTTTCATTTTCATATTATACATACATATTTCAATTTAATAATTTTTTTTGGGCCAAAAAATATATTTTTTTTTCTCAAACAATCTTATGTCTAAATATATGTAAATGCATTTTATAGCTAGACTTACAATTAAATTTAATATTGACGGTTATAATTTTGGTGCTGAACGTGACTGGGATGTTGAACGTGATGATGATTTTGAAGGTAATGATGATGTAGACGTGATGATTATCTTGAAGGTAATGATGATTATCTTGAAGGTAATGATGATGTAGACGTGATGATTATCTTGAAGGTAATGATGATTATCTTGAAGGTAATGATGATGATGGACGGGATGTTGGTCTTGATGGTATTGGTTAAAAGTGGTTTTAGCAGCCTGTTAATTTGTTTCCACGTGGTTAGCAAAGACATAGTCCAAGTTTTCCATTAATCCAAAAATGGATTTACCAAGAACCATGTGGACAATCCAGGTTGTCACACTAGGAGTTTATAGTTTATGGTTTCTTTTTATAATAATTTACAATTTTTTTATTTTTTTTTTCTATTAACATTTTTTATAATTTCAATATTTTATTATTTATTAAAATTTTTATTAATTTTTTTGTTTACACATATTAATTTTAAGGATTTCCTATAAATTAACTTTTTTTATGGTTTTCCTTTATTAAGTTTTTTTTCTTTATATATTAAAGTTTTCTCCACTGAAATTTAAGTTTTTTTCTATTTTTAAGTTTAATGAGTAGTTTTAAAATTAAACGCGTGCCTTCCGATTTAGTAACAAATAAAACAGAGTTTCGTTAAAAGACTTTTTTTCACAAAACAAAACGACTGCTTTCAAAGGCTTATTAATAACCACTGCCACGTTTTTTATTTTCTTTTCTTCCTTTAGTATCTACAGCTTACATGACGAAATAATTTCTGATATTGCATCATCCAAATGGAAAGTAACGGTACTTTTCCAATTGTATGATCAATGAGAACATAAAAAGGAGAGAACGATACTAAAAGGAGGGGAAATTATCAAGTAACAAGTAGAAATGTCAAAACTATGTTAGGGTTACCGACAGTGCGTATAACATCGAAATGAAAGGGAAATGTACAGTGCAATAAACAGAAAAGTGCTGATGAACAGATTCCCAACAAAGGACTCATGCAAAGTTTTATTAAAATCGGCCATACCCACCGCATACCGCCGAAACTCATACATATTGATATTTCGTTTACTATTCGACAAAAAATGTTAAGTTTTCATCCTGTTCCGCAAACTTCCGAGAACCTTTCATTTTATCAAAACAACAGCTTGGGGGAAAGTGGGGCTACATTATATTTTTCTATGGAAAATCAAAAATAAAATCATTTTTAGAGGCTTATAGATATGGCAATATCTTCTTAACGGTTTATGATATATCCATAATTTTTTTTTGGTTTTATGGATAAATGCTATATTTTTCAAATATGTTAAAGGTAAATTATATTATCAGGAAAATTATACGTATATAAACCACTGACTTGCGTGAAAATATAAGTAAATTTTAGCTTAACACCCTTGCATGGACTTTATTTTAATTTTATAAAAATAAAATACAATTTTTCTTAAAACTATAAATGCATATTTCATCTTTAAACATTTCTCTACAAAACTGCATCATTTGAATTTTGAAATTGAGTGGTCGAAAAATAGGGTTTTTGACACAAAAATTCCTCTTTGCGTCGCCTTGTTCGCATCTCTACTATGTTTTGAACTAGTTTTAGTAGTTTACATGCCTTTAATTTGCTAGAACTTAAAATAATTTGTACAATTTAAATAACTTATTAAATTTATATTTTACAGGATTCAACGTTATATATGTTATCATCGGCATTGGGGGCATCTGCCCCCTTAAGTCCTTCAGCACAAGCGACTTTAAACAAGCATCTACCCAAATTATCGACGAAGCGTTTAATTCAGCAACCTCTTAATGTAAAACCAGCTGTTCAAACAGCAGATGCCGCTTGCCTTACTGGTAATTATGAAAACAATATTTTTATATGCATAAATAATAATCTATTTCATTTATTAGGTATTAAATGAAATCACTATTAGTAGTTCGTTGCAAGAGTAGTAATATATAATATAATTTATTATTATTTACAGTGAGAAGAATTTTTTTAGAACGGAAGAATATATTTTGCTGACTCAATTTTATATTCATTTGATTTTCTTTTCTTATTCCTTAGAATTCATATTTAATTTTTTTTTTAATTTGATGTTTGGTTCATGTATATTTACAAGATCTGTTTGCAACGGTTTTTACATATCAAATTTGCTCAAATCACAGTTGATCAGCGCTGCCAACTTTGACGATTTATCGTCATTTTGACGATTTTTTAAGTCAAATTTATTAAAATGACGATTTTTCATTTTTCCCGCGAACAAAAATTAGGATTTTTTTAAAGCAAAACATATGGTAACCTTTATTCCTAAAATTAACATATTGTAAGTTCCCTTTTGCAATGTACAAATTGAGAGGCAGACAGCGTCCATTTTTATATTGAATTGGTTTCACAAATTTTAAAACGCTTTGATTTTGGCGATAAATTTTTAGAAGGATTAAACTCCATTGAACAAAAAAATCGGAACATGAAAAAAACTTGATAATGTAGTTCGAGAATTACGTAATATGAAATTCACCGAACTCGAAACATTGGAAAAATATTTCTATTTTAAAGAGAGTCAATAATGCAAAGGCCTTCCCAATTTTAACACAATTTGTTTCGATGGCACTACCACATTCGTCGGCCAACGTTGAAAGAATTTTGAAGAAGAAATATTGTAAATAAAATAAAAATATTTAAAAAGTTAATAAAAAATTTTTTTTTGGTATTTTTAACATATTTTTGTCTTGACGATTTTTTTTTTTAAATTGACGATTTCTGACGATGTAGATGTGGTGGGCAGATTAGAAACGGATTTGTGAATTATCTTGATATTCAGGAAAAAATATCGTGGTTTTGAAAGAATAATTTTACAAATATACAGTTTATATCGCTGCTGCGCATTCAGAAAGAGCTATGTGTTTTACTCATGTACAGTGGTGGCCACCAATTTAAGACAAATACTTGAATTTTTTTCATCAACTGAATTTTAAGTGCAATAGAGCCAAAATAAAAGGACCTTTAAGGGTATGAAATTTATTATTAATGTTTCTAGTTTCTAAAAATGTTTGGAAAAATCGGTAAAACATATATGGACAAAGATCTGTGGAAATACGTTGACCCATCTCAGCGAACATCCGCTGTTAATAACATGATATGACCGAAACTAATGGAACTAAAAATACGATATTTGGTCCGAATATTTTATAATAATACAATTATAATCATTATAAATGTGGGAAAATATGTTTATTTAAAAAAAAAAATGTTTGGTCAAGTTGTAGAAAAATTGTATGTGTTCATGGTGAATATGTATGAATTGACACAGTCGAAAAAAACACACTTGTGTGTTAAAACAGTCCTCATGCATACATATTTGTGGAAATATTTGAAAAAATAATTGACAATTACATGGAATTTAGCAAACAATTTTTGTCTTAAATTCCTGGCCACCACTGTATATGAGAAAATCAAAAATTTTGAAAAATTTTACGAAAAATATTTTTAAAAATTAGTTTCTTATGACAGGAATGCTATTTTGTTGTTGCATACGCGCCGATATTTAAGTATGCTAAAATTGTTTGCGTTAATTTTTACAAATCTCAGGAAATATAAGTAATTATGAAATAACAGCCTTATTTGCTCACGATGAAATCCTATAAGTTATTCGTCCTGCCAGCATTGGATCATTGGTCCATCTGAGTCTCATATAGTTTCTGCTGGACAATCGTCTTGCAATTTGCAAGGGAAATACCAGAAAAGGGGTCAATCGCCTTCTCATACATCATCGCACCCCTTCTTCCTAATTCGTTTGCTATACGATTAATGTGAATATCACTGTATCCAGAGACCCATATAAGCGTTTTCATAGAATGTCTTGCTATCCCATTTAGGGACAGCCGGCATTCTTCGGTTAAACTGGATGTCGTCTTTACGACATCCGCTATTCAATTAACGGCAGCCTTGCTATCAATAAATATACAGATATCCCCATATATTCGATAATACCTAAGCCAGTTGTATGCACGTTTTATGGCAGTAATTTCCGCCTGAAGAGCAGAGCAGAAGTTAGGCAGATTGAAGGATTTCTCCCATAGTTAACTCCTAAACCAATTTAGGTATTTGAGTAAATGCACAATAAGCAAGACTTTAAAATTATGGAATTAATAATTTGTTTGAATAATTAAATATCGATGGCTTAATATAGAAAGGTCGTATCTCAACTTTTAGTTACTTTACAGGAGAAGGAAAAAACTCAATATCTGAATGTGAAAGTGAAAAAAACAACTAAAAATTTTTAATATATTAAAAAATACTTTTAGAAAAGTAGTTTGTTTTAATATAAACCGAAAAATATACACTCAACATTAAATGAGTTAGCGCATTTTCTTTCAAATTATTTTTGAAATGAGTTAGGGCATTTTTGAAATTACTGTAAATCTGTTATTCGTCAACATAGGAAACTGAATTTTTTAAGAGAGGAGTATTGTCTACCAGAATATTTTGAAAAAAAAAAACGAGATACGACCTTTCTTTAAGAAATATTAACCTTTCAATCAATTATATGGTATTTTTGAAAAATACCCAGATTTTGTGCAGTCAAAATAATAGCACCATCGTAAGAAATTGTCGAAAAAAATAGAATGTTTATGTTTTCGTTTTAAAAAATCGCCATAAAATTATAATTTGAATCTATTTATATCGAAATTAATAAAATTAAAAACAAAAAAATTAATTTTACTTTTCTAATTTTTTTAATAACAAAAAAATTGGTGTATGTGAGCTCTAGTTTAAAATTTATGAATTCTGAACATATAAAATTAAATTATTTAAATCCTGGAAAAGTTTCACCAATAACAATATCACATCCTCTATTAAAGGTAAAATTTCCAAAGTCGCATTAACATTTTTCAACATTCAAATACTAAAACACGTTTTGGTCAAATAATTAAACAAATTATATTGTTTGATATCAGACATCTATATAATGTCCTCCAAATTTAATTTCAACCAAAATTTAAGATAATATATTAAATTTTGGTTGAAATTAAATTTAAATCTTATCTTACAAACACACAGATTTTAAAATTATATATGTGGAATAAATAATTCAATCTTATATGATCAAATGCTTGATAAAATCATACTCAGATATAAATCAAAGAAATTATGACCTTTGGAATCATCTATGGAATGATAAATTGTTTCAAGCTTAAAGGTCAATGTTGTGGCACAGGATGTGATATCCCCAAACAGAATAGAATAAAAATAGATGGCCAAGAGTCACAAAAAGGGTAAAAGGAAACCAAAAATATTTAAGAATTTAGTTTGGGGAATGAAAAAATATATTTGGCTTAAAAGTTCGATACATAATTTTCACTATTTTAGAATCTTTATGGACAGGAGGTGGTCTGTCTCTTTTTTGCCAAAAAATACGAAAACAAAAGGCAGCTATATTTTACTTTTAATAATAACGTGTTAAGAACGTTACAAACCATAATAATTGTTACTAAATTAAATTTTGTCCTGGTTAATTTTTGTTTATTTTAATCAAAATCTATCTTGGTGCTATTTTTTTGACTGATGAATTTCTTAGGTAGTTATTAGGGTATTCGAATTATTCGATATTTCTCTTGTTCGAATAAAACGAATAATTCGAACAAGAAATTTTATCTTGTTCGAATAATTCGATCACACGTTTAAAATTAATCGAATTATTCGAATGATTTAAATTTTTTTAATAAAGTAAAGAATGAAGTTTTGATGTCGGTTTTTTAATATTTTATTGTTAAAGAATAACAAAAAATAACGTTAAAGTTAACAATTCAAGTATTGATAATGTTAAAAAACAATCGAAAACAAAATCCATCATTAAATTTTCAACTGAAATATTCTGATCAGATTTACTCCCGAACAATCTACAAAACAATTGATTAGCAAACCCTTTAGTTTCCGGTTTGGAGCTAGCTTTAAAAAATTTGAGCTAGTTGGACATGATCCTGAATTCAAATACAATATAAACGTACTAAGAACTTTTTTATGTCGTTCATTAATTCGGGTTTTAAATTGAGTAACTAATTCTTTAGTAAATTAATTATTCACTATTTCTAAATTATTTTTAACATATTGTACACATCAAGCTCTATCAAGGTTGCGGAATCTTTGTTTAATAAAGTGGTTTTGGGGAATTACACATTAAAGGGAATCTGTCCAAAGTTTGATATCATTCTCAGTGAACGTGGCTAATTTGAAGTCAGGCAGTGCATGATTGACGCATTTACAAATACGCAAAAAGTTTACTACCATGTTTGACAAACGATGTTCAAAATCATGTATAAGACGAACTCCATGTATTTTTTTGTGTTTATCATTCGATTTATTAAATATTTTGCAACACTTACGTATGCGGTTAATAACATCACTTATATACATATATTTTAAGATCATGGCCTGCCTTCATCTATTTCAATGTAATCATTATAAATGTCATCCTCAATATCACTTTCGACGACCGTTTCAAAATCACATTGAACTCCACTTTAATCTAAGTTAAAATTTTGATTATTAATTGCGATTCTTCTAATATTTCGCCAGCTCAATAACAAATATTTTATTCCGTACCATTTATTTTCATTGGTTCAAGTTCTAAGTTAAAAATTTTGAAAGATTTGTTTTTAGAATTGTAACTTCTTGCAGTAATATTTATATATTTATAGAAGGATCTATCGGAACACTCATCTACAGTGATCGAAAGTCCCTTTGTCTTTAGTTATTTGTTGAATTTCAGGAACAATACAATTTTTGTGAGTCATTATTACTTATTTAAATTTGAAATTAT
This sequence comes from Calliphora vicina, assembly GCF_958450345.1. Classification (NCBI taxonomy): domain Eukaryota; kingdom Metazoa; phylum Arthropoda; class Insecta; order Diptera; family Calliphoridae; genus Calliphora; species Calliphora vicina. The sequence goes on along the minus strand of NC_088781.1, from coordinate 91,144,197 downwards.
GAAAAATTTTAAGCAATTTAATAAGTTTAAATATATATGAACATTTATTCGTTTTATTCGATTATTCTACATAAAATTGTTCGAATTATTCGTTATTCGAAAATGGCCATTTTTAAATTGTTCGAATAATTATTCGTAAGAAATTATTCGATTAATCGAACGATCATTAGTCGAATGAATACCCTAGTAGTTACATATACATTATGTAGTTTTCCTTTAAAATTCGCATCTAATTTTCAAAATTATTTTTAATGTTTGAAAGTTTATTGAATTAAGTATAAATTTATACAAAAACAACAAAAAATAATTTAACAGTTTATAACAATATGAATATCGTGGTGCTATTATTTTGACCGCAGCTGTATGTAGCTCTTTTAGGCGCAGCGTCGATATTAATTAATATTATATTAATTTTTTTTTAAGGAGAAATTTTATATTTATACATAAGAAAACCCAGATTGATTGGTGCAATTGTAGATAATAACTCGTATATTTTTGCTTTTTAATTCAGTATACATAGATTGTGATTACAAAAAGGAATATTAATATCAAACATTTTGTAAAAGTAAAAAAATAATATTTTTCTCTTGTTACAATTTGTTGTGTTGGCGTTGCAAATGTCAAATTATTCCACATCCCCGAAATTTAAAAAAAAATGTCAATGAAGAATGAAACTATGTAATTACATTTATTGCATACATTTTTAACTATTAAAAACAGATGTAAAATATTTTTAATAAATAATATTATTGTATATATTTTAGATTTATGCAGCACAGAAAATTTACCAGAAGTGGAAATATTTTCATTGCTTGAAGAACAAATTCCCAAATACAAAGTTCGTTCAGACTTTCTAACCGAATTTTCTGGATACTCAAACCAGGATTGGTTTGTACCGGCACCAGCATTGGAAATACCTCCAGATGGTTTAGGTTTAACAAAAGAACAAACTCGAGAAACGCTTAATTATTTTCGTAAGTATTTTACTATATATTAGAGGTTTTAATTAAATCAACTAATGAATTGGCAATTTCATTAGCATTAAAGTAGAAATAATCCATTCAATTAAAACGGTTTTATTTTATTACTAGCTGACCCGGTGCGCTTCGCCACCCCAATTAGAAGAAAGAAATAGTACTATCAAGTCTCACTTTGTGAATCTAATTGTAAATGTCTAATTTCATATTTCTGGGTCCATTATTATAGAAAATGCAAAATGTGTTCCTAATTTTAAATTTTTATGTTTATTATTATAAAATATTCAAAAAGTACCATTGCAATAAGGAAATAGTACCATTGATTATCACTTTTAAATTCGCATTCACTAAACCATAACCCGTCAAGCTTGAATTTTAGATTTGTATATCATTTTCTATATTATCAACTAATTTTGTTTCTATAATACTTAAGATTTAATAAATTATCACAAAACCGAAACCGATCGGTTTTTAAGTTTTTAAAACCGAAACCGCGGTTTTGAAATTCTTCGATTTTTTTGGAAAGTCTAGGTCCATTATTATAGGAAATTCAATAAAAGTACCATTAGAATATATAAAAAGTACCAAAAATCCGCCACTTGTGGTTTCCCACTCACTCGGGTCCATATAAGCTTAATTTCATGGCTTTAGGTTCATTGGTGTAGAAATTACAAAAAGTACCATTCGAATAAAGAAAAAGTACCAAAAAGTCTCCCCTAGAATTCTAACTCACTTAGGACCATGTATGCTTAATTTCATGTTTTTAAGTCCATTGCTATAGAAAATTAAAAAAAAGTACCATTCGAATAAACAAAAGGTACCATGAGGTATCCGCTTGAATTTTCAATCACTTAGGACCATATACGCTTAATTTCATATTTCTAGGTCCATTATGTTATAGAAAATTCAAAAAGTACCATTAGAATATAGAAAAAGTACCAAAAAGCACCCACTTGTAGTTGCTCACCCACTCGGGTCCGTATAACCTTTATTTAATGTTTCTAGGTTCATTGGTGAAGAAATTACAAAAAGTACCATTTGAATAAAGAATAAGTACCAAAAATTCTCCCCCTAGACTTCTCACTCACTTAGGACCATATACATATGTTTAATTTCGTGTTTCTAAGTCCATTGTTATAGAAAATTCAAAAAAGTACCATTATAATATAGAAAAAGTACTAAAAAGTATACACTTGCGGATTCCCACTCACTCTGGTCCATATAACCTTTATTTTATATTTCAAGGTTCATTGGTGAAGAAATTACAAAAAGTACCATTCGAATAAAGAAAAAGTACCAAAAAGTCTCCCCTAGAATTCTAACTCACTTAGGACCATGTACGCTTAATTTCATGTTTTTAAGTCCATTGCTATAGAAAATTAAAAAAAAGTACCATTAGAATAAACAAAAGGTACCATGAGGTATCCGCTTGAATTTTCAATCACTTAGGACCATATACGCTTAGTTTCATATTTAGGTCCATTATATTATAGAAAATTCAAAAAGTACCATTAGAATATAGAAAAAGTACCAAAAACAACCCACTTGTAGTTTCCCACTCACTCGGTTCCATATAAGCTTTACTTCATGTTTCTAGGTTCATTGGTGAAGAAATTACAAAAAGTACCAATCGAATAAAGAAAAAGTACCACAAAGTCTCCCCATAGAATTCTCACTTACTTAGGACCATATATGCTTAATTTCATGTTTCTAAGTTCATTGTTATAGAAAATTCAAAAAAGTACTATTAGAATAAACAAAAAGTACCAAAAAGTCTCCCCCTAGAATTCTCACTCACTTAGGACCATATATGCTTAACTTCATATTTCTATGTCCATTATTACAGAAAATACAAAAAGTACCATTCGAATATAGAAAAAGTACCAAAAAGCAGTCACTTGTAGATTCCCACTCACTCCGGTCTTAATTTCATGTTTTTAGGTTCATTGGTGAAGAAATTACAAAAAGTACCATTCGAATAAAGAAAAAGTACCAAAAAGTCTCCCCCTAGAATTCTCACTCACTTAGGACCATATATGCTTAATTTCATGTTTCTAAGTCCATAGTTATAGAAAATTCAAAAAGTACCATTAGAATAAAGAAAAAGTACCAAAAAGTCTCCCCCTAGAATTCTCACTCACTTATGACCATATATGCTTAATTTCATGTTTCTAAGTCCATAGTTATAGAAAATTCAAAAAAGTACCATTAGAATATAGAAAAAGTACCAAAAAACCCACACTTGTGGTTTTCCACTCACTCGGTTTATATATAAGCTTTATTTCATGTTTCTAGGTTCATTGGTGAAGAAATTACAAAAAGTACCATTCCAATAAAGAAAAAGTACCAAAAAGTCCCCCGCTAGAATCTCACTCACTTAGGACCATATATGTTTAATTTCATGTTTCTAAGTCCATTATTATAGAAATTTCAAAAAAGTACCATTAGATGAACAAAAAAGTACCTATAGTTCAGTTCACACATTTTGGTACCTAAATATTATCCCCTATTCCTAACACTAACTTCACTCAAATAAATATCAGCTAACTTTAATGTCGATAACTGAAATAATTTAAAATTTTAAAAAAGTACCATTAGGAGAAAAGTACCAATTTCCCTTTTCTTACTTGAACACCCCTCAAGTTTGAAATTTAAAAATATTCCATTTTGCCAAAATTGTTTATGCTATAGGCATGTATCAAAATATTAAAATCTGTGTTAATGTGCCCAAGAATAAATATGTTTTAAAAAAAGTACCAAACTGTTTACCCGGATTTGGCCCAATATACACCTTGGTACTCGAGTTGCAAATAACACGCTGTTAGTTAATTTTTGTATGAATCCAGGAACCAACGTTAAAAAAATTATCAAAATTGGCTTAATAATTTCAAATATAATGTATTTTCCCGATTTTATCCCCTTTTTGGTACCTTTTTTATCCCCATTGAGGTGGTACAATTTCATTCAAATAAATTTCTGTAACGTGGTGGGAGCTCATAATAAAATATTCGTATGTCTATGTCAAATTATAGAAAAACATATTTTATGAAAAAGTACCAAAAATTAACACAATTTTTATCCCTTAAAGGTTCGAATTTCCAAAAAGTACCAAACTTATATTTTTTATTTTTTGTTAATTAAAGAATACGATTTAAAATTTGTTTCTATGTTTATTGGTTTAAAAGATACATAGGGTGCAAAAAAAGTACCAAAATACAGTTTTTACCCGTTTTCTCCCCTAAAAGTTTCGAATTTCCAAAAAGTACGGAACACCTGTCAGCTTATTTTTTAAATGGAGTAACATGCTATTTTAAGTTTTTTTGTATCTTTATTAGTTTTGAAGATATAAGGTTACCGAATTTACCCGTTTTTACCCTTTTTTACCCCCTAAACGTTCGAATTTCCAAAAATCCCTTCTTATCGGATCGTTTTGGAGAGGGAGGAACCCACAGTTAAAATTTCGTGATTCTAGCTTCAGCCGTTTGGGCTGTGCGATGATGAATCAGTCAGTCAGTCAGTCAGTCAGTCAGTCAGTAACGTTACTCTTTTATATATATAGATTAGTAATACAAAAATTATACAAGACCAAAAACAAATTACATCTATTCTCAATAGTATTTTTACATGATTTTCCAATTCAACAAATTTATTAATATAAGTTTTAGATTATCCAAAAAATTATCAAAATTCACATAAAACTTTAATGAAGTTAGCTTAAATTGACTCGAATTGAAATGTGCACCCTTATTTTTTTGATATGACGTAAAGAATTTGTTTTAAAATTTTAATTAAAATTTGATAAAATTGTTAAAAATCTTGATGCTTATAATTTAATGATTTGTAATTGTGTGCTGATTTCTTATTATTATATAATGCATTAATAATTAACTTAAATTTTGAGATAAATGATGAGACGTGGTAATGCATTTTGATATTGTGTAGATGCTGGATTCCTTTGTTGGAGTATTTGTTTTTTTCATGTTGTAGACAAGCATTTCGTGGGTACTGGTATTGTGGTGCATGAATGATCCGTGTCTTGATGTGTAAAGTATCAAGAGATTTTTTGTTGTATGTTTTATTGTGGTGAAGTTCCTTAGTATTACAGTATTTTTATGATGGTTGATGGTTATTTGTTATCATTAATTGCACTCTGAAATTTGAATCTGAATTTAAACTTATATTGTATACTATTAGAGTGAGCTGAATGGTTGTTACATCTATATTGCTAATTGTTATTCTTTTTTCTTTATCTTTATTGTTAAATAGATGATTTGATAGGGACCCAATCATGAATTAATTCAATTTTAAAAATTGTAATTTGCATAATATAGGGAAATTCTATATCATTTTGTTAATGGTAACTATTCATTATATAAAATGAATTTGGTTGTTATATTTTGATTAACACCATTTTGAATGTTCATTTATATGCATGTAAATAGTAGGGTTCTTTGTGCTGATTCCTGTTAATCTCAGCTTTAAATTTGGAATGACCGGATAAATAACATTGCTGATTCATACTGTGCTCTGTGGGCAAGATGGTATGTATTGATTTGTAACATGGCTTGGTGACACCGTACGTTGTATGTAGCTTTAATACATAATGCTTTTGATTTGTTCAATGATTGGCCATATCAAAGTCTGGGGTAATTATTCATATTATTCTTTGCTGCAAATTTTATATCTTAATAGCATGTGATATAGATCTAAATTCATTGATGCTATTGCAGCAGTTTTCTTCCTTATTTGATAATTGTTTAGCAACTTCCAATATGATGTAAGAGTGGATTTGGTTGTGTTGAGTGAATGTATTGTAGATTGCAAATAGTTGGTTATGTCATTGTTGAATTTTCATTGCCTCAAATATTTTCTTTATATTGATAAAGACAGATAACAGTTCATTGATATATATTGCGCATAAGAGTTTTTATCGTATGGTTTGTGGAAATTTCATTAATGTTTTTTTAAACTCAGATTGATTATAGAGAGGGAATGATTTTGATCATCAGGACTGGCACTCTTAATAATGTCATTCCCATCTGCTATCTCATTCTTAAGTTTTTGATGGGCTAATCTTAATATTGTTCTTTTCTTTGTTCATAGTCATGTGTCATTTGCTTTGTTTTCTTGTAATTTATTCAGCTTGTTTTCTTTTCCGTCAGGTTGTCTTTCAGTTATTTTTGCTCCTAATATGTTGATATATTCTGATGATATTAACTCTGATTTGGCAATGATAAAGTTTTGGTTATCATTGATCCTCTTATGCTTTTTGACTACTATCAATCGTGGTTCTTTATGGGGTAATTGATGTAAGCATTGCTAATGGATTTTTTTTTATTATCATATGATTTTTGCATTCTTAGTCATTGTTATGTTAATTTATTTCCATTCCGTTGTTGTGGATTTTATGAGACTCTCTTGACTGTGTTATGTTTGTGAATTCATGAAGTGTTGTTTAGTAAGCTGTCGTGGTGTTTGGAGTGTTTAGTGTTTGATTTTCGTGTTGCACTAGTGCAGTTGGTTGAGGCGCCAACATAGTATATATGTTTGAAGTTTAATTTGCGGATAGTGTGTAGACAATGATTTGTGGACTGTGATAAGTACCTTTCTGGTGAATTTATCATTCTCTCATGAACTTATTCGAACTTGTTTTGATTATTGTTTGAATCACTTATGATATTAGGATTTGAGTATTGGAATTGATTATTAGATATTCACCCTTTTGATGACATTGTCATATAGGTTGGTTCCTCTACAGTTTATATCTCTGAAGGTGGTATCTACTAATAGACATTCACAGCCGTATTTATAACCAACATTTAGCATGGATTTAACATACAAGTTATTTATAATGTATTTCTTATCCACTCGCTAAACGCATGTTAACGAACGATCAAAGACTTGCTAAGTCTTTAATCAACAGCTGTTTTGTGTCAAAGTAAATTTGTAAATAAACATATTATAAAAGTTTTGTGTGGGAAAAAATTAAATTATTTAAAAATGATGCAAACTCTTGACCAAGTAAACATTAGAGTTCTTAAGAGGTGAAACCCAACGTCCTGGCCCCAATTTGCGGATCTTTTTACAATTTTTGTTTCTTGTTTTTTCATATTTTGTTCTTCTTGAAACATTTCAAAATTTGAGGGAAACAAGTTAAATATAAATGTCAAGAAATACATCAGAGTTGATTTTTTTCATTTTTTTTTAAATAGTTGACAATACATCACACTTTTCAGAGTTGATTTTCATATAAATTATTGACAGACAAAAGTGCATTATAAATAAACTCTTTGCTAACTTTCTGCTAAGCTTAATCGGTCTGCTAGTTAGCAGATCGTTGTGTGCGATGTATACACAGTGGCTAATTTTTCGTTATAGATACGGCCGTCAGTGACTAATATTTATATATACATATATTTGGCCCTTATAGTTTCTAGGTTGTACTGAGTACCTTGCTTTCTCTTTTATTTGGTTGATTATTTCTGTTACACATGTACTTATCAAATTTCTTTTTTCCTAGTGGAAACTAGTTTTTCTTATCAAGTTGTTAATTAACTGACATCAATTAAAGAATCATTATCAAATAATGATGTTGTATAATGCAATACATATGTTGGAGTTTAAGTTTTTAATTTATATCATAATTATTTAATTTATTTTATACTTAAATTTTTTAATGTAAACTATTTTTTTAAGTAGAAATTTATAACCGGTTATGGCCAATAGGCTAGGTTGTTGAAAATAAATAATAATATAAAAAAAATACACATTTTTTGCGTAAATATCAGTACTAGGTGATCTAAAATGCTTAAAGTTATAGATTAGAAAAGTTATAAATTTATTAAATGACTATCAGGCCTGTTCTGAAACCCACGTGATTTCAAATCATTAAAATGATATTTTATGTTAAATTTGTTGGGCTCAGTTTTTTAGTAATGACCGTTATATTGGATTTAGAGAGAATTTTTATTTCATAAACATCAAAACTAGATGTTTGTAGATGTTTTTATGTTAATTCAAAGCCATTTACTCTCCTCTCCTTACTTCCTATGTATTTATTATATGAGTATACCTTTGTCTAGATATTTACTACAGGCGTACACCCAACTGCATATAAATCCTAGAGTATTAACGTAACAAATTAAATAGACTCAATAAGTCCACGGATCCAATTATTTTGTAACCATTTTTAAAAAAATTGTATGATACATACATACTTATAAAAATTGCCAAAGACAAAGACATGTAAATTTTATGGAAAGTGCTTTTCAATAAAATTGATGATATGCTCGTCATAGCCAACACGCAGGAAAACTTTGTAATATTTTAACCAAATGTTCTCGATTTCAACTGATTCAAACTCAAATTTAGCACACGATTTACATTTCATTAAAATTATTTTGCCAACATTCCGTTTATAGTTCCGAAAAATATCTATTAAATTCAGCGTGAAGTTAGTCTAAATGTGCATTCATGAAACATCTTTGTAAATTATCCATATCCATGGATTCATTAATGAAAAATAAGACAAATTTGCAGTTGTTCTGCCATACAAATTATTTCTAGTGAATATTTTGCGAAATCATATATCTTATATATAAATAGGTCACATGTTTTTTTTGTGGTAAACTTTTAAGTATGTTATTGTCCACCAATATTGATATGGTTTAAAAGGTTTTTCTCTAGATGTGCACAATATAAACAAATATTTAAAAATTCTTTCCATAAAAGTGGTAAAAAGCGTTTTACCAATATTATATTTCAGTAAAAAATTATGAAATTCTTCTTCTTTGTTCCGGATACCACGAGCGTTCCATGATGCTATTATTAGTTTGTTATTCATCGGTACAAAAATTTGCAAGCTAGGCTTGTAATAACCTCGAACTGTTCAACACGAAATTAACATTTTCCCAAACTTGAGATAAGTTCCACTGTTAAAATTTTTAATTCTTCAAAAGAGAATAGATTATTGTTATTATTAATATTATTGTTGTTATTAACATTATTATTTGTTTCATTAAGATTCTAACTATTGGCGTTATGTATCCTTTGTTAGTATAATGAATTTGGGAAATTGTTGTAGTTAACATTATCTGCTTGAACCATGGCCAAACATTTGACAGTTATAGCACTGGGTTAGCTTATTTTTATTAGGTTTTTGATACTCCCCCTGACTTTGATGAAGTTTATAACTGTAATTCTGCCACAATTCCTTTAAGGTGATAGATTCCGACCTTCTTTCGCTCTAGTAATAATTTTAATGTCTATGCATTTGAGATCGATTGAGTTTAGCTTATTTTTTAAAATGGTGGGATCACATCACACTTCTCTCTATTCGCTTGTGGCGTACGGTTGACTTTTAAGAGAATTAAAAAAAAAGCGTGTTAGTGTTTACAGTTACTTTTTACTGTGGAATTTTCCTACAAAATAATAAAGATCTGTAATTTCTATTTGAATTGGTGTTTTTTTCTCCAATTTTTACGTGATTATTAATATTTTAGTTGCGTGTTAAAAAAATCTCGAGGATGATGGACGACGCTGCGTCCCCTATTGCTCACACATCATCACAGCCGGATTTCGAAAATTTCTTTCAATCGAATTTGATTACTGATTTTAGAAAGTCGCGTGGTAATGTGAAGAGGACAAATTCTAATCCTGATGTCTCGGCACCTTTGGCCAAGAACAACAAGGTAACCTCATTAAATTCGTCAATTCCATCTGATCTCAGTTCTTCCCTGACGGATTTAGATGACACTGTACCTCAGTTTTTGAGTAATTTGAGATCTAAAATGCCGGCTTCAAGATGCGCTGGAATGGATGTAGTTCTGGAGGTATGTAATGAAGTTGAGGTTGTACCCAATGGACAATCTGGGGTATTTCAGGGTGACACTATAATTTCTAGACAAAATTTTTACCAGGGGGATCATGAGTGTGATTTCTTAGTTTTGGTTGATTCCTCTAATGCTGACCCTGGCAATGAGAAGATTCGTAATTCTCTTTTTCTATATCAGAAGATTAGAAAGGTAAGAGTTAATGGCATTCGTCTTATCACTCCTGTAGGTAGAACTTTGTACCGCATTAAGTTTGATTCTGCTGCTAATGCTAATGAATTTGTTGGTAAGGATTTGAGTCAGATTTTGAGGTATTATTCCAGATACCTTTGTTTATTCTTATGAGGTGATTCATGGCATTCCTTTGGAGTTGTCGGAAGATTATATTTGTGAGTCTGCAGCTTCTGACGTTGACATTGTGTCTGCTAAGAGGTTTGTTAAAAAGGATAAGGACAGTGGTAAGGAAACGCCAACGTACTCTGTGAAGATTGGTTTTCGCTCAGGCAACATTTCGGAGCACATTATTTTAGATTTTCACATATTAAAGTTAATATTTACTATCTCCCACTCAGACAATGCCACAATTGTCGCCTTGGTCACACATCTAAAGGTTGTCGTTCCAAGAAAAGATGTTTGAATTGTTCTAATGAGATTTGTGATGGCAATTGCATTAAGAAGTGTCTTTTGTGTGGAGGTCTATCTCATTCCAGCAGAGATAGGAAATTGTGTCCCAAATGGCGCAATATGACCATTAAACGCCTCTCTAGTACTGAGGTGATAAAATCATATTCGACTAATCGGTTTGATATATTTAATGAATATGATGGGAATTTCCCATCCCTACCGGTGGCTAAGTCTACCCCTGTGAAGGAAGTTAATAGGATTCTTACCAGACGGAGGTATAATCGTGTTGTGTATGCCTCCACCCCCTAGGCCTGTACCTAATTATGTACCTCTTCAACCTGTTGATACAGACCCTTCTATGCCAGTGATTTAAAGGGAGAATAAAGCTAAGGTTTCGGATTTTGAGAAAATCTTTGCCGAATTCTCGTCTTTTGTTAAGGATTTCTTTACCAAGGAGGGCAGTGGTTCCCACTTTCGTGTACTTAATGATCTCAACAATAAAATATCTAATGCTCTTTCTGAATTACTTACATCTGGTGATCCATCGTCTTCTCCTTCTAATTAATAATGAAGATTTTACAGCACAATGTCCAGAGTTTAAGATCAAACAAGTCTTCCATTGAATTTTACATCAACAATTATAACGTTGATGTTTGTTTATTTTCTGAGATTTTTAATGTTGACGATTCAGATCCCAACTGTAAACTTTTGAATTACAATATTTTTTCCAAAACTCGTCCTGATAATTATGGCGGTTGTGCCATATGCGTCAGGAAATCTATACGTGCCAGAAGGATAGGTTTTTCAACCAATCTGGATGTGATTATTGTAAAAACCCTTAATTTGGACCAAAACTTTACTTTTGTATCGATCTATTTTCCACCCAGTCTATCCACTGGTACTTGTGCAGCTGAATTGTCGCGTTTATTGTCTTTTCTTGAGGGCATGCGCAATGTTATAATGGGAGGAGATTTCAACGCTCGTCATTCCCTTTGGGGTGACAGGCTGGACTCTTCCCGAGGATGTTGTTTTAGAGACATTTTCAGTCGATCAGATTTTTTATGTTTGAATGATGGTTCCATCACTTTTCTTCCTCATTTAGATAGCGACAGAGGGACTGTTTTAGATTTGACCTTTGCTAGGCTATCTTCTATGTCAGTCCATCATTTTCCTATTATTATTGAGATTGGCGCTGTTGCGGTTTCACCGACCAAATTTCTTTCTAAACGCAGAATCTGTCGACAATTGAACTGGAACCAGATATGGATTGTATTATGAACTCCCTTAGGAATGAAATTTCTAATTCTAGGCTTGGTGGAATGGTGGTCTTTCATGTCTCTTCAGGAAACATATTGCAGCAAGGAGTAAGGCTCTTAAATATCCAACACAGGAGAATCTGGAGGATTCTGTAAATGCTTCGGAAGCCGGGAAATTGGCGGCTCGGAAAGCTAGAAGTGATGATTACAAAAAAAGAATAGAGGAAGTGAATAATCAACCAAATACAGCTGCTGCATGGCGTTTTGTCAATAGTTTGAAGGATTACAACTCCAATGGACCATCGATGTGGGACGATGATGCTAATGGTTCTTTCTTGAGACATTTGGCGGATCAAGTTTCATCTAGGGATCGTTTTGTTTTCTCTACTTCTAGGCCATCTGATATGAATATTACACCTTTCTCATTTAAGGAGTTCACTGATGTTCTTGACTCAAGGAAACGAGCCTCTGCGGGGGGTTTGGATCGAGTCGCTTATGATATGGTTAAATCCTTGTCTTTTGCATCTAAGGAGTCTCTTTTACACGTTTTCAATAAATTGTTTCTTGATTGTACTTTGCATCCACATTGGAGGAAGATTAAGGTTGTTCCCATTCCCAAGAGGCATGTTCCACTAGATGATTTTAGGAAGTTTAGACCGATTGCTCTCATCTCAGTTTTTTTGAAGTTGTTGAATATGATGGTAAAGAAAAGGTTGACTACGACTGTTGATGCTTTGGGAGTCTTACCCGCTCGTTCTTTTGCTTACAGAGGGAAAATGTCGACGACAACGTGTTTGAATGAGTTCCTTTTCAGGGTGTCATATCTCAAGTCAACGGGTTTGAGAGTTGTGTTGGCATCTATCGATATCAGATTGGATTGAGATTTTATCGTGCTTTTATAAGGAGTAATGCGAGATCTACTTCTGCCCACGCCCCTAGTTATGTTGACAGGAAGATTCAGACCTTCCAGAACTCAAGTCTAAGACGTTGTCTAGGACTGTGTCCCTCCACGCCGATACAGGCCATTTATGTATTGGCCAACGAACTGCCATCTCATCGTAGATCGGCCTATCTTGCGTAAAAGGAGCTTTTAAAGGTTGCGTGTTATAACCCGTCTCTTATGGATTTGATTAGAGCGGCACCCTCATATCTAAAGAACAGTTACTCTTTTGTCTACGGGAAATACAAGGATATTTTTGACTCGATTCCGTCACTTGGTGAATGTCGCACTAGTAACAAGATTAGGATTATTATTGAGTCATCCTTTAACAGGAACAGAGGTATGTCGAAGGAGGTCCTTGGAGCTCACTATCGTTCGTCGGTTGATTTCTATAAAATGAGGAATTTTACTTTGGTTGCTACTGACTCCTCGATTATGAACAATGGCACTGGATGTGCTGTTTTTAATCTGGACGTTTCTTTTTGTACAGTTCACGTGAGAGACTTTCATCACTGTCTGGAGAATTAATTGCCATTAAAAGGGCTGTTGATATAGCCATTGAGGATAATAACTCGCGTCTTGTTATGTACACTGATAGTAGAAATGCGTGTATTTTGTTGGGACGTGCTAGTTCGAGGAACTTTATAGTATCAGATATTATTAATTCTATAGTTGATTCTCATATCCTTGAGCTACATATAGTATGGGTTCCTGCCCATGTTGGAGTTTGGTTCAATGAGAGGGTAGATTACCTGGCCAAACAGGCCGTTTCTCTTGGCGCTCCCTTAGAGGTAAGACTTCCGTATGGGAATGCTCTTGTGATAAGGAATTCTCTTAATCAAGAGTGGCTAGATTTTTACAGGACCAGATCTCAAGTGTCTGGACGATTCTTCTCTCTTTTCAATGAAATACCTGCAAGACCTTGGCACAGGGGTGTTGGTTGGGGTCCAATTGACATCAAGATTATTAATAGGCTCTTATGTGGCCACTGTTATAGTGGCGTTTACCTTCACATGATACGTAAGAGATCGTCTGATGTTTGTGATTTTTGTAACATGATCGACAATTCTGAGCATCTTATCTTTCACTGTTCTGAATTCAATGATATTAGAATTAAACACCAATTATTTCGTAAATTTACTAATCTTTTTGACTTATTAAATTCTCATGACATCGGTATATACTCTCAGTTAATTAGTTTCATTAAGGAAGCTAACATACGAGATCGTTTTTAAGTTTTAGGAAATAATCAACCGTTAGTCACTAACAGCGTTATACTAGAGGAAGTAGGCATTTTTCAATGCCCAACGTTTTCCCGTGTTTTTTTTCCTCTGTGTGGTATACCCTGGCTTTTTGCGTTTTGCTTTGCCATCAGCTATTTTTATTAAAAACCAAAAAAAAAAAATATGGCTTATCATTTTTTGAAACATACGTAAAATGTTCAAGATTAAAATTGTCTGTTAGAGAATTACACATAGAGTCATAATCATCTTTCTATGTACAAACAAGTTTCAGACCAATTGAGATTTTTCTTATCGAGTAATCTGTTATTTTTAAATATCTGCACACTTTATGCAACCGTTCAATTTTACATTTTAACACTGTTATTGGATGTTAACTTTAACAGATTTATCGATAACGGTCTCGTCATTAGTATCATCATCGAGTGTTTTTAGTGCTGAACAGGGGTGCCAGATAATTTTGAAGGAAAATCGGCAACTTCGTCAAAAAAAAATCGGCATTTATCGGCATTTAGATTTAAAAAATCGGCAAATTATCGGCAATTAAAAAACACTTGTTATAAATGTATGAAATCAAACATTTTTATTAAAAAATATAAGCTTTGGAATACATGTTAAAAGTTGCTTTTTTAACTCCTAAATATACACAAAAAATTTCATTTGGTGGATCGAATATATAGAGGTGCCCCCACATCATTATAATAATACAAAATTAAATGGCTCTAGAAAACGGGAGGAGTGGAAGTCCCCAATGCCCTCCTTATGTATAGTAGCCTTTGATGTCCTCTATCAGTAAAAAAATAAACAAGTGATTAGGCCCACTTTCCTAATCTATAAGTACGATTTTGTGGATTGGGTACAAAAATACCCACTTCGGCATTATGTGTCGTAAAACGAATAAATATGAATTTAGTTTTTCAAATAAAAATGTGTTTTTTTAATTATTGGATATAATTATATTGACCTAACAATACATAAAAATATTTACATATATTCAACATAAACTAAACTTTATAAAGTATAAGTATAACAAAAAAAAATGCATACATTATCGCTCCACCTTAATGTACATACTAGGGTGATCGGTTTCGGTTTTTTTGAAAAGCTCAAATTTCGAATATCGAAGAAACCGGGGTTTTCTCCTCGAATAGCCGGCTTTTTCGTAATGTGTGTTTTCATGAGTTTAATGTATTAAAAACTTAAAAAAACATTCCAACTATTTTAGAAGACTTTTTATATTTAGACAAATGTCGCAAGTGATCTGGAAGGACTGACAACTTGCTCAATGCTTTGTTATGCATATGTCCTATAAGTACACTGAGTGAGAGATCATTTTCAATGTCTAGTTTTATAAAAACAAAAGAAAATATCGATATACTCCAAAGTATTTAAACTGTGTTTTATTCCTAAGAGATTATTTTAACCTTCATAAGTTCTTCAAATTTACTGACGTTTACGATCTTCGGGTCAACTTTATCCCAAATAGAAAATAAATTTTTTTTGCGAATTTTTTTTACAAAAAAAACTAACGAAATAATTTTAGAAAAAATTAAAATTTAGTTTTAGAAAAAATTAAATTTTAAATTCAAAATGGGTAAAATTTTACCGAAGACCTTATGAAGAATAAGAAAAACATAGCTTTGATATTTACCCTTGCAATCGAGTACAATGTTCAGTAAGTATGATGAAAAGAGATATATATTAGAGCTACAAAGCTCTGAAAAATTTAACTTGATTGTGCATAAAAAAATTCAAGATTTTTGCTCCAGGTCAAATATGACCCAAAGACTTTAAGTCCAAAGACGTTTATAGATATTTTTTTGCCAATTTGTTTTTCTAAACACCTAACATAGTTGTTGACATTTAAAATTAAATAAAATTCATAAAATATCAACCCATAACTTTTAGAAAAAATTAAATATTAATTTCAAAATGGGGCAAATTTGAACCGAATAACTTGTGAAGGTTATAAGAAGTAATCAAAATTGTTTTAATTACTATTATTTTAATAAATAAAACTGTTTTTCTTCTTATTTCTAGGCGTTTTATATTTTACCAAAAAACCGTTTAACCGGTAATTATTAAAAAAGGGTGAATCACCCTTATCGTGGTTGGCGTAGGCGTATTTAGACGACTGTCGTATTTGTAGGCGTATTTAAAATTCAATTGTATCGTGAAAAATGTTCGACTACGCCAGCAAAGTAAAAGAATCATATTGTAACAGATTACATAATTTTAGTTGATTCTGAAGCAGCCTGTTATAACAACTGTCAAAAATCACAGCTTTTTTTTTTTTTTTTCATCATTTATTTATTGTATCTTCATTATTTAATGAACTAACAATAAGTGGTTCAAATCTTATATCTAATATTATTATTTAATTAGTCCAGCCAGTGCAGGACGAAAAAATTTTGTGTTCATGGTTGTTTTGGTTAAATTGGCATTCTTCCTTCTAGATTAGGTCTGCTGTGTCCCTCCTTCTTAATCGAGTGTGGCCACGGTTATCTAATATGTTGCGGGCCAGCGGGTTTGGGTGAACTTCAAGTTTTTTTTTAAATATTTTTGTACATTTTTCGAGATTTCAGTTTTTACAATGCGCACGTTTAGATCTTTGTGTATATTCGTATACCAGGGGGCAACTGTGATCATTCTTACAAACTTGTTTTGGCGTTTTTGGATCTGTTCTACATTTGACGCTGAGGCCGTGCCCCATAACTGTATGCCATAACACCATATCGGTTTTATGATCATGTTATGAAGTAGAAGTTTACAATTTAAACTAAGCGTGGAGTTTCTGCCAATAAGCCAATTAATTTGAATTGATTTCAATTTCATTTGAGTCAACTTTGCATCTATATGACTTTTCCATGTAAGGCGACGATCGAGATGTATTCCGAGGTATTTCACTTCCGATTGTTGAATTATTGTTTGGTTATTGATATGAATAGGGGGGCATGATTCTCTACGCAATGTAAATGTAATGTGTGTACATTTTTGCTCGTTGACTTTAATTTTCCATTGTTTTAACCATTTTTCTAATTCAAATATGTGGTTTTGTAAGTAACGAGACGCTTCTTGAGGGTTTTCATGAATGCTTAGAATAGCAGTATCATCAGCAAATGTTGAGGTATGAGTGCGATTGTTAGTTGGCATATCAGACGAATACATCAAATATAAAAAAGGTCCCAGGATACTGCCTTGGTGGACTCCAGCTTTAATGGGTTGTGCAGTACTTAAAAAGTTTCCCTCTTTAACCTTAAATGTTCGACCAGTTTTCCAACAGCTTATGTGTGTTTGCCGGTAAATTTTGACTCAATTTGTATATTAATCCAGCATGCCATACCTTATCAAACGCTTGAGAGATGTCGATGAAGAGTGCAGAACAGTATTTCTTTTCTTCAAACGCTTTTCTCACCATATTTACAAGTCTATGGGTTTGTTCGATAGTACTGTGTTTTCTTCTAAATCCAAATTGATGATTCGGAATACAATTGTTTTCAGTTAACATCGGGTACAACTTGTTCATAAGTATCTTCTCAAATAGCTTTGATATATTAGACAATAGGCTGATGGGTCTGTATGATTCTACTTTTGTGTGATCTTTTCCCGGCTTGGGTATCATGGTAACCAGTGAAACCTTCCATTCTGGAGGATAATATTCAAGTCGTAATATAGCATTAAAAATAAAAAGAATTATTTTTATTGCTATCCGGGGTAGGTCCATAAGCATCTTGTTGCTGATCTTGTCCATACCAGGCGCTTTCTTGGGATTTAAATCAACAATAGCATTTACGATCTCTCGAATCTCAAAACGTAGGGGTACGGCTGCTCCAAAATGGGGTGCAACAGGTGGCAACTCAATTGCTTCGTTTGATGTGTTCGGTGTAAACACTTTTTTTAAATGATTAACAAACAGATTCCCTTTTTCAGTATAATTTCTTGCCCAACCGCCACTTGAATTTCGCAAGGGGGACTTACATATTACGGGTCTTTTAAGATTTTTTTTAATGAGTAATCCGATTGCGGGGTTGCGTCCAGGCTTTCTAAATATTTATTCAATGATTCCATTTTTTTAAATTCTAAGAGCTTTTTAAGTCTTTTTTTTTTGGGGGGATCTGTGCAATTGCCACTGTCTTCGAAATCTTTTTTCATTTAAGAGCCGTTCGACATCTGCAGAATTAATTATATTATATCTGAATTGTCGGGGGGTTTGGGTAGCATGTTGAGCAGCCAGTTTGAGATTTTTATCGAAATTGATAAGAGAGTGGTGTTCTTAGCGATATGTTTTCCGAGCAATGTGTACTGAGGTATTTTTTTTATTTGAGCCAATTTATTCTTGTGCCTGCCATCGCTAAATTACCAGTCGGGGATACAATTTCTAGGGGGCTCATTAAAGTAATAATAGTGGGTGAGTGATCTGAAGATAGTTCCAGTGAGGATTCAATTTGAATCATTTCTCTAGGGATATTTTTCATCACGCTAAAATCAATAACATCCGGTATTTTTCGTGGGTCAGTAGGCCAGTAAGTAGGTTGGCCGCTCGAAAGCACATGCAAACCCATTTTAGAAATTGAGTCGAACAAAACACGACCTTTAGGGGTAATCAGTCGTGATCCCCAGAATGTGTGCTTAGCATTATAATCGCCAGCAGCCAGGAAACGGGGGCCTAGTGATTTAAAAAATCTATTATATTGACTTTCTGTAATTGATAATCTTGGGGGTGAGTATATCGATGAAATCACTAAGTTTCGATGAAAATCTTCAAGACAGATTGTAGTAGCTTGAAGATAATCTTCGCAAAAACAACACATTAAGTAGTGTTTTATTCGAGCTTTTATTAAAATTTCCGAGCCTCCGCATGCTCTACCTCTCGGATCTTTGGTGTCATATATTACATATCCATTTATTCGAAAGGAACTTCTGGACGTCAAATGAGTTTCAGAAACCAGCATTACATCAATTTGTTGGTTTCTTAAAAAATATTCGAGTTCGTTTTTGTGTTGGCGTATGCCGTTTGCATTCCAAAAACATATTCTTAGGCAGTTCATGGTCTGTTAAGCACAGCCTGCAATAACATTGATTGCATCTTAAGCATTTCTTGCATCATGTTACTCATTGAGTTTGTAAAGTTATTTACCGATTGCACAAGAGTTTCTATTGTAGATTCTAGTCGGGTAAAATTGAAAATTGGCGTTTGCTCTCTTACCTCTGGGTTCACATTTTCTTTTTGGAGTTGACGGACTTGCGGCTGAGTTTGGTTGTTTCTAAGTACATTTGCATATGTTACTTTGTTGTCATATGTCTGTTGCAACGGGGGGTAGTTTAAATTGATGTTATTTAATGGCTGAGCGGGGAAAATCTTCGGTTTCTGGCTATGTGATTTTTTAACAATTGGGTAGAAGGGCAACCCCTGTAGTTTGCTGTGTGGTTACCTCCTCAATTGCTGCATTTTTTAATTTTAGGATCATCTTTGGATTTGTTACATTGGGATGTGTTATGCAACTCCCCGCAAATAACACATACGGGTGGCAATTTGCAATATACCTTGGTATGTCCATATTCTTGGCAATTCATACATTGGACGGGGCCAAATCGTTTGTGTGGTTCTCTACCGCAATTTTACGATGCAATAAGTACTTCAGGTTATATATGGGATGTGTTTCATTTTTTTTCAGGTTTATGTCACCGGATTCAAGTTCGACACGGAAGAGTGGTTGGGGTATTTTTTTTTTCGCGATTTCTAATATTTATCACATTTTTTTTTTAGCCTTTATCTTCTAAGCTTTGCTTTATTTCGAGTGGTTCAACATTACAGTCAATACCCTTTATTACAACTTGTAGACCCTTGCTTCCTTTCAGCTGATAAGTGTAAAAACTTTTCTTTTGAGTTTCAAAATATGTTACAACCTTTCTATAATCGTTTTCACTATTGACCTGTATTCGAATGGATTCGAATTATTTTCTCTCAAGTAAATGGGGGGTGGTTTTGTAGAGTGGATTTTATTTACTGATCCATTAGTTTCACATTCCAGAATAGAAAAACGATTTTCATTGTTTAGTCTATCAGGTTCACTATCCTTATATAATTTGGCCAAGGGTGCCGCTTTCGAGGACTTGGGACTTCGTGTCCGTTTTAATACAGTAATATACCGGTCCATTCCAACCTGTATTTGGGATTTATTATCATTATTTAATGGTTGACTAATCTTGGGTATAGCGCCGCTTAATGGGTTAATTTTATTTGTAGTTATGCATTAAACACATTCAAGACACCAGGCTACACGACTACACGAACACAAATTCTGCTGGTTACAGTTGTAGTCGTGTGGCAGCTACTGAATTATTTTAAAGACGACAGCTACAAAGTAAACAGCTGATTAATAATTCAGTGTTGCCACTTTAATAAAAAATAACCGTACAAAATTCCAAAGTAATTAAGACTGAAACAATTATTTTGAGTAAAAATATATATATGGTTATAATTAATTATGTACCTGTTATTAATTTATTTCAATATGGTTATCAGAAACTTCTCTTAATTAAGTAAAAAAAATATATTTTTTTAAGCACTAATTTGATTTACATTTTTTTATTATATTAGCAAAACTATTTCTGTTTTGTAGTTGACAAAAATAGAAATTAGCCTAATTCGGCTACATCGGCATGAGTAGTCGTGTGGCCGTGTAGCTGTGCTGTCGTTAAAATAATCGTCTCCATATAAACGTGTGCATTTTATTTTTGACAGATTGAAGTTGGTAGCCTGCTGTCTTGAATGTGTTTAATGCATTAGTGTGGTGGATTTCGTATCTGAAGCTGATATAGCTAGCATACTTTCAGGCATAGATAAAATATTTTTATTTTCTGATTGAATTGAATTTTCCTTCGTTTGACAATCATTAGTTGTTGTCAATGCGGGGGAACAAGAACGAGCGCGGTTAACAGGTTTGGCGGTTAAAAACAAGTTGTCATCTATTCTTCTGTTTGTTCTGTTTATATTTTGTTCGTCTACATTAACTGTAACGTATGCTTTTCTGTCGTTTACACTTAACCTTCGCTCACTGTTTTCGTTGAAGAGACTCATTTAAGAGTATTTGTAATTACTTTCGTTAACACTCTTGATCTTTATTTAATAGTCAATGCACAAAAAAGGTTCAAAAAAAAAAAAAAATATAAAGAATTTTTTTACTTATTTGTCTTTTAGTTGTTGTTTTGATTTTTTTATTTAATAATATTATTAAAATAAAAGCGTCCTTTCGCGTAAATAATAAACAGGTGATATTTATATTTATTTTCCGATAGATACCTTAAAATAACGAGTTAACTCGGTGTAAAAATAAACACGTCCGAACTGAACTAGAACTGGTGGTAAATGAAAAATCACAGCTGTTTACAAAAATTCATTTAAATTTTATTAACACGGCATAAATAAAAATTAATTAATTTTTTAAATAAATGTGTTGAGTGTGGGCTTTTATTCATCTTTAGAAGAAGATGATGGCGATTTTTTTAAAAGTAACACTAAAACTTATTTTACGCTTTTAGCAGCAGTATCATCGTTCTTCTATTAAAATAATATCAAACATTTGTTCAACCGAGATATTTTGCTTTGGATGAACACTTAAGTCCGAAAGGTTCTTTGTGTTGTACAATCAGTGTTGCCAATTTAGCCCTTTTCTGACTAAATTTAGCCCCTTTCAATCTTGTTTAGCCCTTTCAATCTTGTTTAGCCTTTTTTATTTTCATTTAGCCATAAATCAAAACTTAGAGTAACTTCGGGTATTGTGGACTATGCGTCTAATGTGGACCAGTGTCTTTTTTCAGAAACTATTGAAGGTATGATAAAACTGATTTGTCGTACATTTTACAATTAGTTTGAAACAACAATTGCACATTTGCTTTCATGAGTAATTGATATGTTGGCTTTTTATTCTTGTATTGAAATTAATGCGCGTGCTCAACATTTTTTTCGGCTCAAGTAAGAAACAAAATTTGGTACAGTTACTTGGTAGAATTTAATGTTTGGTTGTTTTATATAATTAAGGTGGACACGTAGTTTTGCATATATTTGGTAAGAATTTAAGCAAATTTAGATTATTAGGTAAAAATAATTTTTTACCACTGTAACCCAAGTTCGTGTAATGTGGACCACTTAAATTACTTGATTATGTACTACTGGTCCATATTACCCGACAATAACTATGTACTTTGTAAGCAATCTGTCTAAGCCAAGAACGCGACTTTTTAGTTTGTATTAATAAAAATATATTGAAATTAAATTTTTTAATCATTCATGATTAGCTGGTTCATGAATTTTATGTATTAAATACTAGTCCACATTACCCTCATATAGTGGTCCATATTACCCTCCATTTTTTTTAATGCTGGTTTTTGGGTTCCTTACAATATTTTCACATAAACTTTTTATCCTTTGACGGAAAAAATGTTCAACTGCAAAAACAATTAGAGAATACATTAGCTAATTTATTGCTTCACAACTTTTTTAATATCCATATATATTGTGGCCAAAATTTAGAAAAAACAAAACGGTAGTCCACATTACCCGAAGTTACTCTATATATTTACTCTAATGATCTGAAATTTTTGGTGTGAAAATTAGTAAAATAAGTTCAAAAAAATTGGCAGGAATATTATGACAAAAATCAACTAAAAATGTTAAACCATTTTTTTTAGCCTTTTTTATTTTCATTTAGCCATAAATCAAAACTTATATATTTACTCTAATGATCTGAAATTTTTGGTGTTGAAAATTAGTAAAATAAGTTCAAAAAAATTGGCAGGAATATTATGACAAAAATCAACTAAAAATGTTAAACCAGTAAACAACTTAAGCACATACAAATTGTTGGAACTATATCTTGCATGGTTGCTCAGAATTGTGTTTCAACAGCCAAAACTCTGTAACTTTTGAAACGATTGAGATATTTTTGTATTTTTTAATGTACAGATAACTTCTTGAACACCCATAGTTAAATGGTCATAAAATCATATATTAGACTCCTAAATATAAGAAGGTAAAATAAAAATGACTACAAAGATTTAAATTAAAATGCCATAACTAATATAGAGAAAATTGGCGTTATTTGAATAATTTTTTTTAATGTTAATGTTTTACGCGCGGGTCCGGTCGTTTATAAAATTATATATAGGGTTAAAGAGAATGGCCCACAATCATAGTCAAGCACTAAAGTCGGTTCTTTAAAAAATCAACTTTAAAATAAAAACCAGCTTTTTATTAATTTGCAACCATAGTCAAAATTAAAGTATGTTTTAAATTGAATCGACTTTAACTGGGTGCCACCGCAAATGTAGAAAATGTTTTCATACAATATACAACAAAAAACAGACAAGTGGCAACGCTGAACAGCTGACATACACAATTAAAAAAAAAAAACAAAAAACGTAAACAATAAAAGTGACCGCAGCACTTCTTTCGCACGAAATTAAAAACAACAGCGAGCTGTCAAGCTGCATATAAAATTTTTCGCATGAAAAAACCATGATTTTTCGCGAATACGAACAGAGTACTAGGCTTATGATAGACCTAAAGTCCACTCTTAAGTAAAGTCGAGTTTAATTCTCTTAAACTGTACTTTATTTTTGACTATGATTATGGGCCAATACTTTTAACTTTTTCTGGGCGATGTATTTGTTAAAAGAAAAATTCAGTTCATTATAGATAATATTTTAGCTATGATCATTTATATCTGATCAAATATAAAAAATTAACTTTTTCCAAAATGCCCCACACCCGTAATCTCTAATATTTTGACCAAATATTTTGGCTACCTTAGTTTTGATATGTTTACTAACTAATGGCAAAAGTTATGTATTTGCCAATGAAAATCAATTATGTCCGACAACGTGTATAATTTTTAGAATATTTTTTTCAGCATTACATGATAGACATATTTGCCATATATTCACTTATTCTCCATCGATTTCGAAGTTATCACAAAGGATTACTTTATACATAATTTGTCTTTCATATAAAAAATTTGCTTAGGAGCATTTTGCAGGCCAGGTGATAAAAACGAGGTTTTGAAAGCATCGGCATATGATATACTTGTAGCCACATATTACGTTATTTTAAAGTTAAGGATCAACATACAGGAATAAATATTCTTATTTTCTTGCATTTGAATGTGTGTTATATTCATACATTTTTGTTTTTCTATTCTGTGTCAAATGTATGTATTTTTCTAATTAAAAATGTTAGCCCTTTTTTAGCCAATTTTTAGCCCTTTTTTAGCCTTTTTTTTTGTAAGTATTTAGCCCTTTTTGTTCACCAAGAATTGGCAACACTGTGTACAATAGTGAGCATATCCAATAAATTTACTGCAGCCTCTTCTAATGGTGATAACTTAAACTGTTTCACTGGCCTTGTGTGCAAGTTTTTTTAAAATTTAAAGTCCGCCTGTTAAAAATAAAACAAACCAAGTTTATTCCAGCAGTTTGTCGCTTTAAAATTCTGAAAGCGAATTATTTTTATTATTAATTTTTAATATATTAAATTTATAATTTTTCCTTAGTTTTATGTTTAAGTTTTTTAAGCTGTTCTTACTTTCTTAACAATGGGTAAATCTTTTATGAATTTAGTATGTATAATAAGAACAGGATAATAAGGGAATACAAAATATAGTGTTGCAAAATGATTTAAATAATTGTTAAATGTAGAATGTTGTAAAAATAGTAGTAGAGTCAATAATTGTCGGTAACACCGCCCATACCTTCAACCTACCCTCACCTGTACGGTGGTGGTCCAATACAATTTAGGTCGTCTCCGATTTCATTCCAATCTTTTTTAATGTTTATTTTATTTAAACCTTTATTAAAGCCTCTAGCCAAATACGGTTTCTTTTCCATTATTTTAACTAACTTAAAATATTGTGCTTGCTGTTGAAATATGGCAACCCTTTTATATTGCAACATGTACGTTCTCTATTTTCTTCTTACATGTTCATTCTTATATTGTAGTAACATTAGTATTACTTTCAACTTTGTATTTTAGTCTTAATATAAAACTCTGATAATAAACTTCAACAGGTTATGGGTCGCAGTGTTCGCGGAGAATTTAAAATCGTTTTTATGAAAAATAATTTAAGACTAGTTGAGAAGGAACAAATAGGATGAGTACATCGTTGTATCAAATTGAGAAGCTGGACGGCAACAACTTCGACTCCTGGTCTATCCAAATGCGTAGTGTGCTGGTGCACAGCGGCTATTGAAAGACAGTTAGTGGTGAGCTAAGAGAGGAGGCTGGTATGGAAGCTGCCATGCTTGAGAAAATTAAGTGTGACGATGAAAAGGCGTTGGCCACTATTTGTCTCAGCGTGAAGCCGACACAGTTGAACTATGTTATGAATTGTACGACGTCGTGTGAAGCGTGGCAGAAGTTACAGGAGGTGTACAGACCACGGGGACCTATACAGAAGGTGACGCTCTACAAGAAATTGCTAAATTTATCTATGGTTGCAGACGGGGACATGGTGAAGCACATTAATTTGTTTACGGAAATTGCTGACAAGTTGGAGGAAATTTGCATTTCTCTGCAGGAAGAGCTATTGTGTATAATTTTATTGTCCAGTTTACCGCAGCAGTATGAAAACTTTGTCATAGCAATGGAGACCAGGGACAGTTTGCCCAGTTTGATTTCTCTGAAGCACAAACTTCTAGAAGAAGGTGAGAGGAGATAGAACGAGAAAATAGTCGTTACAAATCAACAGGCATTTGGTATTCGTACGAAAAATGAACGACGATGTGAAAGAGAATCACGAGGTAGCAACAAACCGAAATTGAAGGGAAAATGTTTTGTGTGTGGTAAAGCCGGTCACTATGCGATGGTATCGTTAGCTGGCAA
Source organism: Calliphora vicina (assembly GCF_958450345.1). Lineage (NCBI taxonomy): Eukaryota > Metazoa > Arthropoda > Insecta > Diptera > Calliphoridae > Calliphora > Calliphora vicina. The sequence continues at coordinate 91,118,450 of NC_088781.1, read as the reverse complement.
CAAACATGTTATGGCAACAGGCAAGGGTGATCAGAGAAGCAAGCTGATCCAATTTCGGCGGCGGCTTATGAGCAACAATTTTCGGCGGCGGCTAGCCGACTCTACGCCGAATTTTCTACCGACTGAAAAAAAAATTCAGCTTAGCCGATTTCAAACAATATAAAATTAGCTTTTTAAGCAAATTATAAGATATTTTCATGTCAATTTGTCTCAACAGTGTTCTTATTTTTTATAAATATCCAAATATTTTTATTTATTAAAAATTAATTACAAAACGTTACGGTTCTGACAATAATAGATGTGTTCAGATTTTATATGCATATCTTAATTAAGCTTCACACAAAACAGTAAAAACAAGATAAATGCATATATATGGTAACACTGCCGCTAATTCAATTAAATACCGATTTTCGTTAGTATTCACTGATATTAAAAAAGAACCAACAATTAATTGAATAATAAATTTGTAACTTAATATTAAATAAAATACGATAGAAAAAAATGAAAATCGGCTAGCAATTGAGCCGCCAACCAGCCGAGTAATTCGGCGGCGGCGTGGCTTGTTGAGCGGCTAGCCGTCAGCCGCGCCGATACGGCTTGCTTCTCTGAGGGTGATGTCAAGATAAGATCGTGTAACACTGATGTTGTTTATTGGCATGGAGTCTAAGGGGAATGATACAACAGGGAAGTGTAAAACATGTATGTTGAGCAAAGTTCATGTTAGCCCTTTTACTCAACAATCTACGTCAACATCGAATGAGTTATTGGATCTGGTGCACACGGATATCTATGGACCGATGAACGTTTAATCTATTGGCGGATCGAGATATTTCTTAATCTTTATCGATGATAAATCCAGACGGACATTTGTTTATTTTCTGAAGCTGAAATCAGAGGTATTGGAGAAATTTGAGATTTTTAAGGCACAAGTCGAACAAAAATCTGGCAGAAAAATAAAATCTATTCGCAGCGACAATAGGGGTATTTCAACTGATTTGTGGGCGGAGGCTGTTTGTACAGCTGTATATTTGAGGAACCGATGCCCCAGTCGTGGTTTGAATGATAAAACTCCATATGAAGTATGGCACGGCAAACGACCTAATGTGAACCATTTAAGGACATTTGGAAGAAGCCACAGAGGTTGAAATTTGAAGCCAGAGGTGATGAGTATATCATGGTTGGTTACTCATTGGTGTCGAAAGCATATCGATTGTATGATATGACAACGCATAGCATTGTTGAACGTCGTGATATCGAATTTGATGAGGCAAAATTTCCACGGAATATTGAAAATGGTTCTGTACGAATGGAAATGATTTTGTATTTTTTGATTTTCAACATGGAAATGAGCACGAAGTTATCGGTGTCCATGGGGCCCGACAGAATAGCTGCAGTGAGCAAGATGAGAAGATGAAAAGTTATAAAGCCTTATTTACAAAATTTATGGAAAAATTTCGAAAAATTGTAATGTAGGGCACCTTAATGAGCCAATTCGTTGCAAAAACTAAAAATGTTTGCACACAAAAATAAAGCATGGACATTTTTCTTTTAAACTGTGTCCTCAAAAGTAATGAAAATCGTGGGTCTTGACAAAGTTATGAAGAAAACTCAAAAAAAGGCCGACAATCCCGATTTTTGGCAAAAACTCGACTTGAGCGACCTCTAAACCTCTTCCGAAAAATCTGAAAAAATTCTCAAAAATACTCTACCCTATAAGCTTTCAAATTATGCTTGAGCCCCAACAAAAATTTTTTTTTGGGACACCCTAATGTACGTTCTCTATTTTCTTCTTACATGTTAATTCTTAGTAACATTAGTATTACTTTCAACTTTGTATTTTAGTCTTAATATAAAACTCTGATAATAAACTTCAACACTTGCGTCGTAATTTTTAATCTAAAATGTTTGAAAATCAAATGAAAAAAATTTTATGTAAAATTTATTACTTGTTATCACTTTTTCTACTCTTGTCGTGAGTAAATTTTCTAACGACAGTTTTTTTCTGTTTTGACAGGCAAATACGCCAAACACGATACCGTTTTAACGGGTAGTTTGTAATAGATTTGTATACAAAGTCGTATTTATTGGTGTTTTCGCCAACCACGATACCATTTTATAAAAACGCTCAATAAACGACACAAAAACGCCAACTATGATAAGGGTGATTAAATTGCAATTTTTCGAAGAAACCGAAAACCGGTTTCTAAAAAATTTCGAAGAATCGATTACCCTAGTACATACATATATAGTAAATATATACTTTAATTAATATGAGATAAGTTCAAGTTTTTTAGTTATATATTTAAGTGAAAATAGCGATGAAATGGAAATTGGTTTTAAAGAATACATGCTTGAGCTTGTCAAGTTTAAAATATCTTTGTTAATATCTATATCAAAACAATTTGAATTGTTATATTTTAAAAAATCTTTAGAATAAAGAATACCTTCTAAAGATTCGTTTACAAGGGAACATCGGAATTTAGTTTTATTCACCCTTATCGTGGTTGGCGTAAACGTCTTATGCCTACGACTGTTTCATACTAGATTAAAGATAAAATGCAAACTGTTTCTTTAATCTAGTACGAAACTGTCTTAGGCGTATGACGTTTACGCCAACCACGATGAGAGTGATTAAGATTGACCTGACTAAAAATACGTTCAACATTCGCAGAAGAATGTGGCAGTATCATTATTTGTTGAATAAAATTTTTGTATAACAATGGGAAAGCAGATTTTTTATCGCCACGCTTTTGTCCACAAACTGTTTTCCAAAACGTTGGTAAATTAATTTCATAATCATCAAAATGTCCTTAAAATTCAAAAAACACAAGATTTTATCACTGAATATATCTTGACATGAATACTGTTTATTTCAGTTAAAAATAGCCGTTAGGTTTTTTTACATTTTTGTTTTGTTTTAATACCTTTATTCTTCATAGTTGGATATTTTTAGGTGTTGTAATCTCTTTATTTTATTTATTATAAGGTTTTAATATTTTGCAATTGTGTGCATTCACGTGTTCGCAAAATTCTTGAATAAGGATACAAATTAAGTTGGCTGCAGTTTGCCGGTCTTTTTTGCATCTTAGTTGCATTAGCACAGTTGCATACATACAGTGTTGTAATCTTTAGTATTGTGCTGTCAGGTCGCAGATTATCACTGTTGCCAGATCATAAATCATTACAATTTCGGCCTACCTGACAACACAATCGACCTCGATTGTTATAATTTATCATCTTCTAAAAATTCATAATTTGTGTACTCAATTTCATCAGTGTTGCCTTCAGAGTTTATAATACCATTGTCTAATTTATCTTTTAGATCCAGCCATTTCCTTAACCTAGTGGAATCTACGATTCCTGTATATGGCACTTGAGTGACTTGGTAATTTTCCACGTCCGAAATCTCGTAACGATCGTTACCCAATTGTTTCCGGATAACGTAAGGCCCCCGGTATTTTGGGATCAGCTTTTTATTTGTCCCAACCGTCACATCTACATTTTCTAAAACCACTAGTTCACCTGTTTTAAAAGATCTTGCCGGTTTGTGATGACGATTGAAATACTCTGAATTGTATGACTGAGATTTACCTATGGCTCTTGAGGCCTCATTCCTTATATCCGTCAAAATTTCCCTGTCGTTAGAATAATTTTCGCGTAAATGTTCTGTCAGTTCATCAATGATTTCCCCCCTTTGTTCAACGCCAAACAGCATCCTACTAGGTGATTGTTTCGTGGTACAATGAGTCGTGTTATTTATGGCAAATTCAACCTGGGTCAATTTACTAACCCAATCCGCATGCTCTATTGGGTTCGTCAGTTTGGCAAGTATGGCCCTGATATCCCTATTTACTCTTTCAACCTGGCCATTAGACTGCGGCGATCATACTGAAATTTTAACGTGTATAATATTTCGTTCCTCCATAAATCTAGCGAATTCATTAGATGTGAAACATGTCCCTCTGTCACTTATTATCCGTCTAGGGCGGTTGTAATACTCGAAATATTTCCGCAGTGCGCAACATGCCTCCCTAGTGCCCGGAGAGTTTACCGCGTACAATTTTGTCTATTAACACTAGTATGTGTTTCCGTTTAGAGTTCACCGATGGCAGAGGGCCAAAGTGGTCAATGTGTAAGGTGTCAAATGGTATGGGCTCCTTTCTGATATTATGTAAATTCCTCTCATTCTTGCCATGTGGCGAGGAATAATAAATACATTTCAAGCAATTCCTGATAAATGCATTAACCTTGTTTCTCATATGTGGAAACCAGTAGTGTGTTTGGATCCGCCCTATAGTCTTCTCTACACCGACATGTCCATACTTCTCATGGATTAGTCGCATGACACTGTCTTCCATTGACGCGGCATAAATAAATTGTCTTTGGCCTTTAACACCTTGTCGAAATACAAGTCCATTCTCCAATACGTAGCCGTCTACATCCCCTGTCTCTAATCTCCTGCGGATATTGATGATACTCTCGTCTCTAGACTGTGCAATTTGTATATTTATGTCAACGTCATCTGACTCAATAGCTCCGATACATGATGCGTGGCTTAAAGCATCCACGTGACTCATTAGCTCACCCCTTCTGTGTCGTATTGTGTAATCGTAATTCTCTAATTCTAGTGCCCAGCGAGCTATTCTTGGGTTTACTATCCTCTTACCTAAGGTCAAAGCAAGTGAGTTGCAGTCGGTAACGATTGTGAATGCAATCCCCTCTAAGTATATACGAAACCTCCGTAATGCATATATTATGGCAAGCGTTTCTAATTCAAAACTGTGGTACCTTGACTCCGCAGGCGACGTGCATTTGGAGTAGTATGCTACTGGATGAAATTTATTGTCAGTCTGTCTTTGGAGGAGGATTGAGCCAAATCCTTTAATACTGGCGTCAGTGTGTAATTCTGTCTCCCGTAATGGGTCGTAAACCGCCAACACTGGGGCTTTTGTTAATTTCTCCTTTAATGACAAGAAAGCCTCTGTGCACTCAGTGGTCCACTTGAATTCTTTATTTTTCAAATTAGTCAAAGGTCTGACTATCCTTGAAAAGTCGCGCACAAATCGGCGGAAAAAGGAAAACAGGCCCAAACACCTCTCTAGTTCACTATAATCGGTGGGCTGAGGATAATTCTCAATTGTTTTAATGTGTTCATCACTAGGTCGTATACCGTCCGCATTCACCCTATAACCTAGATAGTTCAGTTCACTATATGCGAATCTACACTTCCTCAGGTTTAACTTCAATCCGGCGTCCCTTAAAGCACACAATACATCCCCTAAAATATCCAAATGTTCGTTCAGTGTTTCCGTTGCTATACTAATGTAGTCTAGGTAAACTACGATTTTCCCTTCGTCAATAAATTTCCTCAAAATTCTATTAATAAAACGTTGAAATACCGCCCCCGCATTCTTAAGCCCAAATGGCATATAGCAGTATTCAAATTGTCCCAAAGGTGTCACAAATGCTGTGTATTGAATCGAGTCGGAATGCATTGGTACCTGATGGAAGCTATTTTGCAAGTCTAAGATGGTAAAAAAATTGTTATTTCCTAGGTAATCCAAACAATCCTCAATGACCGGAAGAGGATAATTATCCTTTAAAGTTATTCTAATTAATGCCCTATAGTCTATGCACATTCTAAGGTCACCATTTTTCTTCCTAACTAACACTACAGGAGAGGCATACGGGGACTTACTGGGTCGAATTATGCCCTTATCTAACAGTTCCCTCAGCCGCAGTCTCACTTCCTCGCGTTCGCGATACGAAAGCCTCCTAGGGGCACTGTATACCGGAGTATCACTGGTCAGTCTTATCTCCATTGCATAGTCCGCTGGCCTTGAGATATTTTCCGAATCCCTTAAATAATTCGTTTCTATCACTGTCCTGAGTCTATTTGCCGCTGTCGGTTCAATTCCTATGCCAATGTCTATTTCACTATCCGTCATTATCGCACAATCCGGTTGCATCGCTTCTTCGCACCCGTTGTCCCTATGTCTGGTATGGACCCCCCGGGGTGCCCTACTCCGCAACCAATTCTACCTCTGTCACTCAAATGCCCTATCACCTCTTCGGTATCTTTGTTATTAGTTATATGTTTTCTTATACAATCATTATTATATTCCAAATTAAAAGGTAAATATCTAAATAAGTCATAACTAGCCCTACTGGCTGGGGTTCTCTCTAACCCATTAGGTACTCTGAACAAATTAAAAGTCATAAGCGCACTGATAGTTTTTTCGTCTGGCTTTTTATTTTGTAAATTCATTTCTAAAAGCTCTATTTTCTTAAAATTATTTTTTTTTATAATACACAAATTAATATTCAATTTCATTAAAAGGTCGCGTCCTACTAGCAGTGGCACCACAGATTCTTCATCTGGTAAAATAAAAAGTTTATGGGTTACTCTAGTTCTTCTAAATATAATTTCACATTCTATATATCCATACGTGCTTATTCTATGATTTCCGATGCCGCGATATGTCGATAACTTCTTCTTACTTCTAATTACAAAAGGTACCAAAGATTGGCGCACACAGCTAATAGAGCTACCCGTATCAAATAAAAAAAAAACTTCATCACTTCAGTGCGCTTAAACTTATCAATGAAGGCAACACTTACCATCTGATATGTATCTACTCTATCATCTTCCTTGTCCTCAACTAATACGGCAGCGACACTATTCTTCTTAGGGCAGCTTTGGTGATAGTGACCGGTCTCTGCGCAAATAAAACATGAATTCGGGGGCCCTTTCGGCTTTGGACACTGGCTCTGGAAATGTCCATATTTGGAGCAGTTGAAGCATCTGGTTTCTGCGATGGGCTTCTTTGTGGCATCAACCGTTTCACCGGCTTTCGCTTTATTTTCTGCAACTGTTTTTGCCGATTTCACAGCATTCATACGTACTTCCTGACGTCGGTGTTCGTACCTATCCAACCGCTTCACTAGGTCATCTATTGTTTCCGCTCCATAGAGGCAAGCGATAGCATTGGTGGCATCTGGTATACCATCTATTATGAAATCTATCAGCTCCCTCTCGTCAATATCCGTTTGTGTTGCAATTGACTGCATGGTGATGAGGTAGCTTATGCAGGACTCGTTTGCTCTTAACGTGCGCGAACGAAGTTGTCGGTAGACATCCTGCCGGGATACTGTCCGTTTGAACAACTTAACAATTTTAGTTTTCAGGTCCCTATACTTCAAGACACCCAAGTTGTTCGCATATCTTTGGGCTGATCCCTCTAATCGTCGGCGTACACCCACACATTTATCTTTGTCCGTGTACCCACACGAATCGACATAGTCTTCATATTGGACGAACCATTTCTCGACATCATAATGGTCGTCTCCGCTAAATGGTGGTACAGCAGCGTCCAGTTCAGCCATATCCATCCGTTGTGTACTACGGTTAGAACTGGCTTCTAATAAATTAATCTGCCTCTGTAATTGAAGAATTTCCATCTTCATTTTGAGGTTATTTAATTCCTCTTCTAAGGCAGCATTTTCCGACGGTTTAGTCGTCACCCTTTGATCTTCGGCATACTTATTACCGGAAAATTTTTGTGAGAAATCCGAATTTCCCACCCTTATGTTGACCGCAGAGGTAACCATCGGATGTTCTTCGGCATTGTCGCCGGCATCTATACCATCTGTACCTACATCTGTCCCATCTTCTCTGGCGTAGGTATTCACAGCGGCGGTTGTTTCATAAGCTTCGGGCATATTCGGTGGCACAAGGACAGCGGTGGTCGTATTAGCACTAGATTCAGCAGTCTTAATTTGAACTAGGGCGCCGGCAGCAGTTTCCCATCCGACATCACCATCTTCGGCATCAGTTTTATCCTCGGCAGCTGCAACGTTGTCCATATCCACAACACTATAGTCTCTGACAGCAATTTCATCAGATTCAGATTTGTTCTGCTTTGTGTTGTACATGGCATCGTGCAACACTCGTAGCTGGCCTATAGAGGCTGTTTCTGGGAATTCTATCCCAGCGTCGGCAAGTGAGGCCATCATTGTCTGGCGACTTGGACGTAGTTCCATTTCACTATATTATCAGTCGCACCCCACACCTGATTTGTTGTAATCTCTTTATTTTATTTATTATAAGGTTTTAATATTTTGCAATTGTGTGCATTCACGTGTTCGCAAAATTCTTGAATAAGGATACAAATTAAGTTGGCTGCAGTTTGCCGGTCTTTTTTGCATCTTAGTTGCATTAGCACAGTTGCATACATACAGTGTTGTAATCTTTAGTATTGTGCTGTCAGGTCGCAGATTATCACTGTTGCCAGATCATAAATCATTACATAGGTTAGGTTTTTTTACATTTTTGTTTTGCTACCTTTATTCTTCATAGTTGGATATTTTTAGGTTAGGTTTTTTTACATTTTTGTTTTGCTACCTTTATGCTTCATAGTTGGATATTTTTAAAGCATAAAAGTAGTAAAGTAAATGTAAAGAACTCTAATTCTAAATGATTATATACCCATCCTTTTCACTATCTAACAAAATAACATACGTATTTTGCAAATAGTTTTGTTGAAGTATTTAGCGTTGCCAAAATAATCAAAATATATAAAGTAACCAAGTTTTTAGAATTAAGTAACAAAATAAAATCGGCAAATCTGGCAGGCCTGGTGATGAATAATAATTTTGATTCTCAGCTCTCTGAGTAGAACTGCTTGGTTTAGCTTTTTATTCATAACGTTATGCCTGTTAGAGGCAACAAAACAAAGTATACAGAGATGTCAAATTTGACGTTTCGAAAATTCAAAATCAGATGATAGGACAGTTCTCTTAAAAAAGGATAGCAAATATTTTGTACTATAATATTAGTGATGTGTTAAAGCAAAACGCTATACACAACGCAAATATGGTAGACAAAGTAATGTAATCAAAACAAACAAATAAACAAAACGATGTAAAGGGCAGTTTATAAAGAAAAAGACAAATAGAAAACAAGATTATTTTCTGTCTCGTGACGCCTCTGTATACTTTCTGGCAGCAGCATCGTCATCTTTTTCTCGCGTACGTTTAAAGTTGTTGGTTGATAATCACCCTTATCGTGGTTGGCGTAAACGTCATACGCCTAAGACAGTTTCGTACTAGATTAAAGAAACAGTTTGCATTTTATCTTTAATCTAGTACGAAACAGTCGTAGGCGTAAGACGTTTACGCCAACCACGATAAGGGTGAATGTAGTAATTTTTGTTATTGTTAAAGAAAATGTTTGTTTTTTTCGTTTCGAAATCTTTCATTTAGAAATTGCAAAAATTTACATTTGACCTTCACCATTTAAGGGTTAAAGTTGTCCGTTTTTAGTAAAACTTTCAGACTATATTTAAAATTATCCGAACTATAAGATTATGTATAGGTTTTACTTATAATTCATATCAGTAAGGAAATTGGTCTAATTCGCCAAAAAATGTTTTTTCCAGAAAATAGCAAAAAAAAAATTGAAATTTGTTTAACAAAATTTTTAAAAATTTCAAAATGGAGATTCGAAATAGCCGTTAAAAAAATATTTTTTTTGGCAATACCTGCAAATAGGTTAACGGTATAAAGAAAAAAACTCATTAGCTTTTATTTTAATTTTTCTCAAATATGATATTTTTTTTCCTAAATTTCTTGTTCAAGTGGCTTGAGACGCGTTAATGATCTGGGGAATTTGTAGTAACTAACATTTATTAACCAATTTTTGTCATTTATACAGTGTTGCCAATTCATAAATACTTAGAAAAAAAGGCTAAAAAAGTGCTAACATTTTTAATTAAAAAAATACATACATTTGACACAAAAAACAACTTAGAATGTTACATTTGGCTATGCCGAATAGACAAACAAAAATTTATGAATATAACACACGTTCAAATGCAAGAAAATAAGAATATTTATTCCTGTATGTTGATCCTTAACCTTTAAATAACGTAATATAAAAATATTCTAAAAATTATACACGTCGCCGGACAGAATTGGCAAAAACATACATTTTGCCATTAGTTAGTAAACATATCAAAACTAAGGTAGCCAAAATATGTAAACATAAATATTTAATTTAAATTTGGAAAAAAGTGAATTTTCTATATTTGATCAGATAAATATGATCATAGCTAAATTATTATCGATAATGAACTGAATTTTACTTTCTAAATTGGTTGGATTGTAGTCTTTGAAAACGCTATACTACATGGCATGTGTTATAAAATATTTGGTAAAGTACTATATTTACGTCAATACATCTCCCAGATAAAATTAAAAGTATTCTCTTTAACCCTATATATGATTTTATAAACGTCCGGACCCGCGCGTAAAACATTAACATATTAATTAACAATTTTTATTTAAATAACGTCCATTTTCTATATATTAGTTATGGCATTTTTTTAATGTATGGAAGGTCCAACAATTTGTATGTGCTTAAATTGTTTACTGGTTCAACATTTTTAGTTAATTTTTGTCATAATATCCCTGCCAATTTTTTTGAACTGATTTTACTAATTTTCAACAGCAAAAATTTCAGATCATTAGAGTAAATATATAATTTTCATTAGTGTAAATATATATGGCTAAATGAAAATAAAAAAGGCTAAAAAAAAGGCTAAAGGCTAAATTAATATTTTTGTGGCTAAACAAGATTGAAAAGGGCTAAATTTAGCCCAAAAAGGGCTAAATTGGCAACACTGCATTTATATCACATTACAACGACAATTACGTACACATTTCGATTATTTTGCATTCTATTGCAAAAATATTTAATTAGTAGCAAAAATTTTACAAAAACTGAAAATGTTTATTTTCCCGAATTTTAGCGATAATACAGTTTTTGGGTCATTTTGACGCAAAGGAGATACTGTGTTAATCTCCAACAAATTTTTTTAATATAATTTTCATTAATATAAATAAATCGACATATTTCTGGAAAACAATGCAGAAAATTAACGAGTTTCACCTTTTATTTCATATAAGTATGTAGTAAAACTTTGCATATATCTGAACTTTGACCTCGATGCGCGTCACGAAATCGTTTTCCGATTTGGCTCAAATTTTCACCACTTAACTTTTAGGCCTAGTGTCACAATATTATACCCGGCACTCTTTGAAATCTAAAAAATCGGCTATGACCATAGTATACATATGATGAGCCGCAGACCAAAAGGTACTTTTTCGCATTTTTTCAAAAATTGGTTTTTTGGTATTTTTAAAATATTTGGTTTGAAATATTCTAGAAACAATCAAGTTAGCAAAATTTTTTGAGTTTTTTACTAAGTAAATGGGTTCTAAAAAAATGTGTGCTTAACAAATCGTACAGCACTAGTATAAAACGAAAAAAAAAATTATTTAATTTCAATGTGTAATTTGTTTATATATTAGATCAGGATTAAAAAACATTAATTTAAAATATTATCGTTTAAAAAAATGCATAAAAAACATACTTTTTAATTTTGTTTTTAACAAAACGTACTTTTTTTCTTTATTATACCCTTCACCTTCGTGAGAAGGGTATACATAAAATCAGCAAAATCCGTCCATAAATAACGGAGATATGAGCAAAAATCCGAGACAACCTCTGAAAATTTCATCAAAAAATTACAATTTATTGCTTGCTTTGACAAAAAGCAACAAAACGTATGTTTGAATGTGTGTTTATTTCATTGCTTTGTGTATTTTGTTTTTTTTTTTGACAAAAAAACAACAATACGTATATTTGGATGTGTGTTGGTTTCATTGCTTTGCGTATTTTTTTTGGTGTTTTGTTTTGTTTGGCGTTGTTGTTGATTTTTATACAACAAAACGTATGTTTGAATGTGTGTTGGTTGGTCTTATTGCTTTGCGTATTTTGTTTTTGTTTTTTGGTGTTTTGTTTCGTTTGTATACAACGTACCATATAAGGAGTGAGATCGAAAAATTCTTAACACACGTTTTTCATTACATTTTTTAACCCAAGTATTATTTGAATTTTTTTTTGATCAAGTTACCTTTGAAAAACATGTCAGTTATTATGTGTAATGTCAATTATATTAATTTTTTTGTTAATCGGATTAAAATGAGTGACCAGAAAAAAGTGCGTACTGAAATTATTAAATATTTTCAACAAAACCCAACTTGGTCTTACAAAAAGTTGGCCAAGCATACAAAGGTCTGCCGTCAAACTGTTTCCAATGTTATTAAACAGTACCGGGAGAACTTGTCAGTTGATAGAAAACCTGGTTCAGGTAGAAGGAATGGTCCACATGATGTTTCTAAAGCCAAAAAAATAGAACGCATTTTCAAAAGAGCTCCCAACACATCCGGTAGGAAAGCAGCCCGGTTAGCTCAGTGCTCGGACTATTTGGTACGAAAAGTTAAAGCTAATGCAGGTTTAAAAACATACAAGGCTCAAAAAGTTCCTGACAGGAACGCTACTAAAAATTTAGAGGCCAAAAACAGAGCACGGAAATTGAAGTCAAGTTTTATAAAAAAATATTCTTGCTGCATAATGGATGACGAAACGTATGTTCTGGCAGATTTTTCGCAACTTCCAGGTCAAAAATTTTATGTTGCTGATGCTCGAGGGAATGTTGAAGAAAAGTTTAGGACCCAAAAGCAGACAAAATTTCCCAGAAAGTTCTTGGTATGGCAAGCAATATGCAGTTGCGGCAAAAGAAGCCACTCATTTGTTACAACGGGCTCTATAAATACCGAAATTTACATCAAGGAATGTTTACAAAAAAGGCTGCTTCCATTCATAAGACTTCATAATGTGTCCACTTATTTTTGGCCTGACTTGGCATCCTGTCACTATGGCAAACAAGCCCTTGAGTGGTACAAGAACAATAATGTGGTATTTGTACCAAGAGAGGCAAATCCTCCAAACTGCCCGGAGCTAAGGCCAGTGGAGAGATATTGGGCTCTTGTTAAAAGAGAATTGAAGAGTACAAAAAAGGTGTCCAAAAGTGTGGTAGATTTTAAACGGAGATGGACTACATGTTCGAGCAAAGTGACAGAAAGCACTATAAAAACGTTAATGGAAGGGTTTCCGAAAAAGGTTCAAAATTTCATCACTAGTGATTAAAACTATAAAAATAATTTTTTTTGTAAATTGTAATAATAATTTCAATCAAATAAAAAAAAAATTAAAGCTGTAAGTTTAGTGGTTTCTTTTTTATAAACATATATGTATGTTAAGAATTTTTCGATCTCACTCCTTAGTAACAAAACTACAATACAACTTGAGAATAAGCTTATATAAATAGTGGGTTTTAAGCTTTTCTTAACTTCATTTATAATAATATTTATACAATGTGAATTCCCAAGCCGTTTTTAACAATGCTTTGGAAACTCTTATTATACACAACTGTTTGTAAAGTATTGAAAACAAAATATTAAAAAACGCTTATATTTTTCAATAAATTCTCAAGTCTTGTTGTACCGTTTAATTTTTTGAAGTAAAATTGTTGAAAGTGTTTTGCATGTAAATTTCATAGCGAGTGGACATGCAAAATAATTGGGAATAATATAATAAATGTATAAATAATAAATAAAACGATAATAAAAATGCCTAATAAATATAAAAAAGTGTTAGAAGACAAACTAAAGATTTTAATATACAGTGGCGGACATACAGTGGTGGCCACCAATTTAAGACAAATACTTGAATTTTTTTCATCAACTGAATTTTAAGTGCGTTAGAGCCAAAATAAAAGGACCTCTAAGGGTATGCAATTTATTATTAATGTTTTAAGTTTCTCAAAAATGTTTGGAAAAATCGGTAAAACATATATGGACAAATATATGTGGAAATACGTTGACCCACCTCAGCGAACATCCGCTGTTAATAACATGATATGACCGAAACTAATGGAACTAAAAATACGAAATTTGGTCCGAATATTTTATAATAATAAAAATATAATGATATAAATGTGAGAAAATATGTTTATTTAAAAAAAAAATTTTTTGGTCAAGTTGTAGAAAAATCTTATGAGTTCGTGGTGAATATGTATGAATTGATACAGTCGAATAAAACACACTTGTGTGTTAAAACAGTCCTCATGCTTACATATTTGTGGAAATATTTGAAAAAATAATTGACAATTACATGGAAATTAGCAAACAATTTTTGTTTTAATTACCTGGCCACCACTGTAGTCGGTGAATCAACCTTCAATGTTAATACATGTAGTGGCATTTCGGCTGGTTCCAATGAATTCAAAAATTCAGTATGGAAATATCTTATTCATGACCCTATAAGCAAACCAAATTGTTTATTACAGACAGAAAATTAAAATCTGACTTTACACTGTTACCTAAAAGGCTTTTCTGAAGACACCGTGAAAATATCATCAAAATAGGTCCAGCCATTTTTGAGTCCATACGGAACATATATACACACATCCATTTTTATGAAATATAGGGCATTAGCGGTATAATGTAAAAATTAGATTTTTACACGCCCCTCCGCCCACAGACCGAATATCAAAAATCTGACTATACAGTGTTACCCGCTGGGCTATTCTGAAGATTCCCTGAAAATTTCATCAAAATCGGTAGAGCCGTTTTTTATATATATAGATGGCATTAGGTGTATAATGTAAAAATTTGATAATGCCACGCCCCTCCGCCCACAGATCGGTCCAGCCGTTTTTGAGTTCATACATACATACCCACATACAAACATCCATTTTTATATATATAGATTTTCACGAGGGTTCCATTTTGATTTTTCTACAATTGTTACGATAGCCTTTTTCAATATATTCTAAAGTCTTTCTCAAGCTTAAGGCTTGTCATTTGATTTTCGGGTATCATAAATTTTGTGAAGGTTTTTGCGCAAATAAAAATAATGGCGTTCTTTTTTTTGAAAATTTTCACTCCTTGTGGTGGTTCAACGCACCTAAAGACGCGCATTTTTCTGTAGAGCAAAAACGGTTGAATATATTGCAAATCTGATTTCACTAGTCGATTGTGCATCAAAAATTAATACAATTGATGCTTTTTGAATCCTTAAAAACAGTTCCAAAAATCCACAATAAGGGGCTCAAATTTCATAAAAAAAATAAAAAAAAGTATTTTAGATTTTTTAAATATACACGAAAGATCAGCTTGATAAGATTAAGCTTATCAAAATGGTACCAATATTTCCTTTCTATCGCAATCCGTTAAAAAGTTATGTGGCTTTAAAAATGTTTTGTTAAGGCAAGCTAATAAAAAAATGTCTAAACATTTGTTTACCAAATATTATTTTCTTGTTAAATAAATAAATTTGAGGCCACATAACTTTTTAATGGTTAGTGATAGAAAAGAAATATTGGTGCCGTTGTGCTAAGCTTAAAATTGGTTTTCATAGTGCATGTTTAAAAAAACTAAAATTCTTTTTTTATTTTTTTTATGAGATTTGCGCCCACTGTTGAGGGTTTTTGGAACTATTTTTAAGGATTCAAAAAACATCAATTATATTAATTTTTGATTCAGAATCGACTGGTGAAATCAGATTTGCAATATATTCAACCATTTTTGCTCTACAGAAAAATGTGCTCAAAATGCGCGTCTTTATTTAGGTTTGTTGAAAAACCACAAGGAGTGAAAATTTTCAAAAAAAAAGGACGCCATTATTTTTATTTGTGCAAAAACCTTTAGAAAAATGATGATACCCGCAAATCAAATTTTTGAAATTAACTCTAATGTGTATACTACTTATTATAAGATTCGGCATAGCCGAATATAGCACTCTTACTTGTTTTTTAACAAAATGTTCTTTTTCCGCTATTAAAATGGTTTTATATCAAACATCCTTAATAGAGTGTCCAACAAACCGGTTAACCGTCTTACAAAAACCGGGTTGTCAAAAAACCGAAATGTTAAAGAAAACCGAAACCGGTCGAGTTTACAAAGATGAAAAAACCGGTTGGCCGGTTTTCGGTTTTGGATACTCTAAAGGCAGGATCAATAAAAAGTTAAAAATACACCAATAAGTATTGTGTTCTAGTGCGGCAATCAAAGAAGACAATTAGCACAAATATTCATTTTTGTAAATGAAATATTTTTTTTGTGAGCCACTCACTCCCTGACTCACATACATATTTTAACATTTCTTTATTAATTTTTTTATTAAGGCCGACGCAATTTTCTTTTTTTATTTAAAAAATAATTTTTTTACAAATTGATTTTTTTTACATTTATATAAACTAAACAAAATTTAACATCTAGCACAACAGCTGTTTCTCTGATTTCCGTAAACCAGAACCATCGTGTGACTGGAATGCGTCAATTATTGCCACTAAATCTCTTTGCGCCAGTTTACGACAACCAAATTTATGTAAAATGAGGCAATCATGTGACTGCAGAGAATTTGATTGGGACAATTTCTTTATTGGGCCCCAATTCAGCACAATAAAAATTGTATTAAATTGGTGCATTGCGGCAATCGTGTGATCCTACCTTAAGCCTTAACATTTAATGTGGTGACTTATGGCAGTTAGATGTATTTATTAATAAGTAAGAAACTTGTTACCATTTCCAGGCTAATGCAGTTTTTTAAGGGGGCGAAATAAATAAAACACAATTTCCCAAAAATTTTAAATGAGCCAAAAAGTACCTTTTTTTGTTCGGCGGCTCCTCATATGTACGTTACAATTTTTTATATGAAATTATCATCAATTTTATGTTAGTATTGACAACAACCTAAACTAATGTTTAGTATTGACAACAACCTAAACTAATTTTTAGAAAACATTTGCATTACAGTTTTCAACGCCATCTAGAGGCAAATTAAACCAAATATGGGTGTTTAACTCGGCTATCAATTTCCGCAGTTCAAAACGACCCACAGAGGGATTTTTGTGTCAAAAAGTAAATTTTTCAAACACTCAATTTCAAAAATCAAATGATGCAGTTTTGTAGAGAAATGTTTAAAGATGAAATGTACACTTACGGCCATTTTCACAATGTACGATTATTTCATTTTAACCGGAAAATTAACTAACTGTCGGTTTGTTTAACGGGGACCATTTAACCAACGGTTACCGATTCACGTTTCACCATCATTTGATTACTTAACCAAAGCATTCAGTAGAAAGTATGGCAATAATGCATACATTTGTTTACGAAAAATAGTGTAATGAAAGATTGAAATATAAAAAATTGTCTAAAAGACGGCATAAAAAATAATAGTTTGTGTTTTCTTAGTGGTATAATAAAAAAAAACGTATAAAACTCAAAAATATTAAAGTACCTAACTGTAAAATTTACAGAACAAACTGAACAACAATTACTGAAAAACAACAAGCAAAAGTGCACATTTGTTGTTTGGTTTGTAAGTGCAATATCCGGGTGGTATATGGATCACCTCGTGCAAAATTTACTTTTCTTCGCTTTACACTTTTAAAAATTATAAATATTACAAAAATATAAATGTTTTTCCATGTTCTTTTATTATATTTCTTACAATTAAGATGCTAACCGGCGAAATTTGTTCGGTTATATTTAACAGCAACTTTGTTGTTAAATAGTGTCAATTAAGAATTAATCGTACATTGTGAAATTCAAATTAGCCTAACTTGCGGTTAAAGTTCACGTTAACTTTTAATCGTACATTGTGAGAATGACCGTTATAGTTTTAAGATAAATTTTATTTTATTTTTAAACAATTGAAGTAAAGTCCAAGCTAAAGTTAAGCTAAAATTTACTTATATTTTCACGCAATTCTGTGGTTTATATATGTATAATTTTCGTAATAATACAATTTACCTTTAACATATTGTATGGGCAGTGGGCGTCGTGGTCGATTGTGATAAAATTTTATTTCTTTTCTTAGTTTGGTCCATATAATTCTCGGTGCCAAATTTCAGCGCTCCACTCCATTTAATTTTTTGCTAAAAGATGTATGAAGCCATTACTCTGTGCGACCTATTAATAATTTCATAGCAATAGGTACTACCAGTGATGCAAACCTTTATTCAAAATACACATCTTAATTTTCTTTTGTACCAAATATCTAAATATATTATATTACAATGATTTTCAACGCCATCTAGAGGCAAATTAAACCAAATATGGGTGTTTAACTCGGCTATCAGTTTCCGCAGTTCAAAACGACCTATTAACGGCCATTTTCACAATGTACGATTAAAAGTTAACGTGAGCTTTAACCGCAAGTTAAACTATTAACCGCAACTGACACTATTTAACAACAAAGTTGCTGTTAAATATAACCGAACAAATTTCACCGGTTAGCATCTTAATTGTAAGAAATATAATAAAAGAACATGGAAGAAAAACATTTATATTTTTGTAATAATTATAATTTTTAAAAGTGTAAAGCGAAGAAAAGGAAATTTTGTACGGGGTGATCCAGATACCACCCGGATAGTGCACTTACAAACCAAACAACAAATATGCACTTTTCCTTGTTGGTTTTCAGTAATTATACCCTTCACCATGAGTGGCAACATATATATGTATATTAGCATAATAAAAAGAAAACAAAAGTTTAGTTGTGTGTATATACACATCTGCTCAAAATAATAGATACACCAAAATTTATTTTTTAAAAACGAAAAAAAATAATGGTATATTGTAAAATTATAAAAAAAATTCAGTCGATTTTTATTTATAGTTAAAAGGAGAGTAAAAAACAAAAACAAAATATTTCATAATTAATAATAAATATTATAAAGTAAATTAAATTTCTTAAATTTCGAAAAATTTGGTGCTCATAATAATAGATACATTTTTAAAAATTCTTATTAAACAAAAGCTAATAAATTTTATCTTAAAAAAAAATTAGTTTATTATTAAAGTAAAGCTAGTATCCAGTATATCCACCTTTGTTTTGTAAAACTTTCTCCACTCTTCTGGGCATACTGGATATCAAGTTCTGACACTTCTCCAATGGAATCTCGTACCATATTTTTTGCGTTTTCTCCCATAAATCGTCTTTATTTTTGAAAACTTCCTTCGAAAGCCTTATCTTTAATTCACTCCACAAGTTTTCTATTGGGTTTAAATCAGGGGATTGGCTGGGCCAGCTTAAAACAGGTACGTTATTCTCCAAGAACCAGTTTTTAACTAATCTTGAACTATGTTTTGGGTCGTTGTCCTGCTGGAATGTCCATATTAATGGCATATTTTCCGATGCATATGGAAGCATTACGTTTTCCAATATGTCTCTATACCCACTAGCATTCATGGTATCTTCTATTCGGAATATCGGACCAACACCATTCCATGAAAAGCAACCCCAAACCATTATGTTTCCCCCGCCATGTTTTACCGTCTTTTTTGTAAATTTAACGTGGAATTCTTTTCCTTTTGGTCGGCGTACATTTCTTTGGCAGTCGTTTCCAAACAAATTTATTTTTGTTTCGTCGCTCCATAAAATATTTCTCCATTTTTTTTCGCCTTCACACCCGGACCATTGTAAGTGCTCTTTAGCAAATTCTAATCTTGTCTTGATATTTTTTTGGCGCATTAGTGGCACTTTTCTGGCAATTCTTCCCGGCAATTTAGCTTGTAAAAGACGACGACGAACTGTTTGTGGACTGATTTCGTTACATAGCTCCGCAGAAATAGCTTTCGATGATATGAAAGGGTCTTTTTTAACCATAAGGACGATCCGCCTATCTGTTTCTGGACTGGTTTTCTTTGGTCTACCGCGAGTTTCTCTTTTTTGTTTTTTAGATAAAGCATTTTGGACAAAATGTAAAGATCTTCCTATGCTCTTTGCTATTTCCCGTAATGATTTTCCTTGATTTCTCATCGTTTGAACAATTTTTTTCTCATCTTCGGTACAATGATGATTTCGTCCCATTTTCTTCAAAAGAGTCCTATTTTTTATAAAATTGTTGCTAAAATTTAAATTATACTTACTGTTTCACGTAAATAGGAACAAAAAATTGCACAAAAAAAAAATTGTATATAAACAAATTACAAATTACTGATGTGTATCTATTTTTATGAGCAAATAATTTTTTGTAATTCAAATAAATTCGTTTTTAAAAATCAACATGAAAGCAAATAGTTGCCAGATTTTTGACTGACATGACATTGCCAGATAGAAATTTTAATAATATGATGTATTCTTAACGCTTGCGAGGAAATTTTCAATGTTCAATGTTACCTTTTAAATTTTTTCCAATTAGGTGTATCTATTATTTTGAGCAGATGTGTATGTATGTAGATATGTGTAATACACATTGAGTATATTCTATTTTGTTTCTTTGTAAATCAAAATAGCATAGAAAATGATTTTTTTTTTTCATTAAACTGGTCTACGTAACCATATGTTTCTTTTGAGTATAATAGTTCTGGTGGATGTTTCTTTTAGCTTTTTTGAGGATAAATAAAATATTGTATTCCGAAAATTCTAAACAAGAATGTTTATTTATAATATTTAGCTATGTTCAACATTTGCTATTGGTTTAGATTTTATTAAAAATACTCTAATAAAAACTACAAATGTCGTTTGCATATAGACATCTGTATAAAAGTGCATTTATATAAATTCAAATATTAAACATTACATTAATAATTTATTTTCTAAAAATTATAAAATTGTTTTCTTGATGTAGCCAGTAACGCAAATAAAATAATTAATATGAAAAATGTTAAGCAAAACCACAGCAAAAGTGTAATATTTGAAAATTGATGCCAATATTTGAAAAGATATGTCAGGTATTTCATGTAGAGGTTAGACAAAATGAAGTACATTTTAAAAAATTAAAAGATTTACATTCAATAAAAATAATTGTGTAAAATAAAAAAATATCAAAAAAAGGCATAAAACTGGATTTTTTTTAATATTTAAAAAAAATAATTAAAAATTATTTCTGTCGATTTTCCAGAATATTTTGCTATTAAGAATTTATTTTCATAATATTCTAAATAGTAAAAAAAAAAAATTTATTAAAAAAAAATAAATGCAACAAAATTTTTTTGGTTACTTTTTTAACATTTTCGTTATTTTTTTAATCAAGCTTGGTTACAAATATTTTGAGGTTTTGGCAACACTGATCATACGTAAACAGCACAAACACCCAACAACAACATTCTACAATTGTAGAATCTACAATGTGGAATGAAATAAGAATTACAAATCAAACACACGAGTGCATAATTTGTGCGTTTGGTTTATTTTTGTTGTTATTTTTATTCAACATATAATTAAGGTATACTTTTGTGAAGGGTATATAAGATTCGGCTCAGCCGAATATAGCTCTGTTATTTGTTGTTGTTCAGTTTGTTTCTTGCTATACATATGCGCAATACCTATGTATACTGTAAATTTTACAGTTAGGTTCCTTAATATTTTTGAGTTTTATACGTTTTTTTTATTATACAACTAATAAAACACAAATTATTATTTTTTATGCCGTCTTTTTATACAATTTTTTATATTTCAATATTTCATTACACTATTTTTCGTAAACAAATGTATGCATTATTGCCATACTATCTACTGAATTCTTTGGTTAAGTTTTCAAATGATGGTGAAACGTAAATCGGTTACCGTTGGTTAAATGGTCCCCGTTAAACAAACCGACAGTTAGTTAATTTTCCGGTTAAAATGAAATAATCGTACATTGTGAAAATGGCCGTAATAATTTCTTAGCAATAGGTACTACCAGTGATACAAACCTTTCTTCTTCAAAATACACAGCTTAATTTTATTTTGTGTCAAATATCTAAATATATTATTTTACAATGATTTTTTTTTATATATATTTTGTAAATAAATGTATAACTACTAAGCTACTGGTGAGATTTCATTAAAACTTGGAACGTAGATAGAAACGTAGAGTTAGACATGAAAAGTATACATATTTTATATCAAAATGGAAAACAAATTTCTACTTTTTATAAATTATAAGTAATCGTTAGGTTTAAAAAGCGATTAAAGATTTTTGTAGAGACAAATTAAAAAAAATCTAGGATCGTCCGGTGGCGGAAATTCGACCACTTTTAAAACGCTTTTTACAACTTTTATGAAAAGAATTTTTAAAAATTTTTTTATATTGTGCATACTTAGAGAAAAGAACCTTTTAACCCATATATGTGTCATCAGTATTGGTGGACAATAACATACTAAAAAGTGTACAAAAAAACGTGTGGCCTATTTATATATAAGATATATAATTCTATTGTAAAAAATTTCCGCTTTTTATACTAATCGGATCGTGTGACCTCTGTCCAGTTATTTAGAATTTACTTTGTACATGATTTCACTTAAAATTAATATCGAACGATTTTTTCCATAATAATTTTATGGACTACAATTATTTTAAAACTGTATATTTTACGTAAAGTTAGTTCATTCCACAGCGCCAATTCTGCTTACCAAATTGGATTACTGAACATATAATATTACACCAAAAACCTTAAAGTACACAACAGGAAAACTATTTTTGTTTCACATGAACTACTAGACATCATATATTAAATACATACATAATATGTATATTAAAGGCCAAAATTCCAACATTAACACAATCATAAGCAGCAGAAATGTCGATAGTAGCAGCAATAATCTTAAAACCTTGGGATTTCAGAAGTGACACTCTGAAGGAAAATTCGTTGATACACATTGGGGCCGAAAAATATTTCGTATAAGCGAAAGAGCGAGAGGGAAGAAGTGGTGTTTGGTTGAGAGTTCAATTCCTCCAATCTCCGACAGAAGGACTTCTACTTCGCCCTCCTAAGATAATCCTTCCAGTCATGGAAAGCCGAAGAGGCAACATCAGGTTCAATCAAGGTCCGTTGATAAATAATTGGCGTTCAAATCCAATAACAATCTTCGCTTAGAAAGAAATGAAACCGGTCGCGACATAGATGAATCAAATTCCATAATTATCGGGTAATGATGACTGCACCTAATCACACAGGATCAGTTTTCCAAGATATAGGAAAACTACAATTGGAAAAACTAAGATCAAGAACCGTCCCATTTGCCCTATGAAGATGAGGTAAAAAAGTAGGTGAACCATCATTTAGACATTTAAAGGATGATTCAGAAATCATTCTGTATACAAGGTTACCCCTGGGTGAGTCATGATAGTCACCCCAATAAAAAGTTAAAATCACAAATTTTCAGGTTATGAAAGTTTTTTTATGTAATTTCTTATTACCATAATTTTTATTGAATATTTCACTATTAAAAATTTAAATACTTACCATCGTCATTAATATCCATAACTAACTGATTTAAAAAGTTTTTTTATTATCGTGTAACATGTGACTCAAAGAAAACAAAAAATTACACCACGTGTTTCAGTTTACCACTGCACTTAAAACATTGAACTTTCTCACTTCATAGAATAACGGTTAATTGAAGTTTGCAAAAATAAATTATTTTTTTTGTTTATTTGAAGTGTTTGCTACAATATTCCAACAACAAATATAGGAAAAAATGTTTTGAATTTTGGCCAAGAAAATGGGTCTTGAAGACCTATGTGCAATGGCACAACCACCATAACCATCAGTTCTAGGTTTACCGAAAATATTAAAACTCAGAAGATTGCTGGATGAATTAGTTTTATCAGCATCAAAAATTTCCGACAAAAAACAAATATCAATAGAAAAATTGTTGATAAAGTACTCAATAGAGCCTTTATTTGAAACTGAAATAACTTCATTGTGTTGACGTAAGAGACAAATTAGACGAGGAAATAAGTTCCCTGTCCATATCGAGTAAGGCAGTATTAAACTTAGTCTTGAAATCATTAAGTACTCTGACGTATGAAGCTTCCTTCCTATCAGAGAAGTACTCCTTCATAACATTCGTCATCTGAGTGACAAGCTTCTCAAAATTAGTCACCTTCTCACATTTGCGATGAATAATCGGAATAGTGGGGCTGGTGTCGATCGGTTGTAATTGTTTAAAAGGCTTATTAAGCCCCAAAGGTGGCTTAGGTTTAACAATCCTATTAAAATTCTTCTTGGTCATGATCTTGTTCACCTCCTTATCCCTTATAACTCCACCAAGTGGGGGAAAGTTACTGTCATACCCATCAAATAAATCAAAAATATTAGGAGTTCAAAACCTCCTTTCTAGATAATCGCTTTAAAGTCATTATCTTCAGAATATCATACTCCTGTGTCCACGTGGGCCACTTAGATTTATCAGTTGAAACATGATCCGTAGAACCACATAACACACACTACAGGAACCATCACACAATCCATAACGACACACTTTAAGCACCTCTCCTTCGAGTGGCAACCCCTCTCCGTGTGGCCGAGCCTACCACATTTGCGACACTGTCCAAGTGGCGGATAATACATTGATACCTCAATGACCGCATAGTCCAAAACAATGTTGGCAGGAATCTCGTTTGGCAACCCCTCTCCGTGTGGCCGAGCCTACCACATTTGCGACACTGTCGAAGTGGCGGATAATACATTGATACCTCAATGACCGCATAGTCCAAAACAATGTTGGCAGGAATCTCGTTTGAATTAAAACCAAGCTTGGCAGACAACATTGGAATCTTCAAACCCCCTTTATCAGGATCCTTACCATGAAATCGCTCCACCGAAATCAAGGGAACAGAAGAAACAGCATTTTCCCTAATGAAGTCATCCGTATACCAGAAGGGTATACCCCTAATGACCCCATAGGAATATTAAAGATTTAGGGATAAAAGCCCTGTATCCCAGAGCAGCAAGATAAAATGAGACAAAAAAATTGGCATCCGATGCCGAATTTAATTCTAAAAATTTTCCTTCCAATATGAGAAATTCCCTTAAACCACAGTCCTTAATACTCTCATAGAAAAAAAGCGAGATTCTTAAACCTTCTTTCTTGCCCTTATGGCCAGATGTGTCACAAAGTACAAGAAAATTACCAAAGTGAGTTTCAGAGTAACGCACAGTCCTATTATTAACATTAGGGTTAGCCGATGCGCCTGATTGTCCTGCAGACAGATCAACAAATGGCACATCTGACTCTCCCGAAGGTGGATCACATGAAGGTGGATCCAACTTCATGTGGAATCTCGAAAAAAATTTTGAAATTCGGCACGATGACAATACGTAAGGGGGCTAACAAAATGGCGTATAAGTCATTCAGACAAAATCTTTCTTGAAAAAGTTGTTAATTTTCCGTGAGCCTTGTGCCACCTTAACGATAATTTTTTACAAAAAGTTTGTATATTTTGCTTTAACGAAGCTAAATCATGTTTTGAAACATTATTTAAATAAATTTCACTGATAATAAAATTGTAAACAGCATAGATTTTTTTCTTATTATTTTTTTCATATTAGAAAGTTCGCTATATTTTAATCTGAGGCTGTCTGAAAGAAAATGATATAAATCAAAAACCGAAACGAAAAATAAATTCAGAATTCTTTTATTAACACTTTTCATCAATGAAAAACACGGCAATCCACGGCAAACATTATCAAAAGCTTATGCGAAGTTTATATTTATGGAAAAAGTCATTAATTTGAGGTTAAGTTAGAATTACACATTTTGTTAACAAAAGCAATAACGTCCACCAAAATATATTTTTTTTAATTACTTACTATCCCCTCTCTTTACCGTATTATGCACGATTTCCTTCTATTTGTTTAATAACTGATAAAAGAATGTTTTAATTCATATAAAAATTACACTTTTTGTGGTGCACTTTGAACGTTGCTTGCAAATGTCTACTTCGACTGCCCATAAATCAGCTGATATTTGTTTTTTACAAAAACCAAATATGCGGATATTTGCTTTGATTTATGCTTAATCAAGCGTCATTAACAAAAACATTATAATTGTTAGTGCAAAAAATTATTTTTAGCCAAGATATTGGGTCAATAGGAATAAAAAACAAGTAAGAAAGTATGGTCGGTCAACCCAACCCTACACCAAGTAAAAGAGCAAAAACATTTTTCTTTTAAAATTTCAATAATTTATATTTTGAGTGCTTTTCGGAAGTGGGCCTTATATGGGAACTATGACCAATTATGGACCGATCAACATGAAATTAGGTCGTGCGTATACCAACATTTTTATATGGGCGATATGACTAATAATGGACCGATCGTAAACATTTGTGTAGATATCTATATAAATTAAACATTTATGACCGATAAAGTCCAATTTCGGGAGGACATTTGTATGGGGGCTAGGTTAAATAAAGGACTGATTTGAGCCAGTTGCAATAGGCCTGGTCCTTGGCCGAAAAAAATATATGCACCAAATAATGATAGCTGATTTTTTTTGAAAATTTTAATTTTTAGAATGCAATAAAAGTTTTGTTTATGAATCGTTTTTAATGAGATTTTACACTTATATAGAAACTTTTGATCCAAATCCAGAAGTGAAAAAAATATTTGTGAATTGTTAATGACAATCCCACAATTCCCAAAAAAAAATCTTTTCAAAAATTCCAAATTGTTTTTTTTTTATTTTTGGATCTATTGAAGGCACCGAGTTCGGGGCTATGAAATCCCTTTGCGCAGTATTGAAGAACATATTTGGACTTACAAAACAGGTATTAATTTTCTGAAAGCAGCTATACGATTAGAGAACAGTTGAAATTTACATAAAAAATAGGTCTACTTTGGAAGGCTCTGCATCACACACTAATACGAATTTTGACATTATTTGGCTTTTGTAGTATTTCCCGAGATGTTATCTTTCAGAAAAATAGAAAAACATTATTTATCTTTTTCTTATTTTCTGTATAATTTAAAATTAATGTAAGTACTTTTTTTTTAAAAAATGGCGAAAAAACGACTTTTATTTTTTTAAGTTTGAATACACATAACTTTTGATTCAGTAAAGTTTTTTAACGATTATTGTTGTTAATTCAAAAAAAGATACTTCAAGAAAATCGGAAAAGAATTGGATCCGTTATTAGCAAAAAAGCAGACCAAGGTAGGTAAAAAACATAAAATTTTACTTTTCAAATGCGAATAACTTGTAAACTGTAAGAGATAATATATGTCTAAAGCAGTGTCGCTCAATATCACAATTCCCTAGCACGCGTGATAGGACTAGCAAATTCTGCTGACGTTACTTTGATACACATACACTATAAGCTTACTTGTGTGTCGTCTTATAATGATCATTTGTTTGTTGCTTTATTTTCATCTCAGAGAACAAAATCAAATCAGTTTTGGTGTTGTTGTTGTTTTTATTATCCGCTGTTCTACCAACACAACCAAAGTTTTGATGGTATGTGTTTGAGCACCACTGGTCTAAAGCAATACATAAATAATGTCTAGTAGATTCCATATATACAAAAATCTTTTAAATCGGATTGCAAACAAAAATTTGGCATCGTTTTTAATTTTTGATATACCCGAAGTGCATTGTGGCTCGGCGCACCCTTGGTGTTATAAGCCCAAATTCAAAACTTAAACCTATAGCCACCTCAACACCTCCTCTATAGCCATTGCAAGTTTTATTAGAATCGGTCTATTCGTTTAGAAGTTACAGATTTATTTCCACTGCAATCACGCATAAACTGCGAAATAGGAACAAGGTCCTCAAAGCACTAGCCAGCAGTACTTGGGGTATGGACAAAGAAACCTTGCTAGATACCTACAAGACGATTGGTCGGTCGGTGGTCAACTATGCTGCTCCAGTGTGGTCGCCTTCGTTGAGTGATACCCAGTGGAGAAATATTCAAAGCTCAGACTCATCCTGTTGAAGTAGCACAATTTCTTAGACTTGAACAACATGCAGAACCACCAGAACATCCAGATTGATTATTGTAAAATTGTTCATGCTGCTACAACAACAACCAAAAATAATAATCGAAATCAAAACCTCGCTGCTATTTCGTTTAACAACTAGCAACATACAGATGCCAAGAAATGCGCAACTCAATTCTGCAGGCAATTTATAGAACACCCCGCCACGCAGAACCGGACCAAAAGTTCTATAGTCCCGTGAAGTCGATTTCATTATCTCCAAGTCGAAATCTTCCAAAGCTCTAGGTCCGGATGGCATCTCTATATAATGCTAATGAAGCTCGGTATAGTAGGTCTGGAATATATCACCCACCTTCTGAATCTCTCGATTCACCATTTGGTGATTCCAGATATCTGGAAAGTGGCTCGAGTTATCCCAATTCTAAAACCGGAAAAATCAGCTACCCTAGGAGAATCATTCCGCCCCATCTCCTTATTGTCACCAGTAGCAAAGGTTTTAGAATCCCTATTATTACCCACCTTGAAAGAGCATTTCCCGTACGCCACACATCAACATGGATTCAGGGAAGCGCATAGCTCAACAACAGCCCTAACTCAGATAACCTGCCAGATCACCAATGGCCTCAATCAGCAACGGCCGTGTCAACGCACCATCGTCGCCGCACTGGATTTATCCAAGGCTTTCGATACGGTCGATCACTCGATGCTGATTAATGACATCGTGAACTCCACACTCCCAAATCATGTCAAACGCTGGATAGCCAACTATCTATGTGGAAGACATGCGTTTGTCGAGTTCAGAGGCCAGAAATAAAAATACCGCAAGATAAAAATGGGCGTGCCACAAGGAGAAGTCCTATCACCGATGCTCTTCAACATATATCTTGACAAGCTTCCTCAACCCCCCCCCCCAAATGTTTCTATGGTGTCGTATGCAGATTATTGCACTATAATTTCATCAGGTGTCAACATCGACGACATAAGTGCCAAAATCACCAGATATCATAACCTCGGTGTCCCTTTCCACCTCTTGGACAAAAAAGTAAGGACGGCGCTCAACATCTCAGTCGTAGGTCGAACTGTCCCAACGGTTCAAGACCCGAAAATTTTAGGGGTAGTCTTCGACATCCTACTTCACTTTTCAAGGCACGCAACCTACATCAACCAAAAGGTTAGAAATAGGAACAAGGTCCTTAAAGCTCTAGCTGGCACCTCTTGGGGCATGAACAAAGAGACGATTGTAGCGACATACAAAGCGATTGGTCGCTCTCTTCTCAATTACACTGCCCCAGTATGGACCTCATTCCTTAGCGACACCCAATGGCGAGGTTTACAAACGGCTCAAAATAATGCTCTCCGGATCGCAACCGGTTGTGTCAAGATGACGAATGTGGATCATCTACATGAGGAGACTAGGTTACTGTCGGTCAGACAACATAATGTGTTGTTGACTAGACAGTTCCTGTTGGCATGCCATCTGCCGAGTCACCCCAACCATTAGATTCCCTTCCCCGACCCATCCGGATGGACCTTCGACGCTTTCGCAGCGACATCCAAGACGTCATACCATCGGACTTCAACCGATTGTATATTGCAAGTGCTCGAAAATTGTTGCATCAAACGGCGGTTACTGAAGCCATTAATGGCTTTAGATTAAAAAATAACCCGACATCGAAAGAATGAGATTTAAAGTACGAAGCATAGTTAAAGCTTAAAATTTATTTTATTGTAATAAACAATTTGGTTACAAAGAACATTACAAAAAAAGAACATTATTAAAAAATATACATTTTCTTTTTTGTTTGTTTTTGTTTTTTTGTTATTTTCTCTAGTTTGTAAGTATTAGTTTTAAGTTTATTCTACTATGAGATATACTCTCACGACACTGTTAGCCTCGGGAGCAAGGGCATTTGCATTAATTTTTCACAAAAAATTTTATACATTTATTGTCAAGTTTCGTCGTTATAATCTTAAATGTTACTTTAATACGTATTTTTTAAACCAGAGTTATTCTTGAAAAAAAGTCTCAATAAATTAACTTAACTTTATTGTAATAAACAATTTGGTTACAAAGAACATTACAATGTATTTCCAGTTTTCAAAATTAAATTATCTTTATTTGTTACATATCGCAAACGGATGTAATACCATGTTCACACGACGGCATTATTCGTCATTCACGCTCTCATTCGTCATTCAACCCCCAATTACGAACTGAATTACATGATTTCAAGTGCGAATTACCTTGTTCGTACGTAATTCAGTTTGAATTACCTTATGAATTACGAACGAATGACTGTCATCTCTAATTTTTATCGATTATTTATGTATCAAAATCAGCTGTCAAAACAAAACAAAATAAAGAAAAGATTTTTGTATTAAATAAATAAATTAAAAGAAATAAAAAGTCTGATTAAAGTTAAAGCCACGCAGCTCTGCCATTCTTTCAGCCCACACCTCTAATAAAGCCCGCTCGCTGCCCTGGTCCCACATTCTTGCACGTTTTCTTTTTTCTAATATTGAAAATAATATTTAAATTATATTTGTTTAATTAACAATGCTACAATTTTATGTTCTTAATTACCTTTTTTATCCATTGCCAAATTACAAATTTAAAATTCGCACCAAACAAACAAAAACAAGTAAGAGTGCTATATTCCGCTGTGCCGAATCTTATATACCCTTCACCAAATTATACTTCAAAATTTTAAATATTTTTAGGTAAACAAAATTTAATTTTTTTTTAGTTGTTTTTTTCATTTTTTGGAAAAAAAATTTTCGATTGTTATTTAATTTTTTTTTTTTTAAATTTAATTTTTTTTTTTTTAAATTTTAAAAAATTTTTTTTTGTTTTTTTAAATTTTTTTTTTTAAAAAAAATTAGGGTTAAAAATATTTTTTCCCGATTTTGACCCATTGTAGGTCCAACTTTGGTCTTATATACGTCGTTCCAAATGTCTTTGAAATATCTATCATTAGATATCCATATTGTCTATATTAATGTCTCAGTAATCCAGATATATGTAGGTCAAAAATAGGTCAAAAATCGAGGTTGTCTTGGTTTTTTCCTCATATCTCAGCCATTTGTGGACCGATTTTGCTGATTTTAAATAGCAAAATTCTCGAAAGTATGTCTGACAGAATTATTGAAGATTTGGATCCCGAAGATATCTGGGGTCTTCAGAAAACTGATTTCAACAGACAGACGGACAGACAGACGGACATGGCTTAATCGACTCCGCTATCTATATGGATCCAGAATATATATGTATACTTTATAGGGTCGGAAATGAAAAATGTAGAAATTACAAACGGAATGACAAACTTATATATACCCTTCTCACGAAGGTGAAGGGTATAAAAACAAAACATGTAAACAGAAGAAAAAAAAACAAGAAGAAGAAATAAATAAATGTCAAACTGAATTACGAATGTTGTCGTGTAAACAGGTTGATTCGCAATCGTAATTCAAAACGCGAATTAAGTAATTCAGACTGCCGTGGAAACATGGCATAAGTAGTACACAAAAATTTAAAATCGAGTTTTTGATTGATTATGGTTCATTTTTTTTTTATAAAAAAATTCAAATAAAAAAATTTGCTAAGAATATTTTATTATTATTGATTTTATAACGTTTTTTGTTTCTCCTGTAAAAAAAAGTGTAGTTACGTCCGTTTGCATTTAAGGTGACGATATCACAAAGAGGCGTCACGAGACAGAAAATAATCTCATTTGTCTCTTTCTTTATAAACTGCCCTTTTCATCGTTTTGTTTTATTTGTTTGCTTTGATTACATTACTTTGTCTACCATATTCGTGTTGTGTATAGCGTTTTGCTTTAACACATCAGTGATATTGTAGTACAAAATGTTTCCCTTTTAAGAGAACTGCCCTATCATCTGATTTTGAATTTTTAAAACGTCAAATTTGACATCTCTTTATACTTTGTGACGATATAATGGCAATTGTTGTAAGAAAATTCAAAAAATTTCATAAAAAAACAAGTAAGAAAGTATGGTCGGTCAAGGCTGCCATATAATACCATACACTAAGTAAATGAGCAAAATCATTTTTCTTTTAAAATTTCAATAATTTATTTTCGTGAATGAAGTCCAATTTCGGGAGGACATTTGTATGGGGCTAGGTGAAATAATGGACCGATTTCAGCCATTTTCAATAGGCTTCGTCCTTAGGCCGAAATGTATTGTATGTACCAAAAATGTATTGTATGTACCAAATTTTATCGTAATAAAAAGTTAAAAGTGACAGTTCGTAGATAGAGAACATGATATTTTTTACTGAACAATTTTTATCCAGTAAAAAATATAAACATATGTTTAAAACATAGTTGCAAATGTAAACAAAACTAAAAGGTTGAAAATTAATACAATTTAAAAGTTTTGCAAAGAAAAGAAGTAAAAAAACAAAAAGTTTTAAATAGATTTGTAATAAAATACAACTTATTTTTACAAATTGTTGTTCGTGTACTTTTTTTTTGGTTATTTTTCAGATTGAGAGTAATTTCTTTTACTCTCTAAAATAAAGTTTTTGAGTATTTTTTACTGAAAAGTACGCGAACACACCTAATATGTACTAGTTTACCATCACTGGATACTACATATTTTATACAACGCTAAAATAGCAGTATTTTATTTTTGTTTCATTGCGCTGTCACAACAGTCTGCCATTTCATTTATGACTTACGTATCTTGGCCGGTGGTGTTAATATATAATTTAAAATTATTATTTCATTAATTCGCTATATATTTTGAATTATAATTAAAAAAACTATACAAAAATTTAATTAACATATCAAGAAAATCTTTACTAAATATAATATTGCTAAATAATAATAAAAAAACGCCAACATTCGTTATTAACGAACAATACTGTGTCATCGTTGAAAGTCAAAGAGGAAGACGCTAAAATCTATCTCTATTGTGTGTGCCATCATCATTTTCTATTTTTAGGGAACAACCCAACTAAAAATATAAAAAACTTTTAAACAATACCAATTGAAAATATTCTGCTTGTTTACTGCTATTAAAACTAATAATGGTACAAATAATATAAACAGAAAAATAATATTAAAGTTATTATGTTGTGTTATGTAAAATTCTATTAAAACTGAAATCGCATTGTATTTTTGTGTTTATAGATAAGAATATTTCCAACATATTTTTAACTTTTCTTGCACTTTGAATGAAATTCTTTACCAAACATTATTTACATCAGTTTATGCGAACTATTTATTCAATTCTAAAATGCGAAAATAAGCAAACAAATATATTGTAGATACATATGTATGGAATGTATAATATTTAATGTTAAATTAAATAACTAGTGTGTTGTTTTATTGGAATACAATTTTCATTGTACGTGTATACTCATATGTCTAAAAACTCGTGGCTCATCAACCTACAATATCGTTTTCTTTTTTAATTTTTTCCACTACAATATTCACATAATGTACTCATAAAGGCTTAATTCAATAAAAGGTCTTATAGTATTTTACAAATTGTTTATGTCTTATCTCAACAATACCTTTGTATATGTATGTATATTATCTTAAAATTTATATTGTTGATAAACTTCATAATTTTGCTATTTTCGAATTAAAATTACATTTTTTAATAATTGTATGCGATTTTGTCACAACTGAAAGTATAGATTGATTCATTTAGTTTTTCTTTAAGACTTAAAACATTCGGAAGGTCCAATTTTCGATTACTCTTTCCACCTACCCGTTATCTTGCGAATTACGACTTTTGACTTCACATAACCCCAAAGAAAATTTCGTGATGTTTGATATCAGGTTGTCAGGTCCAGATTGAGAACTTAGCTTCTCACCAAATGTGATGATGCAAATCATATTTTGATTGATGTGCACGAAAAACATGTCTTAAAGAACGGTGATTATCATAATTCAGCTGAATAATTTGGAGAAATTTTGGGATGTGAGTCTTCCCATGATGAACTGTCAAATAATACTGAATAAAAATAAGATTACAGTTTGACACCTGTCATGCGTAATCTGTGAAAAGAAAAATAAATAAATAAACCTTGAAACTATATATATATACAGTAGAGTGACAGACGATTTTTTTTTTTTAGATTTCAAAGAGTGCCGGGTGGAATATTGTGACACTAGGCCTAAATGTTAAGTGCTGAAAATTTGAGCCAAATCGGGCAACGATTTCTGGACGCGCATCGAGGTCAAAGTTCAGATATATGCAAAATTTTACTGTTAATATGGAATAAATAGGTGAAACTCGTTAACTTTCTGCATTGTTTTCTAGAAATGTGTAGATTTATTTATATTAATGAATATTACATTAAAACAAAATTTTTGGAAATTAACCCTGTATCTCCTTTGGTTCAAAATGATCCAAAAACTGTATTATCGCCAAAATTAGAGAAAAATGCAAATTTTTCAGTTTTTGAAAAAATTTTGCTACTAAATAAATACTTTTGCAATTGAATGCAAAAGAATCGAAATATGTACGTAATTATCGTTGTAATGAGATATAAATGACAAAATTTGATTAAAAAATTTTAAAGTTATTACAAATTCGCCAGACCATTAACGTGTTTCAGGCCACTTGAACAAAAAATTTAGGAAAAAAATTAAGATATTTCGAGGAAAATTAAAATAAAAGCTCATTTTTACTTAAAATATGTCCATATTTACTTGTATATGAGTTTTTGTCTTCGTAGGGTACCGTTAACCTATTCGGAGGGATGGCCAAAAAAAATAATTTTTTTTAACGGCTGTTTCAAAACTCCATTTTCAAATTTTTAAAAATTTTGTTAAACAAATTTCAGATTTTTTCGATCATCACATTGGGGATTATTGAGATCAAAATAGGGAATAAAAATATGTAAAAATTATGTCAATACCTCTTACAGTTTTTCCGTACCTGCGATTTAAATTTTGCGTTTTTCAAGAAAAACTATTTTTTTTGTCCATATTTAGGCGAATGAGTCCAATTTCCTTACTGTTATAAATTTTAAGTAAAACCTATTCATAATATTATAGTCCTTGTAATTTTAAATATGTTCCGAAAGTTTTACTAAAATCGGAAAACGATAACCTTTGAATCGTGAAGGTCAAAGGTCAAATTTTTCAATATTTGGAATTTCTAATGAAAATATAGCGAAATGTTATATTTTTGGGCCGATTTTCATGAAACTTGAGGAAAATATATAATGGATTTTAACCTTTAAGAGTACTTGGGGTCAAAATTGTTGTGTTTTTCGTGATTTTAAAAGTTGAGGGTAATTTGGACCCCAAGTGCTGCTAATGGTTAATTTCCATTTTTGTGCTGTGATTTTAAATTCTGGACTTTATGTTATATTTTCCTCAAGTTTCATGAAAATCGGCCCAAAAATATATAACATTTCGCTATATTTTCATTAGAAATTCCAAATATTGAAAAATTTGACCTTTGACCTTCACGATTCAAAGGTTATCGTTTTCCGATTTTAGTAAAACTTTCAGAAGATATTTAAAATTACAAGGACTATAATATTATGAATAGGTTTTACTTAAAATTTATAACAGTAAGGAAATTGGACTCATTCGCCTAAATATGGACAAAAAATTAGTTTTTCTTGAAAAACGCCAAATTTAAATCGCAGGTACGGAAAAACTGTAAGAGGTATTGACATAATTTTTTCATATTATTATTCCCTATTTTGATCTCAATAAACCCCAATGTGATGATCGAAAAAATCTGCAATTTGTTTAACAAAATTTTTAAAAATTTGAAAATAGAGTTTTGAAACAGCCGTTAAAAAAAATTATTTTTTTTGGCCATCCCTCTGAATAGGTTAACGGTACCCTACGAAGACAAAAACTCATATACAAGTAAATATGGACATATTTTAAGTAAAAATGAGCTTTTATTTTAATTTTCCTCGAAATATCTTAATTTTTTTCCTAAATTTTTTGTTCAAGTGGCCTGAAACACGTTAATGGTCTGGCGAATTTGTAATAACTTTAAAATTTTTTAATCAAATTTTGTCATTTATATCTCATTACAACGATAATTACGTACATATTTCGATTCTTTTGCATTCAATTGCAAAAGTATTTATTTAGTAGCAAAATTTTTTCAAAAACTGAAAAATTTGCATTTTTCTCTAATTTTGGCGATAATACAGTTTTTGGGTCATTTTGAACCAAAGGAGATACAGGGTTAATTTCCAAAAATTTTGTTTTAATGTAATATTCATTAATATAAATAAATCTACACATTTCTAGAAAACAATGCAGAAAGTTAACGAGTTTCACCTATTTATTCCATATTAACAGTAAAATTTTGCATATATCTGAACTTTGACCTCGATGCGCGTCCAGAAATCGTTGCCCGATTTGGCTCAAATTTTCAGCACTTAACATTTAGGCCTAGTGTCACAATATTCCACCCGGCACTCTTTAAAATTTTAACAAAAATTTTTTTCCATACAACTGATTGTCACTCTAATATACAGTGGTGGCCAGGAATTTAAGACAAAAATTGTTTGCTAAATTCCATGTAATTGTCAATTATTTTTTCAAATATTTCCACAAATATGTATGCTGTTTTAACACACAATTGTGTTTTATTCGACTGCGTCAATTCATACATATTCACCATGAACACATACAATTTTTCTACAACGACCAAAAATTTTTTTTTTTAAGTAAACATATTTTCTCACATTTATATCATTATAATTTTATTATTATAAAATATTCGGACCAAATTTCGTATTTTTAGTTTCATTAGTTTCGGTCATATCATGTTATTAACAGCGGATGTTCGCTGAGGTGGGTCAACGTATTTCCACATATCTTTGTCCAT
The DNA here is from genome assembly GCF_958450345.1 of Calliphora vicina. NCBI lineage: Eukaryota > Metazoa > Arthropoda > Insecta > Diptera > Calliphoridae > Calliphora > Calliphora vicina. The sequence continues at coordinate 91,081,976 of NC_088781.1, read as the reverse complement.
ATATGTTTTACCGATTTTTTCAAAAATTTTTTCAGAAACTCGAAACATTAATAATAAATTTCATACCCTAAGAGGTCCTTGACGACTTGTTCTTCTATCATTACTGTGTCAATCGATTTGTATTTTATTATTTCGCCAGGCACTTTCAATTGTATTTGGTCATCGAGCTTGTTAACATCATAATTTGTTTATTAAAAGTACATTTCATACGGAAATTTCTTATTCATGCACCTAATATGCAAGAGTAAACAAAATTGTTTATCACAGACCGAAAATCAAAAATCCGACTTTGCACTGTTACCCAAAAGGCTTTTCTGAAGATTCCGTGAAAATTTCATCAAAATCGGTCCAGCCATTTTTGAGTCCATGTGGTACATACACACATCCATTTTTATTTTTTTTTTGTTTTTAATAAAAATAGTTGATGGCAAAGCAAAACGCAAAAAGCCAGGGTATCCCACACAAAGGAATAAAAACACGGGAAAACGTTGGGCATTGAAAAATGCCTACTTCCTCTAGTATAACGCTGTTAGTGACTAACGGTTGATTATTCCTTAAACTTAAAAACGATCTCGTATGTTAGCTTCCTTAATGAAACTAATTAACTGAGAGTATATACCGATGTCATGAGAATTTAATAAGTCAAAAAGATTAGTGAATTTACGAAATAATTGGTGTTTAATTCTAATATCATTGAATTCAGAACAGTGAAAGATAAGATGCTCAGAATTGTCGATCATGTTACAAAAATCACAAACATCAGACGATCTCTTACGTATCATGTGAAGGTAAACGCCACTATAACAGTGGCCACATAAGAGCCTATTAATAATCTTGATGTCAATTGGATGCCAACCAACACCCCTGTGCCAAGGTCTTGCAGGTATTTCATTAAAAAGAGAGAAGAAGAATCGTCCAGACACTTGAGATCTGGTCCTGTAAAAATCTAGCCACTCTTGATTAAGAGAATTCCTTATCCTCACAAGAGCATCCCCATACGGAAGTCTTACCTCTAAGGTCATCCATTTTTATGAAATATAGGGCATTAGCGATGTAATGTAAAAATTGGATTATTAAACGACCCCCCGCCCACAGACAGAATTTCAAAAAACTGACTATACAGTGTTACCCGCTGGGCTACTCTGAGGATTCCCTGAAAATTTCATTAAAATCGGTCCAGCCGTTTTTGAGTTTATTCGGAACATACATCCATTTTTTTATATACATATATATAGATGAAAAATGTTTGTGTGAGAAAATTCGAAAATCTTCTTTACGAAAGCACCGAATGGACCTAATATAGTATTTTAGGTGTCTAAAACCATATTCAGAAAATTTCCTTTAAAATTATACCAGTTTGAAGCTAATCGGTTTGATGGTCTCAGAGTCTATAACGGGCATAGGTAGAAACATTTTTTGTATTTTATATATATAGATAGGGCATTAGCGATGTAATGTAAAAATTGGATTATTAAACGACCCTCCGCCCACAGACAGAATATCAAAAATCTGACTATACAGTGTTACCCGCTGGGCTATTCTCAGGATTCCCTGAAAATTTCATTAAAATCGGTCCAGCCGTTTTTGAGTTTATTCGGAACATACATCCTTTATATCATAGATGGGGGTAGTGCACTAATTTTGCAGTTTGCACTAATACTTAGTGATAGTGCAAAATTAGTGCAATCATTTTGTTCATATTTAGTGATGAGTTGAAAATTAGCAGCCTCACTAAGCATTAGTGATAGTGAGTTAAAAAATTTTGCACTCAAAATAAAATTAGTTGATTTAAAAAAATGCAATCATCAGTTTATTGCAACTTTTTTGTATGCACTAATTTGAGTGCAACTTCAAATTGTGCACTAAATTTTTAAGTTCAAAATGGTTTAAGTTTATTCCCGTACACTAATTTAAAACTTAAGACTAATATTTCATTAAAAATAACAATAAATATTTAAAATTTTTATTTTTCGAGTTTGGATTCAACAATTTCATGACTACTCATTTTTGAAAATTTAGTGATAGTATGTTTAATGCAGCCTTTTTTGATTGCAGGTTAAAATTTTGCACTAATTAATTGCAGTGCAGATTTTTGCACTAAATCTTCGTTTAGTTATAGTTAAAAAATTATCACTATCACTATTTTTTTTAGTGCTAGTTAAGAAATAAACACTATCACTAAAGCTGATAAAAATTAGTGCAAACTAAATTTTTTGCAATTTTAGTGAGTGATAGTGCAATGCTGATTTCAATCAACATTTAGTGCACTACCCCCAACTATGCTTTATATATATATAGATGAAAAATGTTTGTATGAGAAAATTCGAAAATCTTCTTTACGAAAGCACCGAATGGACCTAATATTGTATTTTAGGTGTCTAAAACCATATTCAGAAAATTTCCTTTAAAATTATACCAGTGTGAAGCTAATCGGTTGGATGGTCTCAGAGTCAGAGCTGTAAATGAATCATTCTTTTTTGATTTTAATTCATTATGAATTAGCTAAATTTTGAATTAATTCATTGAATTGATAAAATGAATTGAATGAAATTTGAATCAATTCAAACGAATTAGGCAGAAATGAATTTCAATTCATTTCCAATTCAAATGAATTTGTAAAAATGAGTTTCATTTTCAATTCATTTGAATTGATTTTGAATTAATTCAAATGAATTAGAAAAAAGAATTAGCAATTCAAATGAATGATTCAAAAATGAGTTGCAATCAATCAAATTCAAGAGCAGTTCTCTAGGGGGAATGAAAGATTTCTCCTACCAAAATGAAAATATCCAGTACAAAAATTGATCAAAAATCAGGAAAAATAACAATGTATGTAGTTCAAAACACAATTGAGTTTCATAAATAAGGCTAATTAGATTTAATTAGAATGCATCATTCACCTTAAACAACAATAGCTTTTCAAAATTATCATCTGAAAGAAATCCACGTTTAGGGATGTTTAGAATAGAGGCGTACGAAAATAATCTTTCAACACCAGCTGACGATGGTAACGGCGCATTATATTTAAAGGAAGACTTTTTAACCGTCGATTAATTATACTGCATACTTAATGACATTGAAGAATCTGCTAAATATGCTGCGAATTTCGGCTAAATAAAGGCCGAACCACGTTATTACACTTTTACACAATATTTTGTTAATTTTTTAAATATTTGCAGCACACATTTATTTCCAAAAAGCGTTTATTTTGAACAAATGAAAAAAATTATTTTTTTTAATTTTTGACACTTAATTTTATTTGTGGTAGAATTTCAATTATAGAACAGAGTTTCAATTTTTGGTATTGAAAATCAAACAAATTGAAACTTAAAACAATCTTATAGAACTCTGTAGGTCTGGTGAAAATCGAAAAGGCACCAACACATGTACATTTTTATTACTAACACATGTTTAGAGTTAGGTACTTTTTCACTAACACATGTTTAGAGTTAGGTACTGCTGTCAAAGAGTTGGTCTACTTGTTATACTTTGGTTATGATAAAAGACTCATTTCAAAAAAAAGTTTTGTCTATACATGTAAATACAAACAAAGTTTCAAATACATGTAAATTAAATGTCATTGTTATACATACTAATCAAGTTTATTGGATGTTCAAAAAATATCTAATTTTAATTTGAAATTTGTACCTATTTGAATTGAAACGGAAAAATAAATACAAAAAAATTGTTTAAAGTGCAAAAAAAGGAATTTCGGTTAATCGACACAAATTAATCATTTATTTGTTATTTGAAAATCGGCAATTTCAAATTATTCGAACAGTTAACCCTCCAAAATTAATCGGTTAACCGATTAACGGTTAATCGATTGAATACCCTAATACATATATATATATACATACATATATTCTGTAAGAATATTTTCAATTGGGATTGTTCGAAAAAAGATTCAAATATTTTTTCTTTTTATATTTGTAGTAAATTAAAGTTTTTATGTGGTAAATAAAAAAAATATAAAATAAATATTATTTTAAAATGTGTAAGAAATGGCGGCGGCAAGAGAAAATGAAATAAAGTCATTTGACGTTAATCCTAATCTAAATAAAATTAAATACGGCGATGCTGACCTTTGTTCAAAACGTCGAAAACTGAATAAAATTAACGAGCAAGAGGATGAAGATGAATACGATGAAAATATAAATACATCAATTAGTCCTGATGATGAGACTTATTTAAAGTTTGAAAAAAACGTAAATATAAATTGTTGTCAAAGTTCATTCATTGACACTGTTTCTAGTACAAGTGATATTGAAAAGGATTCAAACCATAAACATATAGCTAATCACACATTAACATCCCAAAAATTCGAGTCAAGTGCCAAAAATAAACTCATAATTACCGATAAACCGTCTGTATCTAGTAAAGGATTCGAAAATACTTTCAAGTTGCTGCAGAATCAAGTAAAAACGAATACTCAAAAAACAATTGACCTAATTAAAACAATAAATCCCGATAATGAATTTCCATCATATTCAGGATCAAATTTGAGCGTTGTAAGGGAGGAAGAGCCAACATGTTTCGAACTTGAATTAGAAGCCATGCAACGTATTCAAATATACGTTAAAGATATAGAACAGGTAAAGCATGGAGAAAGAAAAAGTGAAAAATTATCAACACCATTACTGGAGTTACTTTACAATTTTATCTCCAGAGGATTGTCGCAAGATTTTCTCAGTGAAACTGAACACTCCTTACAAACTAAAACATTGTGTAATGATACAACATACGATTCAAATTTAATGTATCATGTGGGAAAAAACACAAACGGTGCAAAATGTTTAAAAATTGTGCGCAATTTACTTAAACACGAAGAAGGTATATTCAAAATTTTTACTAACATTTTATTTCATTTAAATCTGTGAACTTTTGTGAATTTTTAAGTAATGGCATAGACTATTTTTAATGTATCAAGAGCTATATAGATAGTATAAGTAATATTATAATTTGATTAACAAAATGTTTTTGGAAAATTCTCTTACATCCTATGTTTTGAGATACATAATCTCATGTTTTGGATTGACACAGCCGAATAAAAATAAAGTAAACTTGCTTGACAAAGAAGAAGTTATTTTGTATATAAAATCGTTTAAATATTTGAAAAATAAATTTTGTTCCTTAAAAATGGCCGTCACTGTATATTAGACATGGCCTTTTAAAATATATTTGCTTTGGATGGGTCTTATTTTGTTCATTAGTAGCTAAAACTAACTACTGCAAAATATTTATGTTCAATCGGATAATTGTGTAAATAACGGTACTTTTTTGGATATCATAAAAAATTCTAACAAGGTATAAACCAATAATTTCGAATGAAAAACGAGTAAGAGAGCTATATTCGGCTGTGCCGAATCTTATAATACCTGGAAAGTGATGCAATTTTTCTGGAAGGGGCTGTCGAGTATAACAAGAATCTGTCTTTGAAATTAGCAAAACACCTCCAAAATCTTGAGTTACTGGTAAAAAACCGGTTTTTCATACCTTTAAGCACTTATAAGCCATTAACTAAATATCATTGAAAAAATATCATTTCTAGGCATTTTACTTAGAAATGTTTGCTTTTTCAATGGAACTTAGCTTATTCAAAAACTCCTCATCTTTCATAATTTTTTGAATTTGAGGTCCAATTAAAATACCTGAAATGTATCAAAACAGGTAAAAACTCAAAAAAAGGCTTGGGATGATATTGATAAAAACCTCCTTTTATTTAAGGGAAAATCGTTTTAAGATAGCAGAAAGCTTCGCCGTTTATATCAAGCTTTTTAACAAATTGTTTCATATAACCTAATTTAAAGTGCAGCGGAGGCAAAATTATATCATGATAATGAGTTAAAAAGCAAACATTTCTAAGTAAAATGCCTAGAAATATTTTTTTCAAAAATTTTGTTTTAGTACAATCTTTAATAACTTTGTCAATTTCCAATGGATTTTTAAAAACAATAATGGCCCATAATCATAGTCAAAAATAAAGTACATTTTAAGAGAATTAAACTCGACTTTACTTAAAAGTGGACTTTAGGTCTATCATAGACAAGTTAAAGTATACTTCTGACGCTGAAGTCGACTCTAAATATAAAACTAGCTGAAGTTGTTTTTAACTCGTTTAACAACAGCATCATCTGTACTTCACCGAGTAAAAAAGTTCGTCACAAAGTAAAAAATGTTTATGTTACAAGATATTGGCAGAGATTTTGCAATTATTGAACAGTTATCAATAAAATTAGTACCAAAATATCGTAATTATTATTAATTAATCTTATCTTTGCCATTTTTCCACAACAAACCACTTTCTTTAGATGTCCCGGTTACTTTTATTGTTTACGTTTTTTGATTTTTTTTTTTAATTTTGTATGTCAGCTGTTCAGCGTTGCCACTTGTCTGTTTTAGTCGGTTCAATTTAAAACATACTTTAATTTTGACAAGGGTGTGAAGTTAAATTCGTAAGTTAAATACGTCCCACATATATGTTAACTACTTAACATAGCACTGTTAAATAAAGTAAATTTGAAAAACATAGTTTTTTTTGGCAAAAACATAATAAAACAAGTAAGAGTGCTATATTCGGCTGTGCCGAATCTTATATACCCTTCACCAAATTATACTTCAAAATTTTAAATATTTTTAGGTAAACAAAATTTAGTTTTTTTTCCAGTTTTTTTAATTTTTTGGAAAAAAAATTTTTTCGATTGTTATTTTAATTTTTTTTTTTTTAAATTTTAAAATTTTTTTTTTTTAAATTTTAAAATTTTTTTTTTTTAAATTTTAAAATTTTTTTTTTTTAAATTTTAAAATTTTTTTTTGTTTTTTCAATTTTTTTTTTTTAAAAAAAAAATTCGGGTTAAAAATTTGTTCCCGATTTTGACCCATTGTGGGTCCAACTTACTATGGTCTTATATACGTCGTTGCAAATGTCTTTGAAATATCTATTATTAGATATCCATATTGTCTATATTAATGTCTTAGTAATCCAGATATAGGTAAAAAAATAGGTAAAAAATCGAGGTTGTCTTGGTTTTTTCCTCATATCTCAGCCATTTGTGGACCGATTTTGCTGATTTTAAATAGCAAAATTCTCGAAAGCATGTCTGACAGAATTATTGAAGATTTGGATCCCGAAGATATCTGGGGTCTTCAGAAAACTGATTTCAACAGACAGACAGACAGACAGACGGACAGACAGACAGACAGACAGACAGACGGACATGGCTTAATCGACTCCGCTATCTATAAGGATCCAGAATATATATACTTTATAGGGTCGGAAATGAAAAATGTAGAAATTACAAACGGAATGACAAACTTATATATACCCTTCTCACGAAGCTGAAGGGTATAATTAATTATTTTTATTCACCAATTAAAGAAAATACCTTAAATTTAAACTTTTAGTTAAAAAATAAAAAAAACGTCTTCATATTAAGATTAAAATTACAGTTTGAATATGTAGTATTCAAGTTCATTGGCGGGCCACTTAGGGCAGACCTGAATGGGGTTTGAATATGGTGGGTGAAAGCTGGGAGGGAGTAGATATCAAAACTGTATAGGGTATACCCAGTTGTTTCTCAGGGAGGGCGCTACTAGGGGCGGAATTTGTTCGATTACTTTGTTTACATTAATGTTCAAAGCGTTATAGGGGCCATTTAGGACAGACCTGAATGGGGTTTTGAGATACCGGGTGAAAGCTGGGAGAGAGTAGATGTCAAAATTATATAGGGCATATCCACTTCTTTCTCAGGAAGGGCGCTACGAGGGGTGCAATTTGTTCCAAAATTGTTGTAATGTTAAAAGTGTTATAGGGGCCATTTACGACAGACCTGAATGGGGTTTGGATATGGTGGGTGAAAGCTGGGAGGGAGTAGATACCAAAACTATATAGGGTATACCCAGTTGTTTCTCAGGGTGGGCGCTGCGTGGGATGGATTTTCTTCCAAAATTGTTGTAATGTTAAAAGTGTTATAGGGGCCATTTAGGACTGACCTGAATGGGGTTTGGACATGGTGGGTGAAAGCTGGGAGGGAGTAGATATCAAAACTATTTAGGGTATACCCAGTTGTTTCTCAGGGAGGGCGCTACGGGGGGTGGAATTTGTTCCAAAATTGTTGTAATGTTAAAAGTGTTATAGGGGCCATTTAGGACAGACCTGAATTGGGTTTGGATATGGTGGGTGAAAGCTGGGAGGGAGTAGATATCAAAACTATATAGGGTATATCCAGTTGTTTCTCAGGGAGGGCGCTACGATGGGTGGACTTTGTTCAATTACTTTTTTAACATGTATGTTCAAAGTGTTATAGGGGCCATTTAGGACAGACCTGAATGGGGTTTGGATATGGTGGGTGAAAGCTGGGAGGGAGTAGATATCAAAACTATATGGGGTATATCCAGTTGTTTCTCAGGGAGGGCGCTACGATGGGTGGACTTTGTTCAATTACTTTTTTAACATTTATGTTCAAAGTGTGATAGGGGCCATTTAGGACAGACCTGAATGGGGTTTGGACATGGTGGGTGAAAGCTGGGAGGGAGTAGATATCAGAACTATATAGGGTATATCCAGTTGTTTCTCAGGGAGGGCGCTACGATGGGTGGACTTTGTTCAATTACTTTTTTTAACATTTATGTTCAAAGTGTTATAGGGGCCATTTAGGACAGACCTGAATGGGGTTTGGATATGGTGGGTGAAAGCTGGGAGGGAGTAGATATCAAAACTATATAGGGTATACCCAGTTGTTTCTCAGGGAGGGCGCTACGAGGGGTGGACTTTGTTCAATTACTTTTTTAACGTTTATGTTCAAAGTGTTATAGGGGCCATTTAGGACAGACCTGAATGGGGTATGGACATGGTGGGTGAAAGCTGGGAGGGAGTAGATATTAAAACTATATAGGGTATACCCAGTTGTTTCTCAGGGAGGGCGCTACGAGGGGTGGACTTTGTTCAATTACTTTTTTAACACTTATGTTCAAAGTGTGATAGGGGCCATTTAGGACAGACCTGAATGGGGTTTGTACATGGTGGGTGAAAGCTGGGAGGGAGTAGATATAAAAACTATATAGGGTATACCCAGTTGTTTCTCAGGGTGGGCGCTACGGGGGGTGGATTTTGTTCCAAAATTGTTGTAATGTTAAAAGTGTTATAGGGGCCATTTAGGACAGACCTGAATGGGGTTTCAACATGGTAGGTGAAAGCTGGGAGGGAGTAGATGTCAAGACTATATAGGGTATACCCAGTTGTTTCTCAGGGAGGGCGATACGATGGGTGGACTTTGTTCAATTACTTTTTTAAGATTTATGTTCAAAGTGTGATAGGGGCCATTTAGGAAAGACCTGAATGAGGTTTGGATATGGTGGGTGAAAGCTCAGAGGGAGTAGATATCAAAACTATATAGGGTATACCCAGTTGTTTCTCATGGAGGGCGCTACGAGGGGTGGACTTTGTTCAAATACTTTTTTGAAGAATTTTTGTGTAGAAATACGTAAACATTTACGTCCCAGCAAAAACTTCGCTTACAGAGGCTACAATGACTTTTTAATAATGTCTCTTTTAATAACTTACTTTTTAAGTAGTAAAGTCTAAAAAAACAAAATAAACAAACAAAACAAAAAAGCTGTTACTTTTTTTCAATTTGCCCATTTTTTTATTGCATGTTTATTTTTAGAAAAACAGAAAAGAATATTGCATTACTGTGTGAAAACCATTATTTGACGCACAATAAAATAACTAAGCAGTGGTGTAGTGAGTACAACAACAGACTAGCAATCGGATGGTTGATGGTTCGACTCTTGGCTGCGACTTATTTTTTTTTTTATTTTTTGTTTGCAAATACAAAATTCTATATAACTCTACTAACAAAACAACTTATTTCCGTCCAAAATATCCCAGCAAAAACTTTTCTTACAAATAAGCCGAACAATAAGGGGAATTTGACGATTCAACTACTTATTTTTCTACTGTAAGAAGTCATTATTTTTGTTCGCGATGTCCCAAAAGTAATCCTTTATATTTTGGCCAGAAATAAGTTGTTTTGTTAGAGTTATTTATAGAATTTTTATTTACACAAAAAAATAAAAATAAAAAAAAACAAGTAAGAGTGATATATTCGGCTATGCCGAATCTTATATACCCTTCACCTTTGTTGTGGATGCATTATTATTTTTTATAATTAGTATATATGTATGTATGTACATTGCCCACTTTCAGCGTACAGCATCCTAAATTTATCAAGAACACAAAAAACAACAACAACGCCAAACGAAACAAAACACCAAAAGAAAAAACAAAATACGCAAGCCAATGAAACCAACACACGTCCAAACATACGTTTAATTGTATAAAAAACAACAACGCCAAAAGAAACAAAACACACATACGATTTGTTGCTTTTTTGTCAAAAAAACCAACACACAACCAAACAAACGTTTAGTTGTATAAAAAACAACAACAACGCCAAAAGAAACAAAACACACAAAAAAACAAAATACGCAAAGCATGCACAACCAAGCATACGTTTTGTTGCTTTTTTGTAAAAAAAAACCAACACACAACCAAACAAACGTTTAGTTGTATAAAAAACAACAACAATGCCAAAAGAAACAAAACACAAAAAAACAAGTAAGAGTGCTATATTCGGCTGTGCCGAATCTTATATATCCTTCACCAAATTATACTTCAAAATTTTAAATATTTTTAGGTAAACAAAATTTAATTTTTTTTCCAGTTGTTTTTTGAATTTTTTGGAAAAACTAATTTTTCGATTGTTATTTTAATTTTTTTTTTTAAATTTAAAATTTATTTTTTTTTTAAATTTAAAATATTTTTTTTTTAAATTTAAAAATTTTTTTTTTTGTTTTTTCAATTTTTAAAAAAAAAAAAAAAATCCGGGTTCAAAATTTTTTTCCCGGTTTTGACCCATTGTAGGTCCAACTTACTATGGTCTTATATACGTCGTTGCAAATGTCTTTGAAATATCTATCATTAGATATCCATATTGTCTATATTAATGTCTTAGAAATCCAGATATAGGTAAAAAAATAGGTCAAAAATCGAGGTTGTCTTGGTTTTTTCCTCATATCTCAGCCATTTGTGGACCGATTTTGCTGATTTTAAATAGCAAAATTCTCGAAAGCATGTCTGACAGAATTATTGAAGATTTGGATCCCGAAGATATCTGGGGTCTTCAGAAAACTGATTTCAACAGACAGACAGACAGACGGACAGACAGACAGACAGACAGACAGACAGACAGACGGACATGGCTTAATCGACTCCGCTATCTATAAGGATCCAGAATATATATACTTTATAGGGTCGGAAATGAAAAATGTAGAAATTACAAACGGAATGACAAACTTATATATACCCTTCTCACGAAGGTGAAGGGTATAATAAGTCGCAGACCCGATTCGAACCTGCAACCTTCTGTTTGGTAGTCTGCCGTTGTGCTCACTACACCACTGCTTAGTTATTTCATTGTGCATCAAATAATGGTTTTCACACAGTAATGCAATATTCTTTTCTGTTTTTCTAAAAATAAACGTGCAATAAAAAAATGGGCAAATTGAAAAAAAGTAACAGCTTTTTTGTTTTGTTTGTTTATTTTGTTTTTTTAGACTTTACTACTTAAAAAGTAAGTTATTAAAAGAGACATTATTAAAAAGTCATTGTAGCCTTTGTAAGCGAAGTTTTTGCTGGGACGTAAATGTTTACGTATTTCTACACAAAAATTCTTCAAAAAAGTATTTGAACAAAGTCCACCCCTCGTAGCGCCCTCCATGAGAAACAACTGGGTATACCCTATATAGTTTTGATATCTACTCTCTCCCAGCTTTCACCCACCATGTCCAAACCCCATTCAGGTCTGTCCTAAATGGCCCCTATCACACTTTGAACATAAGTGTTAAAAAAGTAATTGAACAAAGTCCACCCCTCGTAGCGACCTCCCTGAGAAACAACTGGGTATACCCTATATAGTTTTGATATCTACTCCCTCCCAGCTTTCACCCACCATATCCAAACCTCATTCAGGTCTTTCCTAAATGGCCCCTATAACACAATTAAAAAAGTAATTGAACAAAGTCCACCCCTCGTAGCGCCCTCCCTGAGAAACAACTGGGTATACCCTATATAGTTTTGATATCTACTCCCTCCCAGCTTTCACCCACCATATCCAAACCCCATTCAGGTCTGTCCTAAATGGCCCCTATCACACTTTGAACATAAGTGTTAAAAAAGTAATTGAACAAAGTCCACCCCTCGTAGCGCCCTCCCTGAGAAACAACTGTGTATACCCTATATAGTTTTGGTATCTACTCCCTCCCAGCTTTCACCCACCATGTCCAAACCCCATTCAGGTCTGTCCTAAATGGCCCCTATCGCACTTTGAACATAAATGTTAAAAAAGTAATTGAACAAAGTCCACCCATCGTAGCGCCCTCCCTGAGAAACAAGTGGATATACCCTATATAGTTTTGATATCTACTCCCTCCCAGCTTTCACCCACCATGTCCAAAGCCCATTCAGGTCTGTCCTAAATGGCCCCTATAACACTTTTAACATTACAACAATTTTGGAACAAAATCCACCCCCCGTAGCGTCCACCCTGAGAAACAACTGGGTATACCCTATATAGTTTTTATATCTACTCCCTCCCAGCTTTCACCCACCATGTCCAAACCCCATTCAGGTCTGTCCTAAATGGCCCCTATCACACTTTGAACATAAGTGTTAAAAAAGTAATTGAACAAAGTCCACCCCTCGTAGCGCCCTCCCTGAGAAACAACTGGGTATACCCTATATAGTTTTGGTATCTACTCCCTCCCAGCTTTCACCCACCATATCCAAACCCCATTCAGGTCTGTCGTAAATGGCCCCTATAACACTTTTAACATTACAACAATTTTGGAACAAATTGCACCCCTCGTAGCGCCCTTCCTGAGAAAGAAGTGGATATGCCCTATATAATTTTGACATCTACTCTCTCCCAGCTTTCACCCGGTATCTCAAAACCCCATTCAGGTCTGTCCTAAATGGCCCCTATAACGCTTTGAACATTAATGTAAACAAAGTAATCGAACAAATTCCGCCCCTAGTAGCGCCCTCCCTGAGAAACAACTGGGTATACCCTATACAGTTTTGATATCTACTCCCTCCCAGCTTTCACCCACCATATTCAAACCCCATTCAGGTCTGCCCTAAGTGGCCCGCCAATGAACTTGAATACTACATATTCAAGCTGTAATTTTAATCTTAATATGAAGACGTTTTTTTTATTTTTTAACTAAAAGTTTAAATTTAAGGTATTTTCTTTAATTGGTGAATAAAAATAATTAATTTTATTATGTTTTTGCCAAAAAAAACTATGTTTTTCAAATTTACTTTATTTAACAGTGCTATGTTAAGTAGTTAACATATATGTGGGACGTATTTAACTTACGAATTTAACTTCACACCCTTAATTTTGACTATGGTTGCACATTAATAAAAAGCAGGTTTTTATTTTAAAGTTGATTTTGAAAAGAACCGACTTTAGTGTTTGACTATGATTATGGGCCAATATTGCGTTTTACGCACAAATAAACTTATTTTTTAAATCAATGCATAAATAGTACGGTTACTTAATAAAATACTATGTAAAATCTTCTTCAAAGTTGGAAAATGGTGAAAAAATAAAATCAAAAATATGTTTGCTGAAGAAATGCACACAAATTTTGTCAAAATACTTAAACAATGTAGTTCTTCTTTTTTAATCAGTTTAAAAAATTAAAATCGATTGAGAATCTGCTTAGTTAATGGCTAATAAGTAACTCAAGATTTTTGAGGTGTTTTGCAAATTTCAAAAACATATTCTTATTGTACTCTATAAATCCTATCAGAAAAATAGTATTACTTTCCAGGTATTTCTACTTTAGTTTTTATACCCTTCACCATAGAATAATATATCCATAGAAGCGTTACTGAGAGGGAGAAAACCTAAGTCTGTTGTCAAAAACCTAAGTCATGAGAATGTATTAGTACATAGTTTTGATATTGTATTGGTGCCTTTTTAATTTTCACCAGACATACAGAGTTGTATAAAAATGTTTAAATTTTAATTTATTTAAATTTTCTTCTATTTCCAATGCCAAAAATTGAAACTCTGTTCTATAAATTAAATTCCACCACAAATAAAATTAAGTGTCAAAAATTAATAAAAAATATTTTTTTTCGTTTGAGCAAAATTAACGTGTTTCGGCAAAAAAGTGTCCTGAAATGTATTTTAAAAAAATGCGAAATATTGTGTAGAAGTGTAATAAAGTGGTTCGGTCTCTATTTAATTGGAATATCGAAGTTAAAATTTCAAGTATTTTTATATGTATAATTCTCTCACAAGTATGTTGAATTCACATATCACAAGTACGTGTGAAGAGAATAATTATTTTACTCTCAGCTTACTCTCAGTTGCGCCTCTAGTTGTACCCTATGCCGTTCACCATGAGTGGCAAGGGTATATATAAGTTTGTCATTCCGTTTGTAATTTCTACATTTTCCATTTGCGACCCCATAAAGTATATATATTCTGGATCGTTATAGATAGCGGAGTGGATATAGCCATGTCCGTCTGTGTGTTGAAATCAACTTTCCAAATCCCCTAAATAACTTACAAACATGATTGATACATCAAAATCTCCGGAATTCTTCCAGCTCGGTTGCTAATGGCCGAGATATAAGCAAAAACCCATGTATTTTGTTATAGGGCCCATACACACCACCATCGTTATTGAGCAATCAAGTGATTGTGCAATTAAGCTTGAAGCACACAATACACCAGCATGCTGGTACAAAATTAATTTTTTTTTTAAATTTTGTGGAAACGGTTATAATGAATAATGATAAAATTTGTGGTGAACTTATTGTTGCTATTATCCTAAAACGAAAAATGAGCAAAAAAATCGTATTTGGATAAAGAAATGGATAGAAAACAAAGGGGAACTAGAACATACTAAACTTCTAAAAGAATTGACAATCAGCGCAGAAGGTGATGATGGTACATTTTCCTTCTCTGGAACATTCCTGATCGTCTGAAAATTGAGTTTATCGTAATACCACAACGAAGACTCCAAAACATCATCTGTTCCTGCAGCAGATTTTTCACTTTTTTGGTCGAAAAACTTGTAATTTGTTTGAAATATGTTCTTTTTACCACTTTTTCTCAATCTGCTTCTTGGTCCACCTGTTTTAATGGTCCTACCATTCCGTACTTTTAACATTCCATAGGCTAGGCATTGTTTACGTTCGAGAAATGATCCCCAAAATATTTTTTCTTTGGCATTCATATTTATTTTTTTTTTTATTTTTTTGATGTTTATGCCATGACGATTTTTATTTTATGAGCTATTTTTACAACACACGATTCAATCATGCTGATACAATAAAAAAAATATCAAACTATTTTTGATAAAGCACCAGCAGCAGTACAATCACACCACAAGCTTATACACGGTCAATCAGCTGGCACAAGCACTTGATTGCACAATTATATGGTGTTGTGTATGGGCCCTATTAGTGTTTCATGAAATCATGTACATATATAATAGCATAATAACCCTGCCAGCAATTGGAAGTTATATTTTCGATATGTATACTAAAATGTGTCTCTTTTGTGTCGCAAAAATGTTATTCAGCATATAAAAAACATTTTACAAAAACAAATTACATCACTATCGAATTATGCTCATCTTCACAATAACAAATTACATTAATAACGACTTTTTATTGTTTACATTTTAAAAAGAAGAAGAATATGACAATACTCAGTATATTTATGAATTTTAAAATCATCGGTTGTGTTAAATAAAAAGTGTGTGTTTTAACTTAAGTTCAAATTAAATAGTGATAAATAAAGTTTTATTAAATAATTAGTGATTAATTTAAATTATATTTGTTAAAAGTGTATCAATAAAGTTTTTTTTAAAGGTATAGAGTTAGTGCAATAACTAGTGAATTTTTTTTTAAATGTGAATACGTATTCCAATTAATTAGTGAAACATATTTTATATAATTTTTTATACTCTAATTTTTAATTAAAGTCATTTTAAGTTAAGTTATATCATTATTTTATTTATTTTTAATGTAAATAAGAATATGCATGGTGTTTTCATAACTGGAATGCAATAAAATATTTCCATTTTAATGCAAGAAGCAGAATTGGAAACATCTTCTCTCTGGACACTTTTTAGACATAAATTTAGATATAATAATACACTAAATGGATAGAATTGGTAGGTATCAGCACTGTGACACTATTACGATAAGAAAGCGATATCATATTCGATGAGTTTCAACTTCAAGATGATACGTTTGGGACACTTTTTGGATAGTAATTGTTGGCAGGGAAAAAGAAAACAAAAGTTTAGTTATGTGTATATATGTATGTAGATATGTGTAATACACATTGAGCATATTCAAAGTATATTTTCCAAAGTTGTTTTTTTCATTTTTTGAAAAAAAAAATAAATTATTTAAAATTTTTTTTTCCATTTTTTTCGTTTTTTCGAGTTAAAAACTATTTTTTCCCGTTTTGACCCATTGTAGGTCCAACTTACTATGGTCTTATATACGTCGTTGCAAAGGTCTTTTAAATATCCTTAGATATCCATATTGTCTATATTAATGATTTAGTAATCCAGATATAGGTCAAACATCGAGGATGCCCTGGTATTTTCCTCATATCTCGCCATTTGTGTACCGATTTTTCTGTAAATAGGAAACTGTCATATAGACCCATTAGCCTATTGTCAAATATATCAAAGCTATTTGAAAAACTCTAGAGTTGCCAAATGTCCCGGGATTGTCCAGCTTTTAGTCATGAAATCCCGCGTCCCGCTCGGGATTCGTAATTCCCGCTTTATTGGATTTTCTAAATCTAATAACTACTTATTTCATATATAGTTTTAAAGAACATCATTATGTTGAAAATGTATAAACAAATTTAAACAATTAAGTGGAACTGATATGTATGTATTGCCCGTGAGCAAATATTTATTCAGAAAAGAGTTCGTATACTTAACCAGTTATTTCTTAATGATCAATCGACTCAGAATAATTAAAAATCATTATGTCCATCTTCTGGCTGGTTGTCCGTGACTGAAATACCCAAGAATTTTAGGCGTTACTCAATGAAGATAGTTGTCATACTCAACAAGAGCTTTCGAAATCATTTGGAACTACTCAGTCAGCAATTTCAAAATGTTTGCAGGAAGCAGGATTCATCCAAAAGCAGGGATATACGAATTGAAGCTGAGACACGTTGAAAGACGATGGCTGGGAAGTTTTGCTTCATCCGCTTTATAGTCCAAACGTTGCCCCGTCCGACTTCAATTTGTTTCGATTGAAGCATAACGTTCTCTCTGCAATACGCTTCACTTTGGAACAGAGTATCCGATATTGGCTTGATTCGTTTTTGGCCTCAAAAGATGTGCAGTTATTTTGGCACCCAGTATTTTCCAATGCAGTTTTTTTATTTTTTGTATGGAAAATTTCAAATCAAGTTAAAGTAGCAAACAAAGATTTACACAGAGTTCACTATTAAGGGCCATTATTAATATAACTTGCCTTTAAGTTCAAAATATTAAAAGTTAACTTTAAGGGTACCTTTTTTTATTGCTTAAAGTTAACTTTTACTATTTCGAACTTAAAGGCATGTTGTAATAATGGCCCTAAGTGGGAATGGTCTAGCATCATTGCAAATGCAAAATTTTACCGTAATCGAATAACAAAATACATAAAAATCCTTTACAATTTTGCATTTGCAATGATAAAAGACCATTCGCACTTAATAGTGAACTCCACTAGTGTTAAGATAGTTGAGGTATAATTTATTATCTTTTGCCCCGCGAAATTTGTGAAAATTCCGCCATTTTTCACCTATTTTTAAAATTGTCCCGCTTTTTGCAAAAATAAAACTGACAACCCTAAAAAACTCTTAATGCACAAGTTAAAACCGATAGTGAATCATTTTGATTGTATTCCAACTCATCAATTCGGATTTCGGGAAAAACATAACACCATAAAACAAACTCACAGGCTGGTAGATATCATATCCAAGACATATGAAGAAAAAAATATTGTTCTGCACTCTTCATCGACGTTTTCACAAGCCTTCGACAAAGTATGGCATGAAGGATTATCGATAAAAATAAAACAATATTTACCAGTAAACACACAAGCTTCTAGAAAGTTATTTAAGTCATCGAAAGTTCGTTCTTAAAGAGGGAGACTTCATAAGTTCACTACAGCCTATTGAAGCAGGCGTACCCCAAGGAAGTATACTGGGTCCCTTCCTATATTTGCTATATACTTGTGATATGCCTACAAACAGTCGAACCCACATATCAACATTTGCTGATGACACAGCTATACTAGCCATTCATGAAAACCCCCAAGAAGCATCTGTACTTTTACAAGACCATATACTCGACATAGAGAGGTGATTAAAACAATGGAGAATAAAAGGAAACGAGCAAAAATGTATACGTCTCACTTTCACATTGCGTAGAGAATCGTGCCCTCCAATCCTAATAAATAATCATAATACCTCAACAAACTGAAGTTAAATATATAGGTCTGCATCTAGACCGACGTCTTACCTGGAAAAAGCATATAGATACGAAATTGACTCAAATGAAGTTAAAATTACTACAAATTTACTGGCTAATTGGTAAAAACTCGAGATTGAGTTTAGATTGTAAACTTTTGCTGTACAGCTCAATAATAAAACCTATATGGTGTTCTGGAATTCAATTATGGGGCACGGCCTCAGCTTCTAATATTGAAAAAAATCAAAGATTCCAAAATAAAATATTAAGAATGATAACAGCGGCGCCTTGGTATGTGAGAAATATTAACATTCATAAGGACCTATGTGTCTTCCTGATGAAAAATTAAATAAAAAACAAGCGGAGTCATATTTGAAAACGTTAGATGTTCACCCTAACCCACTTGCACGAACATTAATGAGAAGTAATGGCTACATCCAACAGACCTGCTCTGATGATAGGATCTATAAATTAAATATAATTTTTCGTCCAACTGTGGTGGGACGTAAATAAAAATTAATTTTATATTTTTTTAATGTATCTTCATTTATTTGTGAAGATACAATAAAAAATAGGAAACTTCTCGAAAGCATGTCCCACAGAATTATTGAAGATTTGGATCCCGAAGATATCTGGGGTCTTCAGAAAATTGATTTCAACAGACAGGCGGACAGACAGACGGACATGGCTTAATCGACTCCGCTATCTACAAGGATCCACAATATATGTACTTTATAGCAGGGGTGCCCACAAGTTCCTTATGGAAGAGCAAACACCAATACATTTTAAGAAAAACTAATTTTTATTCAATATTATTTGTTGTTAAAACCAATACTGCAGAAAAAAAACAGACTTTCAAAACACACTGTTCTAAACAATGTCATACGATAAACTAAAACAAAATCTACACTGATGATTGCTGTCGTCAATAGTTATGTTCGCGTACTTGATAATTTGTACAAATAATCGCTGGAAGTTACGGGATTCCGTTCGTAGATTGTTAAATGTGACAGTTCGTAGATAGAGAACATGATATTTTTTACTGGACATTTTTTCTCCAGTAAAAAATATCAACATAAAAAGTATGTTTAAAACATATTGTTGCAAATGTAAACAAAACAAAAAAGTTGAAAATTAACACAATTTACAAATCTTGCAAAGAAAAGAAGTAAAATAACATAAAACAAACGTTTTAAATTGATTTATAATAATATACAATTTATTTTTACAAATTGTTGTTCGCGTACTTTTTTGGATATTTTTTTAGATTGAGAGTATATGCATTTTTACGCTCTGAATTAAAGTTACTGTATAATTTTTTCTGGAAAGTACGCGAACACACTTTATGTTTACCAGCAAAGCATACGAAAGTGTTGTTGCTTTGCACATGCGTGTATTCACTGAAGAACGACAAAAAAAATAATAAGACAATGTTGTTTGTGTATTTTGTATTGCTAGTGCTGAGTGCTCTAGTGAGTATATAAAACACACAGCCTATAGCTAAGAGCATTTACAAAAACAAATGAGCACCAAGAGTAAAGGGCTTGGGAATGATTGCTTTATAGGGTCGGAAAATTATATTGTGGAAATTACAAACGGAATGACAAACTTAACAAAGTTTCCTCTGACCATATATTGAGCAAAAAGTACTAGTTTACGCATATTTTACTAGCATTTCTGTGTAGAACATAGTTGTTTACATAACTTATGCATGCAAAACACTGGGTAAATAATACACAAAATGTCCTTTTTGTTGAATATATCGCGAGCAAACATGCTAATAACTTGGTTATTTTTATATCGACAATTAAATTGTCAATTTTCTCTAGAAGATAAGATTTATTTCAAATGCTTAAAAAATATTTTTTAAATACATAGTGAATATTTTTAACATATCCAAAAAGGTACCATTATTTACCCAATTTTATAACTTTCAATCGATTTCCGTCACGAGTTATATTTATCCGATTGCACTTAAATTTTGCAGTATTTAGTTTTAGCTACTAATGAACAAAATAAGACCCATCAAATCTGTATACACATACAGTAGCGAGCATAAAAATGCAACGCTATGCAATGTGATTTTCAACAGCACCAATTGTCCACATCTGCTGTTTTTATATTCTTATTGATCATAGGAAATTATTATATGACATTTTGTCCAATATTTGTTTATGTAAAGATAATTATAACATTTTTAGTAAAAACAGTGGTAAAATTGTGCGAGCAAAAAAAAAGGAACTCTACGGAAATTTACTTAATTTTTAAAGCTTTGAAAAAAATAATTATAAAAAATTGCTAAAAACTATAACAATATTGCATTACCATCATTTACTATTAATACAAACAAGGACATTAAAATTCAAAAGGATAAACATTTTATCCTAAAAACGCCGTACTCCTATTCAGTTATAAAAATTTAGATATAATTAAGAATTGTGTTATGATTAGAGTGCCGAAATAATTTTGATAGCTAGTTTTGAATTGGATTTTATTGAAGTAAAACTACGATGTTAGACATTGAAGTAATCAAGGCTGTATTACCTGATCCATGGAAGGTGACATCACATATTTGATGCTACCCAAACGAACACATGTGGACATTTATGACTGTGATAAAATAAACATCACTGTGTTATAATTTGTTTTATTAATTTATTTTTATTGACATTTTGTTAAATTTTAACAAAATTTTATGAATTTCTATGTGGAAACACATACAGCCTAACTACGAAAGCCTTAAAGTCGATTTTAAGTCCATAAAGTTGACTATTATTTTAAATTTCGTACCATAAAACAAATTTCAAATATAATTTAAAATGTTATTTTATTATTTCAAAAAAAAGCTTTTTGTTTTGAACTTTTATGTACATTTTGTTTTTTTAATTTTTTGAAATTTCTTCTTTTTATTTACATTCATTGAAAAATATTTTCAATTATTTGAATGCATATGTTAGAAAAAGTTTTGAAGCTTTTTTCAAATAAAAATAAAAGTTCTATTTTAAAATAAATTCGACTTTAACAAAAATTAACTTTAAAATTTCATTCATAGTTAGGGTGATATTTTTAATTCCGGAGTGGGAATATTAGATTATGTGGACCTTTTTCCACAATGTTTACACATTTTATTACTATATGGCGTTGCAGGTTAAAAGTAAATGACAAAAATGCCGATCAAACTCACTTGTGAGACTCATGTAGTTCACTGCCGGAGGAATATCAAACAAAATCATATACTATTAAAATAGAACTTATTCGCCAGCGGAGTGGAAATTGTGTTTAGCAATTGCAATAGTATCGTCTATTATTCCAAATTTATCTTTAAAATCCACTTTTTTAAGATGGAAAGTAAAAAGAATTCCTTAAAGTAGGTTTAAAGTAGGGTCGAACCTACTTTAAAATTTGTACATTTAACAATTGTTTAATAAAGGTATTTTAAGCTATTAATCGTTTATGAATACAACTTTATGAAAATTTTTCTATAATTGGTTTATAAACCTTTTGTAAATGTTTATGCATATGGCTGCTAATCAATAGTGATGAAAATTTGAACCTTTGTCGGAAACCCTTCCATTATGGTTTTTATAGTGCTTTCTGTCACTTTGTTCGAACAGGTTGTCCATCTCCGTTTAAAATCTACCACACTTTTGGACACCATTTTTGTGCTCTCCAATTCTCTTTTAGCAAGAGTCCACAAATACAAAATTATTGTTCTTTTACCACTCAAACCTTTCTTACCAAAGTGACAGGATGCCAAATCAGGCCAAACATAAGTGGACACATTAAGATGTCTTATGAATGGTAAACATTCCTTGATGTAAATTTCGGTATTTATAGAGCCCTTTGTAACAAATGTTTGGCTTTTTGCCGCAACCGCATATTGCTTGCCATACCAAGAATTTTTTTTTTTTTGGAGCAGGAATATTTTTTTTTATAAAACTTGACTTCAATTTCCGTGCTTTGTTTTTGGCCTCTAAATTTTTAGCAGAGTTCCTGTGAGGAATTTGAGCCTTGTATGTTTTTAAAAATTCATTGGCTTTAACTTTTCGTACCAAATAGTCCGAGCACTGAGCTAACCGCGCTGCTTTCCTACCGGATGTGTTGGAAGCTCTTTTGAAAATGCTTTCCATTTTTTGCTTTAGAAACATCATGTGGACCATTCCTTCTACCTGAATCTTATTTTCTACCAACGGACAAGTTCTCCGGGTACTGTTTAGTAATATTGGAAACCGTAGAAGGTAGAACTTTGATTTTTTTTGCCAACTTTTAATCAGATTAACAACAAATGAACATAATTGACATTAAACATAATAACTGACATGCTTTACAAAGGTAACTTAATAAAAAACAAGTAAGAGTGCTATATTCGGCTATGCCGAATCTTATATACCCTTCACCTTTGTTGTAGATGCATTATTATTTTTTATAATTAGTATATATGTATTACATTGCCCACTTTCAGCGTACAGCCTCATAAATTTATCAAGTACACAAAAAACAACAACAACGCCAAACGAAACAAAACACCAAAAGAAAAAACAAAAACAAAATACGCAAGCCAATGAAACCAACACACATCCAAACATACATTTTATTGTATAAAAAACAACAACGCCAAAAGAAACAAAACACAAAAGAAAAACAAAATACTCAAAGCATGCACATCCAAACATACGATTTATTTCTTTTTTGTCAAAAAAACATACACACAACCAAACAAACGTTTAGTTGTATAAAAAACAACAACAACGCCAAAAGAAACAAAACACAAAAAAACAAAATACGTAAAGCCTGCACATCCAAGCATACGTTTTGTTGCTTTTTTGTCAAAAAAACCAACACACAACCAAACAAACGTATAGTTGTATAAAAAACAACAACAACGCCAAAAGAAACAAAACACAAAAAAAAACAAAATACGCAAAGCATGCACATCCAAAAACATACGTTTTGTTGCTTTTTTGTCAAAGCATGCAATACATTGTGTTTTTTGATGAAATTTTCAGAGGTTGTCTCGGATTTTTGCTCATATCTCCGTTATTTATGGACTGATTTTAAATAGCAAAATTCTCGAAAGTATGTCTGACAGAATTGTTGAAGATTTGGATCCCGGAGATATCTGGGGCCTTCAGAAAATTGATTTCAACAGACAGACGGACATGGCTTAATCGACTCCGCTATCTATAAGGATCCAGAATATATATATTTTATAGGGTCGGAAATGAAAAATGTAGAAATTACAAACGGAATGACAAACTTATATATACCCTTCTCACGAAGGTGAAGGGTATAAAAAACATCACTTAATACTTGGGTATCTTATCTTATCTATCTTGTATAAGAAAACCCGAAAAATTTATTTTATGACTAAATTATAGGAGTATAGGTTGTACATTAAAATAGTAAGCATGAAAATTAAATACATCTTCTTTGCAAAAAAAGTTATTAAAGAAAACATTAAAAAATTCATTATTTTACTGGACAAAAGTATAGGCACAACTATTTGTAAAATAATAAAAACGTCTATTAACATTAATTTAATATTTAGTGGGCAGTCTTTTTTACTGAATAAGTCTATTTGGCAGGAAGTGGACTAACTTTTTGGTTCTATTTTCGCCTATGTTATGTCATTCTTCCATGGAAACAGCTTTAAGCTCAGTCTTATTTGAAATTGGGCGTTTTTGGATTCTTCGCTCCAACTCCTCCCACAAATGGTTTAGGTCTGGGGACTACAGGGGGAGTGGCAAGACATGAGCCGTATTATAGGCTGGAATACATGAGCCTTTGTCTTGCTGGATGGTTAATGATTTAGGTATGTTTAGCTTCTCTGCGCTTTTTATGACATTATCCTTCAAATGTTAAGGTAAACTGTCTTATACTATGTTCACATTTGCAGAGTTAATCATCTCAAACGTGATTAAGCTCTAATCACTTCCAAATCGAGATGATTATCCATACATTTAAATGATTTGTTAATCACTTCAAATTGACATGATTAAATCTTAATCACTTCGTTAATCACGTAGGATCAACTGAACATACCTCAAACTGATGATGATGTAGCATCGGCCACCTTTTAGTGTAGTACCGATAAATAAATTTTGACAGAAGTTTTCTTTTTTTTCCTTAAAAAACCTTAAATAATTCATCAATGTTCACAATTTCATTATTAAAAAGTTTAAAATAATTTGCTGATATCTTTAATAAAGTATTTATTTCCATATTTAATGCCTTGTTTTTTTATTTGTCAACTTAATCATTTTAGTGTCAACTTAATCATCTCAAATGTAATGTGAACGGCTTTGATTAACTTAATCAAAATTTCGCTTAAACGCGTTTAAAAGCCCAAGTGTGAACATAGCATTATCCATTATCTGGTCAATGAATACGATCTCTCCCACACCCGCAGAAGACATTTAGCCCCATACCAAAACTTTACTGTTTCTAAAACATTTTTGCCTTCATATACAGTGTTACGCTTTCGTCAGACCCTAGTGTGTTCATCAGTTCAGAAATTATTAAATTTACTTTCGTCTGTGACAGTACCTGATCCCAAAAATCACATTGCTTATTTTCAAACTGTATGGCATAGTCTACTCTCTTTTTTTGATTATTAGTAAATGTTAACGGTTTGCGTCTATCCACACGTGAGTTAAACCAACTTCATGCAACGTTCTCCGAACATTTTTGGAGTGTACATCTTTGCCAAAATCTTGTTTAATATTTGCGCCAACCTGGGAAGACGTTATTTTTAGATCAAGTCTTACTTTTCGTACGATTTGAGCACGTTCTTTCTGAGTTAATTTTCGAGGACGACTACATTTTCAAAGTTTTTTGCCTTTGGATTTACAATAATCTGTATGGTAAAACTACTGCGATTTATTAATTCCCCGATCCCATCAAATGGTTTGCCTTGGTTATGCAAATGTAAAGTTACTCTGAGATTCAGAAGTCGGGGATAATTTTAAAAAGATAACAACTAAATTATGTATTTTCCAAACTTTTTGAAACTTCTTACTTATGTAAATGACTAAAAAATAATAACGGATCATAAGAGCATGTGTCGGATGTAAAATTGTTGCTTAATTATTAAAATTTAAATAACTAGATGATGCCTAAAAAAATGTGCCTATACTTTTGTCCGTCGTATTTTAGATATTTTTGTATTTTTTATCTGCCATCGGACTAACTCATATTTCTACATGAATAAAACTGCTAGTATCTTAAAATATGTAGCAACCTTTAATAGATTAATAGTAGTTTCAATACAAAAAATATTATTTCTGCTTTTAATACAATCTTTAGATACAAAATTGCTGTTGTGCATATACTTAAGTCCATCACTGTATTACTTCTCAATATTGAGTTCTTCTTGGATTATGGTTATCATACTCTGAGTACAACATATTATGATATAATGATTCATCATGAACATGATTGCCATAAATATACATTTATTTACTACAATCATATATATATCAAAGGCATATTATGATTACCGCAATCATATACATAATTACAGTACCATAATATTGTTAACAAAACTTGTAAACATTTTGAAATGGTTATGGTAAACATATACAACTATATTTTTTCTCTGGGTATAGTATTAGATGATTTTAATTGAGTTTTGTAAGATAACTAACGAAAAAAGATGAAAAACTGATTTTCCA
The DNA here is from genome assembly GCF_958450345.1 of Calliphora vicina. Lineage (NCBI taxonomy): Eukaryota > Metazoa > Arthropoda > Insecta > Diptera > Calliphoridae > Calliphora > Calliphora vicina. The sequence goes on along the minus strand of NC_088781.1, from coordinate 91,055,724 downwards.
GGGTACCACTCAATGAAAATCAAAAATATCCCTTTTTTTATTGAATTTGCTGTAGCCGGCGTTGAGCTTAATAACATTACTAAACATAACTTTGCGATATTCGGACATTTAGACATCAAAATGCATGAATAAGGCAAACAAAAATAGAATTTTCCCTATAAGATACTTACTAACTTCAAATCGATATATCTCGATTCATAACTTTTTTACCGATATACATAACTTTTACCGGTGGGCAGAACCCCCGCCAATTTAAACTGTCGCACAGTGTTATAAGACATGTATCACTCGTTTTTTGTTCTTTTATAAATAGGTAGTTCAAAAGTCATAAAAGCGATTGAACTAGAAGAACTACCTAGTTCATTTTTGAACTATGAACTAAAATGAGCGGTCATTGAAATGAACTATTAAGCAAAAGTCTAATTACACAGTACAACACATGATTTTGGGACTCAATTCTGACAATTATGGACCGATCACCATGAAATTAGTTCGTGTATTTGTGTCTATATGAAAGTTATTTATCATGAATTTTGTATGTATACCATAATTTTTAACAGATTTATGCACTCTAAAGTGATTTTCTGAAGCGTGTCTTATATGGGAGCTATGACTAATTATGGACCGATCATAAAAAATTTGGTACATACAATTTGTTCGGCCCAAGGACGAAGCTTGATGAAATTGGCTGAAATCCTGTATGTACATCCTGTATTTGATATTGAATAAAATGTATAGAAAATTATAATGATTGCGTTCGAAATTTATTTCGATTACGAGTGGGACAATTTGCCCCCTGAGTATTTCATTAAAATCGTTTTTTGGCCCGGTGATGATGATGATTATTAAAAAGATGTATTTGAAATGTATTATTTCGTTTTGTATTGAATTGTTATTTTATTTTAAGGTTTTGTTTACTCCTAACCCCCATTAACACGAAGTCTGGTTATGCCTTAACTAAAACTTATATTGCCTGTTAAAATTATTTTTGTATGAAAACTGTCAGTATAACTATTAGTTAGGTTAGGTTATAAAGGCAGCTAGTTATCAACCAGCTCACTTGGGTCCATTAAATTGGTCCCTCTGTGTTACCATAAGGATCATGCTCAGGGCCTCAAGAGGTCCTTCACATGTCAGAAATGGGTTCAATGCCGAACCAACCTGACGCACGAATGAACGAATCCAACCTCCTGACATCCAGAGTAGATAGATCCGCTAGGCCGTGCAAAAATGGACTATCTATTGTCGCAGTCCGCACCCCTGCTAGGGCAGGGCAAAGACAGAGGAGATGTTCAATCGTCTCATCCTCGTCTTCATCATGGCAACTCCTACAGAAGTCATTGTATGGAGTATTCAATCTCCTAGCATGCGCACTTATCAAGCAATGCCCGGTGAGCACTGATATCAGAGCTCGTAGCCTAGCCCGAAGTAGTCCCGTGAGGGACATTGACCTATGATGGTCAAATACGGGCCAAGTGAGTCTCGATATCGAGCAATTTGTCAAATTAGACCATCTGAGCTGAGCAGACTCAAATAATTTACGCTGTATGGTTGACTTACAGCAAGATAGCGGTAAACCGACCAAGTGATCGATCTCGTCAATATGTAGACGTGAGCCTCTTTTGGCCAGTTCATCCGCAATAGCATTGCCGGGTACACCAGAGTGACCAGGCACCCAGAATAACTCCAGGTTAGAATGTCTCGCCATCTCATTAAGAGATACCCGGCATTCATGTGGATGTCGAGTAGACGCCAGATAGGGATTTGATAGCAGGCTTACTGTCGGTACATATTCGGATATTCACACCAAATAGCCTATAGTACTCCATCCAGTGTAGTATGTTAAAATATGTTAAAATCACTAGTTCGGATAGTAGTAATCACCAGTTCAGATAGTATTTACCAACACTGCTTTAATACTACGAATAAAAACAACTATGCGTCGTTTACAATGTACATATGTATGTATGTATGTATGTATGTATGTATGTATGTATTTGAATCTGTATCTATAAAAATGAATTTGTGGATTCACTGTGTAGTATGTATGAGTGTGGATTTTAAAATTCTATGGAAATGTGCAAAACGAGATTTGTTTGTGTGTGGTTTTTGAACTGATAGTTAAACAATCTTATAGATTGATTATATATTTGTCTGTACTTTATGATAAATGAATCTATTATAATTTTACTTGCTAATAAATACAATTTAAATAAAAATAAACATTTAATATTCGAGTAAATATATTATAAAGTAAATCAACAAAATCAAATATAAATAAACAAATGTGTTCGCCATTTTGCCGTCCGTCATATGGATTTTTTACTTAGTTGCTAATAAACATCACGAGCCTGTGGGTCGTATATATAATATGATACCTACTACGTATTTCTTTAATTTCTATTGTTTTAAAGTTAATGTTTCTACCTAAAAGAAGGACAGTTTCAGCAGGTTTAAAGGTTATTTGTATTTATATTAGTACAAATTATTTTCTTCGTCATACATTGTACATGTATGTATGTACATATGTATATCCATGTGTATGAATGTATGTACATATGTATGTATGAATATAGGTAGACGGAAAAAGTATCTTACTTAGTTTAAAGAGAATTGCGGTCGAATATCCTCCTTTTAATTGTGAGTGTGAATGTCAAAACAGAGTTTTTAATTACATAAATTTAAAGTTTATTAACAGTTGTCTCTAAAAAGTGAAGTCGTCAGTTAACTAAAATACACTGCTCGGTTGTGTAGATTAACTACATATTTCATTAATTTAATTTATATTTCTACATACAAATGCATGCATACATACTTACATACATAGTTTGATTGGTGCAAAAAAAAACAAATATTGAAAAGTGAAAAGGGTGTATTTTATACTTTAAAATTATGCGCAAACTCACCTTTCATGTAACAATTACAACAGCGATTGACTAAAATAAATTTGTTAAAATAAATTTTCTTAAAAAAAATAAACAAATTTTAAATATTTTTGACTCAAATCTAAATGTGCTGATGTATAATCAAATTTCTTTGAAAACGTAATTAAAAGAATTAAAATTCTTTAGCATTGTAGTGCAAACTAACTTTCCAAAAAACCAGACATAGACAGCAAATAATTGCATAATACACCATCTATCTAATCATCCACCACCAAACTCGCAGAAAACCAAAAAATATAAATATATAATCCTCTAAAGAAATACTTGCCGATTAAGGCGTTGTGTTCTTGTGAATTTTAACAACAAACGCTCATATGGATGGGACAAATAATGAAGATTGTGCTGCTAATTCTGAGGCACCACTTGTTAAGAGCACTACATCGCAAAATGTTTTATATACAACAGCAACAACGTTAGAAAATAGTATATTTGTTATGGAAGATGAAGAGACAAATTTGGAAGATTGGGAACTATTTAATAACGAAACAAACCAGTTGGAATATGATGAAGAAGAGTTATTTTATTCGACTCTTTCAAGTAGTCCCAATAATTATAATGCAGGTTCTGAAGAAAACATGGTGTTAAATACAGATACTAGTCTGAATTCCAATCAAGCACTAATTCGCGACGAACAATTGCTTATAGAAGGTAGCAAAATGCGTTTACATATGTATGTATTCATGTACTACTAGCTCATTTACATAAACATAAAACTACACGAAAACTCATTTAAACGTGTTTTCAATAACAATCTTATTTATTTTACTAGATTATAAAACGATTTACAATACAATATCACAATTGTAATAGAATTTAACATATCGATAAATTCTAAATTCAATACATACTGCATTTGTTAGAAAAATAATAATACCTATGCTATTTCTTATATTAAAAGTCCTGGACATATTCTGAAAAAAGAAAACAAACTAAAAATTATTTATTAATGGTACCTATTGACAAAAAAATGTAAACTTTAATTTTTACAAAAATTTTCTGGCCTCAGTGACACAGTATAAACGTATCGCATTGAATTGTAACATCTCGGTGTTTGGGGTCATTGTCTTACTGGAATCTCCAAACTAGGGTTATATTTACTTCAACGTATGAATATCGTTTAAAATGGAAATGTATCCAATTCCAATAAAAAAAACATGCAAAAGAAGTAGTAAATGCATGGGTGCCACTGATAATGAACTGGTTCTTTTTAGGTGAAACAAGCATGATTTTAACACTTGCGAGTCATTGGAGAGTATGCCTAACATTAAAAAAGTGCTTAAAACCAATGAAAGTTCAGTGAATAGACTAGATTGTTCATTGATCTGCAACATTACCTCAAATGAGTGCTTTAAACCGATGAAATTTGCATGATTCTAATACGTATTTTCATTGGTGCACAATATTAATTTTAATATGCATTCCAGAAGGTATTATGAATTAATTCAAAAAATAAATGAAAATACATAAATAAATTTTTAATTTTTAATGAAGATTTCAACACGGACGCAATAAACAAATTTTAATATTAAACATAAATATTTATTAACTCTGTTATTTTGAATGTTTATTGTAAGAAATAAAAAATAAAATAAAAATTTTAAATCCTAAAAAAATACCAAATTATAGTGAAATATTGCAATTTCTATATTAGAGTTGAAAGAGAGTATTGGATGTGGGTTTTCATGGGTTCGGTTATGATAAATTTATTCACCCTTATCGTAGTTGGCGTAAACGTCTTACGCCTACGACTGTTTCGTACTAGATTAAATATAAAATGCAAACTGTTTCTTTAATCTAGTACGAAACTGTCGTAGGCGTATGACGTTTACGCCAACCACGATAACGGTGATTATAATTTAGAAAAAATGAATTTGAGTAAATAAGTACTAAAAAACTCATGAAAATATCCATTCTTCTTGAACAACCTAGTGTTATAAAATGTTGATACTTTTGACATTTATTGGGTACTCAATGGATGGTATAATTGATTCCGCACGGAAAGGAAAATTTAGCGGAAAGAAATATCGATCGATATGCAAATTGCAATTATTCATTCCTGCTGTATAAATTTTCCGCGAAGTAAATTTAACATCCCTCTTTTAATTAAGTACGAGTTGATTTTGTGTCAGCTGATGATGAAAAAATACATTTCAACAGTCGAAAAGTAAGTATGGGTTGATTAAGCAATCAGGCCCGTTTTAGTTTTTTTGCCTTCGACAATTTTGAGTCTCACTCTGGCACCTGTGTGTTGTGTTGCTTCGTATAACGGTTCCTGTTTTATGTCGTTTGCACCAACCGCGTGTCTCTTAATTTGATAAACCCTGGTGGAGACCATTAAACCTCTTCGTTACTAGTGGAGTACCAATTAAAACTCATATCGTGAAGTCTTTTAAGCGTTCCAGCTTCCTATATGAAGATATAGGTCGACTAGGGACTTACTTAAATCGTGTGGGATACCCTGGCGTTTTGGTTACGTAACCTTGCTATCAATTTTGAGAATTAAAAAAAATCACATTTCAAGACAAGTTTATAATTTGAAAAGTAAAATAAAGGATTTTTTTGGTGTTTTTACTCAAATACATGTGAAATATTAAAACGAAATTGTTTATATTAGCTATTTCGAGAAGAATCGTATTTAAGTTTAATAGAACGCTAACATCTTCTGTTTAAGTTAGTGGAATTTCTCTGTATGGACCTCTTCCTCTTCCAGCTATGAGCTGTTTATTCTTTGAGAGTTTATTTTTTACACCAGTTTTGTAATCTGTACATACCTACAATACAAGAGCAAGTTATACTCACATAAACAAAATTGGTCAAATCACAAGGTCTCTGTCATTATATTCTTAATAACTTTTGTCAAAATAGAAAATGCTGTAGAATTTTCCCATTTCATTTCAGAAATTTATTTTCAAAAATTGATTAAAAATCTAAAAATTTTAATTGACAGAATTCAAAACCTAAATATTGCTTTGCATATGCCAACAAAATAAGAAAATTCTTCAACTATAACTTAAAATAATACCATATTTTCATAATGCAGAAAATCGTTAATTTAGAGAAAGAAATCGTCAGATCGCTAGTTTGCTATTTTTGAAACCGAAAATCGTCGAAACATAATTTCACTGAAAATTTAAAAATAATTTAAAGAATTTGCAACTGAATGACATTTTCGTTTGAGACTATGTACAGTTATTCGCTTAAGTTAAAAGCTATGCCAAGGTATATTAATTATAAGGTAGTGTTATCAGAACAGCTGATCGTTTTTTGTTACTATGTTAATTTTTCGCCGTGGTGTAAAATAAATGTCAAACTTTGTTTACATTTTGTAAATGTCAAACTTTGTTTTGTAGTTAAATTCGTTTATGTTTTAAATTCAATAATAATACTACACAAAATTAGTTTTATTTTTAAAAACATCAAATTAAATTACAAACATTTTCAAATTTATAAACATTTTTTGTTTAACAAAAATTCGCTTTGATTTATTTGTCAGCTGTTTTTTGACATTTTTACCTGACAGCCAATTCGCCTTCAAGTGCAGACACAATGTCAAACTACATATAAAAAATATAACCAATTCGCTCGGTATTCTGAATTCGCCGATGACACTACCTTATAATTAATATACCTTGAGCTATGCCTTGTGAATTTTTATAATATGGCATAAAAGTTAAAAAAAGTAAAATATATATAATTTTATAATAATCTGATTACACACAGCAAGTCTGTGTTCAATTTTGTATGTCAATACCTAATAGACGCCATAGTGAAAATGAGAAAACAAAATAGAACTGAAGAGACTTGCCAGTACAAGCAAGTATGTACCCTAGGGTGGCCCTTAATAAACGAAAGTTGGATTTTGGCCATTCTCACCCTCCAGTTTGGTGAACATTAGTAAAAAAATCATCCTGAAAAATTTTAGGTAAATTGGTTGGGGATAAGACGTGCCGCAAGCCCTCTGAAGTTTTGAGATGCATTTACAAGGGGAAAAAAGGCATTTTTTTCAGTTTTTGTAAAAATTTTGCCATTAAAAAATTACTTTTGTAATTTAATTTAAAAGAATCGAAATGTGCACGTAATTGTCGTTCTAATGAGACATAAAAAACTGAAATTTGTCAAAAAATGTTAAAGTTATTAAAAATTCGCCAGGCCATTAACGTGTCTCAGGCAACTAGAACAAGAAATGTAGGAAAAAAATTAACATCTTTTAATAAATATTAAAACAAAAGCTCATTTTTACTTAAAATATGTCCATATTTACTTGTATATGAGTTTTTGTTTTTTTACCAATTTCAGTTTTTTATGTCTCATTAGAACGACAATTACGTACACATTTCGATTCTTTTAAATTAAATTACAAAAGTAATTTTTTAAAGCCAAAATTTTTACAAAAACTGAAAAAAATGCCTTTTTTCCCCTTGTAAATGCATCTCAAAACTTCAGAGGGCTTTTCAAGAGGATTTTTTTTACTAATTTTCACCAAACTGGGGGGGTGAGAATGGCCAAAATCCAACTTTCGTTTATTAAGGGCCACCCTAGTGTACCCCTCTACTTTCTTCTTGGCTCTCTCTCCAATACACACAGACTTGCGGCAAGAAAACTTGCCTTGTGTAAAAGCTGACTTTGATTTGTTTTATGAATCAAATTTTTACAAAATCTATGAGATTGTTTGAAGTGTTTAACTGTTTACATATGTACATTAGGTATGTATATAACTAATTTTGGCGAAATTTTTGGCATACCACCACTTGATGGCCAATGTTGTATAAATAATGAAAATCATTTTTTAGATCATTTGGAATCAAAAACATCACGCACCAACACCAATTTCTAAAATAAACCAAATTTTTTTCCTATTTCCTTTTTCGTACTTAACAATTAAGAGTTCCTTTTCATCCATATTACAATTACTAAGAGCTAGTTTCTGGGATAACGATAATCTACATTTTTCGTTTAAACCTAAATTAAACTAAAAATTGTGTTTCTCACTTATTGTTTATTTACTATATAATCTCGGTTTTACTGAGCATCATTGGCGAGTTAAACCTAAGTATAAAATACCAAAGCACAAACAGATGAAAAATAAAATAAACAATACAGCACAGAGCTCTTTGTTTCGATTTGCGTTATTTAACATCAATATAATTTTTAGTATACATTTTATATACTTTAATGTCACTTTTTCTTTTACAAAGGTAACATTTACAAAAAAAAGTTATGTACGTTAGTTTTTTTTTTATAAAATTTTAAGTACTGCCATATTTATATGAAAAATTTTAATAAATTTTAGTTTTCAGTCAAATCACTTCGTTATATTGATTGATGTAGTTCAAAACTAATGTATGTCAACTGGAGTCATCAGTATTGTCCAAATAAGAAAAAAAAATTCTAATTAAAATTGTCAGTGTAAAAATTTGAAAACGATGGTTTGACACCATATTATTGATGTTTTTTCCTTTTATCCTTTTTCTTACAGCTTAGTTTTGATAATAATTCATTTTTTTCGCATATTTATACTTAAGATAAATAAATTAATAATCGTACTAAGATGAATAATAAAAAAAATTAATCACCCCTATCGGCAATAACATGTGAAATTTTGTTCCCATGAAATATCAATTTCCCTCGAAGGGAAAATTGCTATCGGGAATATCATGATGAACTTTACATTCACAATAGTTGATTTTGTTCGTAACAGCTGTTTATTGTTTACAAAATTCCATCTAAAAATTTCACAACGAGGGGAATTTTTTTCAAGTGAACAAAGTTGATGAACGAAAAAAGGAAAAGGGAAAATATTTCATGTGAAATGTTGATTCGCGATAGGGGTGAATATTTGTTAGTGTTTGTCTTCATTCAAATTAAATGCCTTACAATATTTTTGTTTTGAAAACAATTAGTTGACAAACTGTATATAAATTTAATATTATCGAAATAAATAAAAAATAATATAAAAGTATTCGAATGACGAATATTCTGTGATAAAATAAACATCACTATTTTATAATTTGTTTTATTAATTTATTTTTATAGGGCCCATACACAACACCATATAATTGTGCAATCAAGTGATTGTGCCAGCTGATTGATCGTGTATGAGCTTGTGGTGTGATTGTACCAGCTGCTGGTGCTTTATCAAAACCAGTTTGATATTTTTTTGATTGTATCAGCATGATTAAATCGTGTGTTGTAAAATTAGCTCATAAAATTAAAATCGTCATGGCATAAACATCAAAAAAATAAAATAATTTAAATATGAATGCCAAAGAAAAAATATTTTTTTTGGGGAGCATTTCTCGAAAGAAAACAATGCCTTGCCTATGGAAAGTTAAAAGTACGGAATGGTAGAACAATTAAAATAGGTGGACCAAGAAGCAAATAGAGAAAAAGTGGTAAAAAGAACAAATTTCGAACAAATTACAAGTTTTTCGACCAAAAAAGTGAAAAATCTGCTGCAGGAACATCAGGAATGTTCCAGAGAAGGAAAATGTACCATCATCATCTTCTGCGCTTTTTATTCATTTTATTCCACAAATTTTTGGTAAAAAAATTAATTTTGTACCAGCATGCTATGCTGGTGTATTGTGGTGCTTCAAGTTTAATTGCACAATCACTTGATTGCTCAATAACGATGGTGTTGTGTATGGGCCTTATTATTGACATTTTGTTAAATTTTAACAAAATTTAATGAATTTCTATGTGGAAACACATAGTTTTAATTCCGGAGTGGGGGGTATATTAGATTGTGTGGATCTTTACACATTTTATTACTACAGTGACGGACATTACAATAGAATCACTGCCAATATTTCATATAAAACTATGATTTATATATAATATATTAAACTCTATTTTTATTTTGCCTTTGAATTTTGTCTATGTGGTCAACGCTTACAATTACAACTTATTACAATATTAATAACATTGTTACTTTTCAAATTAAATGATATGAAACGTAAATTTTGTTGAATACATTGCGACAATAAATATAATCACATTTAAAAAATTAAATTAAAAGTTAGCTTGACTTTTCATTTTTGGATTTTTTTGTTAATGAGAAAATATTTTAATAGTAATTATTAAATATTAGCTATCGGTAATAAAATATTTATCAAAAAATGGGCCGCGCAAAACATTGCACTGAAGAAGAATGGAAAATTATTAAAAATTTAAGTTGTTCCGGCCGATCTCAACGTGTAATTGCTAAATTAGTAGGACGATCCTAGAAATTTGTTTTCAATGCGTTATCCATCCGCAAAGCCGCCACGTTCCATAGGAAAACCACGAAAAATTAGTCATCATGAAGATAATTTAATTGTTATAATATCCAAATGAGATCCATTTAAGTCCGCTGACGCAATCCGGAAGGAGGTTGGTTGTGAAGTATCCACAAGAACTATTCAAAGAAGATTGGTGGATGCTGGTCTGCATGGCAGAACTTCAAGAAAAGTTCATATGCTCACTAAAAAGCACGTGGCAGCAAGAAAGAAATTTGCCAAAGAACATAAGGATTGGTGTGGCCCGGAAAATATAAAAAAGTGGCGAAATGTGTTGTGGACGGATGAAACAAAAATTAATTTGATTGGTAGCGATGGTAAAACATGGGTCAGACGTCCAAAAAATGCTGAATTAGATCCTCGGTATACAACAAAAACGTTCAAACATGGTGGTGGAAATATTATGATATGGAGATGCTTCTCTTGGTATGGCGTTGGCCCAATTTACTGGATTAAGGAAAATATGGATAAGCACCTGTACGTGAATATTTTGGAAAATGTTATGAAGCCACATGCAGAATGGAGTATGCCCTTAAAATGGGTATTCCAACAAGATAACGACCCAAAGCACACTTTAGGTCTTGCGAAAATGTGGTTTTCAGATAACAAAATTGATATTATGGAGTGGTCCTCGCAATCCCCTGACTTAAATCCTATCGAAAACCTATGGAAAATAGTCAAAGATAAACTTGGACCTGAAAAAGTGAAAACCAAGGAAGAATTATGGCAAAAAATTCAGGAAATCTGGTACGATATTCCTCGTTCTACATGCGAACGATTGGTAAATTCAATGCCAAAAAGATGTTAAATTCAATGCCAAAAAGATGTTATGCTGTTATCAAAAATAATGGTTATGCAACAAAATATTAGGAAAACGATGCGTTTTTAAGATGTTCTTTAATTTTTATAAGTATTAGACTGATTGATTCTATTTTAATGTCGCGTATCTCATTTAGTTTTTTTATATTTGTCATAGTTTTTAACATAAGAATGTGTTAATTTTTTATTTTAGTTTTATTTATTTTTTGTGTACACCATAGTCATTAATATATACTGAAATAATTTAAATTTTTGAACTAAATTCAGTAGTTATAATGATTTACTTAAATTTATATGTAGTGATTCTATTGTATTGTCCGTCACTGTATATGGCGTTACAGGTTAAAAGTAAATGACAAAAATGCCAATCAAACTCACTTGTGAACCTCATGTAGTTCACTGCCGGAGGAATATCATACAAAATCATATACTATTAAAATGGGACTTATTCACCAGCGGAGTGAAAATTGTGCTTAGCAATTGCAACAGTATCGTCTATTATTCCAAATTTATCTTTAAAATCCTCTTTTTTAAGATAAAAAGTAAAAAAAATTTCTTAAAGTCGGTTTAAAGTAGGGTCGAACCAACTTAAAAATTTGTACACTTAACAATTGTTTATCAAAGGTATTTTAAGATACACATCTGCTCAAAATAATAGATACACCAAAATTTATTTTTTAAAAACGAAAAAAAATAATGGTGTATTGTAAAATTATAAAAAAATTCAGTCGATTTTTATTTATAGTTAAAAGGAGAGTAAAAAACAAAAACAAAATATTTCATAATTAATAATAAATATTATAAAGTAAATTAAATTTCGAAAAATTTGGTGCTCATAATAATAGATACATTTTTAAAAATTCTTATTAAACAAAAGCTAATAAATTTTATCTTAAAAAAATTAGTTTATTATTAAAGTAAAGCTAGTATACAGTATATCCACCTTTGTTTTGTAAAACTTTCTCCACTCTTCTGGGCATACTGGATATCAAGTTTTGACACTTCTCCAATGGAATCTCGTACCATATTTTTTGCGTTTTCTCCCATAAATCGTCTTTATTTTTGAAAACTTCCTTCGAAAGCCTTATCTTTAATTCACTCCACAAGTTTTCTATTGGGTTTAAATCAGGGGATTGGCTGGGCCAGCTTAAAACAGGTACGTTATTCTCCAAGAACCAGTTTTTAACTAATCTTGAACTATGTTTTGGGTCGTTGCCCTGCTGGAATGTCCATATTAATGGCATATTTTCCGATGCATATGGAAGCATTACGTTTTCCAATATGTCTCTATACCCACTAGCATTCATGGTATCTTCTATTCGGAATATCGGACCAACACCATTCCATGAAAAGCAACCCCAAACCATTATGTTTCCCCCGCCATGTTTTACCGTCTTTTTTGTAAATTTAACGTGGAATTCTTTTCCTTTTGGTCGGCGTACATTTCTTTGGCAGTCGTTTCCAAACAAATTTATTTTTGTTTCGTCGCTCCATAAAATATTTCTCCATTTTTTTTCGCCTTCACACCCGGACCATTGTAAGTGCTCTTTAGCAAATTCTAATCTTGTCTTGATATTTTTTTGGCGCATTAGTGGCACTTTTCTGGCAATTCTTCCCGACAATTTAGCTTGTAAAAGACGACGACGAACTGTTTGTGGACTGATTTCGTTACATAGCTCCGCAGAAATAGCTTTCGATGATATGAAAGGGTCTTTTTTAACCATAAGGACGATCCGCCTATCTGTTTCTGGACTGGTTTTCTTTGGTCTACCGCGAGTTTCTCTTTTTTGTTTTTTAGATAAAGCATTTTGGACAAAATGTAAAGATCTTCCTATTCCTTCCAAAATGTAAGATCTTTGCTATTTCCCGTAATGATTTTCCTTGATTTCTCATCGTTTGAACAATTTTTTTCTCATCTTCGGTACAATGATGATTTCGTCCCATTTTCTTCAAAAGAGTCCTATTTTTTATAAAATTTTTGCTAAAATTTAAATTATACTTACTGTTTCACGTAAATAGGAACAAAAAATTGCACAAAAAAAAAATTGTATATAAACAAATTACAAATTACTGATGTGTATCTATTTTTATGAGCAAATAATTTTTTGTAATTCAAATAAATTCGTTTTTAAAAATCAACATGAAAGCAAATAGTTGCCAGATTTTTGACTGACATGACATTGCCAGATAGAAATTTTAATAATATGATGTATTCTTAACGCTTGCGAGGAAATTTTCAATGTTACCGCCATTTAAATTTTTTCCAATTAGGTGTATCTATTATTTTGAGCAGATGTGTATATACAAACAAGATATAGTACTACATGCGGAAGTTGCACTCCAACATCATAGACAATATTTTTCTTTGTTTGCTTCAAAATTTTATAAATTAGCATTTATTTTACTACATTTTATTGATATCCATTGTAATAAATGAATATACATACATATGAATATTGTTTCTTTTTTGTCGAGATTATGAAAGACAAAATATAAGAGAATTAAGAAAACCAAGAAAATAAAATATATTTTAGCTCATAGTTGAAGGCATATTATGTCAAATTTGTAATGGAATGTCGATGCCATAGAATAAACACATAGAACGGAAGGAGAGAGTAATATATATGGAAAAATTACTCTCTTTTCACACAATAACAAAATACTTGCAATACATTCTCATGAATTAGGTTTTTGGCTCTCAGTTACCTATCTAGTTGTTGTCTATGGTCGATGCCTTCTTTGTTATATTCCCGCACATTTTTGATGAATGATTTTATGAAAAAATTCTTATTTCAAAACTAGTTGTTGAAAATTTTCCTAAAGATCATTTACGTGTCAATGCACAAAATAATAAATACTGTTTATCTTAAACAAAATACAAAAATATGATCTAAAAGTCTTATATTTGTTCAAAAAAATATGTTTATAAAATGTTCTTATAAGCAGAAGATGATCTTCTTAAATATGAAATATGCAAAATTATACTCTAACAAAACGATGCAACAAATTTGTAGATGACTTGCAATTGAATTTTTCCGACTTTCTATTGTGACATTTCTCAATTAAATAATCTTTAAATACCATAAATTAACATTTGTTAAAATATATGTGAATTATCATTTATTGTTTAGCGAACACGCTTATTTCGTTAAATATTTCATCAATACGGGCGCAAGGTATTAAACAAGACAATTATAAATTACTCGAATGCAAAATTGTTCACATATTTGTACATGGCAACGTATACGTACGTTCTAATTCGACAACGTAACTCGTTGTTCGCAATTACGTTTATAAAAAAATAATAATCATTTGTTTTAAATTTTCTTTCAGTTCTATGTGGTAACCGAGTAAGCCAAATGACGAGGGCATACGACGACATAGAGGCCGTCACTCGCCTTCTGGAAGAGAAGGAGAAAGATTTGGAGTTGACGGTACAAATCGGCAAAGAGCTTTTAACACAAAATAATTTACTGGAGAATAGATTAGTAGAACTAGAAGGCGAATTAAAATCGGCAAATGAGGATCGCTCTCAACTAGTACATGAGTTGCATAAGAAAAATGAACTTATTTCTGTCCTTACAAATGACGGAGAAGACACCAGTGATAATGGTAAATTCAACTATTGTCGCGAATGTGTAAAAAAATACGATTTATGTGATCTAAATTATTTTATTTTTCAGATACGCCAGTATATTCTAAATCAATAACGTTGGATTTACTTCAAAAGAAAATTACAACGTTACAAGATGAAAATAAATCTCTTAAAATAGAAGCATCCCAGTTGGCATGTCAAACGGATGAGGTAGAGGCACATGAACGTCAACTAATGGATGATATTTCTTTGCAATTAAATGATGCGAACAAGCAATTCGAAGGTCTTAGTTTGGAATTAGAACGCCAGCGAGAGGAGAATCGCCTTCAGCACGAACAAATTGTTAGCCTAACCGCTCGTTTGTCCGAAGCTGAAATGAGGCTGCATCAGCTAACTCACGACAATGACGAACATATTACACTTTTGAACATCACAAAAGAAAATCAAAATTCGTTAGCATTAGAGTTGGTAGAATTTAAGCAACGATACCAAGAAGTACTAGCGCTGCTACAAGAAACCCAGGAACAACTACGAAAACAACGAAAAAAGACTCTTCCACAAGCTCGAAGTTCTTTCATGTCTACACTTGGTGGTTTGCAACCAGACTCTCTACAATCTGAATTGATGGAATCTTCATTATACTCCGAGAACAGTATTGACTCAGGTATTTCGGCTGATAATCAACGTGTTAACGATCGAATAGGACGATTGATGTCACAACTTCCTGGCGCTAGTAACTGCGGCAACAGTTCCATGAATTCTAGTGGTATTTGTGCATTCAGTGGTGGAACTTTGGCTCCTTACAAACGAGTTTTTGACACAGTACGTTGTGCAACGAAAAGTGGTAATTTCGCAGATAGTGAAATAACGTCAATGACACACCTAGGGGCCATGTCAATGAGCAGTGCGTCTGGACCGCGCATGTCTACAATGCCATTTGTGGGCGGAGCAAATCCAAATAACTCTTCATTTTGTCGTGACGCCGGCTTGTCTTTGGGTATGGGTGTAAAGACGTTATCATGCGAAAGCATAAATTCTCAATCAGATGACGGTTATCCATCTCAACCATCAGGTGTGCCAGGCGCGCCAGGTGCCAAAGAACTTGAAGCTGCGCTAAAAAGACTTACACCAGCAGAAGTTCTTGCAAGAAGAGCAATGTTATCATATGCCCCAGCAGGAACTTATTCATACGATGATCAACAACCAACGGCTGCCCTTCCGCTGGGAGTGCGAACACCTGATAGCATTATGTCGACCGGATCGTCTGGAATTTCGTCATCTACTAATATGTCGTCATCGATGCATCAATGGCGTCTTCCTGAGAAACTACAAATTGTCAAACCCATTGAAGGTTCTCAGACATTGCATCATTGGACGCGTCTTGCTACTCCTACTCTAAGTGGCCTATTAGAAGAACGGCCTGGTGTAACAATTCGTGGTGGTCGAGGTCTGGACGATCTAGGTATGCAAGTTTACACACTCTCTGATGTTGAAGAAGATGTCAGTGATGAATTGCCTGGCAAACAATTTGAATTTTCTGGCTGTACTTATACCTATACCACCAGTACTGTAATGCATCCCGATGACGGACTCCTAACTGATTTGTCTTTTTTGTCGCAATCACAAGTGTCCTCTCGAATGGCTTCTACATCAACTTCTCGCCAACCAAGGTAATTAAGTTTGTGTTTAGCTATTGAATTTGGTAAACTAATATATGGTAAATATTTTATTTTCAACTACAGTTGTCCCCCAACCCCTCGAGCTGGATTATCACGCAAAAATTCGTGCTCAACATTTTCTGTTAATTTGGGCTTAGCTTCGATGTTGAATGAACGAGGTATTAAAGCTGTGACTCCAAGCGCCTTAAATACGCCAGCAGGTCCGAACTTTTCACCTACTGTCACACCATGCAACAGTCCAGGTTAGTCTTTATTTGTTATTCTTCAAAAAAAATTCGATTATTTACATTGTTCTTTATTTCTATGGATCTAGAGGGATCTCCAACGCGATCTATGTCGCCAGAACCCTTATTCGGGTTGCTTTCCTCTGGAGCTGATTTGATTCGACGAAAGCTTGTCGGTGGTGACATAGAAAGGCCCAACAGAAATCAACAACATCAAAAACAACAGAAAATTATGCTAACACGTCTTGAACGACGTGCTCTAAGATCATTACGTCTGGTGGAGAAAGTCGAAAGTATTGGTTTAGAAAACATTATTACCACACAACCAAATGCAATGTCTCAGCTAGCTAGTGGAATTGCTAATCGCAGCGCCAGTCCAATGGCTCAATTAACCAGCCTCAAAAATATTCACACGAATTCTAATAATCTTGTAAATGACTTACACTTTGATCGCAACCAGATAAAAGATGTACTGCAGAAGGGACTTCATCCCCAGGAGCTACAAACTCCAACATCATCTAAATCATCGGTAGGCGGAGGAGCATTAAGAACATCGGATCAACGCGAACCAAAACTAAAAGAAGGTGATACTAAGCAGAAGCAGCAGCAAAAAATGCACAAATTAGACGATGACGCACAAAGAGCGGCAGGCAGCATTATGTCTGATTTGGAAAATTCAAGTATTCGAGCTAAACAAATGCTGCGACAAAAGTCACGAAGAAACTTAAAAAATGGCCAAAGACCTGATTTAGGTACAATTGGAGGTCGAGTGCGCACAGATTTAGGACGGGTTTCTCCAAAACAGCACGACCAGCCTTTAAGCACTCGAAATAAGGCATCTGGAAGCATTTCTAAACAAATCTCTTCTAACAATAAAGACCACGATACCAAAGAAGCCCAGCAAAGTATTACGCAATCGTTCGTCGGAACCGTAAGCTCTTTACTGTTTGGCCGCAAGGGTGGTTGGCTGTAAACTAACTAACCGGTCCAGACTAGAAATGTGTCTTTTTCAGGTGATACTACTGACAATTTTCGCCTTGGAATAAAATAGAAACCCTTTTAGATAACACAATTTCATAAACTATTTTGAACAACACTGCGCTATATCATCATTCTAACCAGCATCCATAGTGCACTTTATTTCGGTGCATTTATTTAAATAAGCATTTCCTTTGTTTGCAATAATACATACAACAAATTCCTCACAGAGCAACGCAATGCTTTTTAAGGTCAAATTTTTGTCTTAAACATATAGTAGTTGAAGCTACAAAAATCGTAAATTTTTGCTTTTGAAGGTTTAAAAGTTAGTAAAATGCTATATACATTTTATTTTAAAATGCTGCCTAACCAACCAACCTACACATACTTACATATACGATGTATTTTTAATTCTCAATACTTCCTTTGTATTCAATGTACATTATAAATTGTATTTTCATTTGTATGGTCAATTGCGGTCACTGAGAGAGTGTTATAAACTGACATGATCAGATGTTTTTTAAGTTCTTTATATCAATATGTATATGTTTCTTTTGTTTTTAATATTAAACAAAACAATGGGTGTTTGCTCTGATGTATTATATAATATGATATCAATGTATCTTTTAATGTGTTAGTACTACCAGGGTAAGTGGCTTTAAATGCTATATAAAATACATAGTCCCATTTATTTATAAAAAAGAGTGGTGCCGAGGATCTCTTCAATAAGGATTTTCTCATACATATTTACATATATACATACTATTGTAACTATTTTTTTTATATTTATTTTTTGTTTAGTTTTAAATTTTGACTCTATAGGCATCATTGGACGATCAAACATATATGACGATCATAATGGCAAGAATACAACAGTCGTACAGTCGTGAATAAAAAACAAAACTTTGTTAATATTTATAACAATAATCGGCAAGCCTTCAAACTTATCTGAACTATGTACATACATATATTTTTTCAAAGACTGTTTCCAATGTCAAGCCTGTCGCCTGTTATATTTTATCGTCTAATGACCCCTTATTGTGCTATTTTTAATTTTATAAAGTTATTTCTAGTCTTCAGCTATATTGTGCTTATAATTTGGCTTTGTTACTATATTTTTATTTTACGCATACATCTTCAGTGTGCAAATGAAAAAAACAACAACAATACTATAAACACAAACTATCTTAATTGAATTTATTTAAATGAAAAAGATACATATTATTCTGAATTAAAAATGTTAATCTTGTTTACCCCCAGTAACACGAAGTCTGGTTATGTGTTAACTAATAGTTATACTGACAGTTTTCATACAAAAATAATTTTAACCGACAGTATAACTATTAGTTAACGCATAACCAGGCTTCGTTTTAATGGGGGTTAGTATTTTAAATTTAAATCTAAACTGCACGAAGTTAGCAGCACCATTCCTGATCATAAATGGTGTATGATTTTTATGGGCATTCGACAGTTATCAGGGGTTAGTCATATATACTACTACTACTTATTAATAACATTACAATATAATAAATACAATAAGAACTGTTAACGGAATCGCATCATTTAGAGGTTTGAAGAACTAAAAAAATGTTTAGGAATGTTGTGCAATGCTTACATTAAACTTCGTAACAAATATGTATTTAGATTTTATGATACTATTTGGGATCACATTTCTAGAAGGGTTTTCCATCAGCAAAAATATTGGTAAAACAGCTGTTACTACAAAGCATAAAGAAAACTGAGTTAAATATTACGATTGGGCAAATCTTTCACCAAATAAGGGTAACAACAATTTTTATATATTGGAATTACTTCATAGTAAATGTTTATTTGAAAAATAGATGATTTTACTTAAAACAAATCGACACATACATATATTTTCCTAATTCACATCCGGTGATGAATCGATGTATTGTTTTAAAATCCTTTAATAGCTTTGTTTTCAAATGTTTAGTCATTTGATCACAACAATACAGTGTAGGAAGAGAATTGGACATTAATAAATAAATTTTGTTTTTTATATGAAACTGTCAAAAAACTCATAGTTATGAGGTATTAAATTAATTATGAGATATTAAATATTTTTGTTCCTGCCTCATAAATAAATTCTTATAATCGTCAAAATCAAGTAACTAATGGTTTTTATTTATTAAAAATTGGTCGAACATATGCATCAACATTTGCTTTCGGTCGGACAATAATTATATGTATGTATATCACAAAAAACGAGTAGTTAAACATAAAACAATTAAGTGGTTAAAACGTTCTTAACAAACAATTAAAATGTTAAAAATGTTATTTCCACTTATTTCCTGTAGAATCGATTTGAAATGCATATATTCACATGTTTTTACTCTGTAGATTATATTGCTCAATATCAGTTGTTTTAGTCACTACATAAATACACCATTGTTTTTACTGATAGAAAGACCTTTTGTCCCAATATCAAAATAGTCTAATACACATAGCGATAAAAGCGACAGAACAAGAATAAATCTTTTCTCGAGAATAAATACAAAAACATAAAAACAAAAAATCAGAGTTACATTTATTTTTGTATGTTAAGAACAATACAATATTATAGTTAAAATCTATTCAATAATAATTAGTGCAACTTATTATTTTATCTATATTTTTTACTTTATTTTCATTTTGCTTTTAGAAATGATTAAAAAGGTAAAAATGTAAAAAAATAGTAAATAATTCTCATTGGGTTGAAGTATGACTCAAGATGTTAAAATAAAATATTAATTTTTATGCAATAAAAAAATATTGTTAAACTTAAATTGTTTCTTTGTATTTTCTTATATAGTCAGACTGCAAATGGTTTGTTTACAAAAATCGTTCAATGTGGGTAAATTATAGGATATTTTATCGTCGAAATGTATGTATTGAAAATAATAAATAAAAATGTTTGTAAAATTATTGTTCGATTAATTAACAACCATGGATTTTGAGAAATTTATGTGTCTATAATATAGACTCTATATTATAGACTCTATAATATAGATATATGATATAGACCAAAGTAAATTAATAAAGTATACTCAGTAGAACAGCTGACTATTTTTTTTACTTTGGTCTGAACTGTCAATTCACTTGTGGTTGTTGTGGCGAAAAATACAACAAGCCCAAAAGCAAAAACAACAACAGGCAACTTTGACAGCTCAGACCTTAAACCAAAAACAAAATTGCTTGTGGTTTTTGTAAATGTTGTATTTGTCGTAGTAGTGTCGCTACTTTATTAATTTACTTTGATATAGACTATATCATATACCGGCGGATAGAGAGGATTTACTATGTGCATGTGTATAGGTGACACTACACAGAGAGAAATAACATGTAATGTTAAAATAAACCTCAATTAAAAAATCCTTTGTTATTATGTATAATTTCATCATTCATGTGATCGCTGCTTCTCAGTGTACTGAAAAGAACAACAAAAATGAAATATTTGTATTTTTTTACGCTCTTGTACTGAGGAATAAATAAAAAAAAGAACAAACATGCGGCATAGACCTGATTTGTTGAATGTTATCTAACAACTGAAAGGAATATTTGTATTTTTACGCTCTTTGTGAGTATTGTTTGCGATCGTGTTGTGTACATGTAAATCAGAGGTTCGCAAAAATAAATCCTCTCACCAATACACTTACTCTCACCAACACATTCAATTCTTTATTTTATTCAGTGCACCTACAAACACACAAATACAAAAACTGAAAAAATAAAGAAAAAGTCATACACCAGTGCTCATGCGTATTCCTAGTTGTCTCGTTGAGTGGACAACGACTACTAAAATGTAAGAGCGTAAGAATACGTGTGATTTGATTCTGCACAATTGTGCTATGGGCTGCGCATTACTGATGTAAATTGACGAAAATCTTCGTATTCTGGACAATACTAGCGCCGGTATATGGTCTATATATCAGAGCTGTAAATGAATCATTCTTTTTTGATTTTAATTCATTATGAATTAGCTAAATTTTGAATTAATTCATTGAATTGAAAAAATGAATTGAATGAAATTTGAATCAATTCAAACGAATTAGGCAGAAATGAATTTCAATTCATTTCTAATTCAAATGAATTTGTAAAAATGAGTTGCAATTCATTTACAATTCATTTGAATTGAATTGATTTTGAATTAATTCAAATGAATTAGAAAAAAGAATTAGCAATTCAAATGAATGACTCGAAAATGTATTGCAATCAATAAAATTCAAGAGCAGATCTCTAGGGGGAATGAAAGATTTCTCCTACCAAAATGAAAATATCCAGTAAAAAAATTGAAAAGCCTTGTCCTGTATACGCGCATGATCAATGAAAACATGGTGTTTGGGGTTTATTTCTTCAAGAAGAACTGATTTTTATTTTGAAATACGCTGAACGACAAAACATATTTAATATTCAAGAAGCAATTAATAATTTTTGAAATTTTGTAACCCACGACCACCCAACGACAAACTTTTTGCTAATATTTATATTATATTTATTTCAAAAAAATAAAACTATCTTCCAAAAATAATCAAAAATCAGGAAAAATAACAATGTATGTAGTTCAAAACACAATTGAGTTTCATAAATAAGGCTAATTAGATTTAATTAGAATGCACCATTCACCTTAAACAATAATAGCTTTTCAAAATTATCATCTGAAAGTGATCCACGTTTAGGGATGTTTAGAATAGAGGCGTACGAAAATAATCTTTCAACGCCAGCTGACGATGGTAACGGCGCATTATATTTAAAGAAAGACTTTTTAACCGTCGATTAATTACTGCATACTTGATGACTTTGAACAATCTGCTAAATATGCTGCGAATTTCGCGTCGGAGTTGGAAATGAATTGCTAATTTTTTTCTAATTCATTTGAATTAATTCAAAATCAATTCAATTCAAATGAATTGTAAATGAATTGAATTAATTCAACATCAATTCAATTCATTTGAATTGGAAACGAATTGCAATTCATTTTTACCAAATTCATTTGAATTAATTCAAAATCAATTCAATTCATTTGAATTAGAAACGAATTGCAATTCATTTTTACCAAATTCATTTGAATTGACTCAAATTTCATTCAATTCATTTTTTTGTGTGAATGATTCGCGAATTAATTCAAAAATGAGTGATTCATTTACAGCTCTGCTATATATCAGTGATGTTCAAAAATAAAAATGAAGATATTTGGTGAGAGAGCTACCCAGCAAACATAATGTCAAACACTTAAAATAATAACAAAATGAAGAAAGTTTAAATTTAGAATTTTTGTCAAATAAAACCAATTTATTAAATGAATATAATTTAAATTTTAAGGAAATGAAAGAATATACATTATACGGCCGAAATACTCTCAAATTTTTGATTTATTTTTAACTTTGTTTTTTTGTGTTCAATTGTAATTGAAACGCGTGTGTTTGCTATGCTTCATCCAAAAACCAACCAACAACAATGCTTATTGAATTTCTGAAAAAATGAGACATTTATTACGCTCTTTAAAAGAGCGTAACAAATGTGTTTACATTTTTTAAACAATTGTTGTATGGGATGAACATCACTGCTATATATACAATATTTATTGAAGATCTTTAAAACCAGATATCAAAATCATTCAATTTCTGTTTTAAAACGTCCATCAAATATTGTTCGACGTGAAAACGGAGATATATGTACATTGGGCAAGATAGGATTTGATTTTAGACCTATGCTTTCTTGATGAAACTTTCTTAGAATTTTCCATAGATTGCGTTTCTGCTACACGATTTTTTACTTTTTGATCGTCCATACAATTCGACCCGGCCTAATGTACATAGATATTTCGTTTTCCATCGGAAACTTTTTCATTGCCACTTTCATAGAATGGAAAACAAGTAAGAAAGTATGGTCGGTCAAGCCCGACCATATAATACCCTACACCAAGTAAATGAGTAAAAATATTTTTCTTTTAAAATATCAATAATTTATATTCGTGAGTGATTTTCGGAA
Source organism: Calliphora vicina (assembly GCF_958450345.1). Taxonomy (NCBI): domain Eukaryota; kingdom Metazoa; phylum Arthropoda; class Insecta; order Diptera; family Calliphoridae; genus Calliphora; species Calliphora vicina. The sequence continues at coordinate 91,032,219 of NC_088781.1, read as the reverse complement.
GTGGGCCTTATATGGGAGCTATGACCAATTATGGACCGATCACCATAAAATTAGGTCGTGTGATTTATGTCTATATTAAAGTTAACTATGTTGAATTTTGTGTGTATACCAACATTTTTAAGCGATTTATGCACGTTAAAGTGATTTTCGGAAGCGGGTCTATATGGGAGCTATGACTAATTATGGACTGATCGTAACAAAATTTGGTGACATGAATTTTGTATATATTAAACTTATTTGGAGCGAAATTTGTGTAGATACATAGATAAATTAAACATTTATGACCTATAAAGTCCAATTTCGAGGGGACATTTGTATGGGGGCTAGGTGAAATAATGGACCGATTTCAGCCAGTTTCAATAGGCTTGGTCCTTGGGCCGAAAAAGTAATATGTACCAAATTTGATCGAAATATCTTCAAAATTGCGACCTGTACTCTGCGCACAAGGTTTACATGGACAGCCAGCCAACCAGACGGACGGACGGACGGACGGACATCGTTTAATCGACTCAGAAAGTGATTCTAAGTCGATCGGTATACTTTAAGGTGGATGTTAGACTAATATTTTTGGGCGTTACAAACATCTGCACAAACGCATAATACCCTCCCCACTATGGTGGTATAGGGTATAATGAAATAGAATCCAATTTTACAGTGAAATTAAAACATCTTGATGGCAAGAAATGACTAAACATTAAAAACACCACAATGCACCCGAGGAAAAACTGGAGTGATTGTAAGTATTCCTAAGAAATCTCAGTCATTGCAAAAATTGGCGCCGAATAACTTTACCAAATGTCATCAACAAATTATTTGCTTTTATTCGCCAATAATATAGCCTCTTTTACGCCGGAAGCAAGCCGGTTATAGATCCAGAAGATCATGTGCAGATCACATTAACACCATCCGCATCATAATCGAGTAGTCTCAAGTGTACAATAGTCAATTGTATATACTAGAGTTATTCATAATAAATATTTTTTTTCGTTGCTCATAAATTTTATTTTCGATTTATATTTTTTTACGTTGCTCATAACTTTTTTTTTCAATTTGTATGTTTTTAAGTTGCCTAATAAGAGTTATTCTAAAGAATATATTTTTTTCGTTGCCCATAACTCAAAAGAAGTTTCTTTTGCCACCTTTGTTGCATTTTATTAGTACATCCATTGAATTTAACCTTTAAACTCGTAAAAAATAAGCTTGGTATGAGATTGATGTTTTTTATTGTGTGTTTTTTAATTATGAAGAATTTTGTTTCACAATCAATGTTTTAGCAAACGAATTGTCCGCCAAGTTGCACCTTTTCTCAGTCAATAAAATACGCAAAGCAGAAAATGCTCTTTCAACAGAAAGCCGTTTAGCCGGCAGTGCATAGACAATATGAACCAATTTATTTAAAAAAGTATCCCAAAAGTAGCCAAAGTATCCTTTTTCTCTTCCTAATATTGCAACAAATCGGCTTCTACATCCAGTCTCATAGGTTTAAAGCTCTCTATTTCAGCTATAGCTGCCTTTGTCATCTTCTGAAGATAAATCCACTATAAGTTCTCTAATTGATGTTCCGAACAACGATGACGTATTTAGATTCGTCGATTCGTCAATCAGAAAATCGGATATTGGTTGAAGTGGAGATGAAGTTAAATCGAAAATAAAAGTTATGAGTAACGAAAAAAAATATTTATTATGAATAACACTTATTGAAAAGCAAAACTTATTTTCATTGAGAATAACTATTATTTAAAGAAACAAATATAACAGTTATGGCTAAATTTTTTTAGATATTTCTTATAACAGTTATGTCTCTGTGGATTATATATAGATTAGGGTGGCCCTTAATAAACGAAAGTTGGATTTTGGCCATTCTCACACCCCAGTTTGGTGAACATTAGTAAAAAAAATCATCCTGAAAAAATTTTATGTAAATCGGTTGGGGTTAAGACGTGCCGCAAGCCCTCTGAAGTTTTGAGATGCATATAGTTTTTGTTTTTGTAAAAGTTTTGCCATTAAAAAATTACTTTTCCAATTTAATTTAAAAGAATAGAAATGTGTACGCAATTGTCGTTCTAATGAGACATAAAAAACAGAAATTGGTCAAAAAATGTTAAAGTTATTAAAAATTCGCCAGGCCATTAACGTGTCTCAGGCAACTAGAACAAGAAAGGTAGGAACAAAATTAACAAATTTTGATTAATATTAAAATAAAAGCTAATTTTTACTTAAAATATGTCCATATTTACTTGTATGTGAGTTTTTGTCTTCGTAGGATACCGTTAACCTATTCTTAGGTATGATCATAAAATAAAATTTTTTTTAACGGCACACATGGCCGGACAAAGGCACCTTTGTCCGGCCAAAAGTCGAAACAAAAAAGTTTTTAGTTGGGGGTTTTTTGTCATTGTGTTGGTTAAAGAAATGCTCTAGGAGATAAAAAATTATCATAGTAAGGACCCTTGCCTCAAATGCCATTCATAATTTCAGTTTGAATGAGGCCTTCACACGAATGGCACACTACCGTAGGAAAGATCGACTAGAAGGAGTTTCCGTTAAACAGGTGTCAAAGTTTTTGTAATCAAGCAAATCAAACGAAACAAAATGGACTCTACAGCTGAAGGTAAGTATAATACGTAAAAGCAAAATCTGAATGTAAATTTCTAAATAGTAAATTTTAAGAAAGTGGTATGGAAGGACTATTTTTTATTTTTAATTTGTTAAACAAAATTGATGTGATTGAGTGAAATTTTTTTTCCTACTTTTTCCTGCTCTCTTAGCTATTGTAGTATTATTTAACAAATAAAATAAAATTTAGCTGCAAGTATTTGCAAGTTACCCTACGTTCGGCAAAAAAATTTCATTTTTTTTGATAACTACGTTGCAAAAATACTTACTAGAAGGTTTACGGTGCATTTTTTTTCTTGTAAGGTGGTACGCTTTAATTTACATAAAATAATCACCACATTTATATATAGAAATATACAGTAAACTCTCGAAAACGTGAACTAAGGTAGAGCTACACAAATACGTATGCATGTATTTGTTGAATGCACTCTAACATCGCCATATTGCATTTCACCATTGTAAATTTGTTCATTTTTAATAAATTTTTAATTATATACCCTAAAAATATCAAAACAAAAACTTTTAATCAATTAGAAAATTCATTTAATTTTTTTTTCTTATGAAATGACGCCATATTAGGTCGGCCATTTTGAATTTGCAAATTCTGTTAACGGATTCGTAATCAGCGACCCCAAAACCCCCATATAAAAAATTGTGAATAATTTTGTACCATTTTCGACTTTTGGCCGGACAAAGGTACCTTTGGCCGCACTGTGCAGCAGATTCCAAACTCCATTTTCAAATTTTTAAAAATTTTGTTAAACAAATTTCAGAATTTTTGGATCATCTCATTGGGATTTATTAAGCATATAATAGGAAATAAAAATGTGAAAAAATTATGAAAATCACCCCTATCGCGAATCAATATTTCACATGAAATATTTTCCTTTTTTCGTTCATCAACTTTGTTCACGTGAAAAAATTCCCCCTGTTGTAAAATTTTAAGATGGAATTTTGTAAACAATAAACAGCTGTTACGAACAAAATCAACTATTGTGAATGTAAAATTCCCGATAGCAATTTTCCCTTCGATGTAAATGGATATTTCATGGGAACAAAATTTCACATGTTATTGCCGATAGGGGTGAATATCTGTTATAGTTTTTCCGTACCTGCGATTTAAATTTTGAAATTTTCGAGAAAAACCAATTATTGGGCAATTTTTTGGCGAATGAGCTCTATTTCCTTACTGTTATGAATTTTAAACAAAACTTATACAGAATATTATAGTCCAGATAATTCTAAATATACTCTGAAACTTTTACTAAAATCGGAAAACGTTAACCCTTAAATCGTGAAGGTCAAAGGTCAAATTTTTCAATATTTGGAATTTCTCTTGGAAAGATATCGAAATGTTGTATATTTTTGGGCCGATTTTGATGAAATTTAACAAAAATATAACACAAAGCCTAGTATTTACAAAAACAGCAGAAAAAATAAAATTAACCCTATATAGCACTGGTTAAAATGACCCCAAACTTCTAAAACCATAAAAAATTATGATTTTAAAAGTTTGGGGTCATTTTAACCCAAAGTGCCGTTAAGCGTTCCATTCTTGTGCTGTTATTATAAACCCTAGAGTTTGTTATATTTTTCTTAAATTTCATCAAAATCGGCCCAAAAATGTACAACATTTCGATATCTTTCCAAGAGAAATTCCAAATATTGAAAAATTTGACCTTTGACCTTCACGATTTAAGGGTTAACGTTTTCCGATTTTAGTAAAAATTATCTGGACTGTAATATTCTGAATAAGTTTTGCTTAAAATTCATAACAGTAAGGAATAGAGCTTATTCGCCAAATAATTGCCAAATAATTGTTTTTTCTCGAAAATTTCAAAATTAAAATCGCAGGTATGGAAAAACTATAAGAGATATTTTCATAATTTTTTCACATTTTTATTCCATATTATATTCTTAATAAATCCCAATGAGATGATCAAAAAATTCTGAAATTAGTTTAACAAAATTTTTAAAAATTTGAAAATGGAGTTTTGAAACTTCCGTTAAAAAATTTTTATTTTTTTGGTCATATTTGCGAATAGGTTAACGGTATCCTACGAAGACAAAAACTCATATACAAGTAAATATGGACATATTTTAAGTAAAAATGAGCTTTTATTTTAATATTTATCAAAATATGTTAATTTTGTTCCTACATTTCTTGTTCTAGTGGCCTGAGACACGTTAATGGCCTGGCGAATTTTTAATAACTTTAACATTTTTTTTTCTGTTTTTTATGTCTCATTAGAACGACAATTACGTACACATTTCGATTCTTTTAAATTAAATTACAAAAGTAATTTTTTAATGGCAACATTTTTACAAAAACTGAAAAAAATGCATTTTTTCCCCTTGTAAATGCATCTCAAAACTTCAGAGGGCTTGCGGCACGTCTTAACCCAAACCGATTTACCTAAAATTTTTTCAGGGTGATTTTTTTACTAATGTTCACCAAACTGGGGGGTGAGAATGGCCAAAATCCAACTTTCATTTATTAAGGGCCACCCTAATATACATATATTAGGACGATTTTAATGAAACTCATGGCATAATGATTTACAGGTAGTCCCAATTCTACAACAAATACAACTATACAAAAACAACATGGATTTTGTTTTTGTAAAAATATTTTCTAAAAGTCAAACAATAAGTCAACAGCTGATTAAAAAAATTAAAAAACAAAATAAAAACCAAATGATTTCTTTCTTAACAAAATTTTAAAAAGAGAATTCTTAAATGAAATTGGTGATACAAAGTGACGAAACTCTTCAAGATTTTGGGGTACACAGATAGCATCATAAAAATACAAGGAACATGAGTCTAACACTAAGCCAGGAACTATGATTTAATTAAAACAAACTGTGTAAAAAGCTTTGGGAAGTTATTCAATGTTCCAACCGTCAGCAGATAGTATTTGCTCCATAGGTGATCTATCCAAACGTGCACAATTGGAACATCAATTAAAATATTGTCAGCTCTGAAGAGCTGTAGGGGAGAGTATTTCGTTAGCTTAGTTCGCAAACGCGACAAGTCCATTATTTATTAAAGAAAGATAAGTTTCTGTAGGCATTACTTTTATTTTTTAGCAAAACAAAATTTGAATGCTTTTTGTCTCTCCTGTAAAATTCCAAAAATGGGACTTGGCACTTTTGCGTACTAAGCTAACGATTTGCATATTATCTTCAAGTGGTTTTACAAAGCATTGCGTTCTTTAAAAATATATAAAATTTTTAACAATATAATTCATAATAATATATTAAGTTTATGTACTTACACAGTAAATGGAGATTCGGTTTCTAAATTTTTTAGTTCCTGAGCTTTCTGCACAGAAGGCTCAGCATTTGGCAAAAGTAGAACTTTATTACCAGAACGTATTATGCTGGTAGGTAAAAAATGTTCCTCGCAAATAAGTGCCGTTGCCGAAAAGATTTTGCCACAAATTTGGCCCCACAATAATCTTTTTTCGGGGTCTTTTGGCATTCTAAACAATGTTCCACCACCCTTTTCATATTTTTTCTTGCAAATAGTGCAGGATCGCATTTTGAATTTAAAATATTGGTAAAATTTCTTATAATTTTACTTTTTCTAACTGAAAACAATTTTAAATTTAAATAAATTAACACTGACAATTAGGAAACGGAAAATACAAGTAAATAAACTTTGACAGTTAGAAAATATAAAACAAATCGAACAAAAAATAATCAGCTGGCTTATTGACTTCACCTGTAAATAAATACATCTTGATGAAACTGTAGAAAATTGTAGCATAAAGTCTAGTATTTACAAAATTTGTTTTGATTTTAAAAATTAAGATGACAAAAGATGGCAGATTATGAAAAAAGATGACATATAGAGGACACACATTTTATTGATGACAGCCAGTGAAAATAGATGATTGTCCTCTAAAAAAGAGCACGTATGGTTACCTTACCATATAGCTATAATGCTCCTCCATTTCTGTTGAGCAGTTCATTCATACAACTCAAAATACAAACGCTGAAATTCGTGTTAAATTTTTTTAAAAAAAAATAAACCCCTTTTGTTTCAATACTTTTTTAATATTTTCAACTTTAGGATGCTAAAAAAAAAAAATGATATAGACCCTGGATTATTTTTGCAATTTTTTGGCTAGTAGCGCAATTAACACAAAATTTGTCAATATCACAAACACTCAGATGATAATGAGCAAGGAAACCAAAATATGCAAATGCATGTTTTTCCTGGTGAGTCTAATGGGCACATTGATAAAATATTTACACGTTTCAGAACTATTTAAGAATTTTGGCATCGATTTGTTAGTGCATATTTTTGCATATTTTACCCTTAAATGCATATTTTTGAATATATTGGTTTTAAGAGCATATTTATGTCATATTTTTGCGTTTTTAGAGCATATTTTACTGTTTAATAGCATATTTTGACTTTATCAAAAACAAATTTTGTCTTACTTATTTTTCGCTGTTGTGTTTTACTTCCTTTGTTTAAAATTCAAAATTGAAAAATAGATTTTTTTTAATATAAAATAAGCACTATTTTAATAATTTATTGCAATAACAAGCTTAATTGAAAAAGTGACTTTATATTTATATAAAACTGCTGTCCCGGCAAACGTTGTTCTTCCAGCTCACACAAAGTTTGAAGACTTCCACTATAATAGTACTAAAGATATGCATTAATAAATTTTTACTTTGTATGGGAGGTGCCATGCCCATTGTACCTATATAGGTCAATTGTGAATCTAAACCATCCAGGGACCCACTCAAACACACACAACAAATTTCATCGAAATTGGCCTTTTCATAACTTAAGTTCCTATTGTTTTTATGTTGTATTTATTTTTCGTTATACTTGTTTTAATTCTTGTTATTTTTGTTTATTTTATGTTATTTTACATTTTTAGAAATTTTTTGGTAAAAAATTATGTAAAAGTTTGTTTTTTTAAGAGCATATTTTTTAAATTTTAAGAGCATATTTTAAAGTTTTTACTGCATATTTAAAGCGCTTAAAACGCTTTTTTAGAGCATATTTCCGGTTTCCCTGATAATGAGCAATAAAGGTCAGCTTCATAGATTTTAAAATAATAGTGTTTTTGCCCATATAGATCGTATAGACTCTTATTTATTTAAATATTAAGGGTACTCATTTAAACGCTTAAGTTTCCCATTTGTGCAAAATTTGCGCGACGTGTTTCATGAACTCACCTTTTCAATTTTGTGCAAGTTTATACAGAAAATTTATATTTGATAAAAATGTCAAATAAAAATAAATTCAACAAAAGCTATTAAAAAAAATTTTTCAAATTGCATACATTTTAATTTGAAAAATGTTGAATGAAAGTTAAATCTTTGGAACAAATGGTGGTATACATAGTTTGGAAGATTTTGTTTATATTCTATCTGTTGGTTAATGTTTTCAGACACAATGCCATTTAATCCAAACATTCTGTTCCAAAGTTACACAATTTTCACATGCACACAATTTTTATTTCAATAGCAATAAATATTGCTACGTGGAGACCTACGGTAAATTGACGCGCAAACTTATCGGAGTTGTGCAAACGAATTTCCATACATTTTTTGACAGTTCATTTGCGAGAGTGTAAAAATGCACAGTTTGCGAGACATATAAGCGTTTACATGAGGACCCTTATTGTAAATTAAAGAAAGATGTTTAAACGGGACTGGATTTTTCAATTCTAGTATTTTGATAATATAAATCGTTATTTCGCAATTTTTGTATCACATTGACAAACATCAAATTCAACAATGAAAACTGTTTAGGTCATGAATAAGGGGCGTATTTTTTTTATGCTTCAAAAAATTCAAAATATGGCTAAAAATTTTAAAAATACGCTATTTTTGTGCATATGATTTAGTAATGGATTGATTAATGTCCAAAAATTACACAACATAGTTCAAAACAGTAAAATTTTCAAATTATAATTGTTCTTCTGAGAAAACAATTAATTTATTAATAATATTGTAATATCTTTAGAGTCTCCATCATGCCTCTTGCCATTAAAAATCCCCAAAATGTTGATCGGGCTGTAAAGTAGCATTCAAACTTAATGTTCTTAATAGATTATTGTGAAGAGCGTGTGTGAAGTTACAAAATCCTACATGTAACAAAATCTATTATAAATCGAAATTACTATAAAAAAATTGGTATGGTTTTTAACTAATTATCGCCATATTCATAAACAATTTTTAGATATGATGATTCTGAGATTACGGGATAATTTGCTGTCCTTGTGAATTTAAACAGGGAATATATAATTCACTCTTTTTTTACTTTACAACAATTCTTTAAAGATCCTTTGCAATCACTAAAAATTTTTTTCCGAAAATTGTTTTGTTTTTCAAAAAATTGCCCTGGGTGTCCCTAACACTACATTCAGTTTAATTTTTAAAAGAATTATATATATATTTTAAATAAAATTGGTGCAAAATTATAGAACAATATTTAGTGATCTCTTTTATCTTGTAATGTGTATAATTTTTTATCAACTAATATTTTTATGAATGATTATCTTTTGTCCCCTATAAAATTGTCATTCGCCTGTAAAATCATATATTTGTTAAAATTTAAATTTTTTAAAGCATTCTTGATTTGCAATAACTCAAATTGTATATCTACGTCATATATATATTGCGTATACATATGGCAGGATTTTCGTCATCAATATTAATAACATGAAGTCAGTCGCGTTTGAGCTTTCACACATAAGTTAGTCATTCCCCTGTGTTGTTTTTTAAAAAAATTGTGTGTGTGTTTTCTAAGTTCATTTTTAATATAAAATTCCGAGTCACGTTAATTTTTTAAAAATTAAGTACTAAAAATTGTCAATTAAGAGAGTTTTGTAGATAATCGTCATTACCCTGTCATATGAAATGCACATGCCTACTTTGTGGCCGTAATCATTTGATTTTGTGTATAAACACCTTGTGCCATATCTTGTCGAGGGCCTGGGTTATGTCCAAAAGGATAGTAGAGAAGTATTTTTTATTTTCAAAAGATTTTCATAACTCTTCAGTCAATAGATTAACAGAATTGAATTTATTACTTTTTGTATTTCTATACTTTTTTTAATATTTTTCCCAACTAATGATTTTTTATTCGATTTATTTTCAACTAAATTTGTTTAAGGATTGTCAAAAATGAAATCAAACAATTGCATTGATATTGAACACCGAATTTGGATTTTAGTTACCAATTTTATATGGCTGAAACTGAATTATTTTAATGAAACGATATTTTTTCTGTGTGTAGTTAATTTCGAATTGCTTGGATTTACATAGTACTACATTGCACAGTGGTTTAGAAACTTTTTTTTTTGGAAATAATTCGGTATCTTGTGAATTATTGGATATATTGTTACAAAATTTCACATGGTTTGAGCTGAGGTATTTTGGAGTTGATTTACGTTTGTTCAGCTTCCAAGCGATAATGGGGGCCAGTGCTTAGCCCCTAAGATGGTCACCTCGGGTCTCAAATTTTTTAAAAAAATCGCCAAAAATCCATTTATTATCCGAATGAGTTGAAATTTTAAATATAAATAGTCCTTGAGAAGGTCTACAAAAATATGCGTAGGTTATCTCTATTAGTTGAAGAGATATTAAGGTTTATTGATTTATTTTTTTTTGATTTAGCTTGATCTTTTTATGGTTTTTTAGATATGGCGGGCCTACCGAAGGTCGAAATTTATTTTTAAAATATAGCTGATTGACGATAAGATTCTAAATAAAATAGAACAAACTTGCTAACAGTTATCTGTTCCCTATAAAAAGTTATACGCATCCAAATTAGGAACTTGTAAAAAGGGCCGTATTTTTTACGTTTTTTCCCAAAAAAGCCCATACATTTTTTCTTTTGTAGAAAAAAATTTTCTTCGGGACTATATAGAATTTTTATATGATCCTGAAAGACAACTTAATGCAAAATCGTGTAAAGAAAAACTTGGCTCACTTAAACGGACATACCACCACCCAGTCCTATCCAAACTTGGCCAATTTAAAAAAATTCAGTTTGAGTAAAAAATTCTAAAAAGGCAAAGCACGGAACTACAATTACGTTCACATTTCTATTTTTTAAATTAAATTGCAAAAGAAATTTTTTAATAGCAAAATTTTGACAAAAACTGAAAAAAATGCATTTTTTCCCCTTGTAAATGCATCTCAAAACTTCAGAGGGCTTGCGACACGTCTTAACCCCAACCGATTTACCTAAAATTTTTTCAGGATGATTTTTTTTACTAATGTTCACCAAACTGGAGGGTGAGAATGGCCAAAATCCAAATTTCATTTATTAAGGGCCACCCTAATGTGCCCTTTTCCAATTTTTGCGGCAAAAATTCAAATGTTCAACTTTCACTATTTGAAAACAAGTTTTACGGTTCAATTCCCATTCTATGAATACAAATTATTATTCAAAAATACAAATTCACAAATCGAATACAATTTTTTTTCTAATTTGGACAGTCTGTCGGGTCAGAAGAAGTGGATTTCTAACAGAATTGCGACAAAAGTTTAACACTACATTTAAAAAAAAAATAATAAAACAGAATTAAAGTACACAACTTTAACGACAATGTTGTGGATCATAAACAATTTAAAATACCATTACATGGTTAAAGAAACTGTATTTTAATAATGAAATCGCCGTAAATGCATTTATGTTGTTAATGAGAAGATGTAAGGAATATTTGTATTTATATTTTTATTACAACTGCAGACATTCGTTTCCTTCTGGAGGATAATTTAAACCCAATGAAAATTTTTTGACGACATCTCTGAGGACACATGTATAAATGTGCCATACTTTTAGTGCGATTTTGCCGATACTAGCAGTACCCAGCCCGCATTGGAAGTCATAAATAATTACATTCATGTTAATATTTACTTTATTTATCCTTAATTATGTTTAATCATTTAGAAACAAAGAAATTTGTTTTATTTTACAATCTGAAAGCTTAACTTATCGTGTATATATCACCAATAGAGATGATAATCGGGACTGATTTTTAAAAATCCCGGGGTTCGGGATTTGGTAAAGAATCCCGAAATCCCGACCCGGGACTGGCTGAAATCGGTCTATTATTTCACCTAGCCCCCATACAAATGTCCTTCCGAAATTGGACTTTATCCAAACTTGGCCAATTTAAAAAAAATCAGTTTGAGTAAAAAATTCTAAAAAGGCAAAGCACGGAACTACAATTACGTTCACATTTCTATTTTTTAAATTAAATAGCAAAGGTAATTTTTTAATGGCAAAATTTTTACAAAAACTGAAAAAAATTCATTTTTCCCCTTGTAAATGCATCTCAAAACTTCAGAGGGCTTGCGATTCACTTAAAATTTTTTCAAGATGATTTTTTACTAATGTTCACCAAACTGGAGGGTGAGAATGGCCAAAATCCAACTTTCGTTTATTAAGGGCCACCCTAATATATATATATAGAACCCAACAAAAACTTTACTTACAAATAAGCCGAAAAATAAGGGGAATTTGTTTTCGCGATGTCCCAAAAGTAATCCTTTATATTTTGGCCGGAAATAAGTTGTTTTGTTAGTAGAGTTATTTATAGAATTTTGTATTTGCAAACAAAAAATAAAAAAAAAAAAATAAGTCGCAGCCAAGAGTCGAACCATCAACCATCCGTTTGCTAGTCTGTTGTTGTACTCACTACACCACTGCTTAGTTATTTTATTGTGCGTCAAATAATGGTTTTCACACAGTAATGCAATATTCTTTTCTGTTTTTCTAAAAATAAACATGCTGTTGGGGGTGAGTGGGGAAAAATAAACAAAATATTTTAATTGGGTTTAAAGAAAACAAAAGGGGTATTAATTTTAAATAATTAATATTTATTTGGCGGTTTTACAAAAAACGTACCTTCGGGTTTGGGGGTTGTTCGAGATTAACTTCTTTTAGTTTTATTATTATTTACAATCAATTCACAATAATAATAGAGTTGTATTATACACTTAAAACTAAAAATTCACGAAACTTAAAATTAGGGTGACCAGCGTAGACATCCCGCCCCCTTGCAAGATTGCAACAAGGAGAAACGGGAGCTAGGTGGCCATCGGGTTAAAAATAAAAAAAAGAAAAATTAATTATATAAAAAATTAAAATTCATTCTCTGGCCATCACGTTAATGACGATGGTGGCCGCGTTTGATGTAGATGCCGACTTGTCACTTCCCTTTTTACAACTGCATGAACAAGGAGCTTGGTTGTGGGTAGCGCTCTTCCTGGGTTTCTTGTTTTTTTTCGGCTTGTTATTGTTATTATTGTTGGCGTTGGTTTTTGTTGTGTTCTTGTTGTTGATGCTAAAGTTTGTTGTATTCTTGTTGTTGTTGCTGCTGCTGCTTGCTGTGTTATTGTTGTTGTTGCTGCTGCCGGCTGCTGTGTTTCTGTGGAAATGCAGCATTGTGTGGTGTTCCTCCAAGCATTCCATGCATCTATCCCTACTGCGACAGTTTTTTACGAAATGGGAGTGGGCTAGGCAATTTATACAATATTTGTACCTTTTCACCGCACTCAGTCGACGGTAGGGATTCATGCTTCGGAATTTTGGGCATTTCCTCAGGGGATGGTCCTTTTTACAGAGACGACATTTGGAGCCGGTGTCAGCAATGACCTCATCAAGGGTTTTATTTTCATGGAGTTCAACGGTCAATCTGCGGGGGGCTTCAGACATCTATTAAAAAAGAATAGAAGAAGAACAACAAAAAGAAACAAATTAATTATGCTCAGGATTAGGAAGCAGTACGAGTTTAACAATTGGCCTCGTTAAAACACCATTGGCGGTTCGAACGTCAGCCACTCGTACTTTCGAATCAGAGCCCATATAAACTCTTACAATTCGACCAAGCTTCCATTCATTGGTGGGCAAATTGTCTTGCCGTATGACAACAAAGTCATTAATTTCGAAATCCTTTTGGGGATACTTCCACTTGTTTCGCTTGTGGAGTTCAACCAAATATTCGTTTTTCCAACGAAGAGCAAAGTAATGATGGAGAATTTTCAACTTTCGCCATCTGTTAGCATATGTCAAAGATTCCTGTGACAAATCTGGTTCCGGGGGAGAAAGTATTGGGTTACCTACTAGAAAATGACCAGGAGTCAAAGGGTTAATGTCCGATAGACTATCAGTCATTGGACTAAGTGGGCGTGAGTTCAAACATGACTCTATCCTTGCTAACATTGTCGAAAATTCTTCAAATGTGAAACGTTGATCATTAGATATTTTTTTTAAGTGAGTTTTAAAACTCTTTACACCAGCCTCCCATAGTCCACCCATATGTGGACCTCCAGGGGGTATAAAATGCCATTCGACTAATTGGAAGGCGTTTCTAGCTATAAGTTGGTGTTTCAAGTCAATTAAAAATTGATTTCGATCCCTTTTCAAAATATTGGCTGCACCAACGAAAGCAGTTCCATTATCAGAGTATATGTGAGAAGGACAACCGCGTCGGGAGAAGAAGCGAGTAAATGCAGCCAAGAAACATTCAGTGGATATGCCATACTCTAAGTTAGATCCAGATTTTAAAATGGAATATTCAGGGAAATGAGCTTCTTGACACACAATAATCAGACGACTCTTAACAAAAGTAACTTCACTTTGACTTATGGAATCCGATAAATGCTTACGAGATTGCCTATGTTTTGGGTGAACAGAGTGAAAAAAACGAAAAACATATGCCAAAACTCGCATTGCACGGGCTAAATCTGAAAAACGACCTAAAATCTCTTCAGATATTATTGTTTGGGCAGTATTTACATTTATCAAACGGGTTTCCAATTGAGTAGATATTTTAAAATTGGTTCTATGCCATTCAGAACGGGGGCGTCTTAACCAAACAGGGCCTTTCCACCAAATATCAGATATAGCAAGTTCTCTAGCCGATATACCACGACTTGCTACATCGGCGGGGTTATCATGAGAGTCTACGTGATTCCAATTATCAGTACCAATTTTGTCCAAAATAAACGAAACTCGATTTGCAACAAAAGTTGGCGAGTGGCACGGGGGTTTTTGAAGCCAGGACAATACGATAGTCGAATCAGTCCAATAGAAAGCTTCCGACATGGTAAGATTCAGCTCCGTGCGGAGTGAATGCACCATTTTTGCCAACAGAGTTGCACCGCAGAGCTCTAAACGGGGTAAAGTTTGTACTTCAATTGGCGCAACTTTTGTTTTTGCAGCGAGCAAATTTGTGATAAAATCACCTGACGGGGTTTGGACTCGAATGTATAGAGTGGCAGCATATGCTTTCTCTGAAGCATCACAAAATGCGTGAAGCTGAACTTCACACTGAGGGTTAAAATTAACCCAACGGGGGATTTTAATCCGTTCGATGTTTGGGTAATCATCGACAAATGCGCGCCATCTATTTAACTTCATGGGTTTCAAACATTCGTCCCAATCCGTACTGTCTTTCCAAATTTGTTGCATAATAATTTTAGCAACAATTACTTTCGGCGCTAACCAGCCAACGGGGTCAAATAGCTTGGCTATTTGAGACAAGACAGCACGTTTTGTGACGATAGAACAATCGGGCGTCGGAATTGGCTTGAAGTAAAATGCATCAATGCTCGCATTCCAACGTAAACCCAGAGTTTTTGCATTACTAGCATCTGATAATTAAAAAAAATCGGAATCTAAGAGGTGTTCGGGGGGTATATTTTCGAGTAGACTCTCATTATTATCGGTCCATTTTCGAAGTGAAAATCCAGCAGAATTTAACACATGCGTCAATTCATCACGATTGCGAATTGCTTCTTCGATATTATGTGAACCAGCAAGAACATCGTCCACATACATTTGCGTACGCTAATTGTTGTAGAGTTCTGATTGCTAAATATGGGGCACAGTTAACACCAAAAGTAACTGTGGTTAATTCAAAATCTTGAACTTGATCATTCGGGTCTTGACGGAATAAAATTCTCTGAAAGGACGCTTGATCTGGTCTAATCAATATTTGCCTGTACATTTTTTCGATGTCGGCATTGAAAACAAATTGAAATAGACGCCAACTAAAATTGTCAAATCGGACTGCAAAGTTGGACCAGGATGCAAAATGTCATTCAGACTCACTCCATTAGAAGAGGGGCTTGATGCGTTATAGACCACACGAAGTTTAGTGGTTGGACTATCAGGCTTAAAAACAGCGTGATGAGGCATGTAATACATGGTGTTCGGGGTATACGACAGATCCGCATCAACTTTGACCATATGACCCAGAGTACAATACTCGTTCAAAACCTGATCATATTGTGTCTTAATTTCGGGTGTTCTTACTAATCTAGCTTCGTTCCTAAAAAACTGAGAAATAGCTGCTTTTCGAGACAGACCAAGTTGTAAATTACTAGGGATGAGGCATGTAATACATCGTGTTCGGGGTATACGACAGATCCGCATCAACTTTGACCATATGACCCAGAGTACAATACTCGTTCAAAACCTGATTATATTGTGTCTTAATTTCGGGTGTTCTTACTAATCTAGCTTCGTTCCTAAAAAACTGAGAAAGAGCTGCTTTTCGAGACAGACCAAGTTGTAAATTACTAGGGAATTCAGGCCTAAAGGGCAAGGACACTACGTATCGGCCTTTATCATTCCTATAGGTGGTTTGGCGATACAAATTTTCGCAAAAAGTGTCATCGTTACAGTTTCTTCGTCCTGGGTACTTCCTCAATTTCCCAAAATCTGGCAATTCTCTCATTTAAATCCAAATGATTAAAAAATGAGACAACAGAGTTCATTGGATGCGGGTGAGGGACTTTTCCGGTAAGTATCCAGCCGAAAACTGTCTTTTGAGCTATCAATTGACCTTTAGGATGTTTTTGAACATCAGCGAGCATAATTTGGGGATATACATCACCACCTAATAACAAATCCATATGTGAGCATTTTAAATCTGTCATTGGAATTTCGGGTAAATTAAAATCAACAAAATTGGACAGTGAACAAGTAGGTAATCGACCAGTAAGCTTTTCGACAACATAAGCTTCAGTTTTTAATTCAAATTCAGGATCTATCGATGATCCGATTGAAATCCTACAGACTTTAGTCGAATTTCCTGCAACAGCGCCGTTAAGACTAAAAATCGTAGCGGCAGGAGCTGAGAAAGTTGGAAGTGGCAATTTCCTCTGAAGCTTTTTCGAAATAAACGTGGCTTGAGAAGCAGGGTCTATCAAAGCTCTAGCACCGCACCGTATATGATTATACAAAATATCTACTACTGTTGTTCCCAGCAAAACTGTCGAATAAGGAGTGGACTGTAATAGAGTAGCAAAGTTTTGAAGTGAACGAGCAGCAGAAGATGTCGATTGCCCTTCATTGATATTAACCACATTTGTGGATGAATTTTGGGGTAAATTTGTAGGGGGATTAGAATTCACGGGAGTACTTTCCGAAACTTGCCTATTCTGAGCAGATGATTCGGAACGATGAAGTAACGAATGGTGTTTCTGTTTACAAATGTAACAAACATTAGAGCTTTGACATCTCCTAAATTCATGTGATGTTGCTAAACAATTAGTACAACACTTATGCCTCTTAACAGTGAGAAACTCATCCATACTACTCCATTTAGGTAAATCTGAGCTAGGTCCTTGGGATTGTTCCAAAAGTCCGAGAGTGACTTCAGGTAATCGAGTTGAGCAAATAAATACAAATATAATATCCCAATTTCGAGTTTCTATGCCTAATAAAGACAAATTCGTAATACAATCAATAATTGTCCTTTGTAATTGTTTTATTGAAGGACCGGATTCTTTTCCAATCGAAGGGAGATTAAAAAGAGTTTTTAATTGAGCATTAACTAGAACTCGTTTATTCTCATAGCGGTCTACAAGATTTTGCCAAGCCATATCAAAACCTTCATTCGTTATCGGACAAGTACGAATTATATCACGGGCTTCACCTTCAGTTTTTTTCAACAAATAATACATCTGAATATTCCCTACCTGTGGGTTATTCTTATACAAGGCCGAAAACATATCTCTAAATGTAGGCCAAGTCGAATAGTCGCCAGAAAATGTTTCGGTATCACAAGGGGGAAGATGTATTGGGATAGTGGTAGATAAAGCCGCGCCTTTGTCTATTATTTTGTCAACAATACCTTCGATATATGATATACATTGGAAATATGTTGTATATCCTGACATATTTCCGGTCCTGACATATCCTGTCTAGGGCAAATTTAAAAAACCGGTTTCCGGTTTTACCGAAAAAGTGTGTTTTTGAAAAAACCGGTTTTGATTTTAATCTTTTAAAAAAACCGATTATCCGGTTTCGGTTTTTGTCTTCAAAAAAACCGGTTAACCGGTTTATATTAAATTTTTATTCAATATGAAAAATACGCCAATTTAAAATTTTGGAATTCTTAATGCAATTGTCTTATATATTTTTCGAAATATTTCAAAATGCTACAATTTTCTATAAAATGAATCAATATTTTTAAAAATGGTATCAAAGTTTTTCAAAAATATGTTGAAATGAGCTTTTGAAAATATATTTCATTAAAACCGGTTAACCGTCTTACAAAACCGGTTTTTCAAAAAACCGGAATGTTAAAGAAAACCGAAACCGGTCGAGTTCACAAAATTGAAAAAACCGGTTGACCGGTTTTCGGTTTTGGATACTCTAACTGGCATTGTTAATAGAAATATCCATCATCGCGTAGAACAAAGTTTCTATCATTTTCTTAAGGCAAATGGACAAAACAGATGGAAACATTTGTGTACATGTGATTTTTCATCTCCCTTGCACTTATGAATTCTATCGACTTTAAAACATATATTTGAGCTGCTCACTCTTTTGTTGTTTACTAGTCAGCGTTGATATAAATATTAGTCACTGTTGACCAGTAAAGCTTGATGGATATATCGGTCAAAATTGGCTAATCAAACTTGATGGATATACCGGTCACAGTTGACTCATCAAACTTGATGGATATACCGGTCACTGTTGACTAATCAAACTTGATGGATATACCGGTCACTGTTGACGGACATATCAGTTGAAATAAAACACGATTTATTTCAATTCAGGTATTTATATTAAATAATAAATAAAAAATTAAATAAATAAAAAAGGTGTTTCTATTAAAAAATTAAATAAATAAAAAGGTGTTTCTCTTATTTGAGGGCCTTATTTTCCCTCAAATATTTGCTTCACCCTATGGTGGGCGCGTTCCACCGCCTTCTTTACGCTTTTTTCAAACTCAAAAGCCCCTTGCTGTTGAAAAACTGTCGTGTGCACCCTGTAGATGTTGGAGAAGAGGTTGGCAACGCGACACATGATGATAGGTGTCAGAGTTGGTTTGACATAAGGAAAAAAGGAAACAGACTAGAAAGGAGTAAATAAAAATAAACAAACAAACAAAATACAGGCGCCAGGCAAAGTAGATTGCTGACAATCTATTTTGCCTGGAAAAGATGAAAGGATACCGAGGTGACGTATAAGATGTATGCCCTGGTATGAATCTCTTTGGCTGTGAATTGAATTGGTAAGTGGTTGATTGGCGCACCGTTGGAAATAAAAGAATGATGAAAAAGTTTGTGTAAATGTTTTATTAATAAAATACCAAAAAAAAAAAAAATTATTAATTGAAAGAAAAGAAAGTAATAAAAATATAAAAATTTAGGTATATAACTTAAATATAAAATTTGAAATTTAAATATAAAAAAAAAAAACTTAAAATTAAATGAAATTTCATAAATTAAACCTGAAACTAAATAAAAACTTTAAATTAAACATAAATAAACCAAAAAAAAAACTGAATCAAAAACCTAAATAAGAATAAAACTAAAGCTAATATAAAAAGTAAAAACTAAAGCTAAAACATAAAAAGCAAAAGCTAAAATATAAAAACTAAATTTAAATATAAAACCAAAATATAAAAACTAAATCTAAATAAATATTTAAACACAAAATCTAAAAATTAACTGAAATTAAAAGACTAAAATAAAATATATATACATATAAAGCTAAATAAATCAAAAACTAAATTAAAACAAAATTAAATCTACAACTAAATTAAAACAAAATTAAATCTACAACTAAATTAAAACAAAATTAAATCTAAAACTAAATTAAACAAAACTAAATCTAAAGCTAATTAAAGTTAAATATACAGAACTGATAAAAAAACTGAAAATAGAAAAATACCTGAAAAAGAAAAACAATATAAAACAAAAACCGCCATTTTCGCCAACCACATCTGCCATTTTCTCCATCCATCAACTTTATCATCCGTCATCATCCATCTATACTCACCAACTGCATATTCATCCATCATCCGACAGTCATCACCAAAACATCCACATAACTCCATCCACCAAATCCTCAATAGTAGCATCCGTCATCCACTGTCCATATCAGCAATAGCATCCTTCCAGCCTGGTTTTCCTCCTTCTAGTCTGGTCATCCTACATCATATCTGATTGTCATCACCATCATCATTAGCAGCGTTGTCAGCATCCTTCATCACCATCCAACAGGGCACATTCGGCACAGCACCATCATAGCATTTTCATCATTCACCATCATCAACATAAAGAAAAAATATAACCAGGTACTCTGTAAATATAAAGAAAATAAATTAAGTAAACATATATTTTATAAATATATATATATATACTTTTCTACCTTTTTGATAAAACGGTAAGATTAGATTTAACCTTTTTGATTTATGTAATTATTAATCCCTAAAAAGTATTTGCGAGGGACACATAGGGCCATAAAAAGTGAGCTCAGTTTTTAGGGTCCTTTAGTTTGTTTATGCCACAAATTGTGCGCAATAAATTAGAAAGAAAAAGAGTTAGATTCTAAAGAAAAAACCTGAAAAGAAAAGAAAGAAAAGGAAATATACATATATTAGAAATAATTTTTTTTTACATAAATAAATACTTACTTGAAATTATTACCTGTCTTAAACCTACTGAAAAGAAAATTAAACTTATATATATAATTTATTGAATTCATTATACCTTTTTTTATATTAGATTTAACGCAACTAAATAATTGAATTGAATTTAAATTAAATATTAGATTAAGATTAAAAATTGTCCATAAAGAAAATATATTTTATAATGTTTAAATGAAAAAAAATTATCAAGCTTTATCATTTAATATGATTGGCTAAGTTCAATATAAAGCGGCGATAAGTAGGGGAAATTTATAACCGGTAGGGAGATGCAGCCAAGACTTCGAGCCCCTAACAATTAAAAAAATACATACATAGCTGGTATGAATTTTGTGTTAGTGTGTGTCTATGGTCCAGGTTGCCGGCAAGAACCACCCCCATCCGGCGAGCTTCAGCCGAGCATACGCGGGCATACCAGCGCCGCTGGCAATCTGGCCACTCTTTGTTTTGTTTTCTCCTTATGTTTGTATTTCGTACAAACAAATTGACCAACAAAACATCTGAAATTTGAAGACAAGATTTATTAATATATATGTATAAATATATAAATTAATAATAATTATATTAAAAATATATACATACCACGAATAGTTTTGCTGATCAACGTCAGGATGTACTCGGTAGGATTGACTGGTTTTCTAAATAGTTAAATTCATTAAGATTTACATATGTAAATATTTGTACATTGTTTTTTACTTACCAATCATTTCTTGGGTATTGTTACGGAACCTCTGACTGCAATGTTCCTCATGAACAGCGGTTGATTTGTTTATCGTCAATTTTATTTGTTAACAGTTTTCTGTGAATGACTGTTTTTTGACACTTGTTTTGTAAGCCGCTCTTTTGTCCTCTTCTTTGAACATATTCTTACTTGTCTATTGCAAGAATTCGAACGCTCATAATTTTCTTATATTTTGTCGAAGAAGGAGGTACAAAACTGCGGTAAGTGTTTTTTATTATTTTATATGTATTCCTTTTAATTTATTTACTTTTTATAGAAATAAACGTTATTACAAACATAACTAAATTGTGTTTGTATTTGTTCAACGCAAACCTCCTGTCTTCAGTTGCAGTCAGCGACATTTTTATTTCGCATTTTTTTTGTTGCGAGCCAAGTGTGTGTGTGTGCTTTTTGTTTTTTTATATGTGCAATTAATATAAAACCGCCAGCCTGCAGCCACTGTGTAAATTAAGGTTAGGTTTTTTTAAAATTTTAAATTAAAAAGATGGCACCACCTGTACGCCGGAGCCCACTTAACCTAAGAAGCACAGCCAGTGCCGACACTGTTACATCTGATCCGCCTGATCATGAACAAAATGTCACAAGTGGCCACAGTGGAAGCACAGCAAACACACCTACAGCCACAAATCAACAAGTGATGCAGCCAGCATCAAACACAAATACAAGTGCTAATGCCGCCAGCACAGAAACGCCTAGAGGAAGCCTCATAGATAAAAATAAGTCATCTGCAAAAAAAGTCCTCACTGGGACTGTCACCAAGACATCAGACGCCACATGTAAGTCAGCTTCAACAAACATGCAGCCATCGACATCGAAGGACGACACCATCCTACAAGAGATGCAAAAGCAAATGGCTTACTTGAAACGCCAGCTCCATGAGACACAAACACAACTTCAGGAGAGCAGACGCCAATGCCAACAAATGGAAGTTGACTCATCACAAACGGTAAGTGACCATAACCTCAATTCCTCTGAAATGCCATATAGTTCCGCCATTGACTTTACTACAACAACAATCGAGTCCCGCTATATACCAGCTTCATATACATCGACAACATCAACCGCCATGACACCTAAGCAGCCGCTGCTTACTTCTGTCGCCCGCCGTCGACGCAAGCAGCGACTACTTCGTTTAATACATATGTACCGCTTGTTACAAATAATTTTACGCCGACATCTTTTAATAATATATACACCAGCCAACAACAACAACCTGTACTCAGCCATTTAAGTCCATACGGAACGCAGTATGTGATGCCGCGCAAATTACAAGATTTGCCAGAGTTTAGTGGTGAACCCGAAGATTGGCCATTGTTTTATACAGCCTATATCCAGTCAACAACTACATATGGATATACAAATTTTGAAAACAACCAGCGATTACAAAAATGTTTGAAAGGTGAAGCCATGGATATAGTCAAGTCGTTACTTATCCACCCTGATAACGTCAGTGCTGTTGTAGATCAACTGAAATTTCGTTTTGGAAGACCAGAACAGCTTATACATAGCCAATTGAGAAAGGTAAAAGAGCTGCCGTTCATAAATGAAAACAATCTAGTTAAATTAGTGCCGTTTTCAACAAAAGTGAAAAATTTATCAGTGTTTCTCAAATCTGTTAATGGCCAACAACATATAGCAAACCCTACACTTCTAGAAGAATTGATTTTAAAGCTCCCCATGAGTAAAAGGTTAGAGTGGGCCAAAATAGCAATAAATATTATTCCGTATCCTACGATTGAACATTTTAGTGATTGGTTAAGCGAAGTGGCAAATTTAATATGCTTGATACAAGATGTTAACAACAATGAACCAAAGCGGAGAGTGCTACATGCAACAGAGAGAGTCCAACAGTGCCCTGTATGTAAAGAAAATCACAAAATATATGATTGTCATTAAATTCCTAAATTTTAAAGTGGATGAACGTTGGGCTATGGTGAAAAAGCTTCACGCTTGTTTTTCGTGTTTAAATATAGGACATTCAACTCGAGAGTGCCGTAACAAGAAAATATGTTCTGTAGAAGGATGCCAACGTAAACATAATAAATTGTTGCATAAGCGCACACCTATTGCACCTGTTCCCGTACAACCGAACACTAGTAATACGAGTGAACCTAATCATAATGTCCTAAACTGCTCCAACGATAATAAAAAGTTGCTTTTTCGTGTACTACCAGTTACATTATATGGTGAAAAATGCAGCATTGATATTTATGCTTTATTTGACGATGGGTCCTCTATAACTATGTTAGATAAAGAAATTGCCGACTGCGTTGGTGTACGTGGAAAAAGTAATGATTTGAACATTCAGTGGTTTGGTGGTAGATCAGCACGAGAGCCGTCAATGACCTTCAATCTGAAGGTAAGTGGTGCTGGGAAGAATAAGAGTCACCTTCTTAAAAACGTGTATGCAGTTTCAAATTTGAATTTACCAATGCAAAGCCTGAGTGAGGATGAAATTAAAGTGAGTCTAAAACATTTATCGAATAATTCTATAAAGCCATATACAAACGTAGTGCCAAAGCTGTTAATTGGTCTTGACCATGCCCACCTAGTGTTGCCATCGAGCATAAAAATAGACAATTTATCTGGACCATTTGCGTGCAACACAGAATTAGGTTGGGTCGTATTTGGGCCATGTAAATCACTGTCGCCTGCACCACATTCGTGTCTTTTTGTACATGCTGAAAAAGAGCAAGAGATCTACAAGATGGTTGAAAATTATTTCAATATTGAAAACATAGGCGTACGAGCTGCTCCTCCAATTGAAAGCGATGATGATGTCAGAGCAAAAAGAATTCTTCATGAATCAACAAAGCGTATTGGTAATCGTTTTCAAACAGGCCTATTATGGAAAAATGATAAAATAGAGTTGCCAGATAGTTACCAATTAGCACTTAGCCGTCTTGAAGGTATTGAAAAGAAAATGCGACGTGATTTAAACTTTTCTGCAGCCTACAGTGAAGTAATAAATGGATACATAGAAAAAGGTTATGTTCGTAAAGTGCCGCCTGAAGATATCTGCCTGATATCAGAAAAGAAGTGGTATTTACCACATTTTGGAGTAATAAACCTTAATAAAGAAAACAAAAAAATAAGATTGGTTTTTGATGCTGCAGCAAAAGTAAATGGAACGTGTTTAAACGATAATTTGCTAAAAGGTCCTCAATATATTTCGTCATTGACCGCCATTTTATATAATTTTCGAAGCGGAAAAGTTGCCGTCTGTGCAGATATTCGTGAAATGTTTCACCAAGTCATCATACAGCCGAGTGATCGAATATCTCAACGTTTCCTATGGAGAAATGGTGATCAAAGCAAAAAACCAAATGAATATGAAATGTTGGTTATGATTTTTGGAGCCGCATGCTCACCTTGTTCGGCCATACACGTAATGAAGACTAACGCTAAAGAACACAATGATTGTAATCCCAGAGCAATAGAAGCCATATTAGAGCATCACTACATGGATGATTTTGTAGATAGTTTTGACTCAATCGAAGAGGCCATCGAAATTTCGAAGCAAGTTCGAGAAATTCATAAAAATGGAGGTTTCGAACTCAGAGGCTTTATTTCAAACTCGAACAGGGTCTCCCTGGCCCTAGATGGAGCTTCAGCATCCAAAACTATTCCATCCATTAACAACACGGAAAAGGTATTGGGCCTTTACTGGGATCCAGTCTTAGATGCATTTATGTTTAACTTGAAATTTAATAAAGTCGATCAAGATGTCATATCTGGAAAGAAAAAGCCTACAAAACGTCAAGTATTAAGCGTTATTATGTCAACGTTTGATCCTCTAGGATTTTTAGGCTATTTTATTGTCGGGGGAAAATTGGTACTACGCAGCATATGGAAACGTGATGTCAGGTGGGATGAGCCGATACCTGACGATATCAACATTGCCTGGGAACGATGGAGGTCACAACTGAAAAATATCTCTAATTTTCGTTTGCCACGATTTTATTACCCCCCTGGTAAGATTAAACAAATCCAATTACACATATTCGTGGATTCTAGTGAAGAAGCATTTGCCGCTGTAGCTTATTGGAGATTTGTTGCCATGGATGGAACTATTGAAGTAAGTTTTATCTGCTCGAAGACCAAATGCGCGCCCTTAAAAAAGATTTCGATTCCCCGCCTAGAATTACAAGCCGCAGTTCTTGGAACAAGAATAAAACAAAATGTGATTAATGAGCATAAAATTGTACCAGAAACGACAGTATTATGGAGTGATTCGACAACAGTATTGAAATGGATATCGAGTAGCCATAGAAATTATAAGTCGTATGTAGCCCATAGAATAGCAGAAATACTAGCGTCAACTAATATTGATAACTGGAAATGGGTCGCCACTAGAGACAACGTAGCCGATGATGCCACTAGAAGTTATAATAATATAATAATCATCCCGATGGAAAAACGGTCCAAAGTTCCTGGCACAAAATGAAAACGAATGGCCATGTTATACCATCGAATTGCCTCCCCCTGAGGAACAAGACGAAGAAGAAATTCGTCCCAAAATTGCACTTTTAGTCATAAAAGATAATTTTATAAATTTCGACAGATTTTCATCATTTACCCGACTGAAGAGGTCGACGGCGTAGATTCTTCGATTTGTAAACCGGTGTCGAAAAAATTGTAATGATTTACAGGATTATGGGCTCACCTCACGTGAACTAGAATCAGCTGAAAAGGTGTTATGTATACAAGTCCAACGACAATCATTTCCAGTTGAATTTGATTATATCAAAAATGGACAGCCAGTCCAAAAAACAAGTAGTTTGGCACATTTAACGCCTTATGCCGACGATGATGGTATTTTAAGAGTGTATGGACGAATCGATGCAGCTAGTTTTTTGCCTTACAGTTCTCGGAGGCCTATTATATTGCCTAAGGACCACAAGTTTACAAGACTCGTGATTTTATATCACCACTGTCTCATGAAACACCAAAATCACGAGGCCACTATCTGTCAAATACGTAACAAGTACTGGATTCCTCAATTAAGGACACTGCTTCGGTCAGTTGTTTCCAGCTGCCAGATTTGTAGAACAAAAAATGCAAATTCGGTTGCACCGCTTATGGGGCAACTGCCACTCGATCGTCTTGAGCCACATGCTGAGCCCTTTAAGTACACAGGATTGGACTACTTCGGGCCGATAAACGTATCGATAGGTAGGAGGACAGAGAAGAGGTGGGTGGCACTATTTACTTGCCTCACTATAAGGGCCATCCATTTGGAATTAGCTCACGACTTATCAACAGACTCCTGTATAATTGCAATGCGCAATTTTATGAATCGTCGAGGTGTTCCAGCACGAATCCGTTCTGACAATGGGAAGAATTTCGTTGGCGCTGATGAAGAAGCAAAGCGGTTTAGAGAAGTGTTTGATGTGAAACAGATTCAGAACGAGTTGTCTACAAAAGGTGTTGAATGGATATTTAATTGTCCAGCTAATCCCTAAGAAGGTGGTATTTGGGAGAGGATGGTACAATGTGTCAAGAAAGTATTACGCCATACTATGAAAGATGTATCTATGAAAGAACACGTCCTACAATCTCTCCTGATTGAGGCCGAGAACATAGTTAATTCACGACCATTGACGCACCTGCCTATAAGTCCTCATGAGGAGGAACCACTTACTCCTAATCATTTTATAATTGGAAGAGGAAATGTTGCGGCGACACCTTCTGTAAATGAACCTGATGTGAAATTCTTCTCCCTGAAGAAACAGTGGCGAGTTGCCAGAAGTTTGCGGGATCGATTTTGGAAGCGGTGGATTGCTGAATATTTGCCTACGTTGACTAGAAGAGTCAAATGGTGTGAGCGTACTGCTCCCATTAATGTTGGTGACGTTGTGTTTATCTGCGACCCTAATATCCCACGAAGTCAATGGCGGAGAGGTTTGGTCACTTGCATTCATCTCGGTGCTGACGGTATTATAAGAAGAGCTGATGTAAAGACTGCATCAGGAAGCCTACAACGGCCTGTATCCAAGCTAGCCGTGCTGGACGTAGATGATGGTGAAGCTGATCGCTCCACGGGGGTGGGGGTGTTACGGAACCTCTGACTGCAATGTTCCTCATGAACAGCGGTTGATTTGTTTATCGTCAATTTTATTTGTTAACAGTTTTCTGTGAATGACTGTTTTTTGACACTTGTTTTGTAAGCCGCTCTTTTGTCCTCTTCTTTGAACATATTCTTACTTGTCTATTGCAAGAATTCGAACGCTCATAATTTTCTTATATTTTGTCGAAGAAGGAGGTACAAAACTGCGGTAAGTGTTTTTTATTATTTTATATGTGTTCCTTTTAATTTATTTACTTTTTATAGAAATAAACGTTATTACAAACATAACTAAATTGTGTTTGTATTTGTTCAACGCAAACCTCCTGTCTTCAGTTGCAGTCAGCGACAGGTATATTCTTCCCCAAAACCCTCAAATATATTTTGGGAATCCATGTAATTATAAAAAATGGGTACATTATTATTTATTTTAGTTGAAGTTTTATTAAAATAATGCCAGTGAATAAATATGTGCCGAAACAATTAGTGAGAAAATTCGTGAAAAAGGTGGTGAAGAAGGGAATAAGAAGAAACTTACTATCGTAGGGTATGCAAAAATATTTAAAATCTATATCTTCCCTTTTAATTACAAAAGTTTCAGTACTTAAATTACTACCAACGACTATCCCTAGATCACTGAATGACTTAAACGGTTCATCGAATACAAATTCGCCTACATTTACAATATTAACTAATTTAATTGGTCCTAATTATTTGCTAAAACAAAAACTATCTTCCTCCTTCTTATGGTTAATATTAAAACTTCATAATTTTGAAACCAAGTTCGAATCCGAATTAAGACCCTGCCTTTCTTCTAGCCTAAGGAATATCAGCTGCAAAATTCTGTTTGGTTTCTTAACAAGACCTTTAATATACTGCATGTAATTTTCGAATTTGTATGCTGAAAAAGAATCTAAGGGTCCGAATTGTTTAACACAATCTGCTAAATGTAGTAAACCATGAATGTTGAAACTAACTAATTCATCACCATATAATCTACCGAAAAAATTTACGAAATCTTCTAATACACTTTGGGAATTATCTGCCTCTCTAACATGCGACATATCACTAGACAGAAGCCTTATATGTAATAATAGAAAATGATAATACTGATCACTACTAACACAATCTTTCAAAATATAAATACCTGTGTATAGTAAAAACTGCCTAAATTCAGTGGATTTCCAATTACTAATTTCATCTAAACTCCTAGGTGTACGGCAAAATTCTGATGGAACATACTGACCTATAAAACCAATCTTCTCATTCATACCTATTGCATTCCTCTTATTGACTAAAAGCTTAAGCAATTTCTTCGTGACTCCTAAATCTACTAAATGCATACCGTCTAACGGAAATTGAGAAACCATTTCAAACCCTGATTCTTCTAATATACTTCGTTTTTCCCTAAACTCTTCTGTATGGTGAAAAGGACTAAATCTAAATTCAAATGTCATATCTGTTCTTGGAATGCCAACTTCTTTCGAAAAACAAACTCTTCTCTCCTTATATAACCCTTCCTGACAACATTTGGAGCAACCATTTTTGCTATTGTGGGACATTACACCTGTAACAAAAGCCCTAGCTGGAGAATCACAAATAAACAAGCGAACATCAAATCTAAACAACTTTTCGCTATGGCCTACCTTTAAACCTTGTTCTCTAAGCAACTTTACTTCTGTACAGAAATCTGCCATAAAGCTATCCAAATTCTGTGGCTTCTTAAAACCTGAAAAACAACCAATCATGAAAGGATTAACGCTATCAAAGCCTACAATTTTTCCTAAAATGGGCCACAAAACTCTATTTGAACTCTTGAAAAGTTTAAGACCGTCAACGCCTACATCAATCAAAACTTCATCTTTACCACATAAAGAAAGAAAAAATTTCTGAATACCTAAATATAAAAATTCACCATTTGCTATAGTTGAATATGAATATTTTCCCTACTTGTACTAAAAAGAGTTTTTGCCGACAATGGCAAATCTTCCACTCCTACCCTATTTAGCGTATGCAATAAATCCTCCACAGCAGTCTGAGAAATTTTATTCCTAACAGCCCACGATTTAATCTCCTCACACTTGCCTTTAATATCCGAATTCCCCTGAAAATTAGAATTGTTTCCTATAATTTCAGATGGCTCTGGCTCTGAATCTACGTTATCAATCCCTACAAATTCCGTCTCAGAATCTTCACTATCAATTTCTCCTACAATAGCGGATAAACTACAACCTGGCTCAGAATCTACATTACCAATTTCTTCTACAATTGCGGATACACTACAACCTGGCTTAGAATCTAAACTATCTATTCCTACAAAATCATCACAAACAATTATTTCACGAATTTTCTTCACTTGTTCAATTTTTTTTTTTTCACTTTTCACTGAGTTATTTGCATTATTTTGAATGAAAATTTTATATTTCTTACATTGGACTCAAATGTCCTTTTTTCAATGCTAAGGCGTTTTTGCAATTGCCTTTTTTCCATAACTAAATTTGTTTAAAAAAAAATTATTTTATCTTTATTTTTTCTTAATTTTTTTGAGTGTGTTTTCTTTCAGGTTTTAATTGTGTTTTCTTTCAGGTTTTTTTAAGTTTTCTTCTTGTTATACCCTTCAGCTTCGTGAGAAGGGTATATATAAGTTTGTCATTCCGTTTGTAATTTCTACATTTTTCATTTCCGACCCTATAAAGTATATATATTCTGGATCCTTATAGATAGCGGAGTCGATTAAGCCATGTCCGTCTGTCTGTCTGTCTGTCTGTCCGTCTGTCTGTCTGTCTGTTGAAATCAATTTTCTGAAGGCCCCAGATATCTCCGGGATCCAAATCTTCAACAATTCTGTCAGACATACTTTCGAGAATTTTGCTATTTAAAATCAGCAAAATCCGTCCATAAATAACGGAGATATCCGAGACAACCTCTGAAAATTTCATCAAAAAACACAATGTATTGCATGCTTTGACAAAAAAACAACAAAACGTATGGTTGGATGGGCAAGCTTAGCGTATTTTGTTTTTTTTTTGTGTTTTGTTTCTTTTGGCGTTGTTGTTGTTTTTTATACAACTAAACTTTTGTTTGGTTGTGTGTTGGTTTTTTTGACAAAAAATCAACAAATCGTCTGTTTGAATGTGCATGCTTTGCGTATTTTGTTTCTTTTGGCGTTGTTGTTGTTTTTTATACAATTAAACGTATGTTTGGATGTGTGTTGGTTTCATTGCCTTGCGTATTTTGTTTTTTCTTTTGGTGTTTTGTTTCGTTTGGCGTTGTTGTTGTTTTTTGTGTTCTTGATAAATTTAGGATGCTGTACGCTGAAAGTGGGCAATGTACATACATACCTATATACTAATTATAAATAATAATAATGCATCCACAACAAAGGTGAAGGGTATATAAGATTCGGCATAGCCGAATATAGCACTCTTACTTGTTTTTAAGTTCTTTTATTGTTCTTTCAAGTCTATTTCTGGTTTTTTATTACTTTAAATTAATTTTTAACATTAAACTTTCAATTTTTGTTTAGTTTTAAAATTTTGACTTTCGTCTTTTCACTTTTGCAGAAATAATTATTTTGTAACGACAGAAAATACAACACTGTAACACAAACTACAACAGTGACAGTCATATGTCTGTCATTTGTGATGGAAACAACCATTTTACAATGGCAACAACAATAATTTTTAACGGCAGAAAATGCAACTCTCTACACAACAGTGACGGTCATTTTACCAGTCATTTGACTGCCATTATTGATGAAAACATTCATAACATTTTTTTTTCAAACAATTCTATAAAAAAAAATGCAAATGTGTTAGTAATAATAATTGTTCATGTGTTAGTTTCAGTCATTCACGCTTAAGCGTTTTAAATTTGCTTGAAAAACAACAACAACATGTTTATGCACATCTAAATACACGTGTATTTGTCTTCTTCTTCGAAATTGACGTTCATACTAGGGTTCTATAGCTGAAAGAAAAAGTCGACTTTTCGACCTTTCGACTTTTCCGTTTTTTAAAAAGTCGACTTTTCGAACTTTCGACTTTTGGTAGTTTATGAAAAGTCGACTTTTCGAACTTTCGACTTTTTAGTTAATCGACTTGTTTCGACTATTTTCGACTTTCCGACTATTTTCGACTTTTTTCAACTTTTTACCATTTCTTGTAAAAACTACATGGTTTCTACATTTATTGATGCGCCTTTTGTAATGTTTAGCAATAAAAATGAAATTTATGAAGGCGATAATAGTTAGAATAATGTTGTAAGAATTTTGTGTAGAAAAAAGCTTTATTTTATAAACATTTATTAGCATACACTACAAAAAATGCAAGTGCAATATTTTTTTTAACAATCTAAAAAGTCGACTTTTATCGACTATTCGACTTTTTTCGACATTTATCGACTATTTTCGACTTTTATCGACTATTCGACTTATGAGATAACATAATCGATTGTACGACTTTTTTCCGACCAAAAAGTCGATTTCGACTTTTTTCAGGAAATAGTCGATTGTTCGAACAATCGACTTATAGAACCCTAGTTCATACAGAACGACAACGGTGATGTCAAATGGTAAAAAACCGCCATAAACCGATTCTTTATTGCGGAATTTGGTCCATTCCAAAAACGATGGTTTCAGTATGAAACAATGTTGTTAATATAACAAAACAGTGTTAGTAATATTATGAACCAAGTTATAACGAATATACTAATTAATTAGTATGAGTTAAAATAAATTCAAACAAACATAGAAATTACAGAAAACATTTATTATTGTTATGTAAAACCAGGGATAGAAAACAATTATTATTATTGAAATTTAAAACAAAAAAATCATATACAACAAACTAGACCATCATAGATTTGAGTATACCAATTTCATTCTCAGCAGATGTACTATCAGAAAACGTTATGATTTTTATTTCTTAAGTTTTATTTAAAAAACTTAAATTTAATAATTATTTTTTAAGTTTTATTTATTACTCAACGAATAATCATTATATTTTCATTATTATTTTTTGTTCAAATTATAATGGTTATTTTTCAGTTTTACTTTTAAAATTCAAAATAAAACTTATTTCATGAGTTTCACTTTTTTGATTAGAAAATTAAAATTATTCCTGAGTTTTATAAATTTTCTTCAATCATAAAACTTAATATGAAAATTTGTGCTTATAAAATTACAAAAAAATTGATTTAGAAAATTGAAAATGTACCATTTTTAATAAAGCTATTGTCATATTGCAATTCTAAAGATACAATATCTACATAATTTAGCAACATTTTATTTTAATATCTTAATAAAATTTCACAAAATCAGAACTAAGGTGTTTTTTAGTTTGATTAGAGCAATACATTTTGGTGGAATACTATTTTTGCACTTCAATGTTTTTTGAAATGGGCTTTTATTGTTTTTGAAGTTTACATCATTAACTCTGAAACGTTATAAAATTTATTATTTTTAAGTAGCTCCTCAATTTAAATTGTTTTGTTATATCATATATCACATATGATATGTGTAATATTTAGTTATTGAATTCGTAAAATATCGGTCTTATTAACTATTTATTAAAAAATTGGTCGCAAACGTGATATATTATATCGAAATTTGTTTAATTTTTATGAAGAAAGCAATTTATCAGAGTGGAAAATATGCAAACAAAGATTTAATGGAAATTATGTTTCAAATATAAAACGCCATTTGCTAGAGAAACATCAAGATATAATGATATACTGGGATGAAAAAAAAATGTCTTTATCCCAATTTATATGAATTGGCAATTGTTGTACATAGCGTACCAGCAACGCAAGTTAGTGTAGAAAATGATGGATATACCGGTCACTGTTGACGGACATATCAGTTGAAATAAAACACGATTTATTTCAATTCAGGTATTTATATTAAATAATAAATAAAAAATTAAATAAATAAAAAAGGTGTTTCTATTAAAAAATTAAATAAATAAAAAAGGTGTTTCTCTTATTTGAGGGCCTTATTTTCCCTCAAATATTTGCTTCACCCTATGGTGGGCGCGTTCCACCGCCTTCTTTACGCTTTTTTCAAACTCAAAAGCCCCTTGCTGTTGAAAAACATCTGAAATTTGAAGACAAGATTTATTAATATATATGTATAAATACATACCACGCATAGTTTTGCTGATCAACGTCAGGATGTACTCGGTAGGATTGACTGGTTTTCTAAATAGTTAAATTCATTAAGATTTACATATGTAAATATTTGTACATTGTTTTTTACTTACCAATCATTTCTTGGGTATATTCTTCCCCAAAACCCTCGAATATATTTTGGGAATCCATGTAATTATAAAAAATGGGTACATTATTATTTATTTTAGTTGAAGTTTTATTAAAATAATGCCAGTGAATAAATATGTGCCGAAACAATTAGTGAGAAAATTCGTGAAAAAGGTGGTGAAGAAGGGAATAAGAAGAAACTTACTATCGTAGGGTATGCAAAAATATTTAAAATCTATATCATCCCTTTTAATTACAAAAGTTTCAGTACTTAAATTACTACCAACGACTATCCCTAGATCACTGAATGACTTAAACGGTTCATCGAATACAAATTCGTCTACATTTACAATATTAACTACTTTAATTGGTCCTAATTCTTTGCTAAAACAAAAACTATCTTCCTCCTTCTTATGGTTAATATTAAAACTTCATAATTTTGAAACCAAGTTCGAATCCGAATTAAGACCCTGCCTTTCTTCTAGCCTAACAAGACCTTTAATATACTGCATGTAATTTTCGAATTTGTATGCTGAAAAAGAATCTAAGGGTCCGAATTGTTTAACACAATCTGCTAAATGTAGTAAGCCATGAATGTTGAAACTAACTAATTCATCACCATATAATCTACCGAAAAAATTTACGAAATCTTCTAATACACTTTGGGAATTATCTGCCTCTCTAACATGCGACATATCACTAGACAGAAGCCTTATATGTAATAATAGAAAATGATAATACTGATCACTACTAACACAATCTTTTAAAATATAAATACCTGTGTATAGTAAAAACTGCCTAAATTCAGTGGATTTCCAATTACTAATTTCATCTAAACTCCTAGGTGTACGGCAAAATTCTGATGGAACATACTGACCTATAAAACCAATCTTCTCATTCATACCTATTGCATTCCTCTTATTGACTAAAAGCTTAAGCAATTTCTTCGTGACTCCTAAATCTACTAAATGCATACCGTCTAACGGAAATTGAGAAACCATTTCAAACCCTGATTCTTCTAATATACTTCGTTTTTCCCTAAACTCTTCTGTATGGTGAAAAGGACTAAATCTAAATTCAAATGTCATATCTGTTCTTGGAATGCCAACTTCTTTCGAAAAACAAACTCTTCTCTCCTTATATAACCCTTCCTGACAACATTTGGAGCAACCATTTTTGCTATTGTGGGACATTACACCTGTAACAAAAGCCCTAGCTGGAGAATCACAAATAAACAAGCGAACATCAAATCTAAACAACTTTTCGCTATGGCCTACCTTTAAACCTTGTTCTCTAAGCAACTTTACTTCTGTACAGAAATCTGCCATAAAGCTATCCAAATTCTGTGGCTTCTTAAAACCTGAAAAACAACCAATCATGAAAGGATTAACGCTATCAAAGCCTACAATTTTTCCTAAAATGGGCCACAAAACTCTATTTGAACTCTTGAAAAGTTTAAGACCGTCAACGCCTACATCAATCAAAACTTCATCTTTACCACATAAAGAAAGAAAAAATTTCTGAATACCTAAATATAAAAATTCACCATTTGCTATAGTTGAATATGAATATTTTCCCTACTTGTACTAAAAAGAGTTTTTGCCGACAATGGCAAATCTTCCACTCCTACCCTATTTAGCGTATGCAATAAATCCTCCACAGCAGTCTGAGAAATTTTATTCCTAACAGCCCACGATTTAATCTCCTCACACTTGCCTTTAATATCCGAATTTCCCTGAAAATTAGAATTGTTTCCTATAATTTCAGATGGCTCTGGCTCTGAATCTACGTTATCAATCCCTACAAATTCCGTCTCAGAATCTTCACTATCAATTTCTCCTACAATAGCGGATAAACTACAACCTGGCTCAGAATCTACATTACCAATTTCTTCTACAATTGCGGATACACTACAACCTGGCTTAGAATCTAAACTATCTATTCCTACAAAATCATCACAAACAATTATTTCACGAATTTTCTTCACTTGTTCAATTTTTATTTTTTCACTTTTCACTGAGTTATTTGCATTATTTTGAATGAAAATTTTATATTTCTTACATTGGACTCAAATGTCCTTTTTTCAATGCTAAGGCGTTTTTGCAATTGCCTTTTTTCCATAACTAAATTTGTTTAAAAAAAAATTATTTTATCTTTATTTTTTCTTAATTTTTTTGAGTGTGTTTTCTTTCAGGTTTTAATTGTGTTTTCTTTCAGGTTTTTTTAAGTTTTCTTCTTGTTTTTAAGTTCTTTTATTGTTCTTTCAAGTCTATTTCTGGTTTTTTATTACTTTAAATTAATTTTTAACATTAAACTTTCAATTTTTGTTTAGTTTTAAAATTTTGACTTTCGTCTTTTCACTTTTGCAGAAATAATTATTTTGTAACGACAGAAAATACAACACTGTAACACAAACTACAACAGTGACAGTCATATGTCTGTCATTTGTGATGGAAACAACCATTTTAATAAAATATTAATCAAAATGTAGTTGTTTCACTCTTGTATATGCACTCTTTACCAGTTTACAAATTTTTCTAACAATGGCAACAACAATAATTTTTAACGGCAGAAAATGCAACTCTCTACACAACAGTGACGGTCATTTTACCAGTCATTTGACTGCCATTATTGATGAAAACATTCATAACATTTTTTTTTCAAACAATTCTGTAAAAAAAAAATGCAAATGTGTTAGTAATAATAATTGTTCATGTGTTAGTTTCAGTCATTCACGCTTAAGCGTTTTAAATTTGCTTGAAAAACAACAACAACATGTTTATGCACATCTAAATACACGTGTATTTGTCTTCGTCTTCGAAATTGACGTTCATACTAGGGTTCTATAGCTGAAAGAAAAAGTCGACTTTTCGACCTTTCGACTTTTCCGTTTTTTAAAAAGTCGACTTTTCGAACTTTCGACTTTTTGTAGTTTATGAAAAGTCGACTTTTCGAACTTTCGACTTTTTAGTTAATCGACTTTTTTCGACTATTTTCGACTTTTTTCAGGAAATAGTCGATTGTTCGAACAATCGACTTATAGAACCCTAGTTCATACAGAACGACAACGGTGATGTCAAATGGTAAAAAACCGCCATAAACGCTGGATTCTTTATTGCGGAATTTGGTCCATTCCAAAAACGATGGTTTCAGTATGAAACAATGTTGTTAATATAACAAAACAGTGTTAGTAATATTATGAACCAAGTTATAACGAATATACTAATTAATTAGTATGAGTTAAAATAAATTCAAACAAACATAGAAATTACAGAAAACATTTATTATTGTTATGTAAAACCAGGGATAGAAAACAATTATTATTATTGAAATTTAAAACAAAAAAATCATATACAACAAACTAGACCATCATAGATTTGAGTATACCAATTTCATTCTCAGCAGATGTACTATCAGAAAACGTTATGATTTTTATTTCTTAAGTTTTATTTAAAAAACTTAAATTTAATAATTATTTTTTAAGTTTTATTTATTACTCAACGAATAATCATTATATTTTCATTATTATTTTTTGTTCAAATTATAATGGTTATTTTTCAGTTTTACTTTTAAAATTCAAAATAAAACTTATTTCATGAGTTTCACTTTTTTGATTAGAAAATTAAAATTATTCCTGAGTTTTATAAATTTTCTTCAATCATAAAACTTAATATGAAAATTTGTGCTTATAAAATTACAAAAAAATTGATTTAGAAAATTGAAAATGTACCATTTTTAATAAAGCTATTGTCATATTGCAATTCTAAAGATACAATATCTACATAATTTAGCAACATTTTATTTTAATATCTTAATAAAATTTCACAAAATCAGAACTAAGGTGTTTTTTAGTTTGATTAGAGCAATACATTTTGGTGGAATACTATTTTTGCACTTCAATGTTTTTTGAAATGGGCTTTTATTGTTTTTGAAGTTTACATCATTAACTCTGAAACGTTATAAAATTTATTATTTTTAAGTAGCTCCTCAATTTAAATTGTTTTGTTATGTCATATATGATATGTGTAATATTTAGTTATTGAATTCGTAAAATATCGGTCTTATTAACTATTTATTAAAAAATTGGTCGCAAACGTGATATATTATATCGAAATTTGTTTTATTTTTATGAAGAAAGCAATTTATCAGAGTGGAAAATATGCAAACAAAGATTTAATGGAAATTATGTTTCAAATATAAAACGCCATTTGCTAGAGAAACATCAAGATATAATGATATACTGGGATGAAAAAAAATGTCTTTATCCCAATTTATATGAATTGGCAATTGTTGTACATAGCGTACCAGCAACGCAAGTTAGTGTAGAAATGTCATTTTTAATTCTAACTGTTCTAAGATGTAATGTTATTGTATTTTACTTTTTTTCCTGAAGATGCTACACATTAAAGTAGCGAAAAAATAAAATATATTCATCTTTAGAAATAAGTTTTATTATTGAACAATAAAATAAAACTTATAAAATAATCATTATTTTTTGAATAATAGATAAAACTCTGTAAATAATTTTTATTTTTTGAACAAAAATAAAGCTCAAGAAATAACTTTTATTTTTTGAACAAAAAATAAAACTCAAACAATAAGTTTTATTTTATAAGGAAAATATAAAACTCAACAATAATTTTTATTTTCTGAGGAAAATAAATTTCCTTGAAAAATAATTATTAAAACATAAGTTTTATAATAAAACTTATAATCATTACGGTCTCTGTGTAAAACTGTATATTTTCCTTATTCTAGTATATAATAAAAGTAAATTAATAAAAGACAATACCAAAGATGAAAATTGCGACCAGCTCAAAAATATGTACATATAAAAGGTTATACATAAAACATAAATAAGACAATACAAACTAACGTATCACAGACATGTTTATTAAGGTGGACCCCCAATGTATGAAAAAATTTAAAACTCATCTGTTTCAAAAACGAAGGGCATTTGTGTGAGGTTAGGATAAAAAAAAATCTGAAAAAAATTTCAGCTCGATCAGTTAAAAATTGGCGTGCCGCACTGGGGTCAAAGTTCGTGAGAACGAAATTGGTGGTAAATGGATAGAAAAAGGTGCATAACTACTCAGGAGTCACCCCTAGGTAGGTAAAATGTATGAGCAACCCCCATTATTTTCGTATCCCCAATATTTTTCTAGAACAAACATACCCCCTATCTCCAACCGTTCAGGGGGTCCCCATACAAAAAAACTGAATTCTCCAAATTAAAAATTAATGGAATTCCACAAGTATAAATATGTTCTAAACTTCATTTCGTGAATTACTCTTCACATTTTACTAACATTAATTAAACACCCATTTCTATTGTCAAAGAACGCAAAAAAGTGAATAGACCAATTGGCTTGTTCATTGAGTTTTATTTTATTTAGCAATGTAATCATAAAATGCCCCTTTAATAATGAGCGGTTGTAGACAGGTAATATTTAAAATTTTTAAAAACATTACATTTTTAATTCCATGAAAATTATTTTTGTTTTATGGCTTATATTCCACGTATTCATTTTTAAGTAATAATATAACAGGTAATATTACTAAATATTGTCAAATTTTCCAAACAACATTGAAAAACCCATTGATGTACTTTCGTGTTTTTTATTTCGACCTGATATATAAATCTAAATTTCAGTTATATTTTTATTGGGTTTTTACGAAGATTATATAGGTAAAAATATATTCAATGAATTTTAAAAACTTACCTAAATTCATTGAGAAACATTTGCATAACATTTTTTAAAATATACACCTTATAAATTTATGAGCTGTGAAAGTGAATAATTCTCCATTTAAATTAAAACTAACAGTAGTTCTGGAAAAAGTGAGTACAAAGAAATAAAACAATTAAAACTAAAACCTAAAAACTAAATTTTTCAATAGAACAGGTTCGCATTTGAATTGCAATGGCATCATCAACGACAAAAATTAATTTGAGATCGCAACAGCATAACATTTATTTGATTGAATATGTTATTCCGCAGCTGTTGTGATCAAAATTGCCGTCTAAAAAAGAAGTTCTTGGTGTATTTTTTTTTCACACTCGTACACTAAAATTGGAAGTGCGAAAAAGTACAACAATGGCTGCAAACGAAGTGCTCCTTTTCTGGAATAAAGCACGAATTCCGACCCGAGACAAGTCTTCGGTCATAAAGCAAATTCAGAAGCTGTACCAGAAATGGAGGAAATTGAACAACAGCTCAACAGGAGGAGGAACGTCGCATAAAGTAAAAGAGGATAAGTTTGACGAAGAATTAGACGATCTCTTCGATATTGCTCATGTTAATGCACTCACCACGATTAAAATAGAGGAGGATAAAAAGTTTTTGCTTGCACAGAGGAAAAAAGGCCGCCCAGGCAGCATGATTGGCATTGACATGGCTCTTGTAGGCATTGAAAAACGAAAATTGGAACGAGAAGAGGCAGATGAACGGCGATTACGAGCAACTACTAAAATTAATACCTTAGCAATGGGTACAGTGCAATTCACATCATCTACCGAATCGTCAGACAATGTTGGCGCTGGTGGAATGGAATTGGAAGTGGTCGCTCTACCGATCGTTTCTGCTTTGGATAAATGCATGATATCTGACCGAAATGCAGTGCATTTAATGGCTGCAGTAGCTGAAGGACTTGGTCACAACGTATCAAATTTGGTATTAAATCGCTCGCCAATTCGAAGATACCGTACTGCAAATCGACAAAAAATCGCTGATTTTGTAAAGGAGAACTTATATGTAAGGTTACTTTTCTTATACCAATTTAATTTCAATACTAATATAAATATTTTATTCCATTACAGTTGAAGGCAACAGCATTTCTTGTAGTGCACTGGGATGGCAAAATACTGGAAGACATTACAGGAATGAATAAGATTGATCGCCTTCCGGTTATTGTAACTAATGGCGAAATCGAACAAATATTAGGCGTTCCAAAACTAGATTGTGGAAAAGGCAAAAATATTGCAGCTGCCGTTTATC
Source organism: Calliphora vicina (assembly GCF_958450345.1). Lineage (NCBI taxonomy): Eukaryota > Metazoa > Arthropoda > Insecta > Diptera > Calliphoridae > Calliphora > Calliphora vicina. Next base: position 90,991,600 of record NC_088781.1, on the reverse strand, counting down.
AACTACTGGTAGAATGGAACCTTTCGAAACGAGTTCAAGCCATGTCTTTTGACACGACATCATCAAACACCGGTGAATTTGCAGGAGCTGCAGTTTTACTTGAACAGTTATTAGAGAGAGATTTGATGCATCTTCCATGTAGACATCACATATATGAATTGGTGCTAAGAGCAGTGTTCGAAGAAAAAATTGGAAAAACTTTTGCTCCAGATGTTTCTCTGTTTCGCCGTTTCCAGCAGAATTGGGAAAAAATCAATCAGAATGCATTAGGAACTGGAGTGAGCGATGAGATCGTTTCTTCGAAATTAATTACTGCTCCAGATGACATCATTACTTTTAGCATGGTCCAACTACAGAAAAGACAACGTCGTAACGACTATAAGAACTATTGGAACTGGTTGTTTTATTCCTTGGAGGCGATTTTGGCGAATATAAGTTTAAAGAACTCATACCTATTCACCACGCACGATGGATGTCTAAAGCAATTTATTCACTGAAAATATTTATGTTCAGAGACAAATTTAAACTGGCAAAGTCACAATTGGATGGAATTCGAGATGTCTGTGTGTTTATTGTTCGTCTGTACGTGAAAGTCTGGTATCGCTGTACTGAAGCTGTCAAAGCGCCCAATCAGGACTTCAACTTTTTGAAAGCACTTCACTCATATGCAGACTTGGATAAGAATTTGTCAAAAGTAATGGTAACAAAGTTTATCAGACATTTGTGGTATCTCGCGGAGGAGGCTATAGCTCTCGCCTACTTTGATTCAGATGTTTCGTGTGACATAAAACGAAAAATGTTGGCAATTATGTGCATATATGATGGAAAAGAAATCCTTGAAGAAAAAGACAAGGAAGTTCAACTTGAAAAAGATGAAGAAACTAGAGAAGAAGATGATGATTGGGATGAAGATGATGAAGGACCTATCCGAAGCATGAAAAAAATTGCGGTTAATTTTGCAGAAGTAACTGAGCAATTTTTGTCGAATGAATTGAGCGCTTTCGTAACTGTGAAAACTATAAACTTTTTTCTACGCTTCAACTTGCCGCATGAATTTATACGATATCCGCCGGAAACGTGGCCAGTAGTATAAATATGGGGTTTCTGGCGTGATTTAGAGGAATTTTTTTCCTCTAAACTGGCAGTGAAGAGGAATATTGAAAAATTGTTATGAGGAATTTTTGGCAGAGAAGAGGAATATTGAAAATTTGATGACGAGGAATTGTTGGCAGAGAAAAAGGCAGCGAAAATTTGATGACGAGGAATTGTTGGCAGAGAAAAAGGCAGCGACAATTTGTAAATTTTTGTTTTCTTGCTTCAGGTAATTTGAGTAATGTATAAAAATGCTTTGTGTGTTGTATTGTGTGGAATTGATTTTGTTTTTTTATTTCATTAGTTTTGTTGTACTATTGTGTAGAGGCTTTTAATGCAGTTTTAATAGGAGTGTTTATTTTCTTTTAATTAGTCTGCATTAGGGTATACAATTTTTAATGGGATAATTTTTTTGTTTTTATTCACATTTAACATATTCATATCTAGAATACTTTTAAAATTAGTATATGGCTCAATATTTACACAACGAAAATATAACCACAAAAATTAAAAATCTCCTCAGTATAACATAAAATCTAAACAATTTTCATAGAAGCAAATATAACCACGAAAAATCTCTTTATTCAAATAAAAATTTAAATAACTATAACAGTGCTCACTAAGCCTTTAATTCACAAGTCTCCACTAAATATAACTTTAAAACGAAAATAAAATGTTAATAAAAGTCTTTACTCTAACCAAATTTTAAGAAAAAAATATGAATTACCTACTTAAAACAATATAAAATAAATCCCTACACCAGTTTTACAAATTTCAAACATTTTAATTTCAGAACAAGGTCTGAGATATAAAAATAAATTCACAAAATAAATATTTTAATCCAAATTTCATCCAAAATTTAAGAAACAATTACCAATTATTTAACTGCTACAAATCAATAATAAATTATATTCAAACTTAGTTTTCAGTCTTTATTTGGGAATTGAACTTTCAACCTCCTAATTGATAGATTAGCTCATTACCAAATAGCCTGTCGAGTCATCTCAACTATATAATAATAACTTAATAAAATTCTGGTTATTGAAATTACTTTTTAAATCCTAAACAACAATACTAGATGTATAACAAGGTCTCATTAAAAATAATTACATGTCTCCACTTATTATAACTCCACTAAAACATAATTTTAACAATCAATGAAATCCCCTATAAAGTAAATAAAATTATCAATTAATGAAATGAAGAATAATAAAAATAGATTAATAATTTTTAATTCAAAATCAAATAAAGATTTCAAAATACAAAAATATAAATTTTAATATTAAACTACCTCAAGAGCATTAATGATCGAAATAATAATAAGGATTCAAAAAGAATTTTCCAGAATTTTCAACACAACATCTATTATAAAATTCTCCACTCAAACCTAACTTTGTCAAACAAATTTTAATCTCACATTTCTAACACAATATTTTAGATTCAAAAAGCTAATTAAGCAGATAATAAAATTTATCATTTTTAAAACATAAAATTAAATCAACAACAACTTTAAGCACAACTTCAAAAATCCAATATTTTCAAAGTTTACATCAAGTCTACAAAAATAATATAGTCTACAAAATATTTCAAACTATAAATATTAAAAATTTCTACAATTGCATAACAACTAATGAATAATATATTCAATTCAAGTTTAAAAATTTTCTACTTTTTTACATTTCTAATTTTATAATTTTTTACTTATCTACTTTTTACTTTTTTACATTTTTACTTTTATAATTTTTTACATTTCTACTTTTATAATTTTTTGCTTTTCTACTTTTTACTTTTTTACATTTCTACTTTTATAATTTTTTACTTTTTACATTTTTACTTTTATAATTTTTTACATTTCTACTTTAATAATTTTTTGCTTTTCTACTTTTATAATTTTTACTTTTTTCTTTTCTACTTTTCTATTTTTTACATTTCTACTTTTTTTACTTTTTAACTTTTCTACTTTTATAATTTTTACTTTTCTACTTTTTACTTTTATAATTTTTTGCTTTTCTACTTTTTTTACATTTCTACTTTTATAATTTTTAGTTTTCTACTTTTTACTTTTATAATTTTTTACATTTCTACTTTTATAATTTTTTGCTTTTCTACTTTTATAATTTTTTACTTTTCTACTTTTTTTTTACATTTCTACTTTTATAATTTTTTGCTTCTCTACTTTTTTTACTTTTTACTTTTTTACATTTCTACTTTTATAATTTTTTGCTTCTCTACTTTTTTATTTTTCTACTTTTTACTTTTTTACATTTCTACTTTTATAATTTTTTGCTTTTTTCTACTTTTATAATTTTTACTTTTATAATTTTTTACATTTCTACTTTTATAATTTTTTTCTTTTCTACTTTTTACTTTTTTACATTTCTACTTTCACAATTTTTTGCTTTTCTACTTCTACTTTTATAATTTTTACTTTTATAATTTTTTACTTTTCTACTTTTTTTTACTTTTATAATTTTTTACATTTCTACTTTTATAATTTTTTGCTTTTCTACTTTTATAATTTTTTACTTTTCTACTTTTATAATTTTTTGCTTTTCTACTTTTTTTACATTTCTACTTTTCTAATTTTTACTTTTTTACATTTCTACTTTTATAATTTTTTGCTTTTCTACTTCTACTTTTATAATTTTTACTTTTTTACATTTTTACTTTTATAATTTCTACTTTTATAATTTTTTGCTTTTCTACTTTTTTTTACTTTTCTACTTTTATAATTTTTACTTTTCTACTTTTATAATTTTTTACATTTCTACTTTTATAATTTTTTACTTTTCTACCTTTTTACTATTCTACTTTTTTACATTTCTACTTTCATAATTTTTTGCTTTTCTACTTTTTTACTTTTATAATTTTTTACTTTTCTAGTTTTATAATTTTTAGTTTTTTCTTTTATACTTTTCTACTTTTTTACATTTCTACTTTCATAATTTTTTGCTTTTCTACTTTTTACTTTTTTTACATTTCTACTTTTATAATTTTTTACTTTTCTACTTTTTTACATTTATTTAATCATAATGAAATAATCCAGACACTTCGATTACATGAAAAATTAGGTTTTACATATAAAAACATGGGTTTTTATAATACATATTCCTTAACAATTTCTATATTACATATGTATGTACTTATTTGAATTGAAATAATTTTTTTATTTTAGAAAACTCGGTCAAGCCCGACCATATAATACCCTATACTAAGTAAATGACCAAAAAAATTGGTAAAATAATGGACCGATTTCAGCCAGTTTCAATAGGATTCGTCATTGGGTGAAAAAAATGCATTTACCAAATTTTATAGAAATATCTTCAAAATTGCGACCTGTACTTTGCGCACAAGGTTTACATGGATAGCCAGCCAGCCATGAAAACTGAATTCAATAAATGAATCAACAACACAAAGAGGGTCAACAACCCAACTCTGTAAAAATGCATTGAAAATTCGTTATCAGATACTATGTTCAAGGTTAAATTCGAAGAAATTTTTATTTTATTTTAAATATTAATGTGTTTTAAATTACAACTTAATACCGGCACGCGACAAACAAAAAAACTATGCATTCTATGGGAAAATACATTTTGCTTACGCCACAATTTAACATTTTTATAAATTCATTTATTTTTTTGTTTTTAAATAATTTGGGATTGCAAAAAAATTATGAAATGAAAACTGAATCACATAAGTGAAGTAACAACACAATGCGGGTCAATAACCAACATGGTGGAAATGCATTAAAGATTCATATTTGAAAATATGTTCAAGGTTAAATTCAACGGAAATGAAAAAATTTGTAAAAAAAAAACATAATTTTGCTTTCAAGAAGGCAAAACCAACAACAAAAACCAGTACATTCCCACGACAGCCGGTTCTACGCACCGGAATGACCCGAGCTTACTCGGCCAAGGGCTGTCAACCCAGCAACAACAACTTTACAATTTTTAATCACGGAGCTGCACCTTCCGGCATTGCTGCTCCGCATCCTACTGGTCCGTGCCGGAATTGAAGTAAATCCCGGACCATGGTTCTGCACGGTTTGCCAGAACCGACTGCACCACATGTCAACACAATTAAGGTGCAACTCTTGTTTGGGCTGGTGTCACCTTAGGAATTGTTCCGGACTAAATCATGAAAGGGAGTGGTCGGAGAATTACGTTGCCCCATGCTGCCAGCGACGTAGTTCATCGGCGTCTTCGGCATCATCCTACGCCACACCTCCACCCTCCCCACCGCAATCACAACAACAGCAGCAGCAACAACCATCGCCGCTCACACCATCGATTGCAGTCCGTAGACCTGGGTTGATATCCATATTGCAGTTCAACTGCAATGGCCTCCAAGGGAAAATATCTGAGATAACCAGATTTATGCGCCAACACAACATCGTGGTCGCTGCGGTCCAGGAGACAAAACTTACGAGTAATTCCAGTCTGCAAAGTTGCAACGGATACAACGTTCTCCGAAAAGACCGCACCAGAGGCAACGGTGGAGGCATCGCGTTTATTATACACAATACCGTGCAGTATAGGGCTCTTTCTCTCGATCTGAATTCTAGAGACCAATATCTTGAAGTTCAGGGTATTGCGGTCAGATCGGGATATACGGAGTTGGAGCTCTATAATGTCTACATTCCGCCAGTAGCCAGTTGTCCAACAGGCTACCATCCCGACATTAGGACCTTACTAGATGGTGATACTCGTTTGGTCCTAGGGGATTTTAACGCTCACCATCAGCTCTGGCACTCAAGTCTTGGGGAAGACCAGAGAGGAGCGTCACTGGCGGAACAGATTGACGAATCCACCTTCTGCACACTAAATGATGATGCCCCCACACGGATTATGGGTAATTGCGCAAGTTCGCCAGACATCACCATAGCGAGTCCTGGTCTGATTAACTGCACAACCTGGCGTGCAGTTATTTCTCTAGGATCAGACCATTTACCCATAATCGTTTGTCTGGATAGACCCAACGATTTCATCGTCTCTGAATGCCGAACTTACATCAACCAAAAGAAAGCAGACTGGCACGGCTTCAGAGAATTTACCGACCGCATCTTCAATGGTCTACCGATTCCCTCCAACGTACACAAAGCAGAGAGGAAGTTTCGCGAAACCATCACAGCAGCAGCCGCTCGCTTCATTCCCGCTGGTAGAATATCCGTAGTGCGACCGCACTTCCCAGCAGAAGCAGCGGGACTCGCAGATGAGCGTGATGACATCCGAAGTACCAACCCTGACGACCCTAGGATCGCCCAGCTGAACCGCGATATCAGCAGGTTGGTAAATGAGGACAAGCGAAACAAATGGTTGGATCATTTGAAGAACTGCAACTTAAGTTCTGGAGTTGGCAAGTTGTGGTCCACAGTTCGGTCTCTCTCCAATCCGACTAAGAAGGATGATAGGGTCGCGATTAAGTTTGCAGATACCACCATATCCGACCCTAAACGGTGCGCGCGAGCTTTTTGCCGACAATTCATTGAGCACCCCGAGAGAGACAAGGCGAAAAGAAGTATTGTCCGCAAACTACACGATCTTCCAGTCTCGGACACACCACAACTTTACACGCCAACTGAAGTTGCAGAAGCCATCAACACAGCTAAGCCTTCAAAGGCAATAGGACCTGATGGGATATCCATGCTGATGCTAAAACACCTAGGCGAGCGGGGAGTCGAGTACCTGACAATGGTTTTTAATTTGTCAGTGAGGAGCTTAACAATACCCGATGTCTGGAAAATGGGTCGAGTGATCCCATTGCTAAAACCTGGGAAAATCGCGAGTGAGGGACAATCGTACAGGCCGATTTCCCTCCTGTCACCTGTAGCGAAGACACTCGAAGCTCTTCTCCTCCCCCAGCTGACCCGTCAACTACCAGCTGCTCGTCACCAGCATGGATTCCGTAAAATGCACAGTACCACCACAGCATTATCCGCCATAGTCACTCAGATCTCACAGGGCTTAAACCAGCAGAGGCCTTGTGAACGAACTATCCTAGTGGCACTTGACCTGTCGAAAGCCTTCGACACTGTCAGTCACGCCACACTCTTCCAGGACATCCTGCAGTCCACAATGCCCAACAACACGAAGAGATGGATAGTGAACTATCTGAGTGGCAGGCAGTCGTTCGTGGAGTTTAGAGACAAATGCTCAAAACCCCGTAGAGTTAAACAAGGAGTCCCTCAGGGCGGGGTCCTGTCGCCGCTCCTGTTTAACTTCTACCTCTCTAAACTCCCAGTGCCCCCACAGGGCGTAGAGATAATCTCGTATGCGGACGACTGTACTATATTGGCAACAGGTCACAACGTTGATGAGCTTTGCGGTATGGTAAATGGTTATCTCAATGAAATCCACAATTTCTTCACTGCACGTAACCTGCAGTTATCACCAACGAAGTCATCAGCAACACTCTTCACCACCTGGACGAAGGAGGTAAAACTGAATTTAGGCATCATGGTCGACGGCGTACAAATTCCGACAGTGAACCACCCGAAAATCTTGGGTGTCACTTTTGATAGCCTTTTTACCTCCTCAGCACACGCCACTGCAATCACGCATAAACTGCGAAATAGGAACAAGGTCCTCAAAGCACTAGCCGGCAGTACTTGGGGTATGGACAAAGAAACCTTGCTTGCTACCTACAAAACGATTGGCCGGTCAGTGGTCAACTATGCTGCACCAGTGTGGTCGCCTTCGTTGAGTGATACCCAGTGGAGAAATATTCAAAGCTGTCAAAACGCAGCCTTAAGGACCGTCACAGGCTGCCTTCAAATAACCTCCGAACATCACATTCACGAGGAAACCAAGGTTCTACCGGTCAAGGAACACAACGTCATGTTGACGCAACAGTTCCTTCTGGGATGTCATCGGAGGAGTCATCCAAACTTCAACATCACACAGTTGGAATCTCCCCCGAGGCATGTCAGACAGGACCTTCGGAAATACGAGGAGAACATACAGAGGTATGTGCAGGATCCATTTGATCGCCGCTCGTTTATGACAGCTTTGAACGACATTCACAGAGACGCCATCAATTCCGCGGTAGCAGGATACCGTATGAATGTCGTACTTGGAGGTCGCCCACCACCGATAGCAGACGCCGAGAAGGTTCTGCCGCGTGGAACAAGAGTCGTTCTGGCACAACTTAGATCAGGATGGAGCAACAGGCTTAATGCCTTTTGGTCTCGCATAGACCGTGCCGTCCTTAACTTATGCCCAGCATGTGGTCAGGGTCCTCATGACACCCTCCACATATTTAACTGTTCAGCCAACCCTACTTCGCTCAGTCCAATGGATTTATGGACTCATCCTGTTGAAGTAGCTCAATTTCTTGGACTTGAACAACATGCAGAACCACCAGAACATCCAGATTGATTATTGTAAATTGTTCATGCTGCTACAACAACAACAAAAACCAGTAAATTTACCTGATTTTGTTTGAAAACAAGTATGTGAAATCTCATGATAATTACATGATTTGTAGATTATCGAGTCGATTTAAAAAAATCTAGTGTAAAAATAAATTATATTCAAATACACTAGATTTTTTAAAATCGACTCGATAATCTACAAATCATGTAATTATCATATTTCTATAAAATTTGGTAAATGCATTTTTTTCACCCAATGACGAATCCTATTGAAACTGGCTGAAATCGGTCCATTATTTACCTAGCCCCCACACAAATGTCCACCAGAAATTGGACTTTATCGATCATAAATGTTTAATTTTTATAGGTATCTACACAAATTTCTCTGCAAATAAGTTTTATATATACGGAAGTCATGTTACCCAATTTTTTTGGTCATTTACTTAGTGTAGGGTATTATATGGTCGGGCTTGACCGAGTTTTCTAAAATAAAAAAATTATTTCAATTCAAATAAGTACATACATATGTAATATAGAAATTGTTAAGCAATATGTATTATAAAAACCCATGTTTTTATATGTAAATTTATATGTAAAACCTAATTTTTCATGTAATCGAAGTGTCTGGATTATTTCATTATGATTAATGTGTTCTGAAATGTAAAAAAGTAGAAAAGCAAAAAATTATAAAAGTAAAAATGTAAAAAAGTAGAAAAGTAAAAAATTATAAAAGTAGAAATGTAAAAAAAGTAAAAAGTAGAAAAGCAAAAAATTATAAAAGTAGAAAAGCAAAAAATTATGAAAGTAGAAATGTAAAAAAGTAGAAAAGTATAAAAGAAAAAACTAAAAATTATAAAACTAGAAAAGTAAAAAATTATAAAAGTAAAAAAGTAGAAAAGCAAAAAATTATGAAAGTAGAAATGTAAAAAAGTAGAATAGTAAAAAGGTAGAAAAGTAAAAAATTATAAAAGTAGAAATGTAAAAAATTATAAAAGTAAAAAAGTAAAAATTATAAAAGTAGAAATAGAAAAGTAAAAAAAAGTAGAAAAACAAAAAATTATAAAAGTAGAAATGTAAAAAAGTAGAAAAGTAAAAAATTATAAAAGTAGAAATTATAAAAGTAAAAATGTAAAAAGTAGAAAAGTAAAAATTATAAAAGTAGAAAAGCAAAAAATTATAAAAGTAGAAATGTAAAAAAGTAAAAATTAGAAAAGTAGAAATGTAAAAAAGTAGAAAAGCAAAAAATTATAAAAGTAGAAAAGTAAAAAAAAGTAGAAAAGTAAAAAATTATAAAAGTAGAAAAGTAGAAAAGCAAAAAATTATAAAAGTAGAAATGTAAAAAATTATAAAAGTAAAAAAGTAAAAATTATAAAAGTAGAAAAGTAAAAAAAGTAGAAAAGCAAATAATTGTGAAAGTAAAAATGTAAAAAAGTAAAAAGTAGAAAAGAAAAAAAGTAGAAAAGTAAAAAATTATAAAAGTAGAAATGTAAAAAATTATAAAAGTAAAAATTATAAAAGTAGAAAAGTAAAAAAAAGTAGAAAAGCAAAAAATTATAAAAGTAGAAATGTAAAAAAGTAAAAAGTAGAAAAATAAAAAAAAGTAGAGAAGCAAAAAATTATAAAAGTAGAAATGTAAAAAAGTAAAAAGTAGAGAAGCAAAAAATTATAAAAGTAGAAATGTAAAAAAAAAGTAAAAAATTATAAAAGTAAAAAAGTAGAAAAGCAAAAAATTATAAAAGTAGAAATATAAAAAATTATAAAAGTAAAAAGTATAAAACTAAAAATTATAAAAGTAGAAATGTAAAAAAAGTAGAAAAGCAAAAAATTATAAAAGTAAAAAGTAGAAAAGTAAAAATTATAAAAGTAGAAATGGAAAAAAGTAAAAATGTAGAAAAGTAAAAATTATAAAAGTAGAAAAGTAAAAAAGTAAAAAAGTAGAAATGTAAAAAATAGAAAAGTAGAAAAGAAAAAAGTAAAAATTATAAAAGTAAAAAAAGTAGAAAAGCAAAAAATTATTAAAGTAGAAATGTAAAAAATTATAAAAGTAAAAATGTAAAAAGTAAAAAATTATAAAAGTAGAAATGTAAAAAAGTAAAAAGTAGAAAAGCAAAAAATTATAAAAGTAGAAATGTAAAAAATTATAAAAGTAAAAATGTAAAAAAGTAAAAAGTAGATAAGTAAAAAATTATAAAATTAGAAATGTAAAAAAGTAGAAAATTTTTAAACTTGAATTGAATATATTATTCATTAGTTGTTATGCAATTGTAGAAATTTTTAATATTTATAGTTTGAAATATTTTGTAGACCATATTATTTTTGTAGACTTGATGTAAACTTTGAAAATATTGGATTTTTGAAGTTGTGGTTAAAGTTGTTGTTGATTTAATTTTATGTTTTAAAAATGATAAATTTTATTATCTGCTTAATTAGCTTTTTGAATCTAAAATATTGTGTTAGAAATGTGAGATTAAAATTTGTTTGACAAAGTTAGGTTTGAGTGGAGAATTTTATAATAGATGTTGTGTTGAAAATTCTGGAAAATTCTTTTTGAATCCTTATTATTATTTCGATCATTAATGCTCTTGAGGTAGTTTAATATTAAAATTTATATTTTTGTATTTTGAAATCTTTATTTGATTTTGAATTAAAAATTATTAATCTATTTTTATTATTCTTCATTTCATTAATTGATAATTTTATTTACTTTATAGGGGATTTCATTGATTGTTAAAATTATGTTTTAGTGGAGTTATAATAAGTGGAGACTTGTAATTATTTTTAATGAGACCTTGTTATACATCTAGTATTGTTGTTTAGGATTTAAAAAGTAATTTCAATAACCAGAATTTTATTAAGTTATTATTATATAGTTGAGATGACTCGACAGGCTATTTGGTAATGAGCTAATCTATCAATTAGGAGGTTGAAAGTTCAATTCCCAAATAAAGACTGAAAACTAAGTTTGAATATAATTTATTATTGATTTGTAGCAGTTAAATAATTGGTAATTGTTTCTTAAATTTTGGATGAAATTTGGATTAAAATATTTATTTTGTGAATTTATTTTTATATCTCAGACCTTGTTCTGAAATTAAAATGTTTGAAATTTGTAAAACTGGTGTAGGGATTTATTTCATATTGTTTTAAGTAGGTAATTCATATTTTTTTCTTAAAATTTGGTTAGAGTAAAGACTTTTATTAACATTTTATTTTCGTTTTAAAGTTATATTTAGTGGAGACTTGTGAATTAAAGGCTTAGTGAGACCTGTTATAGTTATTTAAATTTTTATTTGAATAAAGAGATTTTTCGTGGTTATATTTGCTTCTATGAAAATTGTTTAGATTTTATGTTATACTGAGGAGATTTTTAATTTTTGTGGTTATATTTGCCATTATGATGTACAATTTAAGTGGCGTATGCTTTAAAATTCTATTTTCATTTTGTAATTTCAAATTGAGAAGAATGTTAATTTACGTTCGTTGTGTAAATATTGAGACATATACTAATTTTAAAAGTATTCTAGATATGAATATGTTAAATGTGAATAAAAACAAAAAAATTATCCCATTAAAAATTGTATACCCTAATGCAGACTAATTAAAAGAAAATAAACACTCCTATTAAAACTGCATTAAAAGCCTCTACACAATAGTACAACAAAACTAATGAAATAAAAAAACAAAATCAATTCCACACAATACAACACACAAAGCATTTTTATACATTACTCAAATTACCTGAAGCAAGAAAACAAAAATTTACAAATTGTCGCTGCCTTTTTCTCTGCCAACAATTCCTCGTCATCAAATTTTCGCTGCCTTTTTCTCTGCCAAAAATTCCTCATAACAATTTTTCAATATTCCTCTTCACTGCCAGTTTAGAGGAAAAAAATTCCTCTAAATCACGCCAGAAACCCCATATTTATACTACTGGCCACGTTTCCGGCGGATATCGTATAAATTCATGCGGCAAGTTGAAGCGTAGAAAAAAGTTTATAGTTTTCACAGTTACGAAAGCGCTCAATTCATTCGACAAAAATTGCTCAGTTACTTCTGCAAAATTAACCGCAATTTTTTTCATGCTTCGGATAGGTCCTTCATCATCTTCATCCCAATCATCATCTTCTTCTCTAGTTTCTTCATCTTTTTCAAGTTGAACTTCCTTGTCTTTTTCTTCAAGGATTTCTTTTCCATCATATATGCACATAATTGACAACATTTTTCGTTTTATGTCACACGAAACATCTGAATCAAAGTAGGCGAGAGCTATAGCCTCCTCCGCGAGATACCACAAATGTCTGATAAACTTTGTTACCATTACTTTTGACAAATTCTTATCCAAGTCTGCATATGAGTGAAGTGCTTTCAAAAAGTTGAAGTCCTGATTGGGCGCTTTGACAGCTTCAGTACAGCGATACCAGACTTTCACGTACAGACGAACAATAAACACACAGACATCTCGAATTCCATCCAATTGTGACTTTGCCAGTTTAAATTTGTCTCTGAACATAAATATTTTCAGTGAATAAATTGCTTTAGACATCCATCGTGCGTGGTGAATAGGTATGAGTTCTTTAAACTTATATTCGCCAAAATCGCCTCCAAGGAATAAAACAACCAGTTCCAATAGTTCCTTATAGTCGTTACGACGTTGTCTTTTCTGTAGTTGGACCATGCTAAAAGTAATGATGTCATCTGGAGTAATTAATTTCGAAGCAACGATCTCATCGCTCACTCCAGTTCCGAATGCATTCTGATTGATTTTTTCCCAGTTCTGCTGGAAACGGCGAAACAGAGAAACATCTGGAGCAAAAGTTTTTCCAATTTTTTTTTCGAACACTGCTCTTAGCACCAATTCATATATGTAATGTCTACATGGAAGATGCATCAAATCTCTCTCTAATAACTGTTCAAGTAAAACTGCAGCTCCTGCAAATTCACCGGTGTTTGATGATGTCGTGTCAAAAGACATGGCTTGAACTCGTTTCGAAAGGTTCCATTCTACCAGTAGTTGATAAACGGCAGCTGCAATATTTTTGCCTTTTCCACAATCTAGTTTTGGAACGCCTAATATTTGTTTTCGCCATTAGTTACAATAACCGGAAGGCGATCAATCTTATTCATTCCTGTAATGTCTTCCAGTATTTTGCCATCCCAGTGCACTTCAAGAAATGCTGTTGCCTTCAACTGTAATGGAATAAAATATTTATATTAGTATTGAAATTAAATTGGTATAAGAAAAGTAACCTTACATATAAGTTCTCCTTTACAAAATCAGCGATTTTTTGTCGATTTGTAGTACGGTATCTTCGAATTGGCGAGCGATTTAATACCAAATTTGATACGTTGTGACCAAGTCCTTCAGCTACTGCAGCCATTAAATGCACTGCATTTCGGTCAGATATCATGCATTTATCCAAAGCAGAAACGATCGGTAGAGCGACCACTTCCAATTCCATTCCACCAGCGCCAACATTTTCTGACGATTCGGTAGATGATGTGAATTGCACTGTACCCATTGCTAAGGTATTAATTTTAGTAGTTGCTCGTAATCGCCGTTCATCTGCCTCTTCTCGTTCCAATTTTCGTTTTTCGATGCCTACAAGAGCCATGTCAATGCCAATCATGCTGCCTGGGCGGCCTTTTTTCCTCTGTGCAAGCAAAAACTTTTTATCCTCCTCTATTTTAATCGTGGTGAGTGCATTAACATGAGCAATATCGAAGAGATCGTCTAATTCTTCGACAAACTTATCCTCTTTTACTTTATGCGACGTTCCTCCTCTTGTTGAGCTCTTGTTCAATTTCCTCCACTTCTGGTACAGCTTCTCAATTTGCTTTATGACCGAAGACTTGTCTCGGGTCGGAATTCGTGCTTTATTCCAGAAAAGGAGCACTTCGTTTGCAGCCATTGTTGTACTTTTTCGCACTTCCAATTTTAGTGTACGAGTGTGAAAAAAAATACACCAAGAACTTCTTTTTTAGACGGCAATTTTGATCCCAACAGCTGCGGAATAACATATTCAATCAAATAAATGTTATGCTGTTGCGATCTCAAATTAATTTTTGTCGTTGATGATGCCATTGCAATTCAAATGCGAACCTGTTCTATTGAAAAATTTAGTTTTTAGGTTTTAGTTTTAATTGTTTTATTTCTTTGTACTCACCTTTTCCAGAACTACTGTTAGTTTTAATTTAAATGAAGAATTATTCACTTTCACAGCTCATAAATTTACTTTAAAATTACAGTTATTTTTTAATTTTTTGTCACAGTTTTGTATGTTTTATTTATAAAAGTCATAGAACAACTAAAAGGTCAATACTTTTATGTACATAAAATAAGGTGTATATTTTAAAAAATGTTATGCAAATGTTTCTCAATGAATTTAGGTAAGTTTTTAAAATTCATTGAATATATTTTTACCTATATAATCTTCGTAAAAAACCAATAAAAATATAACTGAAATTTAGATTTATATATCAGGTCGAAATAAAAAACACGAAAGTACATCAATGGGTTTTTCAATGTTGTTTGGAAAATTTGACAATATTTAGTAATATTACCTGTTATATTATTACTTAAAAATGAATACGTGGAATATAAGCCATAAAACAAAAATAATTTTCATTTAATTAAAAATGTAATGTTTTTAAAAATTTTTTAATATTACCTGTCTTAGGTACAACCGCTCATTATTAAAGGGGCATTTTATGATTACATTGCTAAATAAAATAAAACTCAATGAACAAGCCAATTGGTCTATTCACTTTTTTGCATTCTTTGACAATAGAAATTGGTGTTTAATTAATGTTAGTAAAATGTGAAGAGTAATTCACGAAATGAAGTTTAGAACATATTTATACTTTGTGTAATTCCATTAATTTTTAATTTGGAAAATTCAGTTTTTTTTGTATGGGGACCCCCTGAACGGTTGGAGATAGGGGGTATGTTTGTTCTAGAAAAATATTGGGGATACGAAAATAATGGGGGTTGCTCATACATTTTACCTACCTAGGGGTGACTCCTGAGTAGTTATGCACCTTTTTCTATCCATTTACCACCAATTTCGTTCTCATGAACTTTGACCCCCGTGCGGCACGCCAATTTTTAACCGATCGAGCTGAAATTTTTTTCAGATTTTTTTTTATCCTAACCTCACACAAAACTGCCCTTCGTTTTTGAAACAGATGAGTTTTAAATTTTTTCATACATTGGGGGTCCACCTTAATATACATAGAGAGGACATTGCGTTAAACTTAAATTTTAAAATTAGATTTTTTAAAAAAATTAAAGATTAATGAGAAAATATTGAGATCATTAAGTTTCAATAAATACTTTAAATTAAAGTTAGGAATATTGAGGTTATTCAAATAGTTTTGGCGTGAAGACCGATCACAATCGGGGCAATGAAGCAATAGATGATGTTGAGGTAGCTTGGTGACCGAATTATTTCCTGTTTTGTGTATCATTAATTTGTTGAGGTTGATGGTGGCGCAATTGTGTCTTGTCTAGTTTTGTTTTGTGTATCATTAATTTGTTGAGGTTGATGGTGGCCCAATTGTGTCTTGTCTAGTATTTCCATAAATTTATCATTGATGTCTTTTAATGTTTGTCCATAGGTATTTGCTCATGCTGTATCACAGTTTTGTTTGTTTGCACTATGTTTTTTTTATCAATTTAAACAGAAATTTGTCTAATGAGTTGTTTTCCTTTTGTTTATTTTAATGTTGTTCAATGTTTGTTATGGTTAAAATGTCAGAATGTGGAAACTAAAACATTAACAGGGTGATTCTGATATTATAAGAATTAATACGAAATTAGGGTTACCAGATGAAAATTTATAGAAGGAAGAGAATTATAGTCAATAGATTGGACATTTTTCTCTTAATACAAAAAGGCAACTTTTCAAGGCTACAGCTTGAAGATTTTGTTAGTGCATATGTCAGTTACTTTTCTTGTGGGATTTTAACGAAAAGTAAACATTATTGAAATCATTAGCATAAATTAATGCACAGTTTACAAGGAGTTGTTATTGATACTACGCCAAGTAAGGAGAATAATAAAATTATAAGCATTAAATAATGTGCAGTGAATTAAATATTGAGAAATTAATTATTAAGTTTAAATTACATTCATATAATTAAACAAGAAAACCAGTGAGTATTAAAAGAATAAAGGAAAATTAAAATAGTTCAAGTTCAAGTTTCTAATGAAATAGATCAGTATCACTGGAAGCCACACATATTAGGATTCAGGAGGCCTGCGAATACTTGGAAATATCAACCCACAGGACACATATTCCGCATTTAAGGATAATATTTAAATTTTTTTAAAAATATAACTTGAAGGTAATACTGTGCATATATATGAATTAATTAATATATTGGTAGCCCAGTAAATTTATAATAACATACGCCATCTACTAGGGACTAGAAGCAATTCCACAAATTGGAACCTAAGTATTAACCGAGACCAGAACCCATATTCAAGATTAGAACCTTAAAATCATAAACAGTACAAATCAATAAATTTCAAAAATAAGATAATTTTATAGCAAAAAGGCATTAGGGTAGTACTAGTTAGGGTAGGTTAAGTTACATATTTGTTTAGGATAAGATTAGTGTTTTAGTTCTTAAGAAATTAGTTTATTAATTGTTTTTTTTATGTTGTAAAGGGATCTTACTAAAAGAATAATAAATTAAAAGATCGTAAAGAAGAAAATTTAAAACCAAATAAATATATTAGGCTCTATATATATCTTTCAGGGAGCTCCTTTAGGGATATCAGGCAGAGAAATAGTAAAAATAAAACGAATATTATTTGAGAGTGAATTGAAACTCATTAAAACGTTCTTTTAGTGATCCTTACGTAGGTAGATTGATTTCCTTTGTTGTTATTGTTTAGATTAAGAGGATTTGTTAATTTTAGTTAAGTTTTTATTTCCGTCTGGATTAAGTTTTATTTCCGCTTAGGTTAGTTTATTATTTTTTTTTTATTAATTAACAAGAAAAGTAAAGTTTAAGAAAAGCCTCAATATTATAGTTTCTCGTTAGGTGAAAAACAAATATATATTGTAGGAATTTTTCTGTCATTTGCATTCACTACAAGTGATCAGAGGACAATTAAAAGGAAAACTCCAACAATATTAAAAAAGGAAAAATTTAACAATATTTGATTTCTGGATTACAAGAAAGATTTCAAAAATAAGTTTTTAAAGACCATTCGATTAATTAAAATCGCTATTAGCGAATATCATTTAAAACTAAGAGAGAAATAGACAATATAATGATTTAGAAAATTGACAATAATAATTTTTAATATATGTAATTGATTAAGACCTTTTTGCTAACTAATTGATAAACCAAGAAAACAATAGAATATTTAGTTTTAAGTTATTATTTTTGTTTATTGTTTAATTTAGCATAATAAATGTGATTTTTGAAAATATTATTTGTTAAAACAAAATGTGTTACAGGTACAGTGGGCCGAAGATGTAAGAGTTGATAAATATGGTGAGTTATTGAATATGTGTGTAAAAAAACGAAAGGAGTCATGAATAAACAAAATTGACCAAGGTAGGGTGGGCGACGAGGAAACCGTCATGAACATATTCAACAATACAACATCAACCACCATAAATGCTTTTACATCTACTGCAAAACCACTGTTCCTGTAATTTTATATGTTATATGTGTTTTGTTAAATCGTAAAAATATATGTTTTTGAAAGTGTTGTAACTTTTGTATGTTGTTTTGTTAAATCGAAAAAATATATTGTTACGAAATTGTACTTGAATTCAAATATAACGATTTTAACGGCTGATTTAAAAATAGCATAATGCTTTCAAGTAACATTGCTGTAAAACTGTAACATATCTGTGGGCATTGTTAAATAAAAGCTTTCAGTTGATTTGATTGTAAGTTGGCAACGCTGTATTCGAGTTCGAATAATCAGTTAAAGAACATTGTAGAAAGTACACCACAGATGGCGTATGATCTAGAATATTCGAACTTTGACAGTTAAAGAGCTTTCTAGATGGTAATGCAGTGTTATGAATAGTGGCAGAGGTTGCAGTCGTTAGTGAGTTGATCAGAGATGCTTTTCGAAGAAACATCATCTAAGTGCCTTAAAGTGTGTTGTGTTTTTTTCAAGTAAATTCGTGTACATTATAAATTGTGTCTGTAATTCTGAGAATTTATTGTTGTTGTACATTTTAAAGAAATAAAGAGTTGTTACAATTTTCCAACTACTAAACGGCTTTTATTTGCAATCAAAAGTATCCGGTTTATTTAAAGGAAATAAACCAGCGTTTTGAAAAGGTTAAAACGTAACAATATGTTTTTGAAAGTGTTGTAACTTTTGTATGTTGTTTTGTTTAATCGTAAAAATATATATTTTTGAAAGTGTTATATGTTGTTTGGTAAAACTTTTGAAATTGTGTGTAATTGTGCCTTAAACGTTGTGAAAATATTGTAATTTTTACGTGGTATCTGTAGATTTAGATTTGTGTTTTTTTTTAATATTTTTTTTTTAAACAATTTTGTAAAATTAGTTTAGTGTTATATGTTTATTGTATGTTATTATTGTTAGTATTAATATTTATCTATTGTGTTTAATGTTTGCGTAATAATTACTTAGAAATATTAAGATTTTGAATTCACAATGCCCGTTGAAAGAACTCCGGCGAGATCTGAAAACACGGAAGTAGGAATTATTATTGATATGTCCGAAACAATTAAAACTCCCAATACTTACACAGCAACCCAATCAGAAACTGGTAAAGTGAATTCAGGCCAATCAGCCGGAGCAATTCCAAAGGTAAATAATCCTAGACCACCAGTAAATTATAATATGCCACCGCCACCAATTCCACAATTGCATAACGGAATGTCTGTAGGACATAGTCCAAGAGCATATGCAGGTTTAATCCGCGAACTTATAATCGAGACAAATAAAGAATATAGGGACGAGCTAGAAACCCGATTAGATAGGAGGATTCAGGATAGCTTACAGGAGGGTTTTGCTGAAATGATAAGGGAGATGAAGAAAATAAGTATAAAGGAAAAATCTTCTGAAGGCATAAATTCTTTAGGTAGTGAAGACATTGAACCCTCTATGAATTATCTCACAAGAGCCCCGGAAAAGAAAAATAATGAAAATGTCCATCCTCCTCAAAGAAGATTAGATTTTCCTCAAATGTCTGATGACAGCATTAATGTATGTGGTAATAGCTTGCGGAATCAGGAATTTACAAATGCTATAACAAATGTAAATACTGATCCTGAAAGATATTCCCATAACATATATGCTCGAGTCGACAAATGGGACGTAAGCTTCGATGGGAACACGGACAGACTCAATATTGACGATTTTATATTCCGAATTGAGTATTTGCAAAAATATCATGCTTGTCCATGGAGAGAATTTTGTGGGGAATTCCATAAGTTGTTGAAAGGTGATGCTAAGGATTGGTACTGGTTGCTAGTTCAACAAAAGACCATAGAAAACTGGGATGATCTTAAGAAAGCTTTAAGGGTGCAATATGGCTCGAATCGTAGCGAATACGAGTTCATGCGCGATTTAGAAGAGCGTAAACAAAAGCCTGGGGAGTCTATTGATGCATATTTTCAGGTAATGAGAAAGCTTAGGTCTCGCTTAAGAATACCATTACCTGAATATGAAGTAATCAGGATTATTAAGAGGAACATTAGACAGAATATATCCCAGATAGTTTACCCAATGCAGATTTTTACTGTAGAACATCTCAGGGATGAGTGCAAAGAAATAGAAAAAAAATATGTAAGAAGGGATACAGCAAATGAGATATGGACAGGGAAGACGAGTAGATGAAATAGTTGAAGATAAGCAGGAAGAAATGGTAGAAGAGATATATTCTAGAATCAAACCAAAAATTAACAAAACAGATAACAGCATATGCTGGAATTGCCACTTACCTGGTCACTTATTTAAAGAATGTCCATCCATGCAGCGTAATCCGTTCTGTAATAAGTGTGGTTTAACTGGAGTAGTGACTACCACGTGTCCCAAATGCTCGGAAAACTTTCAGGAGAGCGTGAGGAAACCGGTCGAATCACGCTCGACTCAAACATCAACCGGAGATTCAGTAGTATAGGAATTCAAACTGAAAATACAGAACCAGAAATGAATAAAATTACTATTTTAAAAATAATGAAAGATAATGTAGACAGTAAAAGGAAGAACAATGTTAGTAATACATATGAGGAAAGATTAGAGAATTATATGAAGATAAGGAAGAAGATATTTGAATCCGAACCAGAGATAGGGAAATTGATCAAAGTTAGAAAAACTAGGAATAGATTTAAGAACAAAAAGTATTTATTTATGAATATTAATCAGTCCGTCCGAAAATGTTGTGCTATAAACTGTAATAATAACAATGATCCGAGGGCATTTGCTAAAATACAAATGGGAGAAATTAGTTTAGAAGGATTACTCGATAGTGGAGCATCAATTAGTATATTAGGTAAGAATTGTTTAGAATTTGTTAATAGATTAGATATAAAAGTTATTCCAATTCTATCTGAAGTTAAAACAGCAGGTGGAAAGGAATATAATGTGATTGGAAAAACTTGTTTAAATATAGATTATAAGGACAAATCTGGTAAGGTAGATTTTTATTTAGTTCCAGATTTAACACAGGAAGTATATTTAGGGATACATTTCTGGAAAGAGTTTGAAATAGCACCGGAAATTTTTGAAATAGATGACATTGAACCTGAAGTTTTGGAACGTAATTTTCCTCTGAATATAGACAATGTTGATAAACACGAGCTCACATTGGAACAACAAAACCAATTGGAGGAAGTAAAAACTTCGTTCAGAACATATGAGGAACATGGGTTAGGACGAACTAAGGTGGAAGTCCATAAAATTCAATTGATTGAGGATACTGTACCGATAAAAGGTAGATATTATCCTGTTTCACCTGCAGTACAGGAGCTTATATTCGCTGAAGTAGATGAAATGTTGAGACTAGGGGTAATAGAGATTAGTCAAAGTCCTTGGAGTAGCCGCTCAACGTTAGTATGGAAACCTGAACAGACTGTGCTTAGATGCAAGAAAACTAAATGAAAGAACAATAAAAGATGCATACCCAATCCAAAATATCGAAGGAATACTGAGTAGATTAGACGAGACACATTACATTAGTAGCGTAGACTTAAAATTTGCATTCTGGCAGATGGAGTTAGAGGAAAAGTGCAGAGTGTACACAGCTTTTACAATACCAGGGCGTCCGTTATACCAATATGTAGTAATGCCCTTTGGTTTGTGCAACGCGGCACAAAGGCTGTGAAGACTCATGGACAAAGTGATTCCTCAAGAATTAAAGTCTAATGTATTTGTGTATTTAGATCCCAGCAGTTAAGCAAGTAGTCAATGTATCCCATAAAGACAGTAATTGTCACAAATGTCTTATCACTCATTTTATATATTTTGGTCATTTGACAAGTGTGTGCACTTTGTAGTGCAGAGAGAAGACAATTGGTTACTTTATGCATCCCAAGTAATCTAGCATGAAGACAATTGTCACTTAAGTGTTTCTAAGTAATCGAGAGTGTAGTCACTTTAAAACGTTTGTGAGTAATTCGTACAAACTGGTTTTTTACAAATTGTGTCAATATAATTCTCATACAGTTTATTTTTATTTTTGCTTAAGTATACTGTTATCGCATGTCACATAGCATGAAGTCAATAGTCACTTTAGTGTCTCTTAGTAACCTATGGTGAAGTCACTTCAAACTTTTTTTGTACTGCAGTTTATTTTAGCCACCAGAAGCGTTGACTACCTTCGATCAGCTATCCGATAGTCACATTGTAATCAAAAACGTAGCCGAATGTCTCAAAAAGGCTAATCTTACGATAGGTTTAAAAAAATCAAAGTTCTGCTTTAAGGAAATCCAATACTTAGGATTCATAGTAGGAGAAGGTTGCATGAAAACTGGTCCAATCAAGATTGAGGCAATATGGAATATACCAGTACCAAAATCCGTCAGGGAGATTAGAAGTTTTACAGCCGGATGGTATCGCCGTTTCATCCAAAACTTTTCGACTCTCACAGCTCCTCTAACAAATTTGATTAGGAAAGGGACGAAATTCCATATGACAGAAGAGGCTATAGATAGTTTCAATAAACTTAAACAAGCACTAACAACAGCACCAGTCCTAGCTCACCCAAATTTCAAGAAACGATTTTATATTCAATGAGATGCATCAAATTATGGCATAGGTGCGGTTTTGTTTCAAAGGGACGATGAGAATAACGAAAGACCAATTTCTTTCTTCTCTCAGAAACTAAACCAAGCTCAAATGAACTACAGTGTCACTGAAAAAGAATGTTATGCAGCTGTAATGGCAATAAAACGATTTAGACAGTATGTAGAGCTGATGCCATTTACGGTGATAACTGATCATGCTAGTTTAAAGTGGCTTATGTCATTAAAAGACTTAAGTGGAAGACTAGCAAGATGTATGATTTTGAAATAGAACGTAGAAAAGGTTCTGAGAATGTTGTAGCCGATACTTTATCGAGGTTAGTAGAAGAATTAGTAGTAGAAAAACAGAATATACTCGGATTTGATACGGTAGAATTCGATTCCGAAGAATATCTGGAATTGATAGATTCAATAAGGAAAAATGAAAGTAAACTACCAGATATCAAAATTGTCAATGGAATGGGCTATAAAAGAACAAATATTAGCTCGGAATTAGGAAATTTAGAAGAATTTCAATGGAAATTATGGGTACCTAGTAATCTAACTGATACGTTAATAAGAGATGCACATAATCCAGAAGATAAAGCCCATGTCGGCATTAATAAAACTTTACATCGACTCCGAATAAAGTACTACTGGCCAAATATGATTATACAAGTTAGAAACTATATACAAAACTGCACAATTTGTAAAGAGACTAAGTCTGCAAATGTCAATCTAATGCCTGAAATTGGTTCTGAAGTATTGACAGTAAGACCATTTCAAAAAATATACATTGATTTTCTTGGAAAATATCCACGTTCCAAAAATGGTAATGCGTACATCTTCATAGCTATGGATCATATGACCAAATTCGTATTTTTAAAGGCAATGAAAGATGCAACTACGTCCAATGTGGTTAAATTTCTCACAGGAGAAGTTTTTCATCAATTTGGTCTACCTGAGACTATACACTCAGATAATGGACGGCAATTTACGTCTGAATTGGGACGTAAATTTACCTTCAATAGAACTATCCTTACGCACATCGATCAACACAGCAACAGGCGTTAGTCCGTTCTTTGCATTATTCGGACATAACATGTTTACGTGCGGATCAGAAAGAAACTTTATCCTAAGTGATTTTAAAAACAATATAAACGCCAAATTCTGTCGAAAATTTATGAAATGCAGAATTCGTAGGGTTATTGGTAACAACATGTACGAGTTAGAAAGTCTTTCAGGTACGCCACATGGAGTTTACCATGCCAAGGACATAAAGCAATAAATAATAGGACAACAGTGCAATATAGAATATGTTGAAAATATATTAATATTTAGAATGAATATTACAATCTTGACACATTATTAGAGATTAAAATTAGATTAAGAAGTGTTTTGTCATTCTAATTGTTAATTTTATTTCAAATTATATCTATATAAAAGTGTTGTCCAGTGTATAGAATAGGAAAATTTGGGAAACAGTGCAATAAATGACAAGCTTGAATAAATCTGACTTACGGTTGATAATGTGCAATATTAGTTTAAGGTTTATGTTCTTTTGCTGTCATATATGTTATTGTTTGTCCAATTTTACACCAATTATGTCCATGATATGTGCACCAATTTCAAGAATATGGTGAATATGCTAAAAGAAAAATAAATTAGGGATAGATGCAATATTTAAGACAAGTAAACAAATCGCCTGGGTAACGATCTTAAGCGATGCGAGGGCTTATATACACTCTGTGGTCTAGACCTCCTTTGCGATTGAGCATGTTCTCCTGGCACTTTCGCAAAGGAGGTCGCGACTTCAAAGGAGCGTATTAACTAAAGGTTACTCATCTTGTCAAGATATTGGGGCGATAATGTGTCCCATAGCTGTCGCGTCAATTATTATGACATATATCGTCTCGTGATATCCACGCTTGAGTTCGCCACTTGTATAGTAGAGGCTTTACCTGGGGGGTCACGAAAAATATACACTCTTAAGGTCAAGGTGAGTGGTAGCAGTGCCGAGGACCTAGATGGTTAGTTAGTGTTTAAAGAAACTAACCGCTAACAGCTCCCCTCAGCGTCAGGGTAATACGCTGTTGTAAGTAGTTGCCTAGTCCACGCACGCCGTCACTGCGTGGATGGTCCGTTTTTACGTGCCTACTCGTGGGAACAAAATTGATCCTAAAAATATAAAAACCACAACTACTAAGGAGACTTCCGATTTTAGGGAAACTAAGGAATCGGAAGGGGGGGTTTCGGACAGCACCCTAGAAAGTGAATTAAGCCTGACAGACGTTCATGCTCGGATTCTGGAGCATGAAGGACAGGAGAGTGAACTAGATGTGGATGGTCTTTTGGGACTGTCGAAAGACTCCTTTGGGGAAACTAGTGCCACTCAGAGGTTGGAGGAGTTGGTTCTGTTATCTGATGATGGGCATGAGATCACTATGATTGCTGCTCAGAATCAGATAACGGAAACATCCCCTCCCACTGCTAGTGACAAGGACAACCAAAGGAGCCGTTCGGCAGAAGATGATCCACATGGCGCTAAGGTCGCCAATCTTGTTCGGCAGGTCGCCGTGGAGGAGTTGCCTAATGCCACTCCACGAGACACTGATAAGCCAGGCCGAACGAAAGAGGATAGGGCAAAAAATGGCACTAGGAAATCTCTAGCCTTTCTGGCAAAGATGGGAAAGAGAGATCCTGGGTCATTAACTGCAAAGGAGAAGTACCTTCTCAAGAAACATAGACAGGATGTCGCTAGATTTGAAAGAATCTACGGCCCTGTAAGTGTACTCTTGGGGGAGTCTTCTCCTGTTGAGCAGCAAGTGGTAGCTGATGTCGATCAGGCTGACACCCAAAAGGGTATAAGGTCGACAGCTCCAACCACTAGCAGTGCGGTAAGAACTAAGGAGGGGGGCTCTTCTAACATCCTACAATTCGGTGCTTCGGCTAGAACTGTGGATGGTAACAAGAAGCCTGCCATAAAGGTGTCAGGTGCGAAGGGAGTGAAGAATCCTCCGGCCGATTCTCTTAAGGGTGCCCGTATGGGTAACATTAAGGCAGCTGCTTGAGGCTAGACTCTTGGACGAGATGGCCTTCCATAGTGGTAGCTCTGAAGACGTATCCTTTAAAGGTGCTGACTGGGCTAAGGGAGTCAAGGTTATAAACTGCGGAAATAAAAATTAATTTGAATTCTTAAGGACCGTAGTTGGGAAACTTGGCGACTTTAATCCAGCCTTAAAACTTGAAGTGATACGCGCTTCAGAACTACCATTAAGGTCAATAGTGACAGTATGGATTCCTCCACCCGTAAGACCGGTGGAAACCATACTGGCACTATTGAAAAAACAGAATGTTGATCTCCCTATAGACCAATGAAAGGCGGTATCCTCTATGGTGTGTAAGGAGAACAACGGGAGGGATTTCCGGTTCGCAGTGGATCGTAAATCCCTCGAGATTTTGGACAAGGTGAAAGGGGTTGTCAATTTTGGTTTTGGCACTGTCAGGTTTCGGTACTCGAAACATGACACTACCAAAGAGGCTGCTAGTGGTGCAGATAAACCTGCATCATTGTGAAGCGGCCTCAACAGAATTGGCAAACTTTCTCACCAAATCCCAGACCGACGTGGCCCTGATCCAAGAACCTTGGATTAATCAAAATAAGGTTTGCGGGTTAGGGATAGCGGGATACACGTTATTTATCCCGTCCACTGAGGACAAGGTAAGAACGTGTATCCTGGCAAGGAGAGAACTCAAACTAATAATTTCTCATTCCTTTAGGTGCCGTGACATCACTGTTGTGAATAGGGAAACCAGGGGTGAGCAGACGCTGACTTTGGCTTCGGTGTACATGCCGTATGATGCAGCAGATCCACCAGGCAATGAGGTGTTGGAGCTAACGGCGTACACAAAAAGGAGAGGTGCTATCCTGGTTATGTGATGTGATGCAAATGATCATCACAGCCAATGGGGCAGTGCTGACATCAATAAAAGAGGTGAGTGCGTCTATGATTTCATAACTGTCAATAATCTAGTTATCTGTAACAAGGGCAACATGCCCACGTTTAGGAACAAAGATAGGCAGGCGGTTATAGACATGATCTTGACGAACCAAGATGATAATTTCGTTAGAGATTGGAGGGTATCCACGGACTGTTCCTTTTCGGATCATAGTAGGATCACCTTCACCTTGAACTTCAACTCGTCCTTAAGGGTACCATTTAGGGATCCTAGGCGGACAAATTGGGGAACCTTTTATGACAAGGTACGTACTGGGTTTGAACAGTTTACTTTATGTGAACTGATACCACCCAATTTGGAAATAACGGTGAACAATTTCACCCGTTTATTAAATGAGAGCTATGAGTCATCATGCCCAATGAAATTTCCCGGTAGGCGTAAACAGCCAAAATGGTGGACTAAGGAACTTCAAGTTCAGAGGTCGACGGTTAGGAAATCTTTTAATAGGGCAAAGCTCACTGGATTACAAGGAGACTGGAACAACTACAAGGTGTGCTTCAATAAATACAAGGGAGATCTGAAAAGAGCGAAGCGGATTTCATGGAGGAATTATTGTGAATCCGTTGATAGCGTCAATGAGATGTCAAAATTTCGGAGAATTTTATCCAAAGACCCAAAGGTCATAGGGTATATTCAAAGAGCTGATAACTCATGGACGGAATCTAGCTCGGAAACACTCTCCCTGCTTATGGAAACACACTTTCCTGGTTGTGAAGGTATAAGCACTATGGCTGACGATCAGGGGGCTAACATGCCTGAGGGAACTAGTCATGACTCTAGACAAATTGATGGAATAGTCACTAGGGAAAAACTAGCCTGGGCGGTAAAATCTTTCGACCCGTATAAATCACCGGGTCCGGATGGAGTATTTCCGGCGATGCTGTGTAATATCCCGGATACGGCATTATTCCTTTTGGCGGATATCTTCAAGGCCTGTCTCAGTAGGAGGTATCTGCCGCGTGGGTGGAGAGAGGTCAAGGTTGTTTTCATACCTAAGGCCGGTAAGGCCAGCCACTCGAAACCAAAGGATTTTAGATATATTAGCCTATCGTCTTTTCTTTTGAAGACATTAGAACGACTGATAGATCTACATCTACGGAGCAATATAGATACCCATCTCATTAGCAACGCTCAACATGCCTACCTCAAGGGTAAGTCCGTTGAGAGTGCGCTTCATGAAGTGGTCGGTTGTATAGAGCACAGTCTGAAGCATAGGGAATATACTTTAGCTGCGTTTCTTGATATAGAAGGCGCCTTTAACAACATTAGGACAGAGGCAATTAGGAACTCGTTAGTAGAACTTGGGGTCAACGACTTTCTAGTGAGTTGGATAATCTTAATGCTGGAAAGCAGGATTATCAACTCAACCCTAGGGGATAATGTGATCAGAAGACGGGTTACCAGAGGTACACCACAAGGCGGAGTTCTTTCTCCTCTGCTGTGGTTACTGGCGGTTAATCCTATTCTCAGGTCCTTCGAATCTAAGGGTAGGAAGATAGTCGCCTATGCGGATGACGTGGTGATCCTGATTAAGGGAAAATTTCTCTCAACTATCAGTGACATCATGCAGGAGTCGCTTGGCGATCTCTCGTCCTGGGCAAAGACTAACGGGCTGGGTGTAAACCCATCAAAGACAGAATTGGTGTTGTTTACTAGGAAGTATAAGGTAGAGAATTTCAAATTGTCTTTAGGAACTCAATTGGCAAGAACTGGGGCTTGCGACCTAGTATGGTTAATTGGATCTACACTTCTGTTGTTAGACCTATTATTACTTATGGCTGCACAGTGTGGTGGGAGGCAATGAGGAAACGTAGCTACAGGGCTATACTCAACAAGGCTCAAAGATGTACATGTCTGGGTATCACAGGTGCCTTAGGCAGCACCCCGCAGGCGGCGTTGGATATAATCCTGAACCTACTACCCATTGAGAAATATGTTGAAAGTGTGGCAGCAAGGAACTTACTCAGACTATCGGAGTCTTCCTTGGTGAAACCCTTGCGGATAGGACACACTATGATACTGTATGAAGCAGGTCTTGTTGGTCAGGGCATTATTCCATCTGGAATCTCTGACTATAAGGTCGCGACCTTCAGCTTTGGTGCTTCACCCCCAATAGAATTCCCCACTAGGGATAAGTGGGCTGGAACCGATCAACTGTTTGATGGGTGCGCAGTTTTCACAGACGGTTCCAAAATGGATTCTGGTACAGGGGCCGGGGTTTATTTGGTCGACCAAGACATCAAGCGCTCATATAGACTCTCTAACGAGTGTAGCGTCTACCAGGCAGAGATCTTCTCGATCTGGAAAGCCACAGAGTTGATAGGGACACACATCAATAGGGGGGCTGTAGTGACGATATATGTAGACAGTCAGGCGGCACTGAAGGCCTTGGAATGTCATTTAGTACACTCCAACCTAGTAGAGGACTGTAGGAGGGCTCTGGAGGAGCTATTGGTACACTACTCAGTGAGATTGTGTTGGGTACCAGGGCACTGTGATATACAGGGTAACGAGGTAGCAGATTAACTTGCTAGACATGGTTCTGATCTGGACCATGACACTAGGGAACGGGCTGTTAGACCACCCATTTGTCACTACTACAGGGTAATCTACGAAAGATTCCGGGACTGCACGAATCAATCCTGGTGCAGTAGAACAGATTGCAAAGTGTCCAGG
Organism: Calliphora vicina; assembly: GCF_958450345.1. Classification (NCBI taxonomy): domain Eukaryota; kingdom Metazoa; phylum Arthropoda; class Insecta; order Diptera; family Calliphoridae; genus Calliphora; species Calliphora vicina. Next base: position 90,962,205 of record NC_088781.1, on the reverse strand, counting down.
GCCTTATGGCCAAGACTGAATGCGAACGCGACTGGAACACTGTTAGAGTTGGACAGGTACAATCTCAGGATTCTAGTAGGAGTGATAACCGGTCATTGCTCAATTGGAGCCTTTAAGGGTAAATGGGATATTGGCACACAGGACTTCTGTAGAGTATGTGGGGATGCAGAGGAGATAGAGACAGTAGAGCACATTATGTGCAACTGCCCTATGCTACAGGGTCACAGACTTAAATGGCTAGGAAATAGATTTATGGACGAACTTGGTAGTGTTGCTGGCTGCAAACTAAGCAACATACTGGGTTTCATTAAAGGAATAGGGTGGCAATTTAAGGGACGTTCTACGGCAGGTCCAAATCCGTAAAAAGACTTATCTTTCCTTTCTTTCTTCTTCTTTTTAACAGACGGAATTTTGGACTTTTTTGCTCACTCTAATGCTATCATCTTTATCTATCTCTATTGAAGGGAATCACAATGGACCTCAAGGTCTCCGAGTGGAAGTACACTCAATGTACACCCCTTCCTAACCTAACCTAACAAATCGTACTTACACGTACTAAAGTGCAATATTAGTTTAAGGTTTGTGTCCTGTCTTCAATGTTGAATTTATTCTAAAATTTATACACCTTTTGTCTACTCGTACAATGTTCCCAATATGATGAATGGATAGTGCAATATATACCACAAATTTGTTCTAAGATTATGTCATAGATATTTACATGGAGATGTGGAACCATATCCGGAACGCATGAAACTGAAAATATATCAAACAAAGTATCAGTTCTAAGGCATATGCAGATAGTATACTTCCCTAATGCATTTAGTAGTATTGTTGATTGCCCGGCTAACTCTTGTCGTGTAATATTTGGTGGGTGTAGCTTACGTTGGGCGCTGGCGAAACTGAAGAAAAAATTTAAACAAATCTACCTCACACTGTCGTCACTGCGAAGCATCTAGATACGCCATAGTTTTATTGAGGCAGCTTGGTGACCGAATTATTTCCTGTTTTATCATTAATTTGTTGAGGTTGATGGTGGCCCAATTGTGTCTTGTCTAGTATTTCCATAAATTTATCATTGATGTCTTTTAATGTTTGTCCATAGGTATTTGCTCATGCTGTATCACAGTTTTGTTTGTTTGCACTATGTTTTTTTTATCAATTTAAACAGAAATTAATAATAGTAGATTTTGTCTAATGAGTTGTTTTCCTTTTGTTTATTTTAATGTTGTTCAATGTTTGTTATGGTTAAAATGTCAGAATGTGGAAACTAAAACATTAACAGGGTGATTCTGATATTATAAGAATTAATACGAAATTAGGGTTACCAGATGAAAATTTATAGAAGGAAGAGAATTATAGTCAATAGATAGGACATTTTTCTCTTAATACAAAAAGGCAACTTTTCAAGGCTACAGCTAAAAGTACATTGAACCAAACTGTATTGATGTACATTATATTTTTTTTAAATAGATTTTGTTAGTGCATATGTCAGTTACTTTTCTTGTGGGATTTTAACGAAAAGTAAACATTATTGAAATCATTAGCCTAAATTAATGCACAGTTTACAAGGAGTTGTTATTGATACTACGCCAAGTAAGGAGAATAATAAAATTATAAGCATTAATTATTGTGCAGTGAATTAAATATTGAGAAATTATTAAGTTTAAATTACATTCATATAATTAAACAAGAAAACCAGTGAGTATTAAAAGAATAAAGGAAAATTAAAATAGTTCAAGGAGGATAAACAATATTATTGTGTTTCTAATGAAATAGATCAGTATCACTGGAAGCCACACAGATTAGGATTCAGGAGGCCTGCGAATACTTGGAAATATCAACCCACAGGACACATATTCCGCATTTAAGGAAAATATTTAAATTTTTTAATAATATAACTTGAAGGTAATACTGTGCATATATATGAATTAATTAATATATTGGTAGCCCAGTAAATTTATAATAACATACGCCATCTACTAGGGACTAGAAGCAATTCCACAAATTGGAACCTAAGTATTAACCGAGACCAGAACCCATATTCAAGATTAGAACCTTAAAATCATAAACAGTACAAATCAATAAATTTCAAAAATAAGATAATTTTATAGCAAAAAGGCATTAGGGTAGTACTAGTTAGGGTAGGTTAAGTTACATATTTGTTTAGGATAAGATTAGTGTTTTAGTTCTTAAGAAATTAGTTTATTAATTGTTTTTTTTTTATGTTGTAAAGGGATCTTACTAAAAGAATAATAAATTAAAAGATCGTAAAGAAGAAAATTTAAAACCAAATAAATAAATATATTAGGCTCTATATATATCTTTCAGGGAGCTCCTTTAGGGATATCAGGCAGAGAAATAGTAAAAATAAAACGAATATTATTTGAGAGTGAAGTGAAACTCATTAAAAACGTTCTTTTAGTGATCCTTACGTAGGTAGATTGATTTCCTTTGTTGTTATTGTTTAGATTAAGAGGATTTGTTAATTTTAGTTAAGTTTTTATTTCCGTCTGGATTAAGTTTTATTTCCGCTTAGGTTAGTTTATTAATTTTTTTATTAATTAACAAGAAAAGTAAAGTTTATGAAAAGCCTCAATATTATAGTTTCTCGTTAGGTGAAAAACAAATATATATTGTAGGAATTTTTCTGTCATTTGCATTCACTACAAGTGATCAGAGGACAATTAAAAGGAAAACTCCAACAATATTAAATACTTTAATTACCAGAGGAAAAATTTAACAATATTTGATTTCTGGATTACAAGAAAGATTTCAAAGATAAGTTTTTAAAGACCATTCGATTAATTAAAATCGCTATTAGCGAATATCATTTAAAACTAAGAGAGAAATAGACAATATAATGATTTAGAAAATTGACAATAATAATTTTTAATATATGTAATTGATTAAGACCTTTTTGCTAACTTATTGATAAACCAAGAAAACAATAGGATATTTAGTTTTGTGACAAACCGTTGACTGGGAGTGGAACTGGCACGCTGGTCTAAGCACGGCATGAGCTCGTCGGAATTGGGGTGGTTCTTTCCACTGGGTTTGTCAGCATTTAAATGAATTCGTGCCAGGTAAGAAAGTGGTTTACACATAACATTGGACGTAACACATTCGATTGGGATGGAAATTATGACGGACGGACTTGCGACAGTAGAATGTGGTTTCACACGCAATGCTATGAGCATCTGAAGACAGAGTTGATATTGTCTTCTTAGGTTGCCCTCCCCTAGTATAGCATAATTTCAGCTATCCTTGGCTCCTGGTCACCTATCAATAAACTTCTAGGAGCCCCTTTGACAGCACTTACCAAATGACGCGAATCACACCTTTACCTTTGTTTATTTCCTTAGCCTTGCATTTTTAATGAAAACATAAAAGATTTCAAATATAAATGTTAAATATAAACATAGTTTTATTCAAAAAAAATATAAGTCTTTTATCATATAACAAATTAAGAATTACGTATAAACATTTAACAAATAATGTAACAATATTTGGATAAATAAGAAAATTAATAATAATATATATTTAACAAAAATTTTGAAAATAATATAAATTAACAAAAAAAAATAGTTTATAATATCATTAGCTGTATTTGAGTATTAAGAATAATTATAATATTAAGCCTTTTTGTTTATTATATCGTAGTTTAATTTTTATTTTTATGTTTATTAGTTTAATTATTAATTTATGTTAGAATCATTAAGTTAAGTTAATTATTTAAGTCTTTTGGCCTTAATACTTGCTTTAAACTTATTTATTTTTTTTTTAGCTTATTTTATTATTATATTTATTCATTTATTAGTAATTTATTTATTTATAAGTTTATTTACCAATATTTTATTTAGTTAGTTGTTTATTATTTTAATTATCTGTTATTTTAGTTATTTATTAATTTATTTATCCTTTTTTTACATTAGTTTATTTGTTTTATGTTAATTAGTTTAGTAATTTAAGTTATATTGTTTATTTTATTGATTTAATTTATTTTATTTATTTTATTTATTTTATTTATTTTATTTATTTTATTTATTTTATTTATTTTATTTATTTTATTTATTTTATTTATTTTATTTATTTTATTTATTTTATTTATTTTATTTATTTTATTTATTTTATTTATTTTATTTATTTTATTTATTTTATTTATTTTATTTATTTTATTTATTTTATTTATTTTATTTATTTTATTTATTTTATTTATTTTATTTATTTTATTTATTTTATTTATTTTATTTATTTTATTTATTTTATTTATTTTATTTATTTTATTTTATTTATTTTATTTATTTTATTTATTTTATTTATTTTATTTATTTTATTTATTTTATTTATTTTATTTATTTTATTTATTTTATTTATTTTATTTATTTTATTTATTTTATTTATTTTATTTATTTTATTTATTTTATTTATTTTATTTATTTTATTTATTTTATTTATTTTATTTATTTTATTTATTTTATTTATTTTATTTATTTTATTTATTTTATTTATTTTATTTATTTTATTTATTTTATTTATTTTATTTATTTTATTTATTTTATTTATTTTATTTATTTTATTTATTTTATTTATTTTATTTATTTTATTTATTTTATTTATTTTATTTATTTTATTTATTTTATTTATTTTATTTATTTTATTTATTTTATTTATTTTATTTATTTTATTTATTTTATTTATTTTATTTATTTTATTTATTTTATTTATTTTATTTATTTTATTTATTTTATTTATTTTATTTATTTTATTTATTTTATTTATTTTATTTATTTTATTTATTTTATTTATTTTATTTATTTTATTTATTTTATTTATTTTATTTATTTTATTTATTTTATTTATTTTATTTATTTTATTTATTTTATTTATTTTATTTATTTTATTTATTTTATTTATTTTATTTATTTTATTTATTTTATTTATTTTATTTATTTTATTTATTTTATTTATTTTATTTATTTTATTTATTTTATTTATTTTATTTATTTTATTTATTTTATTTATTTTATTTATTTTATTTATTTTATTTATTTTATTTATTTTATTTATTTTATTTATTTTATTTATTTTATTTATTTTATTTATTTTATTTATTTTATTTATTTTATTTATTTTATTTATTTTATTTATTTTATTTATTTTATTTATTTTATTTATTTTATTTATTTTATTTATTTTATTTATTTTATTTATTTTATTTATTTTATTTATTTTATTTATTTTATTTATTTTATTTATTTTATTTATTT